>NC_062286.1:57499168-58172668 GCF_902655055.1 Lutra lutra | reverse complement strand
TCCTCAGTAAATATTGACAGCTAGTATTGTTATTGCCTCTAAGTACAGGAAATACCATACTAGAAAAACCCTTGTCCGTGTGCACAAAAGGTCACATACAAGAATATTCATTACACCAAGCTTTGTAACAGGGAAAAATTGAAAAAAACTAAATGTTCATAAATCGGGGGAGAGATAATAAGCATGACATATCCATATATTAGAATCCTATCCAGTAGTTACAAGACCTAGGTCTCTATTAGTTTTGGATGGACCTCAAACAGAACAGAATGGACCTCAAAACAGATGGACCTCAAAACAGAATGTTGAGGGGCGCCCGAGTGGATCAGTCGATTAAGCATCTGATTCTTGGTTTTGGCTCAGGTCATGATCTCAGGGTGGTGACATGGAGCCCTGTATCTCACTCTAGCATGGAGTTTGCTTGACATTCGTTTTCCCTCTCCCTCTGACCTTCCCTCCCCACTCTCTCTCATGCATGTACTCCAAATAGATAGATAGATAGATAGATAGATAGATAGATAAAATCTTAAAAAAAAAAACAACCAGAATGTTGAGAAATCAAGTTTGCAGAATGACACTTCAGGATGATAGTATGGAAAAATCACATATATGCAAAAGTCAGTACTAGAAATTGTATATAGGGACATATGTATATGCAAGAATATATTTTGAATTTGACTTTTTAAATTTAAATAATTACAGATCAATAGGGAGTTGTAAAAAAATAATATAGAAAGATCCCATGCACCCAAGCTCCAGTTTCTGCAATGATAATACATTGCATCAAAACAGGAAAGTGACAGGTACAATCCACTAACTTTATTCAGATATCCCCACATACACATTGTGTGTGTACACTTCTGTGCAATTTATCACATATGTAGATTGATGCGATCACCACCACAATCCAGATAGAGACCTGCTCCATCACCCGAAGATCTCTCATGCTACTCCTTAAAAGCTGTACCCAATATGCTTCCCACACCCCATCCCAAACACCTGGCAACCACTCACCTGTTTTCTATCTTTATAATTTTGTCATTTCTAGAATGTTAAATAAATGGCATTAAATAGTATATAGCTATTTTTTTTTCCATGCAACATAATTCCCTTGAGATCTATTCAATTCAAGTTCTTATTTTGTGTATCGACAGTCTCTTTTTTAAAAATTCAGTTAGGGACACCCTGGGTGGCTCAGTTGGTTGGATGACTGCCTTCAGCTCAGGTCATGATCCCGGAGTTCTGGGAGCAAGTCCTGCATTGGGCTCCCAAATCCACGGGGAGTCTGCTTCTCCCTCTGACCTTCTCCTCACTCATGCTCTCTCTCATTGTCTCTCTCTCAAATAAATAAATAAATAAATAATCTTTTTAAAAATTCAGTTAATTAGTATATAACATATTATTAGTTTCAGAGGCAAAGGTCAGTGATTCATCAGTCTTATAGAATACCCAGTGCTCATTACATCATTTATCCTCCTTAATGTCCATCACCCAGTTACCCCATCCCCCTATCAGCAACCCTTAGTTTTTTTCTATCTGTTTTGTTTCTTAAATTTCACATATGCATGAGATCATGATAATAATCTTTCTCTGATTGACTTAGTTCACTTAGCATAATACCCTCTAGTTCCATCCACATTGCTGCAAATGGTAAGATTTCATTTTTGATGGCTGAATAATAGTCCATTGTATATATATACACCATTCATCTGTTGATGGACATCTGGGCTCTTACCATAGTTTGGCTATTGTGGACATTGCTGCTATAAACATTTGGGTGCGTGTACCCCTTTGGATCACTACATTTGCATCTTTGGGGTAAATCCCTAAATTGCTGGGTCATAAGGTAGCTCTATTTTCAACTTTTTGAGGAACCTCCATCTTGTTTTCCAGAGTGGCTGCACCTGCTTGCGTTCCCATCAACAGTGTAAGAGGGTTCCCCTTTCTCCACATCTTCACCAACATCTGTCATTTCCTGAGTGGTGAATTTTTGACATTCTGACTGGTGTGAGGTGGTGTCTCATTGTGGATTTGATTTGTATTTCCCTGATGCCTAGCAATGTTGAGCTTTTTTCATGTGTCTGTTGGCCATCTGGATGTCTTCTTTGGAAAATGTCTGTTCATGTCTTCTGCCAATTTCTTGATTGGATTATTTGTTCTTTGGGTGTTGTGTTTGATCAGTTCTTTACAGATTTTGGAACCTAGACCTTTATCTGATAAGAAATTGGCAGCTATCTTCTCCCATTCTGTCAGTTGTCTTTTGGTTTTGTTGAATGTTTCCTTTGTTGTACAGAAGCTTTTTATCTTAATCAAGTCCCCATAGTTCATTTTTGCCTTTGTTTCCCTTGCCTTTGGAGATATGTCTAGTAAGAAGCTGCTATGGCTGAGGTCACAGAGGTTGCTGCCTGTGTACTCCTCAAGGATTTTGATGGATTCCTGTCTCACATTTAGGTCTTTCATCTTTTTTGAGTTTCTTTTTGTGTATGGTGTAAGGAAATGGTTCCGTTTCATTCTTCTGCATGTGGCTGTCCAATTTTCCCAACACCATTTGTTGAAGAGACTGTTTTTCATCCATTGGATATTCTTCCCTGCTTTGTCAAAGATTAGTTGAACATAAAGTTGAGAGTCCATTTTTGGGCTCTCTATTCTGTTCCATTGATCTATGCATCTGTTTTTGTGCTGGTACATACTATCTTGATGCTTATGGCTTTGTAATAGAGGTTGTGATGCCACCAGCTTTGGTTTTCTTTTTCAACATTCCTCTGGTTATTTGGGGTCTTTTCCTGTTCCATACAAATTTTAAGATTGTTCCAGCTCCAGGAATAATGTCAATGGTATTTGGATAGGAATTGCATTAAATGTGTAGATTGCTCTAGGCAGCATAGACATTTTAACAGTATTTATTCTTCCAATCCATGAGCATGGAACATTTTTCTATTTCTTTGTGTCTTCCTCAATTTCTTTCATGAGTGTTCTGTAGTTTTCTGAGTACAGATTCTTTGCCTCTTTGGTTAGGTTTATTCCTAGGTATTTGATGGGTTTTTTTGCAATTGTAAATGGGATCGATTCTTTAATTTCTCTTTCTTCTGTCTCATGGTTACTGTATAGAAATGCAACTGATTTCTGTGCACTGATTTTATATCCTGCCACTTTGCTGAGTTCCTGTATGAGTTCTAGCAATTATGGGGTGGGGTCTTTTGGGTTTTCCACATAGAGTATCATGTCATCTGTAAAGAGTGAGAGTTTGACTTCTTCTTTGCCAATTTGTATACCTTTTATTTCCTTTTGTTGTCCGATTGCTGAGTCTAGGACTTCTAGTACTATGTTTAGTAACAGTGGTGAAAGAGGACATCCCTGCTGCGTTCCTTACCCTAGGGGAAAACTCTCGGTTTTTTTCCCCATTAAGAATAATATTCACTGTGGGCTTTTTGTACATTGCTTTTATGATGTTGAGGTATGTTCCCTCTATTCCTACAAGGTAGAGAGTTTTTATCAGGAAAGGATGCTGTACTCTGTCAAATGTTTTTTCTGCATCTATTGAGAGGATCATATGGTTCTTGTACCTCCTTTTATTAATGTAGTGTATCACATTGATTGATTTGCAGATTTTGAACTACCCTTGCAGTGTGGGAATAACTTCCACTTGCTCATGGTGAATAATTCTTTTAATACTGTTGTCTAGTATTTGGGTAAGAATTATTGCATCCATGTTCATCAGGGATATTGGTCTGTAATTCTCCTTTTTGGTGGAGTCTTTGGTTTTGAGATCAAGGTGATGCTGGTCTCACAGAACTAGCTTGGAAGTTTTCCTTCCATTTCTATTTTTTGAAATGGCTTCAGAAGAATAGGTAAAAATTCTTCTTTAAATGTTTGGTAGATTTCCCTTAGGAAGCCATCCAGCCCTGGACTCTTGTTTTTGGGAGATTTTTGATTACTGCTTCAATTTCCTTGCTGGTTATGGGTGTGTTCAGGTTTTCTATTTCTTCCTATTTCAGTTTTGGCAGTTTATGTTTCTAGGAATGTATCCATTTCTTCCAGATTGCTTAATCTGTTGGCATATAGTTGCTCATAATATGTTCTGATAATTGTTTGTATTTCTTCGGTGTTGGTTGTGATGTCAATTCTTTCTTCATGATTTTATTTGGGTCCTTTCTCTGTTCTTTTTGATAAGTCTGGCCAGGTGTTTATCAATCTTATTAATTCTTTCAAAGAACCAGCTCCCAGTTTCATTGCTCTTTCAAAGAACTGCTCCCAGTTTCTATTTCATTGTTTTCTGCTCTAATCACTATTAATTCTCTTCTGCTAGGTTTAAGCTTTATTTGCTGTTCTTTCTCCAGCTACTTGAGGTATAAGGTTAGGTTGTGTATTTGAGACCTTTCTTGTTTCTTGAGAAAGGCTTATATTGTTATGTACTTCCCTTTCAAGACTGCCTTTGGGAGGGTTTTCAACAGTTTTTTGTTTTTTGTTTTGTTTTATTTTTGTTTTCTTTTGTTTTGTTTTGGTTTTTGAGACAGAGAGAGATAGTGCATGCACACAAGTGGGAAGGAGGGTCAGAGAGAGATGGAGAAGCAGACTCTCTGCTGAGCAGGGAGTCCAATGTAGCACTCCATCCAAGGATCCTGAGATCACGGCCTGAGTGGAAGGCAGACACTTAACTGACCAAGCCACCCAGGTGCCCCTGAACAGTTGTTTTCATTTTCACTAGTTTCCATGAATTTTTTTTTTATTCTTCTTTAATTTCCGGGTTGACCCATTTATTCTTTAGTAGGATATTCTTTAGCCTCCATGTATTTAAGTTCTTTCCAAATTTCCTCTTGTGATTGAGTTCAAGTTTTAAAGCCTTGTGGTCTGAAAATATGCAGGGAATGATCCCAGTCCTTTGGTTTGGGATCCAGTATGTGATCTGTTTGTGATCCAATATGTGATCTATCCTGGAGAATGTTGCATGGGCACTTGAGAAGAATGTGTATTCTGTTGTTTTTGGATGGAATTCTCTGAATATATCTCTGAGGTCCATCTAGTCCACTGTGTCATTCAGAGCCTTTGTTTCTTTGCTAATCTTCTGCTTGGATGATCTGTCCATTATAGAGAGTGGGGTGTTAAAGTTCCCTACTGTTATTGTATTATTATCAATGTGTTTCTTTAATTTTGTTATTAATTGGTTTATATAACTGGCTGCTCCCATAGGGCATAAATATTTAGAATTGTTAGATCTTCTTATTGGATATCTTTATTTATGATATATTGCCCTTCCTCATCTTTTATTACAATCTCTAGTTTAAAATCTAATTTTTCTAGTATAAACATTGCTATGCCAGCTTTCTGTTGATGTCCACTAGCATGATAAATGGTTTTCCACAACCTCACTTTCTTTTTTTTTTTCAATTTAATTTTATTTTTTCAGTGTTCCAAGATTTATTGTTTATGCACTACACCCAGTGCTCCATGCAATACGTACCCTCCTTAATACCCACCACCAGGCTCACCCATCCTCCCACCTATCTCCCCTCCAAAACCCTCAGTTTTTTCCTCAGAGTCCACAGTCTCTCATGGTTTATCTCTCCTCTGATTTACCCCAATTCAGTTTTCCTTTCCTTCTCCTAATGTTCTCCATGTTATTCCTTATGCTCTACAGTGAAACTATATGATAATTGACTTTCTCTGCTTGACTTACTTCACTCAGCATAATCTCCTCCAGTCCCGTGCATGTTGATACAAAAGTTGGCTATTCATCCTTTCTGATGACTGTGTAATATTCCATTGTATATATGGACCATATCTTTTTTTATCCATTCATCTGTTGAAGGGTATCTTCACACCCTCACTTTCTTTTCTTTTTTTTTTTAAAGATTTTATTTATTTATTTGACAGAAAGAGATCACAAGTAGGCAGAGAGGCAGGCAGAGAGAGAGGAGGAAGCAGGCTCCCCGCTGAGCAGAGAGCCCGACGTGGGGCTCGATCCCAGGACCCTGAGATCATGACCTGAGCCAAAGGCAGAGGCTTTAACCCCCTGAGCCACCCAGGCACCCCACACCCTCACTTTCAATCTGGAGGTGTCTTTGGGTCTAAATGAGTCTCTTGCAAGAGCATATCAATGGGTCATGCTTTTTTACCCAATCTGATACCCTATGTCTTTTGATTGCAGCATTTAGCCCATTTACATTCAGAGTAACTATTGAAAGATATGAATTTAGTGCCATTTTATTACCTGTAAAGTCACTATTTCTGTGTATTGTCTTTATTCCTTTCTGGTCTATGTTACTTTTGGGTTTTCTCTTCGCTTAAAGGATCCCCTTTAATATTTTTATAGGGCTGGTTTAGTGATCACACATTCTTTTAGTTTCTATTTGTCCTGGAAGTTCTTTATCTCTCCTCCTATTTTGAATGATGTCCTCGCTAGATAAAGTATTCTTGGCTGGATATTTTTCTCATTTAGCATCTTGAATATATCATGCCAGTATTTTTTGGCCTGCCAGGTCTCTGTAGATAAGTCTCCTGCTGGTCTAATGTTTCTACCCTTCTAGGTTATAGACCTCTTGTCCTGAGCTATTTTCAGGATTTTCTCTTTGTCTCTGAGATTTACAAGTTTTACTATTATACGTCAACATGTTAACCAATTTTATTGATTTTGAGGAGAGTTCTCAGTGCCTCCTGGACTTGAATGTGTGTTTCCTTCCCAGATTAGGGAAGTTCTCTGCTATAATTTGATCCAATATACCTTCTTCCCCCTTCTCTCTTTCCTAGTCTTCTGGGAGACCATTAATTCAAATATTGTTTCACTTTATGTTATCACTTATCTCTCAAATTCTACCCTCATGGTCCAGTAGTTGTTTATCTCTCTTTTTCTCAGCTTCTTTATTCTCCATCATTTGTCTTCTATATCACTAATTTGCTCTTCAGCTTCATTTACCCTAGCAGTTAGAGTTTCCATTTTTTTTAAGAGCTTCCATTTTTTATTACATCTCATTAATGGTCTTTTTTATTTGACTTGATTAGATTTTAGTTCTTTTATTTCTCCAGAAAGGGATTCTCTAGTGTCTTTTATGTTTTTTTCAAGCCCCCATAATATCCTCATAATCATTATTCTGAAATTCTAGTTCTGACATCTTAGTTATATCCATACTGATTAGATCCCTGGCAGTCAGTACTGCCTCTTGTTCTCTTTTCTGAGGTGAGCTTTTCTGTCTTGTCATTCAGAGATGAACAGATGAACAAGAGAACAAAATGCTAAAGTGGCAATAACAACTCCCAAGAAATATATATTAAATAAATCAGAAGAGTCCCAAAACTGAAAAAAAAAATAAAAAATAAAAAAAGAGCATAATCAGACAGGTGAACAGACAGAGATCTTGTGTGTATTTTGGTCTATTTGTTGGAAAACTAGATCCCAAAATTGTAAAGAAAGAAAAACTTATACACAAAAATAAAATTAAATGCATTGAAAGGGTAGAATGTAACTGTGAAGATGAAAATTAAAAAGGAGTGTAACAAGAAGGAGTTGAAGGAGGAGGAGGAGGAGGAGAAAAGAGAGAGAATATAACCAGATAGGTGTCAGGCGAACGTGATAACCACTACACTACGGAAACTATAACCAGATAGGTGAAGAGAACACAGCAACATAATAGATTTGGGGTGTATTTTGGTCTGTTTGTTAGAAGATACTGCATCTTTAAACACACACACACACACACACATATATATACATATATATATGTATATATATAATTAAATACAATGAAAGGATAGAATGTAAATGTAAAAATGACAATTAAAATAGATTTCTTTTTTTTTTTTAAAGATTTTATTTATTTATTTGACAGACAGAGATCACAAGTAGGCAGAAAGGCAGGCAGAGAGGGGCGGGGAAAGCAGGGTCCCCGCTGAGCAGAGAGCCCGATGTGGGGCTCGATCCCAGGACCCTGGGATCATGACCTGAGCCGAATGCAGAGGCTTTAACCCACTGAGCCACCCAGGCGCCCCTAAAATAGATTTCTAAAAAGAGTTGATTTAAAAAGAAATTGGCTGAAAAAAAGAAAGAAAAAAAAGTTAAAATAGAAAAACTAAAAAATCATGGGGAAAAAAACATGAATTCTATACATTATTTTCCCCTAGCACTAGAGTTTTACAGTTCTGTGTAATTGGTAAACTTGATCTTAACTGGATGTTCTTGCAGATCTTCTGGGGGAGGAGTCTGTTGCACTGATTCTCAGGTGTCTTTGCCCCAGGTGGAACTGTACTGTTCTCACTAGGGGGCCAGAATTAGTAAGTCTTTGGATTTCTCTATTTGGCTTTTTGTTCCCTGAAGGCTTTCTGAGCTGCTTTAGAGGATGAGAATAAAAATGGCAGCCTCCCAACCTCCAGCCCCAGAGCTGGAAACTTGCACCCCACCCCACCCCCACTTCTCAGTGCTGTGCCCTCAGGGAAGAAGCTATCCATCACTCCTATCTTCCTGGTCTCCAGTCACACTCTGTGCTCACCCAGCCTGTGACCTAGTATTTCTATCTCAGGCATGCGACCCCATTTGGAGTCTCCAAAACTCTTCCTCTTGGGGGAGGGAAAGTGGTGTGGAGGCAGTTCTGCTGCTTGCTGGATCCCTGCTCAGAGAGCACTTGCTCAACTCTGTTCATGGTTTATGGCAACACCAATCTGGGAGCCCTCTCCTGGGCTTGCTCATTGCAACTGGCTTCCCTGCTCTGATGCCTGGGGACTCTGCTGCACTCAGGCAACCCCATTCTTTCTGTGATCCAGGGGATCCTGAGACCACATTGTCCCTCCTAGGATTCTGCCCCCCTTAGCCACCTGAGGCAGGGAAATCCTTCATCTGGAACAAACTTCTAAAATTTCCAGTTTGGGGGTGCCTGGCTGGTTTAGTCACTTAAGCATCCACCTTTGCCTCAGGTCCTGATCCCAGAGTCCTGGGATTAAGTCCTGTGTCAGGTTCCCTGCTCTGCAGGGAGTCTGCTTCTCCCACTGCTTCTACCTCCCTCTCTCTCTGTCTCTCATGAAAAAATAGAATCTTAAAAAAAAAAAAATAGAAGCTCCAATTTTGCACTCCACTGCTACATCACTTTCCAGTAGCCGGCTTATGGAAAGTCCTCCCCCAGTGATTTATCTTCCCATATATCCCCTTGGATTCACTTCTCCACACATACTACCTTGCAGAAGGTGGTCGTTTTTCTATTTATGGAGTTGCAGCAATTCTTTTTTAGATCTCCAGTTGAGTTTGCAGGTGTTCAGAATGATTTGAGAGTTATCTCGTTGAATTCCTGGGACCAGAAGAAACTAAGGTCTCCTACTCTTTCAACATCTTGGATTTGCTGATAGTTTGTTTCTTTTTATTGCTATGTAGAATTCCACGCTACATTGCTTCGCCATTTGCTCATTAAAGGACGTATGGGTTGTTCCTAGTTTTTGGCTATTGCAAGTAAGACTGCTATGAACATTCCCCTATAGGTTCCTTTGTGAAAGGATAAAAGGGTAAAAGTTTAAGCATACAGTTGCTGGGTTGTGGGGTGCCTGGGTGGCTCAGTGGGTTAAGCCTCTGCCTTTGGCTTGGGTCATGGCCTCAGGGTCCTGGGATCGAGCCCCACATAGGGCTGTCTGCTCGGCAGGGAGCTTGCTTTGCCCTCTCTGCCTGCCTCTCCATCTACTTGTGATCTAACTCTCTCTCTCTGTCAAATAAATAAATAAAATCTTTAAGCAACAAAAACAACAACAAAAAACAATTGCTGGGTTGTGGGTAAGTGATGCTTAGTTTCATAAGGAATTGACAGACATATTTTCTAGACTGAGTATTTCACTTTATATTTCACAGAGTATTTCACTGACCTGCAATGTCTGAAAGATCCAGTTTCTGTATTTTTACCAGCATTCGATGTTATCACTATTTTTTTTTAGTCACTAAATAGTCTAATAGGTGTGTAGCAGTACTTAATTGTGATTTTAATTTGTGTTCCCATTATGACTAAAGACATTGAATATCTTTTCCTGTGTATCTAATGGATATTCTAAGAATGATCTCTTAGGATCTTCCAAAACTTAAAGCAGTGTTACTTCTGAGGAAGCTGAGAGGGAACTGGGATTAATGATGAGTATAATGAGGGACTTCAAGGGCATCTATATTGCACCATATGTTAAAAGAAGAATGAGTTCATGTAGTATTTATATGATTAACTATTAGCTAAAACAAAACAAAAGCACAGAATGAAAAACAGCAGCAGTATTTTATCATGGAAAGAACTCAGACTTCAAATCAGACAAACTTGGCTTTGAATTCTGGTGTCCTTACCAGGTGTGAAGCTTCAGTAGCTATTAACCTCTCTCAGTCTCACTTCTCTTACCTGTAAAATAGTGGTACTAGTACTTACCTCGTAAGATTGTTGTGAGAATTCAGTTAAGTTAGATAATATATTAAGAGGGCTTAGATAGCGTGTGACAGAAACAAGTTGCCCAGTAAAGAGCCAGCCACTGTTCCTACAAAGATGGAGACTTTATTATTTTCTTTAGAGCTTAATTTATTTAGATTCCTCTTAACCTTCCACAAATGGACTAGTGTTCGTTTTCAGAAATAGTGTTATGCTATAACATGCTTAGTGATCTCATGTCATGCTTCCTAAATGAGTAATAGATTGTACCTGTAAGTTGTACAAAGTTGATACTAGCAAATCCCTAGTAAACACTTTTTCTTGAGGTCCTCAAAATTTACAAAACCATCTATAATGTTTAACAGAGCCTTTTTCTACATTTTTTGGATTGTCAGACTAAATCAACAACGGAAAGTCTAAAATCTTAACCAGATTATAGAGTAATTGTTCATCCTTAAGAACGCCCAAACAGGTTTGAACAGGTCAGTCTCTTGAGCAACTTCACATTCCAAGATAAAAATCTAATCTAGATATTCGAAAGGAAATTCAAGTTCTCTGTACTAGGTGGTAAGTGAAGGTACCATGTTACCAAAATTATATGATAGGTCTACAATATGAGATAGTCTACTTCAGCCTAGTTAGGCTTCTTTGCCACTGCGGCTGACCCAGTCTGTCATTGACAACATTTTTTCAGGCACCAGCACACTGCATTTATAATTTACAGGGAATTCAATTCAAGTGTAATGTCAATTATTACATTTATCTGAACAAATACGAAGAAGTGATCACACGTCTAGAAATGTTAATACAGGTCATAGGGGTGAATATGGAGAATCTTATTCTGCTAACTGAGGAGAAAAAGGCAGCAAGGGAAGGAGAATGAGGAAGGAACAAGTGTATGAGGAACAAGTATACGAGGAACATATAGTGCTCACCCTACTTAGAATATCACCGGTAAGGGGCGCCTGCGTGGCTCAGTTGGTTAAGTGTCCGCCTTCGGCTCAGGTCATGATCCCAGTGTCCTGGGATCGAGTCTCGTTCGTGCCTGCTTCTCTCTCTCCTGCTTGTGTTCCCTCTCTCGCTGTCTCCCTCATCAAATAAATAACATCTTTAAAAAAAAAATAATATCACCAATGGAAAAATATAAGGGAACATAAATTTCAATGTTATAACTGTGTGTTGTAAAATGATACTACTCTTTATAAATTGAAAGAGTAATGCATTTATTTGGGGTAAGAAACAAACAGAAATGTATAAAGTAAGAGAAGTTTAGAAAGTCTGACCAGGATCACGAAGCTAGGTGTTTTTAAAGTGGAGAGTAGAATGCAGGCCTTCTAATTCATGGGTCACCTGTGCACCCCAGGCCACTCATCTTTACCCTAAGAGGCGGTGGTAACAAATTGGAAGGTAGTCACAGGTATCTGAAAACTATTTTTTATATCCTGCAAGAGAACAGTGACACTGTTATTTCAAAACAATGATACTGATGATTTCAGGGTGTGCCACAACAGTTACTGGGACACGCAGCTGACCTGTGCATGCTGAACACAGAGGATATGTACTGTGCCTGACAACTGTTCAGAGCAGCAGCCAAAGGTGAGCAGCAAAGTGTGGGATCTCCTGCTGGAAAGGTTGGAAACCACCAAACTGTTGCTATGCTTCATTAGCTATGGAGAAAAGAGAGTTAACTCCCTGCTCAGTCCTCTTGCTGTCTACACCTTATTTGAAAGCCAGGTTGGCTGATGAATCGGAGTTTGAAGAGGGTTGACGGCTTCATCTGGGAGTTGTAGGTGAAGATCTCAGCTAGACTCATGAAGACCATAACACACATAAGAAGTAAACCTGAGAAGCAGAGGAAACAGATCTTAAGCATCCAGGCCAATGGAAGAGGCAGCGCCCAGGCTTAGTCTTAACTAGGTTCTATTTTCATGCCTATAAACTCACATATTTTTATTTTAGACTTGTTTGTTAAGCTTCGAGGCCTGAAACAGCTTGTGACAAAAGCTCCATGCTGTTCCTCACACTGCTGTTGGGGGATTTGGCCGTGGAACATATCCCTTTTTAATCCTTCATTAGAGATTTAAATTGATCACTGCCCCCGCACACTTCATGTTTCTTTTCGGTAGCAAGTTATTCCATCAGATTTTAATCACAATGTCAAAGTAACTGAGTATCTTATTTAGGTTAAACATACATAAATTCTGAATTTAGTCAAATTTTATGCATTTCATCTAGATAATTCAAATGACTCTTAAATTAAAACTTCTGCTGTTCTGATCATTTCCTTTTCTTTTGGTGATGACAGATCCCTTGGAGGTCAGGAGCTTACACATTGATGGTTGGTGGTGTTGTCAGGCATGATTTTCCCCCTAACTCATTTGAAAAGTGAAACTCAAGCCTACTTAGTTGTTTTCAAAAAACTGTTTAGGGGCAGTAAACCCTTATTAAAAAGTCATCTGTTTATCATCAAATTCTGAGTGCAATGATAGCCTCAGGAAACAACAAGAATGAACAAATCTTACAACACTATGTTGAGCAAATGAGACAAAAAAAAAAATATATATATATATAGTAATGATTCCATTTATACAAAATAAAAAATGGGCAACATTAGTCTTTGTTGTTAGGAGCTGGATAATGTTTTCCTTTCGGATGGAGAGGTGGGACAGTGATTAGAGAAGGTGTGAGCATCTTCTGGGGTACTTGTAATATCGTACTTCTTGACCTCAGTGTGATTATGTAGCTGTGTTCACTTAGTAAAAATGTCTTGAGTATAAAAGTGCCATTTGTGTACTTTTAAAAAAATATTTTATTTATTTATTTGACAGACAGAGATCACAAGTAGGCAGACAGGCAGGCAGAGAGCGAGGGGGAAGCAGGCTCCCCCGCTGAGCAGAGAGCCTGATGCTGGGCTTGATCCCAGGACCCTGAGATCATGACCTGAGCTGAAGGCAGAGGCTTAACCCACTGAGCCACCCAGTCACTCCATGTGTACTTTTTTGCATGTATATTTTACCTTAATAAAATTTATTTTAAATTACATCTATCTTGTAAACATTAATTTTTAATTACATGGGAAGTATGTGAAAACATCCTCCCTGTTTTAAAGAAAAACTAAAATATTTTAGTTAAGGTAAGTCCTTTTTGATCCCTTTCAAATTCTGTACTCTCCCAAGAGGATATCAGTTTATCCTCTTAACATATATTTACATACCTAAGTAAAGGCATAGAAAATATATACCATTATGTGTGTATTTTAAAATCTTTTTTTTAAAATTTATTTGACAGAAAGAGATCACAAGTAGGCAGAGAGGCAGGCAGAGAGAGAGGGAAGCAGGCTCCCTGCCGAGCAGAGAGCCCGATATGGGGCTCGATCCCAAGACCCTGAGATCATGACCTGAGCCGAAGGCAGAGACCCAACCCACTGAGCCATCCAGGCACCCCTAAAATCCGTGTTCTTTTTAAAACTAACTGGGTTAATAGACTTTGCATTGTTTCTTTCAGTAATGGAGGGTATCCACATTATCTTTTACTAAAAAACCTCTAATAATCTTCACTAAAATTAAATATCATTTTGTAATATACCCCACAGACACAGTTTTATCATACACATTAAGTGGATATATGTTTAGTTTTATATATGTTACTTATGCAATATACCTCTTATTATAGTATAGATCTTTTATGCAACTTATAATAAAATTTATGCAATAAAAGAGTGCTTGTGTACCAGTCAGCCAGCAAGCCTCAAGGATAGAAAATTAAACTTGGAAAAAGAAGACTGTAAGAATCAACAGTAAGTAGTGGAGTTGAGGTAGCAACATATATAATCAAGTTGTAAAACTTTGCAAAAGTGTTGCTAATGAGATTATGCTAGGGTATTGTCCCTATTATACGTAGAAGCCTAAGGAAGCTCCCAACCCAAGGGCTAAAATTTAATTTAAGCAAGATACACTATGATCTTACAATTTATGTTGCCTAGGGTAGGGATGCCTTGATAAAAAAGAAAGCCAAAAAGCAAAAAATCAGCCATTTTGTTTAGTACTGGGCATTCCACCAACACTCTATACACAGTCATAGACACACACACACAGGCACACACAGGTTACAAAAGTCAAATGGTTTTCAGGGAGTTCCAGCAGAGGCTGCCCAGCCCTGGTCTGCGGTGGAAACTAACTGACTGTTCCCCTGCAGGAGCTCGGTAGAAGACGATGTCTGAAAGCTTCTGCTTTATAATTGCTGGCCACCTTGATAATCCAGTTTTTAAAATGGAGTTTTTGCCACCTGGAAAAGCAGAATCTAACGATGATCATTGTCATCTGAACGGGCTCATCACTCACACTGCCCTCAGCCCCATAGCTGAGAACACGCGGCTGCCCAACCATACAGACGGGTACGCTTTGGACCAATTCAAGGACTGGTTTGTTTCAGCATTTGTTCCTTCAGGTCACGTGAGATTTATTCTGCTTCCTGACAGAAGGAAAGAAGATGGAATAAAGAACTTCTTTATTGATGACTGTGATTTATACATAAAGTTTGCAATGAATCCATGTTATGAACCCAATTCTCCTGTTTGATCAAGCGCATTTGACAGAAAAGTTCAGTTTCTTGGGAAGGAACAACTTTTAAGTTGAGTGCAGAAGATTTTGGAAAATAACAATGTTGCTACTATGGGGTATTGTCAGGAATGTGTATATTGTGATTAAATAACCTGGGAAAGTTTGGGGGGAAAGTCTAGGGGTTCGTGGGGGGCTCAGTTGGTTAAGTGACCAACTTTTGGTTTTGGCCCAGGTCATGATCTCAGGGTCGATAGATCAAGCCCCTTGATGGGCTCTGTGCTCAGAGGAGAGTCTGTTTGAGATTCTTTCCCTCTTTCTCTGCCCCTCCCCTGGCTCACGTGCATGCTCTCTCAAATAAATAAATAAATAAATAAATAAATAAATAAATAAATCTCAAAAAAAAAAAGGTCAAATGGTTTTACAAAGCTTATAATGTTGAACAGCCAGTGCTGGACTTACCCTTTCTACTCTGAACTTCTGCTTCCCCAAGACAACTACCTTCAACTCTTAGTTGTTTCTTCTGATACTTAAGTCCTTATATTTGAACATGCTTCTTCAGCTATTTCTTGATCTTTTTCAGTTTATTATTTTTTTAAGATTTTATTTATTTATCTGGGAGAGAGAGAGAGCACAAGAGCAAGAGAGATTGAGTGAGAGGAGGGGCAGAGGGAGGAGCACACTTCCTGAGGAGCAGGAGCCCAATGTGGGACTTAATCCTAGGACCCTGGAATCATGACCTCAGCTGAAGGCAGACTCTTAACTGACTGAGCCACCCAGGTGCCTGATCTTTTTCAGTTTAAACACCATCCCTTAACCATCTACTATGAAATATCATTTAATTCCATTACAACTCCTCCCCAGCACACACACACTTCCCTTCCCCTCATCCTCCTAGCATCCAATTATTATAATATTTGATTAGACCATTATTTGGTATTTACACTCATACAGAGCCATGTAGTATATATGATAATATTTCTTTTGTATTACAATTTAAAAATTTCCCCTGGATTTAATCAATGTCTTATTTTTCCTCTGTTTAAGAAGGAATCACTAGTTTATCATAAAACTCTCCACTAGAAGTACATATGTACAGCTCCCAAATCTTTAATTTTTATTTTTATTTACTTATTTGAGAGTGAGAGAGAGAGCACAAGCCAGGGGAGGGGAAAAGGTGCAGGGGGACGGAGAAGCGGACTCTCCACTGAGCAGGGAGCCTGATGCTAGACTCAATTCTAGGTCCCCAGGATCATGACCTGAGCCCAAGGCAGACACTTAATGACTGAGCCACATAGACACCCCTCAAAGCCTTAAAATAAATCAGATAATCTAATGTTTATGTGTATGTGGGGAGAGAGGGAAGGCTTGATTTCCCTCCTAAAGTAGACTGTCCTGATTCAGACTCTAGAGTGATGCACAGCAGATTTCTTGGGATTTTGTTCTACCATCAGTCATGGAATTCTTTTTTTTTTTAATAAAGATTTTTATTTATTTATTTGACAGAGAGAGATCACAAGTAGGCAGAGAGGTAGGCAGAGAGAAAGGGGGAAGTAGGCTCCCTGCTGAGCAGAGAGCCCGATGCGGGGCTTGATGCAGGACTCGATCCCAGGACCCTGGGATCATGACCTGAGCCGAAGGCAGAGGCTTAACCCACTGAGCCACCCACGCGCCCCCAGCCATGGAATTATTTTCTCTTCTATCTTGGTGAATCCCCGGTCTTCTATTTCTCATGATTAAATATTTCTTGAATAACTGCCTCATTTTCCAGGATTACATACTTCAATAACTTTCTGAGAAATGGAGCATTGTCTAGAAAATTATTTCTCAGTTCTTGGAAATATCTTGTTTTATTTCTCAAATTCTTTCTTTCCTCCTGTTTTCTGTCCTTTCTTTCTGTAAGTTCTATTTTTCTGATATTAAGTGTCCTGGCCTGGGGCACCTGGGTGGCTTAGTTGGTTAAGCATCTGACTTCAGCTCAGGTCATGATCTCAGGGTCCTGGGATGGAGCCCCACTTCGGGCTCCCCGCTCAGTGGGAAGTCTGCTTGTCCCTCTCTCTCTGTTCCCCTCACCCTTACTCATGCTCTCTCTCTCTCTCTCTCTCTCTCTCTCGCAAGTAAATAAATAACATCTTAAAAAAAAAATGTCCTGGCCAGATCACTTAGTCTAATTTTTTCCCTACTTTTCCCCACTTTTATTGTCTTTTCACTCTACTTTCTGGAAAGAGTCTTAACCTTTTAGTTCCAACCTTTTTGTTGAACTTTTTCTATCATATTAAAATTTTCTTATCTCTCTGAGGACACAAAGATATTAATTATAATGATTTTTTAAAAGTTATCTTCTGTTTCCTACATTGTTTGGTTTTGGTTTTTATCTTAGGTGTTAGAGATTCTCCTCAAGTGTTTGACAATCTCAGGCTGTCCAGTGATATTTAGAAGAGAAAGACTAAAAACCTGACTGGAAGCTGTGTATTGAACACTGAGTCCTGTTGACTAGTGGATTTTACTATAGTATGACCTAGCAGAGCTTTGACTACTTTTGTTAGGGAGATTCCCAGCAGTCAGTATCTATAGGAAAACTGATTATCAGTTTATTAGCAGTTCAGTAAGAAGGAGGCTGGGTGTCCCACTGGTTTGGATATAGATGTCCCATTAACCTCCCTGTAGTCCCCAGCTATGCCTGTCCTTGAGAACAGAGTCCCTTTGGCTTTACCTCACTCTAGAGAAAAGCCACTCCATTCCATGACAGAAGGGATGGCATGGGGAGCAGGGCAGGGTGTCATCTGGCTGCAAGGGCTGAAGGGGGATATTTAAGAGTCTAATTTTTTTTTAAGATTTTATTTATTTATTTGAGAGAGATCACAAGTAGGCAGAGAGGCAGGCAGAAAGAGAGGGGGGACGTAGGCTCCCCGCTGAGCAGAGATGCAGGGCTTGATGCTGATGCAGGGCTTGATCCCAGGACCCTGAGACCATGACCTGAGCCGAAGGCAGAGGCTTAACCCACTGAGCCACCCAGGCACCCCAGGAGTCTAATTTTTAAACCATTTTTAATCAGTTCCTTTTCAGATTTCTGCCTCAAGAAGAAGCTTGCTTTTCTCCCATTCTAACCTCAGGCATTAATTTTTAAGCTTTCCAAGGTTTAATGACTACAATTCCTCTATCTGCTCTCCAGTTTACAAATATTTGTCGATTAACCTAGCAACTCATTTCTTTCTTTCTTTCTTTTGTTCGTTTGTTCATTCCTTGTTTTAGCCCAGGGAGTCTTTGTACTTGCAATTCTCTTCACCTGTAAAATGAACTGCTTTAGCCTTTATCCTGAATGGTTTAAAAAAAAAAAAAAAGGCTTTATTGAGATCTAATACACATACCATAAAATTCACTTATTTAAAATATATAAACACTATGTTAATTTCATCCCAATAAAACAAAACAAAACAAAAAAGTAAATACTGTAACCAACACCACAAGCAAATTTAGAACATTAGCCCAAAAAGAAACCATATACTCATTAGCAGTCATTCCTCATTTCTCTGTTCCTTCCCCACAATTCACCAACCTAGTCATAGTCAACCATAATCTACCATCTGTTCCTACAAATTTGCCCATTCCAGATATCTCATATAAATGGAATCATAAATTATAGATGGAATTGTAATTGGCTTCCTTCACTTAGCATAATATTTTCAAGTTTCATCCATGTAATAACATGTAGCAGTACTAATACTACACTCCTCTTTGCAGCTGAATAATATTCCATTTTGTGTATATAAACACACTACCTTTTGTTCATCCATTCATTGGTTGATGGACATTTGGGTTGTATCCACTTTTGGTTATTATGAACAATGTTGCTATGAACATTTATGTACAAGTTTTTGTATGCACATATGTTTTCATTTCTCTGTTATATATCTAGGAGTAGAATGGCTAGGTCATATGTTAAATGTGTTTATCCTTTTGAGTAACTTTCATCTTGCTTTGTAAAGCAGCAGTACCATTTTATATTCTCACCAGCACCATTTTACATTCCTACCAGCAATAGATAAGGATTCTAATTTCTCCACATCCTTGTCAAGACTTGTTATTATCTGTCATTTTGATTACAACCATCCTAGTGAGTGTGAAGTGAAACCTCCCTGTGGTTTTGATTTGCATTTACCTAATGTTTCTGTGATATTAATCATTCTGTTTCTTTTCATGACTTTATTGGCCATTTTGTATATCTTCTTTGGGTAAATGTCTATTCAAATCCTTTTCCTATTTTCAAATTGGTTTAGTTCTTTTTTATTATTGAATTTTAAAATTTCTTTATATATACTAGATACAAGTCCCTTATCAGGTTTACAATTTGCCAGTATTTTCTCCCATCCTGTGAGTTGCCTTTTCACTCATTTGATGGTATCTTTTGTAGCACAAATGTTTTTAATTTTGATTAAGTCCAATTTATCTATTTCTTCTATTGCTTGTGCTTTTGTATCATATGTAAGAAACTATTGCCTAATTCAAGGTTATAAAGATTTACCCCCTGTGGTTTTAAAAATTTTTTTATTTTTTATTTTTTTAAAAGATTTTATTTATTTATTTGAGAGAGAGAGAGAGAGAGCATGAGAGGGGGGAAGCTCAGAGGGAGAAGCAGACTCCCTGCAGAGCTAGGAGCCCGATGCAGGACTCAATCCCAGGACTCCGGAATCATGACCTGAGCCAAAGGCAGTGGCTTAACCAACAGAGCCACCCAGATGCCCCCTGTGTTTTTGGTGTGTTTTTTTTTTAAGAGTTATTTATTTATTAGAGAGAGAGAGAGAGAGAGAGAACAGGAGTAGGAGGGGCAGAGGGGGAGATCTCAAGATCTCAGTGCTCACACTGAGCATGAGCCAATGAGGGGCTTGATCTCACGACTATGGGATTACAACCTAAGCCAAAACCAAGAGTTGGACAGTTAACCAACCACCCAGGCATCCTTACCCCTTAAGTTTTTAAAAGAGTTTCATAGTTTTACCTCTTAAATTTAATCTTTGATCTGTTTCGAGTTAATTTTTGTATATGGTGAAATGAGGGGAGAAATATGAACCTTTTGAATGAGAACTATCACAACTAAAATGCCAACTAAAGCTATAGCTTATACACACTAAGTGCCTGTGAGATTTGTTTTTTGATTTTTAAAAATTCATTTAATTAACCTAGTTTTAAAGCTATAATTTTATTGGAAAGCAACTGCAGTGGCTAATTAGGTCAAAACCTATTAGCTTTGGAAATGAGAAATTATGGGTCAGGCAAACTACTTGATTGCTTCCTGATCCAATCAGGCAACAATCTTTGATGACTGCTTTAACTATTAAGTGGCAAACTCATGGGGAACTCTCTAATATATCATTCAATAAAACCAAAATCCACTGAATAATCTTAAAATTAACATCACTAACTGTGGGACATCCACGCATTGTGTTTCTTCAAATGTGATGCAATAAAAGTACATCTCTGTACTTCACTACAATAAAAGTACATCACTGCCTATGAAACACTTTTACCAAAATAGTTGAACCTACATCTAATCAAACTTCTAGATCTAACCACCAATTTCTAGAAAATATGGAGGCTAGAGGAACAAGACAAACAACATTGCATGGATACAATCAGCCAAATCCAGAATCAGGAAATTCCAGAGGACAAAAGATCCTGTTTCTTCACCCAAAATATGGTGTAAGGAAAGAGAGAGAGAAGTGTCATAGACTAAAATAGGCTTCAGAGACATATCAACTGAATGCAATGTGCATGCCTTATTTAGATATTGATTGAAAAAAAAAATGAAGGGCACCTGGATGGCTCAGTTGTTAAGCGTCTGCCTTCAGCTCAGGTCATGATTCCAGGGCCCTGGGATTGAGCCCCACATTGGGCTCCCTGCTTGGCAGGAGGCCTGCTTCTCCCTCTCCCACTCTCCCTGCTTGTGTTCCATCTATCGCTGTCTCTCTCTCTGTGTCAAATAAATAAAATGCTTTTAAAAAAGAAAAAGAAAAAAACCAAATGAAAAAGAGAAAGAGGACATTTTGGAGACAACTAGGGAAAGCTAAATATGGATTGAGTATTAAGAGATAATAAGAACTTGTTAATTTTTTGGGGTATAATAATGTTATTGTGATTATATTTTTAAAGTCATTATGTGTTAGAAACACATACTGAAGTATTTAAAAGAGGTAAGGTATGATCCCTGATATTTGCTTTAAAATACTCCCACCAAACAAGAACAACAAAACTGTGGGAAGAAAAATTGATGAAACAAGAACAGCAGAAAGACCATCACTGCAGAAATTAGCTGATGGGCTCATAGGGTTCATTTTATTATACTTTTATATGTGTTTGAAATTTTCCATAATAAAAGCCAAAAATAGTAATCAGGTCGATTATTAAAAGATAACTTAGGGGCGCCTGGGTGGCTCAGTCAGTTGAGCATCCAACTCTTAATTTCAGCTCAGGTTGTGATCTCAGGGTTATGAGATCTAACCCCATGTTGGGCTCCACACCCAAAACAGAGTCGGCATAAGATTCTCTCTTTCCCTCTCCCGATACCTCTCTCCCCGCCCTGCCACCGCATGCTCTAAAATAAATAAATAAAATCTTTTTTAAAAAACCCTTAAAGCTGTTGTATCATAAAATGCATAAACTCCTCAAATTATTTTCCTCTAACTCTGAGATGTATTTATGTTTTACAGAGAATACAAAAACGAGTAAGAGGCTAAATGACATTGAGAAAAAGGGCACTTGACTGGCTCAGTCTGTAAAACATGTAACTCTTCATCTCAGGGTCATGAATTCAAGTCCCACATTGGGCAGGAGCCTAATTTAAATAAATAAATGAATGAGTGAGTGAATAAATAAATAAAGTCAGGAACTTGGATAGTAAAACATTTAGTATATTAACTTTCATAGTATTTATTCCCTTCTCTAACAGATATGGAATCACAAATCACAGATTCCTGCTTTTCTGTGTGTGCATATGTGTGTATAAAAATTGTACTCTTTCTAGGCTAGATCTAAATCCAGACAATAGCATTATTGATAGTATTGCAAGATTTTTGCTTGGTTCTGTTATCAATACAATGTTAATTTTATATTGCCAAAAGCAAAGAATATCCATGTAACACATCCTGTCTATAGTATCATCAAATGCCATAACAACATTATGCATAAACATCACTTAAAAATTTAACCAACCACAAGAAAGCATTCATACAAATCCAGATCATGGAACATTTCTATAGCCAAATGATCTGAACTCTTCAAAAAGTTAATGCCATGAAAAAAAAAGTAGGATGACTATTCTAGATTAAGAGATTAAAGGGATTAACAAAGGGTTCCAGTGTGGCTCAGTCAGTTGAGCATCAACTCCTAGTTTCTGCTTAGGTCATGAGCTCATGGGAGCCTGCCTAGGGCTCCATCCATGCTTAGGGTAGAGTCTGCTTGAGATTCTCTCTCTCTTTCCCTTTGCCCCTCCCACTTGTGCTCTCTTTCTCTCTCAACTAAATAAATAAATCTTTTTTTTTAAAAAGAGAGAGATATAACAACAAACATAATATCTGAACCCTGATTGGATCTTGGTTTAGGAAGAAAAACAGCTATAAACATGGTAGGGACAACTAGGGAAATACAAATATGGACTGAATGTTAGATGATATGGAGTTACTGCTAATTTTTCCTAGATACAATGATACTATGGTTTTGTAAAATATTGTATTCTTTCTTCAAGGGGACATGCGGAAGAATTTAAGAGTGTAGTCCACTACCCAAAACATTAAAGCATTAACAAAGAAAAGGGCAATCAGCATGATGATGGCCAATTTCAGATCCGGGTTTTCAGTGGGACTCAATGGGTCACCTTTTTCCACTGAAGTATGAGGACGATGAAGGTGACTTTCCAAAAATCATGATCAAGATGTAAAAGCACACTGCTGGACCTGGGCTCCACACTGCAGCGGGTCTCCACATTTGTCCAAATGCAGGAGCTCCCACTGCTGCTACTCAACTAAGATGCTCATGGCTTGCATGTCCACAGAGATGAGAAAGCTGAAGTGAACAAGGGTCCTATTCGATGAGATCTGCTAGGTACACATTTGCAAAGTGGATGAGTAATATTCCTATGACTTTGGAAGTCATAGGAAGTGTCTAAAAACCATATACTCTAGGGACTTCTTTCATGCTTTGGTTCTTAGGTTTGAGCACCAACATGCCAAAGGCCACTGCACGGAGCAGCCCCTGCAAGAAAATGCCGAAACTGTGCAGGAGTGCAAGGCTCTTGCCTGGCAGCTCTCACTGGCCTTGAGGGCAGCCTGCCCAGTGGTCCCAGCTGGAATGCCTGGTGGGGCATTACCAGCCTGGTGGAGGAGCACAAGACCCAGTCCACCTGGGGCCTTACTGCCTGCAGGCCACCACTTTCATTATGGTTTTAATTTATATTTCCCTAATGATTAATGACGTTGAGTATCTTTCCATGTGCTTATTAGTCATTCATAAAACTTCTTGGGTGAAATGTCTACTCAAATTTTTCACCCACTTTTAATATTAGATAATTTATCTTATTATTATTATGTGTTCTTAATTTATTCTGGATACAAGTTCTTTGTTGAATATATAATTTGCAAAAATCTTTTAGTCTGTGGCTTGTCTTTTGGTTTTCTTAATACATGAGTTAAACTTTTAAATTTCAGTTAAGTCCAACTTATCATTTTTTTCTTTTATGAATCATGATTTTGGTGTTATGTCTAAGCAATCTTTGCTTAACAACAAAAGATTTTTCTCGTCTTTTTTTCCCAGAACTTATAGTTTTAGCTCTCCTAAATTTATTTATTTTTATCTTTAATTTTTTTTTTAAAGATTTTATTTATTTGACAGACAGAGATCACAAGTAGGCAGAGAGGCAGGCAGAGGGGGAGGGGGAAGCAGGCTCCCCACAGAACAGAAAGCCCGATGTGGGGCTTGATCCCAGGACCCTGGGATCATGACCTGAGCCGAAGGTAGAGGCTTTAACCCACTGAGCCACCCAGGTGCCCCTTATCTTTAACCTTTTTTTTTTTTTTTAAGATTTTATTTATTTATTTGACAGATCGCAAGCAAGCAGAGGCAGGCAGCGAGAGAGGAGGAAGCAGGCTCTCCGCGGAGCAGAGAGCCCGATGCAGGGATCATGACCTGAGCAGAAGGCAGAGGCTTAACCCACCGAGCCACCTAGGCGCCCCACCTTATCTTTAACTTTTAAAAGATTTTTTAAAAATAATCTCTGCACTCCATGTGGGGCTCAAACTCACAACCTCAAGACAAAGAGTTGTATGCTCCTCCAACTGAGCCAGCCAGGCTCACCTGCTCTTCTAAATTTAAATCTATGATCCATTTGAATTAATTTTTGTGTATAGTGTGAAACAAGGATCAATGTTCTTTTTTCCTCCACATATAAGAATATCTAGTTGTCCAAGTACTATTTATTTAAAAAAAAATTGCGGGGCGCCTGGGTGGCCAGTGGGTTTAAGCCTCTGCCTTCAGCTCAGGTCATGATCCCAGGGTCCTGGGATCAACCCCCACATCGGGCTCTCTGCTCAGCAGGGAGCCTGCTTCCCTTCCTCTCTCTGCCCGCCTCTCTGCCTACCTGTGATCTCTGTCTGTCAAATAAATAATAAAATCTAAAAAAAAAATTGCCTTTTCCCACTGATTGTTTCAGCAGATTTGTTGAAAATCAATGGCCCTAAATGTAAGTTTATTTCTGGGCTGTCTATCTGTACCATGATTTATATGTCCATCCTTGTGACAATATCATACTGTCTTCATTACTGTACCTTATAATAAGTTTTGAAATCAGTGGAAGTCTGCCCCTTTTGCTTTTCCTTTTCAAAATTGTTTTGGCTATTCTGCCTATTCTGCATTTCCATATAACTTTCAGGATCAAACTTGTTGGTTTCTAAAAAAAAAAAAAGGCTGCTGGGGTTTTGATAGAGATTACATTTGAATTTACAGAACAATTTGAAGAGAACTGTCATCTTAATTATGAGTGTTCAGGGCACCTGCAGGCCTCAGTCAGTTAAGCAGCTGCCTTCAGCTCAGGTCATGATCCTGGGGTCCTGGGATCAAGCCCTGCTTTGGGCTCCCTGCTCAGTGGAGAGCCTGCTTCTTCCTCTCCCTCTGCCTGCCGCTCTGCCTACTTGTGCTCTCTATCTCTCTGTTAAATAAATAAAATCTTTAAAAACCAAACCAAACCAATGAGTGTTCAATCCATGAACATGGTATGTTTACTTATCTAGATCTTCTTTAATTTTTCTAAACAATGTTTTGTAGTTTTCAGTGTATCGGTCTTGTATTAAATTTATTTGGATTTTTCTAATATTCTTTCAACTTCAGAATATTCACTGATGACAAAAAACAACATACTGGTATCTGTTATATATACTTCATATCCTATGACCTTACAGGACTTAATATTTTAAAGCCCTCATTTCTTTCTTTTTTTTTTTTTTTTTTTAAGATTTGTTTATTTGACAGAGAGAGAGAGAGATCACAAGTAGGTAGACAGAGAGAGAGGGGGAAACCGGCTTCCCGCTGAGCAGAGAGCCTGATGCAGGGCTTGATCCCAGGATCCTGAGATCATGACCTGACCTGAAGGCAGAGGCTTAACCCACTGAGCCACCCAGGCACCCCAAACCCTCATTCTTCGTGTGTGAAATGGGAATATCTGTTTAGCAAGATTTTTGTGTGGAATAATATACATAAAACCATGATAGAGGATAGATATGAAGACTCCCTCTCCTCCTCCCCCAAAATAATCACCTAAAATATGTAATCACATTATTTTGAGGAAAGTGAAATGATCTGGTTTCACCTGGTATAGAAGGTAGGAACCAGTCACCAATAGTGCTGCATCTGAATTTGCATGGTCAAGGGTCTGCTGCATTTCCATTAGTATATAGCAAATGGATATTTGTTGATATTTTCTGTCATCTGCATGTACTATTTTTATTATCAGAAAAAAGCCCAAAATATAATCTCTTAAACAGTTTAAAAAAAAAAAAAAAGCACAGAGAGGAAAAATAAAAGGACACAGCAATACTTGAGTTCAATTTGCTTAGACCAAATAAATATACTTCCGGGAAAATTTTACAGCGCCAGGCACTGGGGCCACAAAAGGCAGATGTGTAATTTGTGAACTAATGCACTGTTCAGCAGGCTAAGGTACCTCAACAACTATTGAAACAGGTGCAGAGAAGACATAGTTCCCTGAAGCCTTCTATCCATTCTAATTTCTCAAACTTTTCACTACTATGGCAGCTTTAATTTATTTTATATGTTGAGGTTCCATGTAAGATTAATTTGAGGGGGCACACCTGGGCAGCTCAGTCAGTTAAGTGGTGGACTCTTGATTTCGACTGAGGTCATGATCTTAGGGTCCTAGGATTAAGCCCTGCCAGCATCAGGCTCCACAGTCAGCAGGGAGTCTGCTTGAGGAGTCTCTCTCTTCCTCTGCACCTCCCATGATCCTGCACACTCTCTTTAAAATAAATAAATAAGTAAATATTTTTTTTTGAAAGATTAAATTCAAATAAAGCTGCCTAAGCCCTTATAAAGGTTTGAAAACGACTGGTCTAATAAAAGAACAAAGTGAAAACTGAGAGGCAGCCTCGTATTAGAATACTGGACGGAGGGGTTTATGATCCAAGCTTTAATCTAGTCAGTGCACATGTACAGCCATGTGAAAGGCACAATTCTAGTTCTCACCTCTCAAAAATGCTGGCATTTTTTTCAAGATAAATTTTAACATCACTCATCCAAAAGTTGTTGAATGTCAAAAGCACAAGAATATTATTCATAGGGGCGCCTGGGTGGCTCAGTAGGCTAAGCCTCTGCCTTCAGCTCAGGTCATGATCTCAGGGTACTGGTATCGAGCCCCGCATCGGACTCTCTGCTCGGTGGGGAGCCTGCTTCCCTCTCTCTCTCCTCTGCCTGCCTCTCTGCCTACTTGTGATCTCTCTCTGTCAAATAAATAAATAAAATCTTAAAAAAAAGTTTAAAAGGGGCGCCTGGGTGGCTCAGTGGGTTAAGCCGCTGCCTTCGGCTCAGGTCATGATCCCAGGTCCTGGGTTCGAGCCCCGCATCGGGCTCTCTGCTCGGCAGGGAGCCTGCTTCCTCCTCTCTCTCTGCCTGCCTCTCTGCTTACTTGTGATTTCTCTCTGTAAAATAAATAAATAAAATCTTTAAAAAAAAAAAAGTTTAAAAAAAAGAATATTATTCATATGTCCATGGTAAACTAATTAGTGAAGAAAGAGTAAGGAGCCTCTTGACGGTTATCAGCAAAGTCTTCATAGATGTGACAACTGGATCTTAGAGGATGAGAAGTCTCCTGATTGATTAAAAAAAAAAAAAAGGAGAGGCATTATAGGTAGAAAGAACTATACCTTTAGAAGTATGTAAATAATAATCAATAACTACCACTGAATAGATAGATACTCCATGAATAGAATTTTACCTTCACAACCACCCGTGGAAGCAGAGGTTAGTATTCGTATGCATAGGCAAAGATAAATCCAAATCACAGAATCCTTGAGTGGCAGAGCCATATTTGAAACTGAGGCTGTCTGATTTCGAAGTCGAGACTCTGGATTCAAACAGGTACATACAGTGAAGAGGTGTGAAGGAACATGGTGCTGCTGGACGAGAACTGGTGAACGAGGGGCCTGAAAAGATAGGTATCCACTCCTGCTCACTTGACTAAGGGCAAATTGGGCAAAAAAAGGTTGGACTGGAATTGGAGGTATCAGTATAAACGCATGACTTCATATGCGTGTATCCATCCCAGCTCTGTTCCCTGAAGAGCCCTAGAAGCCATGACACACCAAACCATGCTCAACGGTGGGTTCAACAGAGATGTCCAGGTTTGTTTCCCCTGCCTTCCACCCTCCAGGCTGTCTCCTCTCTACATTCCACTGCCATCTCGCACAGATCCAGTGTCCTTCACCTGCCTGCCTCTTTTTGGCAGACGGATAAGGGAGGCCCTCACCTCCTGCAGCGCCTTGGGCCTCAACGTCCCCTAAATCAGCCGCCATTAAAGCCCCGCGAAGCTCCAGGAACTAGAAGCCATAAGGAAGAAGCCGGGTGGGCGGTGACCACGACCGCTGAGAGGGAGCCGAAGCAGAAACAGGAGTTGTGGGCGGGGATTCGAACTTAAACGTGTCTTATTGGGTCTCACTACTGCCAGTCTCGGCCTCCTCCCTCCCACCCCCACCCCTTCCGTGCTGGCTGTATCTTAAATGGCGGGTGGGGCCGGGCGTTGACTTCCGGTTGGGGGAAGAAAGTTGGCCCGAAGGAGGGGCCGCGAAGAAGGAGGAGGAAGAGGAAAGGGCCGGGCAGTAGGGGCTTAGGTCGTTCGGCGGCGGCGGCTCTCTTCCGGACCGACGATGGACAGCCAGGGCAGGAAGGTGGTGGTGTGCGACAACGGCACCGGGGTAAGCGCCGGCGGGGAGGTCGTAGCCCAAGCCGGGGCGGGGATGTGCTAGTGGCGCATGGGCCCTCGGTGGTCGGGGTTGCACCCCTGGGCCCTCGGGCAGCCGGGACCAGGAGGCGCGGTGCAGCGCTTCCGGCCTTGGCGGGCGTGGGGAGTGAGCGGACCGATCCCATTCTGGTCTCCCCGAGCCTGCCACCTCCGCGACTCGGGGTGAGGCGGTGGGAAAGGCCGACACTGGAGGGGGATCCAGCTTGCTGCCCGGCGGCGGCCAGCGCCGCGCCCGAATGGGGACACTTTGGCTAAAGGGCTGGAGGGGAAAAAGACTGGGTAGGTTTGTTTGATAAGGGTTCCATGCCCCAGGGTCACCGGTTCTGTAGAAAGGAGAAAAGACCCAGAGGCCTTCCTCTTCCTGTATCATTGACGATACCCAACGGGAGGCAGGAAATGGGTTTAAAGAAAAAGGGAAGTGCTGTCATGCAACGAGCCGCAGCCCTTTCGCAGTTTTGGGGGGCGGGAGGTGCAGTTGAGCAAAGCATCATTTACTTTTTGTTCTGCATGCTGGGAATTTGGCCTCGGTGCAGCCCCGCAGAGACAGTATGTTCTATTGCTCTTGGGAGATCGAAGACCACTTTAAGGCCCAGGTGTTAAATTGTGGACCTTGGGGGAAGTTAACCAATTTTGTTACCCCCCTCCCCCCATTTTTTTCCTTAGATGCAGAACACAGATCATGTTAGTCTTTAAGATTCAAAAAGGCAAATGATTGTAAAAATCTGGCTAAAACAGTGATTTAGAAATCAATGGAAAGTTGTTGCTTTCAACTCCCCGCCCCCATTTAAAAAAAACTTAGAGTAGAACATTGGAAGACAGAAATGTTACCTAATTGGGATGAGTTCTATAGTGATCATTTCCCCCTGCATTACAATGATTTCTAACCATTTTGGAGTTGCAATATTTTGTGACTTTTCTCTTTTTCCATAAATGTGATATATGAATTAAAATAGACTTCCAGTTATGGAGTGAGTAAATCACGGGGATGACAGGTACAGCTTAGGGAATATAGTCAGAGGTACTGAATAGCATTATATGGTAGCTACACCCACGGTGAGCATAGCATAACATATAGTTGTCCTATATGTCCTATATGTCACTATGTTGTACATCTGAAAAAAAACAAAAACAAAAACAAAAAAGATTTTACTTGAACTTTTTTTTCTTTAAAGATTTTATTTATTCATTTGACAGACAGAGATCACAAGTAGGCAGAGTGCCTGGCAGGGAGAGGGGGGTGGGAAGCAGGCTCCCCACGACCGATATTGGGTGGATCCCAAGACCCTGGGATCATGACCCGAGTGAGCCAAGGCAGAGGCTTAACCCACTGAGCCACCCAGGCATCCAGATTTTACTTGAACATTAAAACATTTTGGAAAGTGGGGCGCCTGGGTGGCTCAGTGGGTTAAGCCTCTGCCTTCAGCTCAGGTCATGATCTCAGGGTCCTGGGATCTAGCCCCGAGTCGGGCTCTCTGCTCTGCAGGGAGCCTGCTTCCTCCTCTCTCTCTCTCTCTGCTTGCTTCTCTGCCTACTTGTGATTTCTCTCTATCAAAAAAATAAATAAAATCTTTAAAAAAAAACACATTTTGGAAAGTGAATTGTTGAGGGGAAAAAAGGAGCTGATATTTACTGACATAATACTGCCCTTATTGTGCTACAGACTTTTACAAGCAATGATCACACTAGTTTTATATGAACTAAGTTAAAAACATGAGAGTAATAAGGGTTATCATATAATGGGGCATCCATACAGAATGGTATGCTTAAAAAAAAAGGCAGATTCACCACTGTGGAAATATCTAAGGTTTATTGTTAAGTTAAAAAAGAAGTTTTAGAATGATCCCATTTATGTGAATGTTCTTTATTTTATTAAATATGTCTATGTGTCCACGAACTTGTACATGGAACTTTTAGAGGGAGTGATATGTTCGTAGTGGTTACCTGTGAGCCTGGGGATAAGAATGAGGGAAGATAGGAAAGACTTCATGCCTCTTCTGAATTATTGGGAAGTGCTCTGTTTTGTTTTTTTAACAAAACATGTGAGACTATCTTTAAACCAAATTAACTATAAACATTTATTGCTTTTACAGCTAAAACCCAGTTAAAGATGCTTTAAAAAAAAAATAGCCTGATTCCCCCTGTAGTCTGAAATTGACCTCTAAAAAATTTAAAGCTTTAAAAATTGAATTTAAAATATTTTTTAAAATATGTCTGATAATCTTTAGAAATGAGAGCCAGTTATATTTCAGTGATTCCTCCTCTTCGAAGGGTAATGAGCTCTGTATTTGTAGTGTATGAGTTTGTTGATATTCAGTTAGAATAGGAATGTTAGCCATGAGTTCATTTTTGTTACTATTTTATTAGTTTACCTGAGTTAGAAAGCTGATTGTCTGTTATTGATTAGGCTTATGGCTAATCCTTAGTTTAAGAATCTTGTACCTTAAGAGATCAGTAAAGGAAAAATGTAGTTAATTTGAACAAAATATATGTATTTGGTGTTAGATTTCTAGTTACTTTAAAATTTTATCCGGATTTTCTGTAGACATGATTGGTTTCAAATGAAGAGACAGTTCTGATGTAATATGTAGCTAGGAATGCTGTGATATCTGAAAATTTAGAGGATTCTAAACACAGAAATTCTCTATTTCTTACTGCTTATATTTCATAGTCCTCTTGATTTTGTTTCGGTACCTGAACCTATACTGAGTTATCTACAACTAAATATTACAGAAGATGTTCAATTTTAATTTCTAAAAACTTGCATAAATAGTTGTTACCCTAAAGCAACTGGTCTCTTAACACATTTTAGGTTTTAGGCTTATAGGCTATTTGAGAAATTGATGATTTTTTTTTTTTAAGATTTTATTTATTTATTTGACAGACAGAGATCACAAGTAGGCAGAGATGCAGGCAGAGAGAGGAGGAAGCAGGCTCCCTGCCAAGCAGAGAGCCCGATGCGGGGCCTGATCCCAGGACCCTGGGATCATGACCCGAGCCGAAGGCAGAGGCTGTAACCACTGAGCCACCCAGGTGCCCCGATGATTTTTTTTTTTTTATCCCCGCTGGCAGGCCCTAATTGGAATGCTCTAAGAGTGGGTGAGTCTTATGATCACATGTCAAATGTTGGTCCTGCTTCTCTTCCTCACTAGCTCCCAACTAGATGTGGTCTCTCTCATTAGGGTGGCCTAGAGGAGGAAAACTTAACCTGATTCCAATAATTTATGCATTTCATCTTCATAACAATTCAAACCTAAAAGAGAGCTTCCATCTAAATAGAACCACTGAAAATGGCCACGCAGGTGAAATCTGGAGATCTGCTTAGGTTTAGGTGTCTTTCAAGAGTTGGGCCCAGGTCCCTGGAGTGTATTGTTACCAAACTTGGGTGATTTCATCAGCATTAAGCTAGTTCACCGACAGGAAAGACTCGTGTGCTTACTGTATGACTGGTAGAATTTTTAGGGTCTAATGATACAAAGTAGCTTCTTGTGCTAGGATAATTATGCTTTCATTTATAATTTTCACATTTGTTGTTGCTTATGCTGTGCTTTATCAGATTTATGCTAGTTTATATTTTGAATTTAGGAGTGCTTGAAGTAGGAACAAACCCAAAACAAATTTGGCTTCACTCTGCAAAACGCTTTGAAATAGAAAAAAATATTTTTGTGGCTTAAGATGAGAATAATCACTAGGCAATTAAATTAATGAATATAGCCATACCATCAGATTAAATTAATAAAGGAAAAATACAAATTAAATAAGCTCAAATGGGGCTGTATAAATCCCAGTTTATTTTTTGAGGGGAGAAAGATACTTTTAGAGCAAATGTAGTTGGATTTTTTTCTTCATTTTTGCTTGAAAGAACATTATACTGTTCATGTTCTTACCATTTGATGACTCAGTGGCAAGTAAGGGAGTCAGTTCAAACCACAGTGCTATGAAGAGGAAACTATATATGGTAAAATCTATTTCTTAAACTCAACCTTCTTACACACAATGAGAGAACTAAGTCCAAGTCTTAAAATGATTAGACTAGGGGAGGTATTGCAAGGATTAAAATGATACCAAATGAGTAGCTTGGAAAAGACTGTATTCTTTGCATTTTATCACATGAATTAGATTTTTTTTTTTAAGGTACTGACTTTTTGCAAGAAAGGAAATGTCAAATTATATTCATTTTGTTATTAAAAATAGATTATTGTAATTAAACTCTTGTTATTATAGCTATTAATGCTCTCACATTGGCAATAATATGAAATAGTGCAGCTATTGTCATTTTGACCAAGTGTCTAATACCATGTAGGAGTGCTGGCACTGGATTATTATTTTTTTAAAAGATTTTATTTATTTATTTGACAGAGAGAGCACAAGTAGGCAGAGCAGCAGGCCGGGGGAGGGGGGGCAGGCTCCCTGCTGAGCAGAGAGCCTGATGCGGAGCTCAATCCCAGGACTCTGAGATCATGACTTGAGCTGAAGGCAGAGGCTTAGCCCACTGAGCCACCCAGGTCCCCCTGGCACTGGATTATTAAAGCAGCATCTGCTTCCAGTAAGCTACTGCTTAAACTGCATAAGTAATTTCATTAATAAGTGATTGGTATGTTTAATTTGAATTAAATGCCAACTTTCCTTATTTTGTAAAGCACAGGAATAAATGGGTTTACAATTGTTTTTATAGTTTCAGGGAGTCTCCTATTTCAGGAATGTCTTTTTACATTAGTCACACGGCAAATATTTCATCCCTTAAAATATGCTCAAACAAACGAACAAACAAAAATATGCTCAAACGAGAATTTTAAGCTATAAACCACCCATCTGAGCATTTATAATCAGTAAACATTGACAAATGTGATTATTTATGTATTTGCCATGTTGTGTGTTTCTGAGTCTGTGTAGCTCAGAATGAGAGGGAAAGCATGTCAACCTTCACAGCCTCCTCCGTGCACCAGGATTTGATTTATTTCCCATGCCAGGCTCGTCCTCCCACCTTCAATTTTAGATAGTATTTCTCTCTTAAATCATTTGTTTATATTTAACATGCTGAAGATGGCCCCTGGAAACTTGTCGATTCTTTTTTCAGTCATTCTATAATTTTCTTTAAAAACATTTATAACTATATAAGGGAGCATTTTCAGCCTGGAATGGACACTTTTGACCCACCCAGTGTCCTTATCTGTTCATTACTTTGAGGTAAACATAAGAATTTAATATCTGGAAGAAGAAAAAAAAAAAGAATTTAATATCTGCATAGTATTTGTTTCTATATTTGGAATGTAAGGTAAATTATGACTAATGCTGATATTAGGCTGATGATCATGACAAATGTTATTCATATAGAAATTTGGGTATGGTTGGGGGCACCTGGGTGGCTCTCAGGTCATTATCCCAGGGATCCTGGGATCCATCCCCACATCTGGCTCCCTGCTTCTCCCTCTCCCTCTGCCTGCAGCTCCCCCTGCTTGTATTCTCTCTCTCTGCCAAATAAATAAATAAAACCTTAAAAAAAAAAAAGATTATTCCTTATGCCATCATATCCTACTATTGCCTTGGAAGATAATCCAATAAGAATTGTATCAAAGTTTTAGAAACAGGTAGCTATAACTGAAAAATACCCTAGCCTTGATGACTTAGAGGTTAACTGACCAGGACTAGGTTTTGTGGGTTTGGAAGAACATGTATATGGACAGTATGTTTTATGGAGATTCTAGAATGTAAATGTGAACTGGGAGGATAGGAAGTCAGGTGGTATTTCAGACAGATTTTTCATAGCTTTAATCAGCATAAGTCATGACTTTAATATATTTTTTAAAATTCTATTTATAAAAGACTTGAAATTCACTTCAAATTCTGGGTGGCAGAATGTTCTGGGCTATTTATAGTTAAATGTGGTTCATCAGCATTTCCAACAAGGTTGGTATAGAGATCTTTGAAATATGAAAATTCGATATTTTGGTGGGGTTAGTCAGAAGTCAGTAAGTTTAAGATCATTCCTAAGTTTTACCACCATCAAATAAAACAGTTTTTTGTACACAGTAGCTTTCTGTCAAGGGGTAGGTTAATAGTTTCTGTCAACATTCTTATTATTATCATGTGTCACCCTCAGATACTGTTTTTCTCCTTAATTCTTTTCAGAGAATGTATGGGGCCTGGAGCCATGAAACAATGTACTTTTTCTTAAGATGAAACAAATTCTCTGTATTAAAATAATCATGGTGGGCGCCTGGGTAGCTCAGTGGGTTAAGCCTCTGCCTTTGGCTCAGGTCATGATCTCAGGTTCCTGGGATGCTCAGAGAGCATCGGGCTCTTTGCTTGGCAGGGAGCCTGCTTCCTCCTCTCTCTCTCTCTCTCTCTCTGCCTGCCTCTCTGCCTACTGGTGATCTCTCTCTGTCAAATAAATAAATAAAATCTTAAAAGAATAAAAAATAAAACTAAAAAATAAAATAATCATGGTATCATACTTCCAAATCAACAGCAAATTTTTTAATTTTTATTGGTCAGTTATATAGTATGCACTTCCTATGTGCCAGACACTGTTCTAGGCACTTGGGATTTATCAGTAGACACAAAAATCCTTGTACAATATAACTTACATGAATAAAGACTTGTTAAGGAAGAAGGTAGAGACTATGATTACATTTCCTGGTCTGTAGCTTCCTCCTCCTGCCCTTAAGTTTTTAATTGCATTTTCCTTGCAATGTCTGCTCTTAAAAATAAGACTGAACAGGCTGTATTATTGGTATAAGAATTAAAAACCCTTGGTTCTATTTTCAGTTTTACTGTAGTTGTTAAGTCTCTTAGTGTATCAGGGTTTTTTTTAATAATTTTTTAATTTTTTTTATAAACATATAATGTATTATTAGCCCCAGGGGTACTGGTCTGTGAATCACCAGGTTTACACACTTCACAGCACTCACCATAGCACATACCCTCCCCAATGTCTATAACCCCACCACCCTCTCCCTACCCACCTTCCCCACCCCCCCCCCCCCCGGCAACCCTCAGTTTGTTTTATGAGATTAAGAGTCTCTTACGGTTTGTCTCCCTCCCAATCCCATCTTGTTTCATTTATTCTTTTCCTACCCCCCAACCCCCCTCGTTGCACCTCCACTTCCTCATATCAGGGATATCGTATGATAGTTGTCTTTCTCCGATTGACTTATTTCGCTAAGCATAATAATCTCTAGTTCCATCTACATCATCACAAATGGCAAGGTTTCATTTCTTTTGAAGGCTGCATAGTATTCCATTGTATATATATACCACATCTTTATCCATTCATCTGTTGGTGGACATCTAGGTTCTTTCCATAGTTTGGCCATTGTGGACATTGCTGCTATAAACATTTGGGTGCACGTGCCCCTTCGGATCACTACGTTTGTATCTTTAGGGTAAATACCCAGTAGTGTAATTGCTGGGTCGTAGGGTAGCTCTATTTTCAACTTTTTGAGGAACCTCCAAGCTGTTTTCCAGAGTGGTTGCACCAGCTTGCATTCCCATCAACAGTGTAGGAGGGTTCCCCTTTCTCCACATCCTCACCAGCATCCATCGTTTCCTCACTTGTTAATTTTAGCCATTCTGACTGGTGTGAGGTGATATCTCATTGTGGTTTTGATTTGTATTTTCCTGAAGTGTATGAGTTTCTTACAAGTATTATCAGGGTTCGTGTTATGCCCTCACTGGAGAACTACACTATCTGAATATAAAATTCTGGTTACCTGGCATCACTAAATACATTTATCTAAATATAAAAGTGTAAATAGTCAAAAATGCCCCAAATATTTTTTTTAATATGATGCTAGTCCAGATGCTATTTTCTCCCCCATTTTGGCAAATGTTGCTTAAGTGAATTGCCAAAGATAATTGAAGCATAGTTCTGTTCAGTTTCTAACATTCCTCTTTTTAAAAATTCTTAGCATTTGGGGGCGCCTGGGTGGCTCAGTGGGTTAAGCCGCTGCCTTCGGCTCAGGTCATGATCTCAGGGTCCTGGGATCGAGTCCCACATCGGGCTCTCTGCTCGGCAGGGAGCCTGCTTCCCTCTCTCTCTCTCTCTCTCTCTCTGCCTGCCTCTCTGTTTACTTGTGATCTCTCTCTGTCAAATAAATAAATAAAATCTTTAAAAAAAAAAAAAAATTCTTAGCATTTGTTGAGTGAATCTGTCTCTGACTTGTGTGACCACTGTGTGCTGAGATCTCTTTGAGGCGTTGGGCTCCACCATAAACTGCCCAGCTTAAGATTTTCTGAGACTTTCCCTGTAGTAGGGAGACTTGTGCACTAAATAAGCAGTTAACTGGTAAATAAACATAAACTCTGAAGTAGTCAATGCCATAAAGGAAATAAAAGGAAGATAGAATAGATTGGGTGACTACTACGGATCATTTGAAAGCATCAGAAGTTTAAAATATTGTATAAATGTGAAGTGGTATTTTCCAGATGCTCTCTTTAAACGGACATGGTAAATACCTTGACACTAACACATTTTTACTGTTCTCTTTCAGTTTGTGAAGTGCGGATATGCAGGCTCTAACTTTCCAGAACACATCTTCCCAGCTTTGGTTGGAAGACCTATTATCAGATCAACCACCAAAGTGGGAAACATTGAAATCAAGGTAATATTTTATTTATTGATAAATGAGGATTAAAACTTGTGGGGTGTTCTTTGAATTAAGTAGTTTTATGATACGATACCATGATAAGCAAAGAGGCAGAATTTCTTGTATCTTTAATTTATATCAACACTTGAAGAAAGACACAAAAACTGATAGGCCATTACTCTCTGAATGGAGTAAAAATAAGATTTTTATGTTGATGTGAACATTGTATTAGGGACTTAAAGCCCTTACTACATATAATATTTAAAAGAAATCAGCCTGATATTTTTATGTCTTTCAGTTCCATATATTTTTCATTATATGTTAGTGTCTCTGGGGACCTAAGACTTTTCCTTCCTTCTCATGGTCTGATTCTCCTACTTTTTAATATAGCTAGTCAGGAAAACACAGGATATACATTTTATTGGTTCTTTTTTTCACTAATAGAGTAACTTATTTCCATAAGGTACAGGAAGAAGGTGCTCACATCTTGAGTTGGCCTTGCATTATTGCATTATTTCTCTTACTGTAAGGAGAGTGGAGGAAGGTTGTCATGTATTTAACGTGAGAGATTGGACATTAAGGATGAGATATTTTTCTCCGTATTAAAGGGACTGGAAATGAAGTGGGAATTACAGTATTTTAAAAGAAAAGAAAACAGAACAATCAAAAGGACAGTGGTCACCAATTGACTTAAATTCTTTAGGTGGCCTAGGGATGAGATTATAAAAAATGCAGTCAAATTTAAGGGCCATTTTACTGAATTATTTGTGAACAAGCTAGCATCGTTGATCCTATCTGGACAGTCTTTCATAGAACTTCAGTTAGATTATGAGTCATTTGAAATACGAGTTAAGTCTACCTTTTTGGGACATTTGTTTGAGATATCTAGGAAGGTAGTAATAGCTAGAGAGAGACTTGCTACTTGGTAGCTCTCTGCTCTTGGTACTAGAGAATTGAGTTACATAATGAGTATCGATGCCAACCGAAACTGAAGTTCCAGGTTAAATTTTTAAAGATTTAGAGTAGTGAATGATTCTGGCCTCTGTTTACAATCAAATGGGACATTCAAAATGATAATTTTTTTTTCAGGGTCTTTTGGGAAATTTGGGGGGGATACCTTCTGTTTTTGTGAATGCCTTTCATTCTGATTGAATTTAATCTTAAATGAATGACCTAAAATTTAGCCAGTACCAGTGATACGGACAAGCTTTTTAAATGAAGTTGGAAATCACAGTTTTTATTCAGTATTAAGCTTTTAAAGAATGTCTTTTTTATCTACTTTATGGAGAATAACATTTTTGAGGTGTACAGATACATCACATATTAACCATTTTGGTCTCTAACATGGCACAAATGATTACATATCTTTTCACTCCCACTTTCTTGCTTTTTAAGGCCAAGTGATAGAAATGAAACTAGCCTATATTCTAAGACATTTTTGCTAAGGAATTCCCCAGTAGCATTTGCTTGTATGGTTTGTCATTCTGTGTTCTGTTGGCTCAGTTCTGTTCAATCTGCTCAGTCTTTTAAGTCTCTCAAGTTAATTTGTTCTTCCAGTAGAAAATAGTAAAAGAAATCTGTGTCAAATTTAACTTGACTACTAGAGCTTAGAAAAAAAAACACTCTAAACTCACCCTCTACCTACTCAACTAGACCTTTTCTGTTATTTATTTTCCTTAATTAAGGTTCTTAAATTCAGTAATGAAGTAAAGAAATTTGACTTTTTGGGATTCTTGTGCCTAGTGGATTGACTTATACTTTTGTGTTTTGTTAGCTGAAATGTGGTGATAGACTAAAAACTGGAAATTTAAATTGTTTAATGAGTTAATTTTCTTTCAGGAGTAATAACTGTCCATGTTAATTTGGCCCTAATTATTAACTCCGTAAAATATAGTACTGCATCTGATCTCTACCTAATTTGTCTCTATTGCTTGTATGTTTAAAAATTTCAGTGAGGATTTTATTTAGGCCTTTTCTGACTCTTACTTCTACCTTCTCTCTCTTCACCTTTCTTGACCTGTTGAAGTAGAATAACAAAAAGATGGTAAGTGAGGTTACACACATGCTCTCTGTTTGTTTTCCACTTTTGCTTGATGGGACAGTAGTTGTTGTTTTGTGTCCCTGTAGTATTGGGGAGGGGGGTAATTCCATATTTTAATTTTAAGTACTTTGATTTTTAACCTTTTTCATTGCTTCAGTTTGGTAGCAACTAATTAAGTCCTATACTTTCCTGATTGCATACAATGGACCAAACCAGAACTAATTACTAACATAGTTTTGAATTATTTTCCTTGTGTTTCTTGTAGACGAATGTTATAATTAAAATGGAATGTGGTGTGCATAATATTAGAAATCAAGTAGCTTTATTTAGAATACGTGTGATCCAGAGAATTGTGGTGAAGTTGTTACATTTTGATAAATCTATTTTATTGATCAATGTTAAATTAAACATTGCCTATCATAGTCTGTATGTATTTGCATCCAATTGGGTAGTAAATGTGTAATAAGCTGAGTAAAACTTTGATATGCCAAGGACTATAGATAGTAAAAAGGGAGGAAAAGAGATTGACTTGTTTCTTACACCATTTTTATTGATGAGCAGATTTTTACAACATTATCTGAGGATAAATAAGAAAAATATGAAAGTCTTACAAGACTTTTCCATAAACAACACACCTTCCCCCTAAATAAATACCATTGTGTGAACCAGAATTTGAACTAGAAGCTGGGCACATCCCAGACAATTCACTCTCTTTATATTTTTCTGTGACAGTCCTTAAGTGCTTCAATAGTAGGTATTTTCAGGCTTGTGTGTTTTTTATATTATTTGTAAGCAGTTTTGACAAAGATCAAGCATTTTTTAGTGATTTGTATTTTAACTAGTAACAGTATCATTGCGGAGTGTTCTTTTGGATAAATGAAAACATTTAAATGTGGAAATTCCTATATTTATACTAAATAAAAATCATGTATTAGTCTTAAAATCTCAAGGGAATTAAGTGTATACTTGTAGAGAACAGTGTAGGCTTTATTAACAAACTTTTTTATGGAATTTCCTTCTTAGGGATTTAATTTTGGTTTTAAAATGTGTTCACTCAATTTTCCAATTTGAGGTGACATTGTTCAGAATAATTCTTGGCAAATAAAGCTACACTGCCTGCTTTTCATAAAAGATAAATGCCTTTGAAAGAGCGTCTCATATAGTTACTGTGATTTCTCATTCTTTCAAGTAACAGGTGGTAGTTGAGGCTTTAAATTTAAAAAAAATCCAGGGGTGGGGTGGGTGGTAAAAAAAAATCAAGGTGCTGAGGTATAAGGCAAGTCACATAAAGCTCTTGGCATTTGTAGTTTTTGAAAGTTGAAACATTCTAGGGAAGAATATATATTCTATGGTTCTTTTAATTAATATTTTAGATACAGATTAATTTTTGGATTAGATGCTGAGCTACTTAAGAATATTTGTACTAATTTCATAGGTTAATACCTGTTTTCCATTTTAACTGTTCTTCCTTTTTGTTCAGAGGGATTATAAAATATTCAATGCTAGATGTTTCTTTCAGTTAATCCTTTATATATGTATGCTCTAGAAGTAGATGGATGAGACTTTTATTTTGAATTGGTACTGGGTCAGACATATGTAAAACCCTATTCTTGCATGGAAATAGAAGTAAATATTCTGATGAAATCTGATCAGACTTATTCTAAATTTGATGAACTATAGTTATGAATGTATATTGATTATATAAGACATCTAATTATTTAATTTATTAACTTTGTACAACACATAGAATGATACATTCTAGAGGAAAGTAACAAAATTGTGTATTTGTTAATTGTTAAAAAGTTAAAAAGTAATGTATGTGACCATTTGTTAATGGTTAAAAGTAATATATGTTCTTGTAGGTGTAGATTCCCCCCAACATTTGATTAAATGTTTAGAATGTATAGCAAAGTTTAATGAATCCTACAGTGAAACCCATATACCCATCACCTAGATTCTAACACTATTATTTAGTTTCCTGACATACCACATATTTATTTATTCATCTCTCCGTTATCTATCTCGTTTTTTGATGTATTTCAAAGTATCAATGTACTTCTCCTAAAGTAATTCAAAATATGCATGTCATTGATTAGAATTCACAGATGCAGATTTTTAATTTTCCATTTTCCTATCAGATTATTTTAAACAGTTAATATTTAAGAAATTCAAGTATTTATGTTATGGTGAATTAACTTTATAAGAAATTAGTTGCGACAGAGAAGCTTTTGTAACATTTCTAGCATCTGCTTTAACTTTATTTTTCCTTTTTGTTGTTGCTTTCAGTGGATTTTTCCAGAATTCTTTTTTTGAGCCCTCACCCTGGTTTACCTCTGATCTTTTTTTAAATTGTTACTTTTAAAAGTTTTAAACTCACATATATTTAAACCTTATTTTGAGACATTTTATGTTAATTTTAACATTTCATTTCTCCATGTTTTAAACTTACGGTGTTGTAGCAAACAGTAGCTATTACTGATAGCTTTTTTAAGTTGAATTAATCAGTATATGTAGAAATCAGGATTATTTAGTAGCTTGAATAGCTGACTTTTAAAATACGCTTAAATTCTATGACATCATTAGCCTTATTATACATACAAAATTTGACTTTTCAAATGTGGGTCATCTTAAGTATGCTCTCCTTGGAGACAAGACTTGTGAGTACTCTGCTTCTTGTGTGCTAGCATAGTTTTCCAGTATTATACTTTAAGGTTGGAAATGTTGCTCATGAGCTAATTTTTAAACATTGTTTCCCTATGTCTTAATTTTTGGTATGTCTACAAATTTCCATTGATCTTGGTGAGACATATATAAAAACTTAATTTCAGTTCTAACTGAGGCATGTGCAGGTGGAAGTTTGTGAAATTTGCAAGTAATGTGCATATCTGCATTATTACAATATAATAAAGATCATTTAATTTTTAGCTTTTTTCATTATGCTTTGTTGTACATTAAAATGTATCATTTACACTTACCATTTCAATATTTAGTACAAAGAACTGTGCTGCATGCATTGAGCATTTTTCTACAAGTTTTTTTTCCCTGATGTGCTATTTCACATATCACAGGCCTTATTTTTTGAACATTTGAGCAAAAGAAACAGATGAAACCTCATACAAAACCCTCCAAAATATGAAAATGTGGGGTTTATTTGTGCTAATGCTCTTCTTTTGGAAACATATGTATTGAAGGTAAGGTCCATTTATTGATTTAAACCACGTTGTACATAAAAATTTATTATTCATGATTAAACTCTCCAAGGCATTGTTCTTGAAAGAAAAGATTTTTTAAACTTGTGGAATGAAGAACTTTATCTGAAAGTGCCAGAAAAATTAAAATTAAATTATTCCCAAGTTTTCCAAAATATCATGGGAATGTAATTTTCTGAAGATATTTTATGCAAAAATTTGGCCTAAAGCCTTGATGTTATAATTTTCTAGGATCTTATGGTCGGTGATGAGGCAAGTGAATTACGCTCAATGTTAGAAGTTAACTACCCTATGGAAAATGGCATTGTACGAAATTGGGATGATATGAAACACCTGTGGGATTATACATTTGGACCAGAGAAACTTAACATAGATACCAGAAATTGTAAAATCTTACTCACAGAACCTCCCATGAACCCCACCAAAAACAGAGAGAAGATTGTAGAGGTAAGTTTTCAAGCGGGGTGTGTATATATGTGTTTCTGTGATGTAACGTTACAGCACATATTCTTTTACCATTGTTATTAAGAATAAAGGGAATGAAAATAATTGTTTCCCCCCCCAGATCCTATTTATTGAGAATCTGATTAGTCATTATTTCTAAGTAGGATATATCAGTAAACAAAATCAAGTCCTGTTGCCATGGAACTTGTTCTGGCAGGTGACACCCACCCCACCCCCACTGCCCACAAAGTGAATTAACTGAATGGTTTGTTAGAAGATAATAGATGCTAAAGAGGGGGAAAGAGCAGGTTAAGGGGTGTGGGGAGGGGGTAACATTTTTCACAGGGTGTGAGAGTAAGCATCGAGAGAAGGTGATGTTTAAACAGAAAGTAAGGGAATCAGCCAGGATATGTTGGGGGAGAGCATTCCAGACAAGGGAAGTAGCTAGCCAGTGTGAAGGTCTTAAAATGGGAACAAGCCTGGTATATTAGAGTCAACAAAGAGGCCAGTATGGGGGAGCAGTAGGGGATGAGGTTAGGGAAATAATAGGGCCAGATCTTCTAGGGCTTCACAGGCCCTTAAAGAGAATTATTCTTTTACTCTGAGTGAAATGAGGTGCTGTCACACAGAAGAAGGGACATGCTCCAGTTTAGGTGTCTGCGGCTACTGTGTTGTGAGTAGACCATAAGGAGGCAAGGGTGGAAGAGAGACAAGTTTGAAGACTTTCAGTTACCTAGGCAGAAGATAATGATGGTTAGGATTTGGGGTAATAGCAGCAAAAGTAAAGAGAAGTGGCCAGACTGTGAATCTATTTTGAAAGTGCCAAAGCATTTTCTGGTGCATTAAATATGGGTAATAGAGGAGGGGAGAACCAGGGATGACTCAAAAGGTTTTGGGACGGGCACCCAGAGGATAACATTACCATCAACTGAGATGGGAAAAGACTCAGATAAGTAGAACAGGATTTGAGGGCAATGGATCAGGAGTTAAGTTTTGGACATGGTAGGCCCTCATTAGAAATCCAGTCAAAAATGTCAAGAGAGAGGTATCCCCCACTTTTCGAAAGTTCATGTTATGCCACTTCACTTTGACCAGAGACCTACATTAGTACCTGTTTTCACTAATTGAAAGAACTCCGAAGAGGATTTTCATTTAATGAGAAAGGGGAAAAGCAAAAATTGCATTCATCAGTTTTTCTACAGTGAGCTGTTAGAGGCAGCGCACACCCAGAGCAGAGAGAGTGGCGGCGCCAAACTCTGACCCTGGAACGACGCTCAGCATCGCAGCATCGAGGCGCCATAGCTTTGAACTGTGTCTGTGAGCACCTGTGCTTTGATCTTGTTTCATTTTGTGCATCCATTAGCAAGATGTGTCCTAGGTTATCAGAAAAGCCCAAGAGAGGTTATTTTTGGGGTTTGGGAACACTCAATTTTCCATATAAGCTAATGGTAATTGCTTCTTTGATTTACATTTCAGCTTTACTTAAGGTTTCATAGGAATATTCTACCTTCAGGTAGCAGGGAAACCTGTAAAAGATCAAGTTCAGAAGAAAAGTCTGAGGCTAGAGAAAGAAACTTGGGAGTCATCGGGATATGGATAATCAGTTCACCAGGGAAGTGGGAACAGACAGTGGTGGGAAGGCTAAGGACCAGGGAGGTGGGAATTAGTGAGAGGAGATTGAAGGGCCCTGGGGGAAGCAGGTACAGAGAGCAAGAAGTCTTCATTTTTCAGAGTTTAGATAAGTAACTTTTCAAGGTTGTCTTTCATTATATTTTGTTTTATATGAGGTAGGAACTGTATGACTTTGTCTTGTTATATTTGAGGTAAAAGCTTATAATAATTGTTTCTGTCTTAGTAGTTTTGCAGATACTACTCTACATCTATTTAGCTGTTGGTGGAAATTTTGGAAGGATTATACAAGAGATTATTGCTAGACAGTATTTTTAAATTCTGGATTAAAGCTTAAGTTTTATATTAAATATTTTAAAAATTTAAGATCCTGGTTTTAGTTACAAAATCCATGTCATTCCTTATGGCTTATATCTTACTACTTCTTTTTCCCCTCCTGACCACCCCTAGAACTGTGAAAGATGGCCGTTATTATATTAGTTCATATTTTAGTTGCAACTTATTATTTCTAAGTGATTTATAACTACTAATACTTTTTGTGATGGATAAGTAGTCATTTGTAATTGGTATTTATTTTTAGTAGCACATTGTAAAATCAGGTTGGAGGTACTTTTGCATTAAACCGAAAGGTTCCTCCTACACATGTTAACCACCTTAGGAAAGCAACACAACATCAGAATGAAAATCAAGTTTCCTTTCGGATGAAAAGTTAGAAAGATGACATTATACCTGGATGCGTCTTCTACTAGCTAGCTATTTGACTAGGACATGTTTGTGTTTTTTGTTTTGTTTTGTTTTGTTTTTTTATCTGCTAGACTGACAAGAATTGGTCTCACTGTGCTATAAAGTCTATGTTCTTTTAATATTCTTTTTTACTTGTGGGTGCAAATTTGGCTGTGACTGGTAATGTCCTACTTTAATCTTATCCAGTAAGTTCATTTAGTACTACAAATACTTTCTAATTATCTTACAAATAAAAACAAGTTCTAATGGACTTTGAAGACGACAAATACAAATACAGCTTAACTCTTCCATTTTCTCCTGGCTGGAGAGGGGATATGGTATAAAATACGGGTTGGAATATCTAGTTTCTTAATTGAGTACTGGCTAGATTAGAATATCTGGTTAGAATATCTAGTTGCTTAATTGATGAATATGTATTTCAGAGTAATAACATTTAAATCCTATGTAATTCTCATTGTGATCATTTATAAAGTTTCTAAGTCACTAGATTTACAGAATGGTAGTCAGCCCTGCCAGGCAAGCAGTGCTCCCTGTAGATGACAGAAAACGTCCTACAGGATGTTCCAGCCCACCTGGATTACAGAGAATGAGCATGGTTGTGACCAGAGAGGGCACAAGGAGACTCCTCCCTTTAGTGTAGCTCGGCTGAGAGCAGCGCCACAGCCAGGGCTCAAGCCGGGAGTGTGGGTGGAACAGCTAGGCAGTTTCTGTATCTGCCAGCATTCAGGAATTACTGCATATATTTTTGGCTTCCTGCCCTGCCATTTTACTACTTTTTTCTTTTTCTTTTTTTTTAACCAGTTGGGGGTAGAACTCTAGTCTTGGCCCAGGTTAGGACAGAGGGATGGGAAGGTCAGCAGTTGAGCAGTTTCTGTAGTTTGTCCTTGAATTAAAAGATATTTTCATTAAGGGACATCATTAAGAAAGGCTTGTTCAGATGCAAAAATCTTTCTTCCATTCTAATTAGCTATTAACCAAAACATTCAAAAATCTTGGCTTTGTAGCACTTAGGAAATACTTGAGGACTCCGTGTACATCCAAAAATCTGTTTCCTGCATTGGAGCTCTGTGACAGCTGAGGAGAATGGAGGACTCTTTTAGGTCCCTTTTGATTCTGTTTTGGCAACTAATCTACTCTGTGACCATCAAGAAAGCATAAAATATATATGTATTATATAACTTCTAAATACCAGCATTTCTTTCTCTCCTTTTGCATTTTCAGGTAATGTTTGAAACTTACCAGTTTTCTGGTGTGTATGTAGCTATCCAGGCAGTTCTGACTTTGTATGCTCAAGGTAGGTGAAACTTAACTTTTAAAATAATCAATTCAGTAGACATTAAGGGCATTTTATATCAGAGGAATTTGGTTTTTCAGTAAGTTGTAAATCCCAGAAAAGCACAATATTTATATATTTATTCAAATTTTTCAAATATTTACTCAAATATTTTCATAATTTCTAAAATTAGTCAAATAAAATACCACATATATTTTTATTTCCTTCATTAAGCAATGAAGGACTTAAGGTAAAGAGAATTCAAATTTTTTAAAATTTTTTATTTTTTTTATTAACATATAGTGTATTATTAGCCCCAGGGGTTCAGGTCTGTGAATCGCCAGGTTTACACACTTCACAGCACTCACCATAGCACATACCTTCCCCAGTGTCTGTAACCCAACCACCCTCTCCCTACCCCCCCTACCCCCCACCCCCACAACCCTCAGTTTGTTCTGTGAGATTAAGAGTCTCTAATGGTTTGTCTCCCTCCCAATCCCATCTTGTCTCATTTATTTCTTTCCTAACCCACTACATTGCCTCTCAACTTCCTCATATCAGGGAGATCATATGATAATTGTCTGAGAACTCAATTTTTTAAAAGTAGGAGGTTCCCTCTTTTAGACCTTTTTTTTTTTAATTCTTTTTTTAAAAGATGTCATTTATTTATCTGTCAGAGAGAGAGAGAGAGAGAGAGGGAGAATGAGCAGGGGGAGCAGCAGGCAGAGGGAGAAGCAGGCTCCCCCCTGAGCAAGGAGCCCGATGTGGGACTCAATCCCAGGACCCTGAGATCATGACCTGAGCCACCCAGGCGTCCCTAAACTTTTTTAAAGTAAGAAAAAAAAATTTTTTTTTTTAAGAGATCGGAGGAAGCAGGTGCCCTGCTGAGCAGAGAGCCCGATGCGGGGCTTGATCTAAGGACCCTGGGATCATGACCTGAGTTGAAGGCAGAGGCTTTAACCCACTGAGCCACCCAGGTGCCCCAAAATAAAAATTTTTTATGCAGTGAAGAATGAGCTGGAATTAGTCCTTAGCATTGTCAGAGTTGGGGTGCCTGGGTGGCTCTGTCAGTTAAACATCTGTCTTTGGCTAAGGTTGTGATCCCAGGGTCATGGGATTGAGTCCCGCATTGGGCTACCTGCTCAGTAGGAAGCCTGGTTCTCCCTCTCCCTCTGCCGCTCCCCCTACTTGTGCTGTCTCTCCTGCTCACCCTCTCTCTCTCAAATAAATAAAACCTTAAAAAAAAAAAAAAAGAAGTGTCAGAGTTTAAAAAAAATACATAGAGATCTAAAAAAGGTTAGTATAAAATCACACTTGTTATATACATAGTAGAGGAGAAGGTAGACATTTGGAAATGCCTTCCTAACTTTTATGTTTTCTTGGTGCTGCCATTAGTAACTGCATCCCTTTCTGTTGAGAATAAAAATTGGCCATGTGGGGAGAGCTCTTTATATTCTGATAGTCTTATTAAGAGAATTTATGGGGCTGTCAAATAGGTGCCACAGAGCCTGTTAGGCACTTGAAATGTGAAGATACCCCCAAAGAATTTAGAGTCCAATAGGGAAAAAACCTACAGAAACAGATAATTTTGACTCAGCACGACAAAGGTTTCTAAAGGAGGTGACACCTAAGCTAAATCTTCAGCCTTAGTCATTAGCTGTATGTATGACATAGTACTTAGAAGACTCACTGTGGTGACCCATCTAATTCTAAACATGGATTAGTAAAAATCACCTTGTAGAAATACTCGTTGGCTCATTAAACTGTCTTCAGTACTACATATAGATACTTAGAAAATACTTGGGGGAATTAAATTTTCAAAGAAGTTTTGTTCATTCATCAAGTGGAATGTATCTTGTGCTGTGTTTAGTGCAAAGGACATGGTAGTGAGTAAGGTCTTCTTGACCTTAACGTGATTATATTCCAGCTATGAATAATTTTCCTTTTAAGAAGGAATTTAAAATCACTGGTTACTTTATAAGGAGTGTTTACCTGCACTGAGGTAATTTTATTTCATTTTTAGAAAAATGAATTCTAGAAATTATTTTAGAAAATACTTTGGAAAAAAATAGATACTAAAAATTTGGGGAATCTAAGCTTTGAAACTGGTGATAATAGTTTCATTTAGGTGGTGAGGATGGACAGTGTTAATAAAGTGAATTTTTGTTTAAATTGTATTTGAGGGGCGCCTGGGTGGCTCAGTGGGTTAAGCCGCTGCCTTCGGCTCAGGTCATGATCTCAGGGTCCTGGGATCGAGCCCCGCATCGGGCTCTCTGCTCAGCAGGGAGCCTGCTTCCTCCTCTCTCTCTCTGCCTGCCTCTCTGCCTACTTGTGATCTCTCTCTCTGTCAAATAAATAAATAAAAATCTTTAAAAAAATAAATAAATAAATAAATAAATAAATAAATAAATAAATTGTATTTGAATAAAACTGACCGTAACAGGTTTTTCTAGCAATATTCATGCATTTATTCCCATCCAGTGAGAAGATACTGTCTTTTAATTCCTGGTATTTAGTCATTTTTTGTATAACTATTGAATCCTTAATTGTGAGAAGTGATAGTCCAGTAATGATCAAAAGAACTCTGACCCACAGTAAAATTCTCCTTCTAAACAAGGTGGCTAGTGCTACCAGTTATACCAAGGTAGGAAGAAGCATTTGGAGCCGTGGAAGGCTTGTGAGTAAGAGAAGTAACATGGTGGTTTAGGAAGCTATGTTTGACTGCATGCTAAAGACAGGATTGAAGGGAATAACTGGAATTAGGGAATCTGGAGGTAAGAGTTGTCAGGAAAGGTGTAAATGAAGAGGTATGAACTCAGTTGAACCTCAAAGAATCCATAGGAATCGAAGTGGAAGAGTGTATACTCAAGTGACAAAATGGTGTGGCACTGAAAATGGGTCAGGTGTGTACTGTGAAAGGCTAGTCTGTAACCTAGTGGGAGTGGGAGAAAATAAGCTGCAGTTGGATGGGAAGGTCTGTTTGGAAAATAAAATGTAAATCCTGCTTTAGTTGATATTACTGGGAGTGTTTTTGAATTAATGATGTGGATTCCTCTTTTTTTTTTTTCTTGGATTCCTCTTTTTTTGCAATGAGATGTTTTTCTTGTTGAAAGGAATACAGCATTAAAAGGCAGTAGATGATTTTTATGAAGCTTTTTATGAAGATTTATATACACCATCAATCAAGGAAAGACAGTATATGAGCTTCAAAAGGAGGTAGATTGAGTAAATGTATCAAAGATAAATCATTATGATTAAATATTATGGTGCATTCAAGTTTGTATTAAGAGAAGGAGAGAACCTATTCAGGGATGTGAAAATGATAATGCTTAAGAAAGTTACAGACATTGCATATTCTATAAGGTGAAAACTTTTTTTGGTTAAAACGTTAGACTAGTAACTATTAGAAAATTTGAGTTAGAAAAAGTTTTGTCTTCTTTTTTCCCCTAAATTAACCCTAATGCAGAAGATAACTTTTGCATTCATTTGTAGTTTAAATAGTATGTATGGGAAACAAGGCAGCTTCTTTGCTATTCTTTTATTAAAAGGTTTAACTGACATTGATTGTCTTTCTGGTTTCTGGTGAATAATTAAAGTGGTCCTTTGGCTGGCCAAGGTTAATTGTTCTCAAATTTCCAGCTATCTAGTATCAATAGGAATTTTTCCAAGACACAGTTTTGAATATATTATATGACAAAAATAATAAGTACATTATTCAATAGGTTCACTATCAACTTGTATAGTATTTATCTCTCAAAATGGTTTTCCTAAAAGTTACAATGATGCTTTAGAAATTTCCACTTCAGGGAAATTCAGGGATCAAGATTAAATTGGAAAGAAAAATAAAGAATTGTACTGAGCTTTAAGAACATGTTGTGTTTTGGAGCGCCTGGGTGGCTCAGTGGGTTGGGCCTCTGCCTTCGGCTCAGGTCATGATCCTAGAGTCCTGGGATCGAGCCCCACATCGGGCTCTCTGCTCCTCAGGGAGCCTGCTTCCTCCTCTCTCTCTGCCTGCTGCTCTGCCTGCTTGTGATCTCTGTCTGTCAAATAAATAAAATCTTAAAAAAAAAAAAAAAAGAACATGTGTTTTTCAGTCCTGGGTCTCAGAGTCTGTTTCTTCCCGTCTCTTGGGATAGCACACAGATTAAAGGTCTCACAAGAGGCATGTGTGAGAACACTCACTTTAGTGTCTAGATGTTAGAAGTAAACTGCAAAATAACAAATAATAAAGAAATGCTGTCTTCTAGACCATTCTGGTTGGTGAAGTTTCTAGTTTGGCTTCTGTACTAATTTTTGAAATTTGCTGGTTCTGATTTTTCTGATTTGGCTTTTTATTTAAAACCTCACGGTTCTCACACAGGTTTATTGACTGGAGTAGTGGTGGACTCTGGAGATGGTGTAACTCACATTTGTCCAGTGTATGAAGGCTTTTCTCTCCCTCACCTTACCAGGAGACTGGATATTGCTGGAAGGGATATTACCAGATATCTTATCAAGGTAAGCAAAAGAAGATATCGTAGAAATTAGCTTTTGTAGTTTATATTTACTAACTTAACATATTTGAAATAATCCTCTCAGGATCATAGCAGATCTTCTGCACCACTGGGGGAATGACCCATTTACCCCATTATTCATGTAAAAATCCATGTAAAATTTACACACATGTTGTCTGGTGTGGTAATGAGAATAGAATACATCATTACATAATTATGTTTGCTATTCCTGAAGACTTGGTAGTGAAATAGAAGAGACTGTAAAACTTCTTAAACAATAGAGGCAGCCTTTTCTGCCATGAAACCTTTCTTTGAGGGGAGCCTGGGTGGCTCAGTCAATTACGTGTCTGCCTTGGGCTCAGGTCATGATCTGAGGGTCCTGGGATCAAGTCCCCTCAGCAGGAAATCTGCTTCTCTCTCTCCCTCCCCTCTAACCCCCTACTCGTGCTCTCTCTCTCTTTCAAATAAATAAAAAAACTTAACAGTCCCAGTTGTACCAGACTTCAATATTTAGTAGTTTTCATGGAATATATCCAGTGTTTAGTGTTTACTATATATTCATGTTTACTTCTAACTATAATTAGTTAGAATTTTCGTTAAAACATTGCTGGAGAAAGTATATAAGGCTGTTATTTAGAGGTATGTTATATTTTTAATATTGAAAAAAAAAGTTTAGACTAGTTAGTTTATTCTCTCCAGGTCAGTGGCTCTCAACCAGGGGTAATGCTGCCCCCACCCCACCCCCGGGACATTTTGCAACATCTGGAGATATTTTTCGTTCCAGCTGTGCAGGAATGCTACTAAACATCCTACAGATGTTTAGTGGGGGCAGTCCCCACAACAAAGAATTTTAAGGTCCACAATATCATTGGTGCTACTGTTGAGAAACTATTCTAGGGTGATGTCTGTACAGTAAAATAGGTTGTATAAGTCTTTATCTTCACATGGGGTTCCTTTTGTCTCATTTAGAGTAATAATGAGATTAAGCTAATGAGAACTATAATACTCTTGTTCCAGGCCAAAATTCTGTCTGAGGAATATCTGAGGGTTTTAAAGTTTTTGTATGAAAAGTCCAATTTGGTTTTTCTTTTTTCTGTTAACTTGAGTTATCTTTATTTGAATTTTTTTTCTGTTAATTTAAATTCTAATCATTTATTTCATTGACAAATACTCTTGCCCATCTACTATATGTCAGACATAATGCTAGAAGTCAGGGATAAAACGTTTTAAGACCTAGGGATATTTCATGAATATGGCATTGATTGAGCAAAAGGCAGATTATAGGAGTCCAGTACTAAAATAATGTTCATCGAAATATTTATTTTGATTATTTATCAAAACTATCTAAACGTTAGCACTGAAAACAGTCATTTTTTAAAACTAGCTTGGTTTTTTAAGCTTACTTTACCCATTTATTATTCATAAACTGTTAATTCTTTCACTCTCTGTGAAAGTGAAATATAAGTCCTTTTATGGAAAATACTCTTCCCATTTCTGAAATTCAGTAAGACCTAAGGATCCACTGTCCATTGCATGTGTTACTGACTTGAACTGTTTAGTGAGCAATGAAAGCTTGCCAGGGTTTAACTCATTCAGATTAATTGTGAATTTGCTGCTGTTTTTTGTACCAGCTGCTGCTTTTGCGAGGATATGCCTTCAACCATTCTGCTGACTTTGAAACAGTTCGCATGATTAAAGAAAAATTGTGTTATGTGGGGTATAATATTGAGCAAGAGCAGAAGCTGGCCTTAGAAACCACAGTATTAGTTGAATCGTACACAGTAAGTATTTTCGGTATTTAATACATATGTGGTTTTAAAATGAAGCACCATGATTGTTGATAATGTGCTTAAGTAGGTTTTCTTAGAATCAGTATTTTTGTTTTGAGTTGTTAGAGTATGTATGTGTGTGACTTTTAATGTCTTTCTACAATAAGATTCTTTGATTTGATTATTTTAGGGTACTATATAATGTGAAATAAGGCAAATCATAAATTGCTTTTCTACCTTAGGATATAATTAGATAAGAGATGTTATTTTGAGATTCTGAGATCTAAAATAGCACTTTTCAACCTGTGTTTTGCAGAATGTTATTTCCCTGAGATGTTATTAAGTAATTTCACAAAAATTAAAGCGGAGTTTACATTGTCCAATAAGTTTGGGATTCAGTTTCACTTTACTGAAGAGCTTCTCAGAACCTTTGTTGTGCTTAGTATGTGTATGTCTGTGAGAATGTGCCTGTTTCTCAACCTTATTAGACTACAGGATTCTAGCATTTTGTAAGACTCCTGTTCTAGGAAGCGTACTTTGGGTAGTGTTCATCCTATAGTTTTGCTCTAATAATTCAGTAGGTGGCAGTCTTTTCCTGACTTTGTATTTTCTTAATGAGCTGTTGAAAACAAACGTTAACTTGAAAGTATAACAAGTAAGACTGAGAACCCAGTTATAGGTTACACCAGGAGAGTTGATTCTACTTGAATTTTTAATGTATTGTTATATTAAGTCTATTATATTCATCTGGGTAGAAAATACTTCCATATCTCATTTTTGATCTAGTTATTACTAAAATGAAATCAAGTAATGGGCAATAAAAGCAAATATTCTTAAACCGTTTGATTCATGTAAGCTCTGCATATCACAAATATGTATGAAATAGTCATTTTGAAAATTATTGTTAATTTTTATGGGACGCCTGGGTGGCTCAGTGAAGCCTCTGCCTTCAGCTCAGGTCATGATCCCAGGGTCCTGGGATCGAGCCCCACATTGGTCTCTCTGCTCAGCAGGGAGCCTGCTTCCTTCCTCTCTCTCTCTCTGCCTGCCTCTCTGCCAACTTGTGATCTCTGTCAAATAAATAAATAAAAATCTTTTTAAAAAAATAAAAAAATTTTTAAAAATTATTGTTAATTGTTATAAATTATATTGTTTTATTTTTTAAGCAATACTGATCCAAATAATTTATAAGCAACTTATTAATCTCCAGATCTGCCCTGGAGATTCTTTTCTGAAGCTTTTTTAATAGTTCCTTTAGATTTATAATTTTTCATATACCTGACTGACTTGTAAGAAAATGGCATGAGACAAAAAGTTGAGGGAACTAGAAATGTAAAACATGTTTTATTTAATTTCTCCCCTCCTTTCTCAAAGAATTTGAGGTGGGTTACAAAAATATACATAGGTGACTTTTGGGGCGCTGACTGCCTATGCAGTGTATAACTTTTGACTCCCTCAAAACTTAACTACTAATAGCCTACTGTCATTGCCTTGCCAATAACATAAATAGTCTACTAACACATATTTTGTATGTTAAATGTATTATATACCATGTTCTTACAATAAAGTAAGATAGGAAGAAAAGAAAATGGTACTAAGAAAATCATAAGGACGAGAAGATACATTTACAGTACTTTACTGTATTTGTCGGAAAAAATCATGTCCTTGGACCTGTGCAGTTTAAACCCATATTGTTATAGGGTCAGCTGCACAATAAATAAAAAACAGTAGACTAATGAAACTGATGAGCAAGTGAAGAGGGATAAGGAGAGACAAGTAAAGGGTAGGGTAGGGTTTAGAGGTTGGTAGCTCCTAGGCCAGGTGGCCCCATGCTGACCAGCAGCCAGAGTATGGAAAGAAACCACACCCTCGGAGAGGCTGAAGTATGAGCTACAGAGGTTTTGCCAATAACCGTGTACTGTGTATAAAATTTTTCCAGATATTTTGAGTGATTTTATGTGGTTTCTAAACTCACCTGATGGGTTTTTGTTTTTTTAAGGGTATTTGTTTGAATCAGTATCCTTGGGGGTTATTTGTTTGTTTTTTGAGTGTGTTTTTTTTTTAATTTGATACAATTTATTAAAAGACAGTTTGTGGAGGTTTTGAAAAATGTGATTACTTTTGCATTTATCTGTAAACATGGAGTAAATGTTTTAAGAAAAAAAAAAGCCTTGGCTTTGTGGTACTTGGTCATACTGGAAAGTCATTTTTAGAATCCAGATACAATTACAGTAGTCATATTATTATAAATATACTGTGAGACATGTCAGTGTAAGATTAATTCTGGTGTCTCCTATGGAAATGGGTCAAATGCCAGCATACACCAGCATGCTTATAATTTAGGTCAATCCAATGAGTTGTGAGGTGGTTTTAAGAGAGGGAGGGGCACCTGGGTGGCTCAGTTGGCTAAACATCTGCCTTCAGCTCAGGTCGTGATCTCAGGGTCCTAGATCAATCCCTAGCCCAGCTCCCAGCTCAGAGGGGAGTCTGTTTCTCCCTCTACCCCTGCCCCCCCAGCTCATGTGCATACACACTCTCTCTCTCTCTTTAAAAAAAAGGGGGGGGGAGTTTTTTGCTGTTTGCCTACTTGGCTTAGTCGAGCATCCAACTCTTAATCTCGGGGTCATGAGTTCAGACCCCACATTGGGCTACAGCCTACTTCAAAAATTAAACATTAAAAAATAAATTAATAAAAATAAATAATAAAATATATTAATAAATAAATGGGAGTTTTTACTTATCATTTCTCATTTAATTAAATATGAACATGACGTGTGACTTTCTACATACACAGGGTCATGTTGTAATGATATCTGACCTGTTGTTTAAATTTTTTTTTTTTTTTTTTAAAGACTCCACCTATTTGACAGAGATCACAAGTAGGCAGAGAGGCAGGCAGAGAGAGAGGGGGAAGCGGGCTCCCCGCTGTGAGCAGAGAGCCCGATGCGGGGTTGGATCCCAGGACCCCGGGACCATGACCTGAGCGGAAGGCAGAGGCTTTAACCCACTGAGCCACCCAGGCGCCCCCTGTTGTTTAAATCTTAATTTGCTCTGTGGGCACCTGAGTGGCTCAGTAGGTTAAGCATCCGAATCTTGATTTCAGCTTAGGTCATGTTCTCATGGCCGTGAGATTGAGCGGCAGACCAAGCCCTGTGTTGGGCTGCACGCTGGGCATAGAGCCTGGTCAAGATTCTCTCCCTTTCCCTGTTCCACTCCCCCTGGCCCTGTGTGCATGGGCTCTCTCTCTTAAAAAAAATCCTGGGGCGCCTGGGTGGCTCAGTCATTAAGCATCTGCCTTTGGCTCAGGTCGTGATCCCAGGGTCCTCAGATCAAGCCCCACATTGGGCTCTCTGCTCCGCAGGAAGCCTGCTTCTCCCTCTCCCATTCCCCCTGCTTGTGTTTCCTCTCTCGCTGTGTCTCTCTCTGTGGAATAAATAAATAAAATCGTTTAAGTAAGAAATCTTATTTGCTTAAGTTGAAATTATATTTATCCATTATTTAAAATTTAATAGGATCTAGAGGGGAGTGTAGCTGGCTCAGTTGGTAGAGCATGTGACTTGGTCTTGTGAGGGGTTGTGAGTTCAAGCCCCACTTTGGGTGTAGACATTACTTAAAATCTTTAAAAAAATTTTTTAATAAGGTCTAGTAAGTAGGATACAGTAGAACTGCTTAATAAAAAGTAATCTTGAGGCACCTGGGTAGCTCATTCATTAAGTATCTCACTTCGGTTCCGGTCATCATCTCCTGGGATCAAGACCCATATTGGGCCCCCTGCTTGTGTTCCTGCTCTTGGTGTCTCTCTCTGTGTCAAATAAATAAATAAAACCTTAAAAAATATATATTACAGTAATCTATCAGTGTTTCTTAAACTTTTCTGATCATAAAACATTTTTTGGATTACATGATTTGACAGAAGTTTTACACATGATATAAACTATTTTGATGGCAAAACAGTAAAGTTTCACAGTGCAATTATTTGGTAAAAGAAATTATTTAAAAATTTTAACTGAATGTGTCTATGCTACATAGTAAAAATATCCATAAAATAAACCACAAATGTGTTAAAACAGAGAAACAGCATTGAAACCAGCCAGTAATCCAAATGCAGTGGTTTATTAATGCTTCCTTTTTTTTTTTTTTTTTAAGATTTTGTATATTTATTTGACAGAAAGAGACAGCAGGAGAGGGAACACAAGCAGGGGCAGTGGGAGAGGGAGAAGCAGGCTCCCTGCTGAGCAGGGAGCCCAGTGCAGGGCTCTGTCCCAGGACCCTGGGATCATGACTTGAGCAGAAGGCAGACACACTTAATGACTGAGCCACCCAGGCACCCCATAATGCTTCTTTTTTATGCTTAGTTGCACACAGCAGTGGAACATGACACACTCATGCATTCGTGACTTTTTTCAAGAAATTCCTGATGTGTTGGAGCATGGCATGATGGCATGTTCTGCATTTAAAAAACAAAACAGCATGATAATAACAACTATCTAAATGATTTTATTTTGCCTTTTTTTTTTCTTTTTCAAAAATTCATTTTAGGAGAAGCATGTTGCTGATAATGATTTTGGTTATTGAACAGATGTGTTTAAAGTACTAGTGTGCTAAAGAACACTGGGAAATTTTTAAATATGTTTTGGTGACTAATACCTGGTTATTCTTCATTTCTAGCTCCCAGATGGCCGCATTATCAAAGTTGGGGGAGAGAGATTTGAAGCACCAGAAGCTTTATTTCAGCCTCACCTGATCAATGTTGAGGGAGTAGGTGTTGCCGAATTGCTTTTTAACACAATCCAGGCAGCTGACATTGATACCAGGTACATCATAAGTGCTGGTTTCAAAGTTATTTATCAATAGATAGAGTATGTATAGTTAAAGTGACTAAGTTGTCTATTACTTCACTCATGGTTTTGAACAGATAAGGCAAAAGAATTTTTTGAGGATGACATTTGATGTTGGATATATATCACTGTGTCTCAGAAACCACCTTAAACTTTTTTTTAAATAATTCAAAACTTAAGGAAAATTTCCAAGAATAATACAGAGGAGTCATGTATACTCTTTACTCAGTTTCTCATTCTCCTAATTTTAACATTCGGCAAGTTTATTCTATCATTCTCCCTCTCTTTTTTCTTGAGCCTTTTGAGAGTATGTTGAACACGTAAGTCCTCCTTACTCCTTGATATTTGCTTTGTATTTCCTGAGAACAGAGGTATTCTCTTAACTAACTATAGTGCCATTTCTGAGCTCAGGAGAGTGATTACTGATCTGCTGTTATCTGCCACCCATTTTTCAGTTTCGCCTACTATCCCAGTGATGTCCTTTATACAGTTTTTCCTTTCCCCAGGAGATTATCAAGTCTAAGCTCACACAGTGTATGTAGTTGTCGTGTTTTAGCTTTTATCTGTTACAGTTCTTCAGGCTTTCATGACAGCAACATCTTTTTAGAGTACAAGCCAATTATTTTAGAGAATTTTTCTCAACTTGAGTTTGAGGTTTTTTCATGATTAGATCCAGCTTATGCATTTGGGGCTGGAATACTACTGAAGTGATGTGTCCTTCTCAGGGTGTCCCATCCAGAGATGAGATCTGTTTGTTTCTTGTTGGTGATGTTAGGATTAAGCTCTTGAAGTTTCCTGTTTAGTTTTTGTATTTTTCCTTTCTTAGTTTGTAAGTAATTTGTGGGAAAGTACCTTGGGACTGTATTGATCTCCTATTCCTCATTAAACTCTCCCCCCCCCACCCCTTTTAGTATTGTTTATGATTCTTGCCTAAATCCATTTTTATTGTGCTCTCAAAAAGGTAATTTTCTAGTTCTGTCATTCTTTCTATGTTTATTAATTGGCATTCCAGCATAAGGAAGCGCATTGCCTTGTTTTGCTTGTTATCAATGTGAACTCATGATTTTGTCCAGTGATTATAATCTGTTACTGTCTTTGTTTATTTTGATGCTCAAATTGTTCCTGATTTGGCCAGGGAGAGCCCCTTCAAACACACCTGTGTATCCTTTGACATGCTCTCATCTCTTTGAGCACATTCTGTTTTGTGGCACAGGATAGTCCTGCCTTAGCTTTAATTTTGTAGGTAAAACATTACCATCTAGTCAGAACTATATAAAAAGCATATTTTGAAGTATTACTCTCCCAGCCCCTTGTTCTCTACCCTAGTCTTCCTCCCTCTTATAGGTAAATGATCTCATTAGCTTGGGTTTATCCTTTCTGTGTTTCTTACTTGTTCTTATACAAAAGGTAGCTTAGTATAAATGTTTTTTTGCACTTTACTTCCTTCACTTAATAAATCCTAAACAATCCTGTACCATTCCTAGAGATTGTCCTTTTTTTTCCCAGTGTATACATAACATTCGGTGAATCTGGGTTACGTAGGTAGATGCCAGTATTTTTGCAGATAAATAATGCTGCAGTTAATAACCTTGTGCACAGTATATTTTTGTAGTGTTGGGCATGTATAATTTGAAAACATTTCTAAAGGGAATTGTTGGGTCTGAGGGTAAGTAAATGCATATAGTTTTGTTACTGCTAGGACCCTTCTCCTTCCCACCAGAAATAGATGAGGGCACCTGTGTGTCCCCACAGCTTGGTCATAGTTTGGTAACTTTTTAACTTTTATGCCAGTCTGATGAGTGAAATGATATTTCAGTGTAGTTTCAATTTGTATTTTACTTAAGAGAGAAGTTAAACATATTTTTCTATGTTTAGGGCTGTTTCTGTCTTTTTCTGGTGAATTATCTGTTCATGGCTTTTGCTTCTGTAGAATTTTTGTAATTTTCCCCCTCAATTTTTTAAAAGCTCTTTTTATATTATAGCTCTGTAATATTTATTGCAGGTACTTTTTCTGATTTTCCATTTGTCTCGTTTTTTGGCTATACAAAAATTTTTATTTACTTATTAAATAAGTTGATAACCTTTTATTGCATCTAGAGTTTGAGTCATAGTTGAACAGCCCTTCTGTACACCCAGGTTATGGAGGAATTCACTCAGAAGCATTTTGTAAAAAGCAAGTGTTTGCTTACTTGTCTGTTTAACCCTGGGTTAAATAACCGTCAAACTAATTTTTGTGGGATGGCGGAGGAGCAGGGTAATAATGAAAAGTAATAAAAATAGCAAGCAGTTGGCTTATAACAAGCTATAAACTTAATGTGAGATGATCAAAAATCTAAACCTCTCTTAGTAGGGATTAGGTAGATGCTTTTGTCCCTCAACTTAATGATCGTTAATAGTAAAATTGGACTCAAAAGTATATACCTAGGGGTGCCTGGGTGGCTAAGACAGTTAAACCTCTGCCTTCGGCTCAGGTCATGATTTCAGGTCCTGGGATCGAGCCCCACATCCGGCTCTCTGCTCAGTGGGGAGCCTGCTTTCCCCTCTCTCTCTGCCTGCCTCTCTGCCTACTTGGGATCTCTCTCTCTGTCAAATAAATAAATAAAATCTTAAAAAAAAAAAAAAAGTATATACCTATTGGTGGTGATTGAAGTGTTGGCATTCCTAAAGCACTGGAGTCCGGTTCAGGACCTTACAACAGAGCTAGCATTGGGAAATAGCACAGCTCAGCTCCGTGGGTTCTGCATGTTGAAGGTGTACCTGTAAATGCTCGTGGGAACGGACCATGTGGAGCCATAGCTCAACTGCATGTGCTACACTTGTGTGCGGAGCTCTGCAAGTGGGCGTAAAAGCCGCACGCTTCTGTAAGCTGGGGTCATGGTAGGCTGAGCCATTAGAAGCCAGGATGGATGAGGCCAAAATAGCTGTGGCTCAGCTCCTGAGCTTCACTAGAAGAGTTCCTCAGACCCTCACTTAGTTATATTACTCTTACTATGGATGCAGTTATTTTAGATTTGACTATCTGGTATCATAACTGGTAGCATATTTAAAGAAGAAAGACTGCTGTAACGAGGAAACACGTCAGTTTCACCGGACATAACAGCAGCTAGTTCCAAGGCAAAGGAACAAAAGGGAAAAAGTACAAAAGGCAAATGGAAAAATTGGAAGAGCAACTGAAATCATAGTAGAAAATGGTTAGTTATGGTAAATTCCGGGAAGCAGTGTGATGACATACATAGTCCAAATAGTGGAAGTTTGTGATGTTAACTCTGGTCATTGTTAAATGCCCAATTACAGGGGTGCCTGAGTGATTCAGTCAGTTGGGCATTTGACTCTTCTGATTTCAGCTCAGGTTATGATTTCAGGGTCATGAGATCGAGCCCCACGTCAGGCCCTGAGGTCAATGCAGAGTCTGCTTGTCCCTCTCCTTCTTCCCCCACGCCCAGCTTGCTCTCTCTCTCTCTCTCAATAGAAAAATAAAAATCTTTTTTTAAAAAAGTCTCAATTACATTTGCAGGACAATGTGTCATGTGCTTTAGAAGCATCCTCATTAAAATTATAATAAGTATTTTACACGTAGAGAAGGTTTGTTATCTAATAACAGCATTAATAACAAACGTTCAGCCCTGCAATTTCCATGTTGAATTTTATTTAATTCTCCCAGCAGTCCCTTGAAACTGACAGATATAAAAGGAATGCTGAAAGACTGTTTTTCTCATCTGAAACCCCAAATGAATACCTTTTGTGTCTTTCTAGATCTGAATTCTATAAGCACATCGTGCTTTCTGGAGGGTCTACTATGTACCCTGGGCTGCCATCACGGTTGGAACGAGAACTTAAACAGCTTTACTTAGAACGAGTTTTAAAGGGAGATGTGGAAAAACTTTCTGTAAGTATCAGTCAATAATCCAGCTGTTAACATACTTTTTAAAACCCTGTAAAGTAGCTTGTGAATCTTGACAACCACCAGAGGGAGCAAGAAATCTTCCTAAACAAATTTTTTAATGAAGTCGCATGCAGCCTTGAAGAGATAGAAGTAAATGGTTCGAGGTAAGCTCTGTTTCAGAATGGTTGTCCTGCCTGGTCCCCTCTGTATTCAGTGGCTAGAGGCAGTGAGGTCCCAGGCCACATGTTCTGGTTCCTCTGTAACAGACAACCTGGAGTCGAGGTGCTTCTAAGGGCACAGGAAGAACCTGCCATATAGTATTCCTTCCCCCAATCCTTTTCTGTGGGGATATGTTCAAAGGTTCCCAGTGGATGCCTAAACCGCAGATAATACTGATTCCCTCCATACAAGAACACTTATGATGAAGTTTAATTCATAGATTAGGCCCGGAATAGATGAACAACAACAACAATAAAATAGGACAGTTACAACAGTACACTGGAAAAAAGTTACATGAATGTGGTCTCTGTTAAAATATCCGATTGTACTATACTCACTCTTGTGGTGATGTGAGGATAAAATGCCTTCGTGACGAGATAAGGTGACAGGAGTCACGCAGGCCTCATGATGTAGTGCTGTGTTGGCCGGGCCTCATCTGCTGCCAGACCATGGGTAACTGAAATCACAGATAAGGGGCGACTGCCGTGTTATGGAGAGAGAAATGCCTCTTGGGGTTTTGGGGTTCTTTTTAGCTAACTTTTTGGATATGTAACCAGCCTTCATTGCTACTCTTGGACTGTCTCAAATTTCTGATTCTGGGTTATTTTTCTGGCTATTTCTTTTATACGTCTTACTTCCCTAAAAAGATAGTAAAACATAATATAGCAAATATTTTGCATCCCCATCAGCTGTCCTTGCTCTTGAAACAGACTTTAATTGGTAGTTGTCAATGTATAGAATAGAAAGTAATTTACAAACTAGAAGGTAATAGCTGATGATAATTTGACATTTTTTTTTTTCTACCAACACTGGAGTGTGTGAAGTACACTATATATACTATGCACTCAGCCAGGGTCATTTAATTCTAAGTTAATCTCTGAGCTCTGTCCCAACAACTTTAACCCACTGAGCCACCCAGGCGCCCCTGTCCCAACAACTTTGATCAGCTGTTGTAGATAATGAGATTACATATTACAGAGGACTATATATATCAGAGATACTAATGTCACATTTTCATCTATCACTAAATTGTGATAATGGAATGTGGACTCACATATATTAAATAAATTAAAAGACTCAAAAGGAACCATGTTGTCTAAGTACTTTGCTTATTTGTCTGATTTTTTTTTTGTCATACATATAATTTAAAATTAATCTCAGGTGATTATTTCCTTACTCGGCAAATATTTCTTGACCTGCTTCTGGGTGCCAAACACTTGTTTAGCTGCTGGAACAAACAAAACAGTAGTAAATAAAAACCAGGTCCCCTCTTTTATTCTGTGACTGTGTCAGTAGTAATAAGCACTGTGAAGAAAAGGAAAGTAAGGTGAGGGGCTAGAAAGTGGTAGTGACTGGGGAGGTCACATGCTCCTTCATGTAGTGTGGTCACGGAAAGACTCTGAGGAGATCAGTTCTGAGCAGAGACCTGAATAGAGTGAGCCGGTGAGCCATGTAACCATCTGTGGGAAGAATCTTCCAGGAAGGAATGGCAAGTGCAAAAGCCCTGGGTTGGGGCATCTGGGTGGCTCTGTCGGTTAAACGTCTGCTTTCGGTTCAGGTCATGATCCCGGGGTCGTGGGATTGAGGCCTATTTTAGGCTCCTTACTCAGTGGGGAGTCTGCTTTTCCCTTTCCTTCTGCCTGCTTCTCCCTCTGCTTATGTGCTTGTTTGCTTTCTCTCTACCTGTCAAAAAAATAAATAAAATTTTACCCCCCCGCAAAATAAAAGCCTTGGGTTGTCAGGAATGTGCAGGTATGGCTGGGCAGAGTGAGTAAAGGGGAGGCCCCTTGGTGAGGTCAGAAAGGTGGTAGGATGCAGGTCTCTGTCAGCCATGGTGAAGGGTTTAGCTTTACTCCTAGTGAAACAGAAAGCCTTGGGAGGGTTTTGAGCAGAGAACTGATAGGATCTGACTTGTTTTTAAGGGATCACTAAGTCTGGTGTGGGGGAGGGAGGAAGAAAGAAGGCTGTAGAAGGACAAGGTGGCGGGCTGCGAGGGAGGGAAGTGGTGGTGGAAGTTCATGAGGTGGAGGAGGTATGAAATTGTGTTCTTGAAGAATAGAAGAGAGAAGACACGTGCTGTGGACTTCCCAGGCTGCACTAAGGGGCTCAAGCGAAGGAAGTGATGCAGTTCAGCCAAGACGTACAGTTTCTAACCTGTCATGTTCAGTTGCTTGGGGGCAGCTACAGAGTAGAGAGGTGGTCCCCTGAGTCCATGGTGTGCCTCATGAAGTGAGAGGGAGAGAAGGATGAAGTCACAAAGGAGACCAGGAAGTAGTGGGGAGAGCACACACACGCACAGGAAGAGCGGGCATGAGAGGAAATAAATCGGGGCTCCTGTAGGTGACTTGGCAAAGAAGAGTGGTGGCTGGAATGGTCTGACAGAATGAGTTTCAAGGGACTTGGCTCACTCAGTTGGCTAAGCAACTGCCTTTGACTCAGGTCATGATCCCAGGGTCATGGGATCAAGTCCGGCATCCAGCTCCCTGCTCTGAGGGAAGCCTGCTTCTCCTCCTGGCTGCTGCTCCCCTGCTTGTGTGCTGGCTCGCGCACTCGCTCACTCTCTCTCTCTCTCTGACAAATAAATAAATAAAAATCTTAAAAAAAAAGAATGAGTTTCAACTTGGGAGTTGCAGGGAGGAGGGAGAGAGAAGCAGCAGTGGAGAACAAGAATTGGTGTGACCAGACCAGGTGGTGTGAGAGAAACAGCAGCCTGCTCAGAGCTGCAGGGACAGAGCTGCAGGGACGGCAGCGCCTTCAGGGACTAACCAGCTTTCCCTTAGAGCCAGGGTGGCTGACCTTCAGGCCTGATTCATACTGCCTGTTTGTATAAATAAAGTTTTATTGCAACAAAGCCAGGCCTATTTTTTTTTAAGTAAGTAAACTGGTGTTTATACCTGATCCTACAATTCAGTTATGTAATGTGAAGACAATCTAAAATGACATAGTGACTTTGAGTCCTTTTGCAGGATTTGTGACACAGTAAATTGAACTATGACATTTTAAGGTTTTTCTTTCAGGCATGGAATGATCACACATTGAGGTGTGTCTTCTATTAGACAATCAGTAGTGGCTGCAGAGTGAAAAACTTACTCCACTTGTCTAATTTTGGTTACTGTGTTCATTTTTTTCCCCAGCATCTCCACGGTTTATTTGACCATATTTGGCTTTGTTTATTTTGAGAACATTTCATTTGAATTTGAGACAATAGAAAGTGAGCTTTGCTTATAAGAAAAGAATTCCAATCTTACTTTTACATGGGACGGCAATCATAGAGGCATTAGACCTTGAGGAAACCATAGAAGTCCTCTTATCCAAGCTCTTGACTTGACATCTAAGTGATTTTCTCATGTGGTCATCCCCAGGAGGTGAAGAAACCTGCCACAATCAGGACTCTGGTACTTGGGCTCTCAGTAGGCTGATTGTGCAATTTATTGTTCATATCAAGACAATTTTGAGAGTGACAAGGGCTGTTGTTAATAGCGATGGGGGAACAGGTGTAAATGAGCACACTGGGATGGTTTGTGTGATCTCCTCGGTCTGAGCTTTGGGCAAATTACCAAAAATGTCTACTTCAAATAAAAAGTCAAGCCATTCTGCTTACATCACAGGACTTGTGGGAATTCAGCAGCAGAATATATGAGACAGTCATCTTCATGAAGCAGAAAGCATGATGCACTTGTGACATTTTACGATCTTGTCTTTCTCCTTTAGAAATTTAAGATCCGCATCGAAGACCCACCACGCAGAAAGCATATGGTGTTCCTGGGTGGTGCTGTTCTAGCAGATATCATGAAGGACAAAGACAACTTCTGGATGACCCGACAAGAATACCAAGAAAAGGGTGTTCGTGTGCTGGAGAAACTTGGTGTGACTGTTCGATAAACTAACTCCAGAGCTTGTTCACATCACACCCCTAATGCTTTCTTTTTGCCTTTATTGCCAGTCTTTGAACTCATTCAATTTCAGGACATGGAAGAGTCCTCTCTGTGCCCTTTGACTGGAAAGGTCTGGTTTTATTCTGGTGTCTTGGGGAAGCTTTGTTAATTTTTTGTTAATGTGGGTAAATCTGTTTAATTCAACCACTTCCCTACAAACACGATGAGAGGGCAAAGGGTCCTGTCTGCTGCTTTGTTTCTTCTAAGTAGGCATTTAGATCATTCCTGTCAGCTTCCTATTTTCACTTTACTGCTCTAATGCGGCTAGTTTTAGTCTTTAGCACGCTAGGTGGTATGCCTTTATTAGCATAAGAAAAAACTTTACAGGGGCTTTTACATTTTATTGGGGTGGGGGTGGTGAGGGGCGGGTGAGCGGCTGCTGACCCCTTTTACAGCATTTCCTCCCTGGTGTGGTGCTTTCAACAGTCACTGCACAGTTGAAGTACCTTAAAGCTTCTGGAATTAACATTTTAGGGGAACGTTAGACTCAGAATTCAGGTGTTTTTGGTGGGTTTTTGCGTGGGGGCAGGGAGTGGTCTTTTGATTTTACAATTTTGATTTTTTGAGCTTTTCTGCTCTGAGGTGTGTAAGATGAAATTTATTTACAGTACTTTGATTTGGCAGGTTTTCTTCTACTTTTGGTCTGCCTAGAACTGTTTCCATGATAAAAAAGCAAGTGTAATACTCCATTACCATGTGGCTTAGGGATTTATTTGTTTTGTTTTGTTTTTAAATCAACCATGTTAGCTGGGAGTAGACTCCCTAGAATCTATCAGTGCAAAATTAACAGTTTAAAAATGCTTTTGGAAATTCAGATTACAGATGAAAAGAGTGCTTAAGAGTGCTTCTTTTTATACCAGAAGCATTAAGGTGATCCAGTGCCAAGTACCATTCTCGCAGTTACACTTTGATATATCTGACCAGTGCTGCTTTAGTAAGAATCAGTAAATACATAGGAATAATTACTGGCAGTAGGTTATAATTGTTGGGTTAAAAATAACATTGAAATATGGGACTTGTTGCCAGTTGGGTAATTTTCATTGCTTTTTTATTATTTTAATTTGAAACTTGGAAGTAGAATAAAATTTGACTACTTAAAATGTTGGCAAAAAAAAAAATCAAGATTTAAATTCATATTTGTACTGAAAAAGTAATCATAACAATAAGTCTCAGTCATCTTATGCTTGAAAGAAGAGTTGTTGATATTTTGTAAATGTTAGCAAACTTTCCCACCTGTCAGAAAATCATATTTATGAATCCCGTCGGTATTGCTTTGTGTCTGAAAAATATCAACTAGTACTCAGACTTGAATTCTTTCTAGATTTGAAAAATAAAGTAATAAGTTGTATCACGCTAAGTACAAAATGCAGATTCTGGGGGAAAATGTTTTCCTTCATTTCAAAATATTCTTTAGTAATAATGGCTTTGAACGAAGAAGCTTAATTATTTTTAGGTGACTGAAATTGGAGAAATTATTGGCTTTATAAAGAGTCTCTTTTCTGTGAGAAAACTTAAAAATCAATTTTTATGAAATAAGCAACAAAAGAAGGTTAGTTTTAATTATGCAGCTTCGTTAATATTAAGTATTTTTTGTCTGTTTTACCTCAATTTGAAACAAGTAAAAGAAGTTTGCCTGCATGCTGGACATGCTTCAGTACACTTGAATAGCCTATGAATAACATGTACTAGATTTGAGGGACATGGATGTCAGTCATTTTGGAATTCTCAAGGTTCCTAAATCATGTTCATATAAATCCCCCTAGCCTTTGAGTCCTGGACTAGTTAAAGGACACAAATGTAGGGCCAGTACCTACCAGCTAGCTGTTCATTTCCGGTAAATGGATTAACTCTCGGCCTTTGGTCATGATTTTAATCTATGGGGATAGAAAACAACAACGAATAGGATAGACTCTTAGAACAATGAAAGAGCAGTTATCTTTTGTCCCTTGAATATAGAATTTGGTTTTAATTTCATGATTCTGCTAGCAGACACGACCGTTAAAATGGTGTGTATATATATATATATATATATATATCTGTCCAAAGGATGGATATATATATATATATATATATATATATACATATAAAATAATTTTTAAATTCCATTTTCTAATTTTCCTATTCCAAGGTAAAATAATGCATTTAGTTATTTGGAGGGTAGTAGAAAATAATGTTTAATTGGAGTTGTCAGGTAGGAGTCCCTCAGATATTAAAATTTTTTCTGTTTTAAAAGCGATCTGAGTTTTAGCTCTTGAAAACAATTGTCACTTAAATTTCCAATAATTAAAATTCCTTTTAAATTAGAATTGCCAATGCCTTGACCTTTGAGAAGGGTTCCTTAGAAATAAATCCTACATTTAAACTTTTTTCTTTAAAGCATGGTATTGGATGTTGACTTTTTACAGTTCTAAGCACTGTTAACAATATCAGGGAGGTGTTTTGAGAGAGATCAATGGAAAGTTAAACATTCTACATCTAACGTGAATACACTTCTTTTTGATTCAGAAAATAAAATCAGATTTTTGAAAGTAAATTTGAATCTTGTCTTGGTTTTACCTATTGTTTTTCTCTCTAGTTTCATTTTCTTATTTTTGTTCGTATTTTCACTTTCGCTAATGCAACTTCATCTGCACACAACACAAAATGTTAGGCGAGCTTCAGCTCAGTGTTGTTCTATTATTTGACCAAAAAACCTCTTTTTTTCTGGTATGATTTTAAGTACATAAGTAAAACAAAAACTAGAAAACAGAGTAAATTACACAGCTGTATTAGAGGGTTCTTTCCCCTCAAGTGGATTGTTTTGTTTCGTGGAAGACTTAAGGTGGCTTTTGCAGGATTAGGAATGCTAGACAGATCCATATGTAAGGGGCCTGTGTATTAAACTGACTTTTCCTTGTTTTCATACTAGCCTTTGAGGATGGGGCTGAGGAGTAGATAGGATTCTTGTGTATCCTTCTTCATGAACTTGCATGCTTGAATCTCATTGCTCCCTTCATGGCCATGTTACCCCAGGATGTCGTGAGGTTTGCTTCTGGTGTCTTCTCCAACCTCTTCTTAGTTGCCAGTATAATGGGACAACTGTCTCCATGTGTTACAAGATGGAAGATACTGGGCACTGCTCCTTGTTGATGGGATGAAGGTTTCAGTGGTCTCCATTGGTTTTCTTCATCCATAAACTTTGACCACTGTACAGTTGAGTGTGGAACTGTGCTAATTTTAGAACCATCCAAGAGAGTACTGAACGAAAGTGAATCAGAAGCTCAAGGATTCATTTTGGCTCAATATTTAACACATAATCTAATCTTGGACTAATTGACCAGTATCCATAGTACCTGGGATATTTGTAGGGTCCCTTTTTTCCACCAGCTCAAATTCCTTGACCTATTAAAAGCTTGAATACGTTGTAAAGACCAAATTCCTGACTTTAACCACTCTATTGCAAGTAACCTTAGCTATAGAACAGAAAAAGTTGTGTCAGGATTGTCAATAAGGCAGCTGTTGTATAAATTCACATTGATTTTTTGCATTAGACTTAATACTTTAAAACCCTCCTAAAGCATCTTGCCCTGTATTGTTGAACACCTGAAGTTAGGGAGAAGGAAGCTATTACACTATAGTTACTTTTGTTTAAATCATCTGCACTATGGCAGTGGCAAAAACAATGCTTTGTACCTGTTCTAAGTGTCTCATTTTGTGTTGTGTGCAGATGTAAGATACCTAACGGGGCAGGGGGAATTGAAATGATTACTCTCTTTGGCAGAACAGTTCCTGTTCTGCTTCCTCTCTACCCTCAGTTCCTCCCCACCCAGAAGAGGAAAAAGACTGGAAAGGACTCTGCAAATATTTTTCCTTGAAAGAGAAGACTTAGTATCTTAACTATGCTTGCGCGTACCAATTGAAAGGTTTGGGTTTGAGAAGTGCAGAAAGCAGTTACAGGAATAATAAACTATGGTTTTTAAGCCCAAGGTAGACTCCCTAGAACACTGCCTTTGGCCATTGGCATCAGGTTGAGCTTTTGCCTGATGAATGCTTTTTCTTAAAGGTCAGTAAAAAGGAGACTTTACCGAGCTGCTTTGCTCTTCCTTGAATATGGGTTTGGAAAAGAGGGCCCCAACTCTCAGGTATTAAGAGTTCCTAGGGACTAAAAAAGTAATTGTAAATATTTGAATGCAAAGATATTAATATCAAATAAAGGTTGACATTTTAAGCAATTAGTTCAGGAAACCAAAGTTAAGACCTGCCGCAATATTAAGTTGATCTTTTTGTTAAGCCTTGATGTTGTGTGCAGGGGTTGGGATTTTTTATCTAGGCATATCCTAAAATACGCACAAGAAAATTGCAAGGCCTGTCTTATATTGGGTAACCAAATCTAAGGATTTCCTGAGTGAGGATTACTTCTGTCAACTGCTCTTAAACATTTTCATATCTCATACCAACTTGATATTTGAAAAGTAAAAATTTGGAATTTAAGTGAGGTTCAAATGTCAAAAATAAGTTGATAACATACATTTGACCCCTTGATTTGAAATCTTCAGTCTATCTCCACATATGTGTTTTCTTTCTTAGATCTAAAGCTTCTGGCATTAAATTTTAAGAACTGTTGAAAGAGGGGTGCCTGGGTGGCTCAGTGGGTTAAAGTCTCTGCCTTCCGCTCAAGTCATGATCCCGGGATCCTGAGATTGAGCCCCGCATCCCCCCATCACATCGGGCTCTCTTTCCCTTCCTCTTTGCCTGACTCTCTGCCTACTTGTGATCTCTGTCAAATAAATAAATAAAATCTTAAAAAAAAAAAAAAAACTGTTGAAAGAAATGTCGGTTTGGAAGTTAACAATATGATGACTGGGTATAATTCAAAAGACCCTGATGATCAATTTAAAAGGCCATTTTGCTTGTTTGTTTTTTAGAGCTTTAGGTGGAATTTAATATATAAAGTATCCTACAAGAAATTATATGGATGGAGCAAAATTACCTAAATTTCAAAAATAGTCACATTACTTGCCCCTTCATGTCTCTTTTGATAGGAAGTCAGAATCACAGGGAGTGTTTAAAACAAATGCAGGTTCCTGCCCTCTGGGCCCACCAGGTTTGGGGCTGAGAATCAGCCTGTTTTCCAGCTGCGCCAGTGGTCCTGTATTCCCCTCAAAGCTCTCCCTCCGCTGCTTAACAAAATCTTAACAAAAGGATCTTAACAAAATAAGCAGCCCAAGGAATGAGCCACTCCCCGGGGCACACACCAGCCTGCCCTTGCCCCACTCTCCTGACGCCTCTCGGAGCTTTTAGCAAATAGGTTCCGAAGTGAGATGGGAAGAGGCCCTGAAAACCACCTCTGAACAGAGCTGGGTGGCCGGTTGTGCTGGCCTCCATCCCCTCGATCCCCAATCCTGGTGGCCGATAAGAGCCTTTACTCAGAATGCAAATTCCTGTGGGAGGGTTACAGCATCATTAGCCATTTACATGTATGTGTGAATTAAAAGGAACCCCGGGGACTCAAACGGACTCCCATTGAAGCTTACCAGCTCTTTGTGATTTAAGGCAAAGGAAGGTCTGTAAGTTTGGCCTAACTTGCCTTGAAGAAAACAGACTCCAAGGAAATGTGGAGTTGTTAGTGTATTACGTTTTAGGGGCCCCATACATGGGAACTGGGTGCTCGGAAACAGGGAAATAACCAGAGCAAACTGCTCATTTCAGAATTGTTCTGAGATGTTTTCTCCTCACTCTGACTTGCACGCTTCCCAGCTCCCTGAACTCAAGCTAGGACAGCTAGTGCTACAATTCAGCCCTTTGACGGATTGTAAAAAGGTCTGTAGTCTGGCCAAGCAACCCAGCCACCAGATGTAGCTTTACTTCTGGAGAGGAAATCATCTGTTTCAAGTTCCACGCAACTAACTTACAAGCGAACGTCCTGATGCAGCTTGGAGCCCCCGGATAGATGGTTAAGTTTTGATTTTTTGAAAGTATAAACCCAGTTCGAAAATTTGGAAGTTTGTGGCATTTTATTATCGTAGCTTCTAGCTGCTAGAGAGACGCAGAAGCTTACCCCTACATTTGCTTTTTCAGGCAAGGATGATTTTAGCCAGAGATTCGAGTGAGGAGGAGAGGAGGGAGGGGCGGGCCATTTATATGAAAGTGAGTGCAGGTGAGTGCACGCAGGGGGGTGGGGGGGACAATAACCTGCTGCAGGTAAGGAGGTGGCTGGTTTTCAGAGCGGGAACCCTCTCTAAGGAGTTGTGTGGAGCCTTTGGGTGAGTAGGAAGTTACTTTTCTCTTCTGAACTGACAGCCCATACCAGTAGGCTCTAGAGGCTCTAGCTGGAGAGGCTGTAGCTAATGCTGGGTGCATTTTCTTGCTGTTTGTTTGCCTGTATCTTATTCCTACCGTGTTCGCCACGAAGGCTTCTCTTAAATTGTCCGTTTCACTCCAGAGCACACAACAAATATCCTCCAGCCTTTTCAAGCGCCACCCGTGACTGCACAGTTAGCTAAGATGCATATCGAATGTTTGGGAGCCTCATTTGTTCCAAATGTTGACCTGAAATTTGTCCCAAAGTGGAGGTGTTTAACTGTTCATAATGACCAATCGTCATTTTAATGACTGCTATAAATGCGTTTCTTAACCACACAAAAACTGACTGAAAATCACAAGGTCCCCTAAAGCAGAATGCTGTTTCATAATGTGGATTTGGAAGTGGGGGAGGTGTCAGTGTTTACCATTTGCCTTTTCTCAAACAGGTGGAAGTGATATTAGGAACACTGTTTCTGACTTTAAGCGACTTTTCTTTTAAAAATCATGTGACAATGTCATGTTTGATTTTGGTTAATTCTACCAATCTCAGAAAAGAGTTGGCTGAAAATTATGTTTCTCTTTCCCATCCTAAATATGTAGCGCTCTTTTATACTTTCAACCCCTTTTCCTGCTTCTACCATTCAAAAGAAGCCAAGATTTGTGGTAGTAGCCAAAAAAAAAAAAAAAAAAATCTCTCTCCAGGTGTTTTCAAAATAACAAAAAAGACTTCTTGAGCGTTCTAAATGGAAGTGTGTTTTGTTACATTTGTGGGTCCTTTGAACAAATAATGTGAGGGAAAGTATTTGTAGGATGAAATGCCCATGTTTAAGAGTCTAAAGAGGTTTTGATTTATGGAGCCCCCAGCCCCGCCGTCGAAACACTGAGACTGGAAAACTTTTGAGCAAATGAAACCAAATGGCTGCTCGCTCCCCTAGCTGATGGCATTCAGAGGCTGGGTCCCGAGGAGGGACTTTTCCCACTAAGTTTCAGTACAGCTACTACTTGAAAGAAGAGGTCCTGTTTTCTTCAGGCTCCGAGCTTGTCTGCTAAAATAATCAGCTGTGAGGCAGATAGGGGGGAGGGGGAGAACTCCATCTGCAAAAGGCAGGTCGAGGCTTGGAGAGGAGGAGGAGGAGCTAAGGCCCTGGCTGGACTCACAGCTGCCCACCCTGTGAGGAGCAGAGCTTGCCAAGAATCTCCACACTGATTTATTGAGGAGAAATGAGGAAACCATTTGCCCCAGATATCTTGGATTTGTGACAATATCGGTGTAAACTATTTTCATTTCGACCAAGAGAATTCTGAGTCTCCGAGGTGCTTTACTGTCCCCCCCGCCTCGCCACCTTGGACCCTCCTCGTGTTTTTGGCAGCACTCAGGCCAGCGGCTCTCAACGGGACCGGGGGGGGGGGCGGGGGGATAAAGATACCTGGCCCCACTTTTGGACACTGAGGTGACACGCTAAGAAGAGCTCCTTTGGGGACGCCTGGGTGGCTCAGTTGGTTAAGCAGCTGCCTTCGGCTCAGGTCATGATCCCAGCGTCTTGGGATCGAGTCCCACATCGGGCTCCTTGCTCATCAGGGAGCCTGCTTCTCCCTCTGCCTCTGTCTGCCATTCTGTCTGCCTGTGCTTGCTCTCTCTCCCTCTCTCTCTGACAAATAAATAAATAAAATCTTTAAAAAAAAAAAAAAAGAGCTCCTTTGCATTTGGAAAAACCTAAATCAGAAACCAGAGCGTTTTGTACAGAAGTAAGTTGCAGCCTAAATGATAGAAATCTGCGCATGTTTTCCCAAAGGTTCCTCTTAATCGTTTTCTGAGAGAATGAAGCCCAATGCTTTCTGCCTAGAACTCAACTACTAGGGGCCCTTGGACTCCTGGTTTCTCCCTCTGTTTTTCTCTCTTCCCTTCCCTCCCTCTCTCCTTCCCGTGTGCCTGGAGAAAATCAGCTGGCTTCCTTTATTACTCTCCAAAGTGTTGCCAGTCTCATCCGTTTGGGAGGGCTTTTGTTTCAAACCCCTTTTGGAAAAGGAGAGCATTTTCCGGCCTTGGTTTAATGCCTTTCAGAGAACAAGAATGCATCTTGAACCAGTGTGTATCCAGCTCTCACCTTGCCTTGACTTTCCGTGAGCCAAACCAACAGGGGTCCTCAGGCCCCCCAGTAATGGCCGGAGGCCCCTAGAAACAGTACCAGTGAGGACACAACAGAAGGCTGTGCTGGGCACCGGTGCCGATGCTCATATCATTCAGGTCGGAGTTGTTATCCGCACTTCCTAGATGAGAAAACAGACCACGAAAGAAAATAACCAGGACAAGGATGTGGAGCTAGGATGTTATAGAGGCAGAGTCTAACTCGAGCATCTCTGGCTTCAACACCCCACCACGGCTCTGCGTGGCCATCTGTGTCTGTCTGCCTCCCTTTCGAAGCCTTGATCAGCTTCCGACCCCATCGTGACTCTTCTCGCCCCCCTCCCCACCCCCTCACTCAAAGGCCTTGGGAAAAGCACTTGTCTTTTGTGTGCCTTAATTTAACTCAGGCAGATGAGTAGAGTGCCCTCAGCCTGGAGCGGTTGACATCCCAAGGGCCATTAGAGAAGTGCTTTGATATGAAGTGCGCTGTAAGAGCTTTGCTCTTTTGTTTCTAGCAAACCAACCCCAGGAAGAGAATCAAGTGGTAACCCTCGGAGTGAACGAGTGAGCGGTCCGCTGGGCACAGGCACTGACGTCCAGAGGAGCTTGTCAACCTCTGAGGATTTATCAAGTTTGGGGTTTAAAAAAAATTTTTTTTTTCCAGTAGGCAGAAATTTTGCCTAGAGGGTGTACATCCTGGTCCAGGGCTCTGAATTTAGATCAGAACTTGACAAATTCATCAGGAGAGGTCTCAAACCCTCTACTCATGACAGGAAGGGGAGAAATGATAAGAATGTCAGTTATTAAGGTTAGCAGTGGCCCCTGGATTCCAAATGGCCCTTGAAAAGAACACTTGGGGAACGGAAACCTTTGAATGGCTCAGTCTGCTAAGAACTTGCCTGTGTGGAATGCGTGGAGAGTGGCGAGAGCATGAGCAAGCTCTTCCCACCGTGCGTTGTCAAGGGGCCCCGGCCGGCACACGGGAAGACCGGCTAGGGCTAGAACGCGCCAGGGGTGGTAGCTCTGCGCCCAAGCCGAGCGGCTGGGGGCCACTTAGCAGCAGTGATTTTAAGGATGTTCCCTGGATCTCCTGTACTGAGAAGAGCAGTGTTGCTGGGAGTGGCCATTGTTTGCTTCTGTCCCCTTCTGGCTAGGAGCAGAGGGAGGGGCCTGGACCTGGGTCTCCCGTCGCTGCCGGAGGACAGGATTAGTGGTTAGCCTCTGTCTCTAGCCTCTCTCTCGAACCCCCCGGGGAGCAAAGGGCAGGAAGGAAGGAAGTTGTGTAGGATAAACAAAACAAAGCAAGACCAAAAAAAGCCGCAAGAAAGTACTTCAGATGTGCAAGAATCTGTAATTCACATACTCAGGGGATGGTTGAGGGTTAGGACCTGGATTAAATGCTTTCATACGAACCAGAATACCGAGAGTAGGGAGTGCCTGGCTGGGGCTGAAGAGGCCCTGGAAACAGATTCCTCTTAGGTTTCCGGACGTTTAGAACTATCAAGGCCTATAAATTCTTTGTAACTGTCTCTAGCAAGTTTACCCTAAGGCTGTTCACATTGTCCATTTGCTATAGGTTTTCATAATAGGATTAAATAGGTTTTACGAACTCATTGAAAATAATTCATCACTTAAAAAAAAAAAAACTGGTTTAAAAGAGGTGAATATACTGATAACAGTGTGAAATGATCTCTTGAATGTTAATCAGAACCCATTCCGGGGCACCTGGGTGGCTCAGTGGGTTAAGCCTCTGCCTTCCACTCAGTTCATGATCTCAAGGTCCTGGGATCAAGCCCCAGTGTCAGCCTCTCTGCTCAGCCAGAGCCTGCTCCCACCCCCCACCACGCTCTCTCTGCCTGCCTCTCTGCCTACTTGTGATCTCTGTCTGTCAAATAAATAAACTCTTTAAAAAAAAAAAAAAAAACAAAACAACCCAATCCAAGTGAAGGCATCTCCCTCAGATACTATTTTAGGGTAAAGGGGCTGGTACCTGGCAACCTTCACAATTCAGTGCCTTTAGGGTATCAAGGACTAGATTCCTTGGGACCACACCTCATAGATGGGGTTTTCAATATCTTAATGACTTTTTAAAAAGTAGGATCAGTGGGCATTTTTAGAGACTGCTACATTCTCTCCTTGTAAAGTACGCCGAGGATTTCTAAGCCCAATGTGGTGGGAAGTTGTCAGCCTTGTGCAGCTGTTCTGGACAAGGGCTTACGGGCCAGCCTACTTGGGAACCAAAGTTTTTGCAAATTCTGCACGTGTACATGTATGAAATTAACTTGAAGTTGAACTTGACAGTGAACCAGAAAACAAAACAAAAAATAACAAAAATCAACTCATGACAATGTTAGTTTCAGCTGGTGCAAAATAAGCACATTTGAAATTACATTGATTTTGCAGGAAATACCTCCCCCCACCCCCCCACACTGGATAACATTATTATACTCTGTGTGAATTATAGTTATTTAACCATCAGCTTGAGTGTAGGGTCAGGGGTCCCCTTGTTTAAAGATCACAAGCTGTGTTTCCTAAATGCAATGGTGGCAGAGACAGTCGAGAATTTGAAAGAGATTCAACTCTGTAGAGTGCTGCTCCCCTACCCCCCACCCCTCGCCTCCAACTTTTGGTAAAGATTTTATTTATTTATTTGAGAGAGTGAGTGTGAGAGCACAAACAGGGGGTGGGGCAGAAGGAGAAGGAGAAGCAGACTCCCAGCTGAGCAGAGAACACCACACAGGACCCCAGGATCCTGACCTGAGCCAAAGGCAGACACTTAATGCACTGAGCTACCCAGGTGCAACCTCCCCTTCCCTTTTTAAAGTAGCCCTAAAATTGGTCTGAAACCAGTGACATTTAAGATCACTTGTATTTGCATGGAAAGCTCCAAGAGTTTTGAATCTGAAGAAATGTTCTGTGAGGTTCTAAGGCAACGTGGGGTAATGGAGCATTTTCCCAAGAGTATTCTGTGAAACCCAAGTCCCAGCAAGATGCCTTGCAACCCACATGTTCTCTGTAGTCCAAAGAATTAGAGAAAGAAATCTTCCTTGCAGCATTTGAAAGTCTTGGAGAAGTCCTGCGGGAAGGTCAGAGTGAGCTTTATTCAGTGCAAAGTCTCTCTCTCCATCCTCCCCTCCTTTTCTGTCTAGCCACCCCACATTCACACCATGCAGAGCCCATCCCAGAGGATCCTGGACCCCACCAATAGCATAGACATGGTAGCTGTGGTCCCTTCTCCTCATCTGAGACTGGTAGGTTTCAAGGGCCTGAAATAGTTATGATTCCAATCTCTTCCTTAAGGTTCACTTTAAGAACTAAGATTTGAGGCTTTTACCTTTTTTTTTTTTTTCTTCATACCTGAATAAGCCTTAAATGCTGGAACAGTAGCAGAGAGGAGGATGAGGAAGATGGTGATGGAAAAGCACAAGGACAGCAGACAGAATCTAGCAACTGGGCACTTCCTCAGGGTTTGCTGCTCCACACTGGGGCTACACCGGTAGACACTGGCCGTGATGCCCGAGGCCACCAAGCATCTTTCAAACTCTCTTCCCACATTTAGGGACTTTCCTACATTGTCAGTGCTGCCTCCTCAAGATAGAAGTTGCTGTCACCATCCCAGCCTTTCTTCCAGCACATCCTTCCATCCTTCCATTGACGCTCGCTCTGGCTTGGAGAGCAGGAGCTCTGGAGGAGTCCTCTCTGGCCGGGGGCAGCACAGGCCTGGGCCTTTGGGGCGCCGGCAGGCAGGAATCTAGTGCCCGTTGTCCGATGTGGGCAGCAGGGGCTCTGCCAGAAGGGGAGGTGGCAGAGACCCTGCTGAAGGCCCCGCTCCTTCCTGGATGGTCTGTAACCAGACTCTGGCCTTCCTAGGGCTTCCGTGAGCTCCTGAGGATCTCTTGGTCATGAGTCTTCTTTTCCACTTAAACCATCCAGGGCAGTTTGTGCTGTTTGCCACGGAGACCCTGACTAATACAGGCACATCCTGCCGAATGGCTGGGATGCCATTCCATCTTCATGAAACTAGTGCCTTGCGGGATCCCGGATGGAGTTTCCACACATCTCGTTCAGGAGCCCATACTGTGTTTATTCCCTCAAATGTCTGGGATAAGAGCTCCGTATACCACACCTAGCAGAGGCCAGCTCAGTATTTGCCAAATGAAAGACAGGTTTCTTCTTCAAGAGAAACACTCAGTCCTCACCATCTTGTAGAGCAGGAATCCGACTGAGGATTCTCACAATGGCGGCCAGTCAGAAGAGCAGAGTGTACTCAGCCATATTCTCCTGAGTTCGTCTTTTTCACCTCGTGAATATGGTTAAAAGTAAGAATATCCTAAATACATTTTCTGGAAATATGGAGGTATATACAAAGGAGAACCCAGCAAGACAGATTCACAGTAGGCTTTTCCCCTTAAGAGTTGCTGAGGGCCCAGTGGGGAGGGGGGGAGGGGGGAGGGGAGGATCATAATTTTGTCTTTGCCATCTCTGAAATCAAGCAGAAGTGTTAGAAACCAAGAAAGCCTCTTTGAACTGTATTTTCCTTGATGTCAGGAAACTGTGGGATCATTTAATCACATAAAAACAAAGATTTTTAATTCACTATCTGCCATGGGCTTAGTGCTCTGCCAGCTGCTGGAAAGAATACCACAGCAATATTTATTTTTTTCTGAGCCATTTGAGAGTAGCCAAGACACCATGCCTCTTTTTCTCTTAATACCTGTATATCCGATGAACAGGATATTCTCTTACACAGCCACAATACTTACGGGATTCAAGAAATTTGATACTGTTACAATATTTCTTTCTGTTATACACCCTACATTCCAAATTTGTTAGTTGGCCGGGTAGGTCCTCTAAGCATTTCCCCCACTCTGGGGAAGAATCAAATCCAGCACCACAAACAGCTTTAAGAGGTCGTGTCCCTTTTGTTTTCTTTACTCTGGAACCATTCCTCAGCCATCCTCTCCCTGTTATGACACTGAAATGTTTGAAGAACAGAGGCTAATTATTTTATAGACTATTCGTCAATTTGGGTTCCTCACAAGTAGGTTCAAGTGATGCAGCCCCAGACAGAAGACAATAGAAATGATGTTGGCTGATGTCCATCTGCTAATGTTCATCTTGATCAGCCGGTCACTGCGTGGTCAGGTTTCTCCACTGCATCCTTACCATTTTCTCCTGACAACTAATAAGCCATCTGTGGGGCCGTATACCCTTCGAAGGGACAAGGACACACCATGCTAATGGAGGAGGCTACAGAGGGCAGTAGCGAGAACTGGCTTGAATCCTGACTCCCATCCATGAGCTGTGTGACCTTGGGCAAGTGACCTAACCTCTCAGATCCTCCATTCCTGATCTGTAAAATGGGATAATAACATTTCCCTTCCTGTTGTTGAGAGGATAAATAAATAAGTAAGGTACTCTGCACATAGGAGACATTCCATAAATTTAACCCACTTCTCATTCTCTTCCTCTACATTTTTAAAGTTACTTTGGGGATAGTGATTTGTTGCTTTCTTAGTATTGCTTTTAGTGCCATGAAGGGACACCACAGGCAAGCAAGTAATACAATGTGGCATAGAGCGAGTGGCATGAAAAACCAGCTATGTGGAACACCGGGGTGGCTCAGTCAGTTAAGTGTCTGCCTTTGGCTCAGGTCATGATCTCAGGGTCGTGGGATCAAGCCCTAGGTCGGGCTCCCTTCTTGGAGGGGAGCCTAGCCCTTCCCGTTCCCCATTTGTTCTCTCTCTTTCCAATAAATAGATAAAATCCTAAAACAACAACAACAACTCAGATATGCAGTAGAGCCCCCCATAGGAGGAGTCTGGAGTTTGTTTGGGAATGCTAGGAGCAGGGGTTAGAGACCGCAACACTGTGGCTGTCTTAAGGTGTGGTGGTCATGCTCTGCTTGAGCATCAGCTGTAGGGAAAATGGCCAACAGGACACAGATTGTGAGACTGACATGGGCTCTGCAGCATCAAGGACCCAGGGGTTCCACCCCACACCCGGGCCAGAGGCCGAGAGCGCAGAGCAGAATCTGCTTTCTCCCAGCTGTGTGTCCCCAGGAAAACCACGAGGCTTCTCGAAGCCTCCATTTCCTCATCTGTAAAATGAGGGGTTTTGACCAAATCTGTAGTTTTCAGTCCAGGCTGAGCATTAGAACAAGGAGGGGAATTTTAAGAAAATGTCAATTCCTGAGCCTATCCCCAGACCAATTAAATCAGAACCCAGACCAAAATTTTTCAAAAGTTCCCCAGGTGATTCTACTATAAGCCAAATTTGAGAACCACAGGCCTAAATTATCTTAAATGTCCTTCCTCGTCTTAAGTTTCTACAAGTCCATGAATGGAATATTCTGAGGAACTGAGTTTTCTGGTGAACTTAGAATTCACCACCAGAAATTCCTTCTTGTTTCTATTCCTATTTTTGATAAATGTTTCTGAAGCAAATAAATCCAGATAATCTCTTTTTAAATTTTTTTTTTAATTATTAGCAGGCTCCCTGCTGAGCAAGGAACCCGATGTGGGGCTCGATCCCAGGACCCTGGGATCATGACCCGAGCCGAAGGCAGAGGCTTTAACCCACTGAGCCACCCAGGTGCCCCACTTTTTAAATTTTTTTAAAAAAGATTTTATTTATTTAACAGAGAGAGATCACAAGCAGGCAGAGAGGCAGGCAGAGAGAGAGGGGGAAGCAAGCTCCCCATTGAGCAGAGAGCCTGATGTGGGGTTCGATCCCAGGACCCTGAGATCATGACCCTAGCAGAAGGCAGAGGCTTAGCCCACTGAGCCATCCAGGCACCCCTAAATGTTTTAATTTTAAAAAGCCTAGTGTAGTTAGCATAGTATTACATTAGTTTTGGTTTTAGGTGTATAATATAGTGATTCAACACTTTCAGACATTACTCTGTATAAGTGAACTCGGATTCCCCATCATCTGTTTCACCCATTCCCCAACCCATCTCCCCTCTGGTCACCATCAGTTCTTCATAGTGAAGAGTCTGTTTCTTGGTTTGTCTCCCCCCGCCCCCCGCCCTTTGTTCATCTCTTTTGTTTCTTAAATTCCACATATAAATGAAATCATATGTTATTTGTTTTTCTCTGACTGACTTATTTCACTTAGCATTATACTCTCTAGCTCTATCTACATTGTTGCAAATGGCAAGATTTCATTCCTTTTTTACCACTGAGGAATATTCCACTGTATATATACACCACTTCTTCTTTATTCATTCATCTATTGATGGACAAGTCCAAATAACCTTGAAGTTTCTATGGCTACATGAAAAGGCATTCTGAGGAACTGGGGTTTTCTGGTTATTTAGAATTCCACCAAAACTTCCTTTTCGGTTTTATTCCCACTTTTGAAAACTGTTCTGAAGTGTACAGGTTCCTACCTAGGGAAATAAGGATAATATGTTCATAATATGGAGGCTACCACATGCTGTCTCCCTAGCCTGGACAGATATTATTAACTGACGATAACCTCACCAACTTACCTTAAAAATCCTTCTCAACCCTAGGCAGCCATGACCAATCAACTGACACTTGAGATGAAACCTATTTGCCATTCTGACTGTGGGAAACTTAGCTCAGTCTTTCTTTCCTGATGGGATATCTTTCAGGGTCAAAGGCAAGATTCCAAACAGCAGTTCCTCTACTCCAACTCCAAAGGCACAAGACTATAAAACAAGTGGTATAGGGGGCTATGATGAATGTATACTGACTCTGGAAAAACTTTGGGTATAAACGTATACAACTTTTTATAAAAGCATGGTTTCTTCCATTTACGTCTTTTACTTGAATTCAGAGAAGCAAGTTCTAGAGGAATAGTACAGCAAATAGAGTAAGAGTTAGAGTTCATATTCTGATCCTGCCATTCACATGTTGGTCACTTTGGCCAAGTTACCCAAACTCTCCTCTGTAAAATGTGACTACTAATAGTATCTACCTCATAGGGTTATCTTGAAGTTTGAATGAAACAGTAGACCTAAAACCTAGGGTCTGACACACAAAGAACTCTCAACAGTTGTTACCTTGTTAATACCATTTGAGGGTTTCGTTGAGTTAGGATTAGTGAACATTGCATGGAAGTGTTAGAGGTGGTGGAGATAAGAGAAGTAACCCTATCTTGTGCCCCAAACACCAACTGGTGGCAAGAACATATGAGTCTGTGCATCCAAAGTGGGTTCTTGTCAGTGTAGTCTTGGGTGGCAGTGACCCACATCTGGGATGTGGTCATGGAAGCTTGGGGTAATCAACAGGAGCTGTGATACCCCAGAGGGGACATGTCGGAAATTAGTTGGTGTACTTTTTGGTTGACACCTCCCATTGACATTGGGAAGGGAATAGAAGCTAGGTGCCCTGCAAAATTTGGATTAGTCCCATACAACGAAAACCTATCTCCTGTCCCACATGGCTGTTGAATGTTCTTCCAGACAAAACTTATTACAAATGTAAATGTAAGCCATACTTAGAACATCATAATCCTGAAAAAAAAGGTCTAAGAAGTTACTTAAGAGACCAGTAATTTAGAAGACCATTCCATAGAGAGAATCAAGCTTAAAAGGAAGAAAGATCGTCTCTGGAAATTACTGTGTTATTTACTCACACTCTGCAGGTGTGAACCAGCTCAAGGCATTAAGCATTTCTAACTACAGATTCTCCTAAAAAGGGTTTCAATGTTGTTGGCCAGTTACTGTGCAATGAAACTAACTGAAAATCTGCAACAAGGATTTGAGATTTCTTCCAACAGACTTGAGCCAGATTGAAATAACAGATTCATGAAATACAGGGGTCTCATTGAATTTCATTGTTTTACAAAATTTAAAAATATTGTTATAATATTGCCATCTATATACATATTCTATTTTTTAAATAGCACAATGATAACAAATCTAGGTTGTAAGAATTACACTCTAAAATTTATTTTCTAGGTGTCTGTTCTTTTTCGAGAGCATTATTCTGATTCCTTTTCTGGAGGTCATCCGCACCACTTGGCCTCTCTTCTGCCATCCACACAGGATACAGTCCCAGTTCTTTATAAGTTGTAGAGACTCTGTCATTAGAGCAATAACCCCAGTCTTAAAAATAGGGAACCATCTTGAGGCTGTCCTTATAAATAAGTCCCAGTTCATTTATGACTTTGAGTCTGTAGCTTGTCTTAGGTCTACTATCTCTATTTTAATCACGGTGGTTTTGTTCTTTCTCTTGGATAGAGGTAAGTGTTCTGTTGATAGTGTAACATTAGCAGCTCTGATCTCTGAAATCCGAAATGTCTTCCTTATCAGTAGGTGCCAGCAGCTGGAGGACATGCTTGAGTCTTGATGTTTTGAAATACATGTTACTTTATTATAAATTATTACTTTTCTTTTGATCCTTTTTGCTAAGAGTGGTTCTCAATGGGGGACAGTTTTGTTCCCCAGAGGACATTTGGCAATATCTGGAGACATTTTTGGCTATCATGACTGGGGGTGAGGTATTGCTGGCATGAGTGGGCAGAGGCGACCTGCCCTGTAGCATATAGGACAGTGTCAGCAGGTTAAAAAAACAAAACAAAACCCTGTGTTAGAGTTAGGGTATTACGTTAATTACATTACCTTGTGTGTAGATAGTTTATGTCATCCTTGAATTTTATTTGGGCTGTTGAGAGTTTATAAAATGTTTGTCATACAAAAATGTTCTGAACAGGGGCGCCTGGGTGGCTCAGTGGGTTAAAGCCTCTGCCTTCGGCTCAGGTCATGATCCCAGGGTCCTGGGATCGAGCCCCGCGTTGGGCTCTCTGCTTGGCGGTGAGCCTGCTTCCCCCCTCTCACTCTGCCTGCCTCTCTGCCTACTTGTGCTCTCTCTCTATCAAATAAATAAATAAAATCTTAAAAAAAAAAATGTTCTGAACCACCGGCATAAATCAAAATAAGAGGACATAGTCGGTAGACTTCTACCAAAGAACTTGACCTAGATACATAAGTAGAAAATGACTTTATTTTTAAGATTTTATTTATTTATTTGACAGAGATCACAAGTAGGCAGAGAAGCAGGCAAAGAGAGAGAGGAGGAAGCAGGCTCCCTGCCGAGCAGAGAGCCCAATGCGGGGCTCGATCCCAGGACCCTGGGATCATGACCTGAGCCAAAAGCAGAGGCTTTAATCCACTGAGCCACCCAGGTGCCCTAGAAAATGACTTTTTAAAAAAGATTATTTATTTATTTGAGAGAGAGAGAGATATGTGGGGCTTGATCCCTGGACCCTGGGATCATGACCTAGGCCGAAGGTAGACACTTCACTGACTGAGCCACCCAGGTGCCCCAAATAGAAAATGACTTTGAAAAAGTTTTCTGTCCTTTAATCTCATGTGGAAGCCAAAGGTCAAATGTGAAACTCCAGGGCATCCCAACTGCTGAGTTTCCAACCTTCCAGCTGTATTTCTTGAACGTCTGTCACCAAACAATCTCGTTTCTGAAAATATTTGTTCTGCACCTGGTGAATCCAGTCTTCTCCCCTCCCATTTTGATGCTGCATTTTTTGAACCGTTGGGAGGGTCTAAGTCCTCCCCAAGGTCGGGTAGAAACACTTCCCTCTCAGTCAGCACCCAGCTCTGAGTGAGTCTCTGTCAGTTTCCAACCTAGAGGAGCACAGCTGCAAGAAGGCCGCACAGGCTTCCTCCCTGGGCCACAAATATCTTGAGAAGAATGTCTCAGAATTATGTAAAGGCGTGGCACTTAGTGTGGCTAATATGTGGGAGAAGCGGGTTTGTATATAGTACCATTTAGCACATTCCTTCCCAAGATGCGTTAGGAAGCCTTCGCTACAAATGGCATCAAAAGGAATGAGATGGAAAATTCCAGAGTCTGCGAAACAAAACGGGGACAGGAGCAGACTTTGGAGGAGTTTCTTAGGCTCTCTCAGAGCAGAGGTCCTCTCTGTAAAAGGGATAGGAAGCACCTAGCAGACGCCTGGCACACAAAAGATGCGCCATGAGCTGCTTTGGCTTAATAAATCCACTCAAAGCTGCATAGTAAGAGGGAAAGATGGCGCCCACCCACATCAGAACTGGAGTGAGCTCTAAGTGAGTTACATACGTGAATTTAGCGTTAGGGAAGGGGCGCAGGCATTAAGCCAGCCCTATACTTTGAGCCACTTGGGGTCTACTTAATTAGACCTTCAACTATCTAAAGAAAGGTACCCTGAGGTCCATAGGTGTTCTTGCTATATTGTTAGATCATACATGCTTAATCTCAAATGATTATCATGATCACCCAAAATATAGGTGCTATTGTTCTTTTTAGTGGACGAGGAAAGTGAGGCTCAGAGCAGCGAAGTGATTTATCCAGGCTCAGGGTGGCGAGTCCACGGGGCCAGCTCAGGAGGAGCCCGGCCATGGCTCTTACCTGCTGCCTTTGTTCCTGGTCAGGGCCTCATCCCTTCCTTCTGCAGAAATCACTGCCTAAAGCCCACTCACACACCTTTTGGGCCGGGAGGCTTTGGGAAGTCAGCCAGCCCTTCTCCACGACTCAGCTCTTGGGGCGCTGCGCTCACTCCTGCAGACAGACCAGCGCGATGTCGGGGTGGGGGGGGATACGGGAGGGGGATCCACCCTCCACCCCATCCCTCTCCAGACTGTCTTGGCTCCCCACTCCCACATCTGCTTGGTGGAGAAATGGGTGGGGCCCAAAGAGCAGATTTACTGCGTCTTCTGAGCCTTGGGCTCCATCCCAGCCGCACGGAATTGGAGCGAGGACAAGGATGAATGTGTTTGGCTCCAGGCTCAGTCCCTGAGACAATTCATCTAGCACCTACGGTAATACGAGCGAGCTAACGCTGCCCGGTGGGAGGCCCCGCGTGGGCTGCAGGGAAGATGCGGAGGAGGTGCGGCCTCCAGAAGACCCGCGCTTGCTCTCCAGCTGCTTGCAATCTAATTGTGGAACCCGAGTGGTTTCTTGAGACTCTCTTGAGGAGGAACGAGGTGGGGCAACTGAGAGATGAGGAACCCGAAAGGTCAAGTGCTCTGAGGTCACACAGCTAGCTAGCGAGGAAACGAATGACAGCTGCAGATTCTGTGACACCTACGTGAGCTCTTTTTTAAAAGCCTGTAGAAGAAGAAAATTTATTAATACAGCTAAGCAGGGGCACCCGGGTGGCTCACTTGGTTAGGTGTGGGACTCTTGATTTCAGCTCAGGTCTTGATCACAGGGTCTTGAGTTCGAGCCTGGTATTGGGCTCCACGCTAGGCACGGAGCCTACTTTAAAAAAGGAAAAAAAAAATGGGGCGCCTGGGTGGCTCAGTGGGTTAAGCCGCTGCCTTCGGCTCAGGTCGTGATCTCAGGGTCCTGGGATCGAGTCCCGCGTCGGGCTCTCTGCTCAGCAGGGAGCCTGCTTCCCTCTCTCTCTCTCTCTCTGCCTGCCTCTCTGTCTACTTGTGATCTCTCTCTGTCAAATAAATAAATAAAATCTTTAAAAAAAAAAAAAAATAAAAATAAAAAAGGAAAAAAAGAAAGAAAGAAAGAAAGAAAAGGAAGGAAGGAGGGAGGGAGGGAGGGATGGAGGGAGGAAGGAAGGAAGGAAGGAAAGAAAGATTCAGCTAAGCAAGAAAGAAAAACAAAAAACAAACAACAACAAACCACCCCCAATCCCACTGTCCAGAGAAAACCACCATCACTCCACAGCTTTCTCTTTCTCTCCGCAGATGTATGTGAACATGTCCACAGAATGTGTCATTATTTTATTGCTGTTCTGGAGCGATCACCCCTACCCCACCTCCTTTACAATAGGCACTGGCCATTTAAATGACTCTCTGCAGGGGGCTGCCCCAGGGCCCTGAGAAGGGTTATTCCTCCCCCTAACCCCCCACCCCTGCAAGACCTGGGGCTCCAGGAGGGAGGAAGCTCTCCCCACAGGGTGTCAGGAGGTAGGTGGGTGAAGGGGACCCCTGGAGGGAAGAGAGGATCCAAGTGAATCTGGAGGGAGATGTTGAAGGTAGTGGGTTCAGGTGGAAGGATATAGACAAGGCTGCGCTTCCGCCCTCCTGTAGGAGATGGAAGGAGCTGGTGAGCGTGTGGCTTCATGGAGAAGAAAGGCCCTTCTCTGGGTTCTTTAGGTAACCAAAGCAACCAGCTTTCTGGCAGCTTCCCACACACCTCTGCAGAAGGCACTTGAGCTGGGAAGAAAGCATGAAGCCAGTGTTTTCTAAGATGAACCCCTGGGAACACATAGCCCACAAAAGTGTTCTCTGGAAAAGGGGTTGAAAAAAAGTTTGAGAAATGTGATCTATGATCACCCTACCTTGGAGAATCACAGTGCGCAGAAGCTTACCTGTGGCCCCGAGAAGAAAGGAGATCTCAATCCAGGGTTTCCCAAATGTGTTTTCTCAGAATAGCTTACTGTCTATGGAATTTCCCTCTTGCCCTGGGCCCAGTAATGTTGGAGAAGACACCAGAGCCCCGGGCTGGGGGTCTCCCTCCTTAGGGCAGCTTCCTTATGGCAGTGGAAAGTCCCAGGCCGTGCAGTGTCAGGAGCCCACACCCAGCCCTAAGTCCATGCTCTCAAGGATTCCACCAGCTCCAACAGTTCTGTCTGTGACATTCATGCCAATCACATCTTCCAGAGAATGCCTAGCGGGTATGATGGCCTAGGCAGTGAAATCTGTTGGTTAGAGTCTCCCATTTATTCAACAAATAGTTCTTGAGTTCCTACTGTGTGCCAGGTACTGTTCAAGGCATTGAGGACTGATTGGTCATTGAGGAATGAATATGATCTTTTCTTATTGTTTTAATGGGGCAACAGACTATGAACAAGTATAGGACATAAAGGACAAACTGTCCTATATGTTACGTAAGGGCCATGAGGAGAAATAAAGTAGTGTAAGCACAGAGTGTAGAATGGGCAGACTGAGAGGAGATGCTGGTTTTTTAAAAAAGATTTTTATTTAGTTATTATTTGAGAGAGAGACAGAGAGAGCAGGAGCAAGGGAGAGGGGCAGAGGCAGAGGGAGAAGCAGACTCCACCTAAGCAGGGAGCCCGACATAGGGCTCAATCCTAGGACCCTAGAATCATGACCTGAGCTGAAGGCAGAAGCTCAATGACTGAGCCACCCAGATGCCCTGAGGAGACATTATTTTATTTATTATTATTTTTGTAATTTTCCCTTAACAGGGTTTCTTGTTGATTATTAGAAACATGGTCTAACAAATTTCATTTGAGTACTACTTAACTCTTTCTGATCCAGTCTGGTGGTATTCTGGTTTTTGTTTTTTTTCTTAATTCCAGTATAGTTAGCATACAGAGTTGTATTAGTTTCCAGTGTACAATATAGTGATTCAACAGCTCCATATATTACTCAGTGCTCATCACGATAAATGTCCTCTTAATCCCCCTCACCTATCTCACCCCTCCCCCTCCCACCACCCCTCTGGTAAGTTTGTTCTCTAGAGTTAAGAGTCTCTTTTTTGGTTTGTCTCTTTTTTCCCTTTGTTCATTTGTTTTGTTTCTTAAATTCCATGTGTGAGTGAAATTATATAGTATTTACCTTTCTCTGACTTAGTTCATTTAGCTTTATACCTTCTAGATCCATCCATGTTGTTGCAACTGGTAAGATCTCATTCTTTTTAAGGCCGTGTAATATTCCACTGTATATACATATACCATATCTTCTTTATCCATTCATCTATCAGTGAACCCTTGGGTGTCTTCTATAATTTGGCTATTATAGATAAGAAGGGATGAAATTTTAAATAAGGTAAACTAGGAAGGCTTTTCTAAAGAGATGACATTTGAACAGAGACCTGAGGTAAGCAAAGATGAAACCCTGAAGAGATCTCAGGGCAGACTATTTCAGGTGAAGAGAACAGCAAGTATGAAAGTCCTGAGACAGGAACATGTTTGAGGAACAACAAGGAAGCCAGTGTGTCTTAAAAGGTGTAAAAGAGGGGGAGGGTAGGAGAAGATGAGGTCACAGAGATAGTGCAGACCAGTTATTGTAGGACTGTGTGACAGCCAGAGGAAGAACTTTGGATTTTATTTAGAGTGAGCTAGAAAGCCACTAGAGGAATTGAGCAGGGGAGTGACACGTGGTATAAGGGAGAACTTCTGCTTTCTAATGGGCATGAACAATTTTCTAAATGGTAAGAGCCCACTCTCTGCCTTTGAAAATAATAGAACTTAGTGAAAATTGAGTTTTCATTTGATGACTGAAGGAAGATCTTACAAGGCCTCCGGACTGGTCATTCATTCATTCTATATTTATTGAGCATCTACTTTACGCTAAGCTCTGTGCTAGGTACCAGAGATACAAACGTAGTTGGTGAGAAAAAAAAAAAAAAAAAAAATAAAAAAAAAAATATATATATATATATATATAATGTTTAGGTAATCTCTACACCCAACATGGGGCTTAAACTTAAAACCCCAGATCAAGAGTTACATGCTCTACTAACTGAGTTAGCCAGGTGCCCCATGGAGTTGATAGACTTTTAGTTCCCAACTTGTGATACAAAAAAAAAAAAAAAAAAAAAAAAAAAAATCACAATTACTTTGTCCCCCTAATTAAATAGAATTTCAAGCTCCTATTCCCCATGGTGGCATGGAATTCCATCTCAGTCATATTTCAAGAGGTGGAAGTCCTCCCTTTCCTTTATGGTTCTAGATGTACCTAGTAATTCATAGGTGCCAGAGAGGGGAAGGGCCTTTGGTCTCCTTTCTGTCAGGGATAATGCCAAGATGCTCTTGACTGAAGCCCAGTGGTTTTCTCAAAGGCAAAAAGCTCCATCCCTTTGTACCAACCAGGGCTTCCAAGATCCTTCCCTTGTTCCAAGATCACAGCTTTTAAGAATTCAATCTCTCTGCAGTCTCCTTACTACTCTCGGTGAACAAGTCACTGATTGTTGCCTCATGGATGCGCAAGGTATGGTGTGACCTTTGCTTAAGCCTCTTATAACCTTTGGTTACATAGACAAGTGAACCAGTATTTATGGTAGGTGAGGTTGAGCTGGGTCGGTACAATGGGATAAACTCTAGAGTTACTTGCCTTAGAAGGAGTGAGCCAGTGTAGACTATACAACCCATGTTCTGTAGTTGTGTGTGTGTGTGGGGGGACACCTAGGTGGCTCAGTGGGTTGAGGGTCTGCCTTGGGCTCAGGTCGTGTTCCCAGGGTCCTGGGATGGAGTTTGGCATCAGGCTCCTCGCTGAGCGAGAAGCCTGCTTCTCCCTCTGCCTGCTGCTCCCCCTGCTTGTGCTCATGTGCTCTCTCTGACAAATAATCAAAAAAATCTTTATTGTCATGTGTGTTATATGATTAACACAAAAAATATTCATTCATTTTCAGTTTTGTGCAATTAGAAAAGGTCTGCAACAGACTCCTTCTGTTCATTGTGAAAGGTGCTGAATTTATTATGACTGTAGAACAGAAACAGGTATATATATTTTTTCTGGGAGCTAGAAGGACTGGTAAGGATCACTTAGCTGAGATGAAAAAAGTGGTTTTGGGGTACCTGGTGGCTCACTTGGTGGAACACATGACTATCATGGCATCATAAGTTTGAGCCCCATTTTGGGGGTAGATTATACTTAAAAAAAAAAACCACTAAAAAATGAACTAAAAAAATGAAAACTGATTTTATCTTTAACCTTTTGTCCTTAACATTGTCTCCTTGACCTCTCTTGGTCTTAGTGTTAGTCTCCTTGTCTGTTTTATACTTCAGAGAATATGTATCCTCTACCATAGCCAGTCTTTTCTAGAAGCAATAACTGGTTGAACAGAATGTCATTTGTCTGTTTTTGCACCTCCTGACTTTCTTTGAGTAACTAGGGATGGAAACAAAGTTTCTCTTTCAGCTCTCCTTCAGTTTGCATCCTTCTTTACTCTTTGCCCCTCCTTTTTTCTTTCATTCTCCTATTCATTTACCAATTTATCACAAGGGATATTATATATATATATATATATATATATATATATATATATATATATACACATATTTATGTGTATATATATATATTTTAAAGATTTTATTTATTTATTTGACAGAGATCACAAGTAGGCAGAGAGGCAGGCAGAGAGAGAGAGAGGAAGAAGCAGGCTCCCCGCTAAGCAGAGAGCCCGATGTGGGGCTCGATCCCAGGACCCTGAGACCATGACCCGAGCTGAAGGCAGAGGCTTTAACCTACTGAGCCACCCAGGTGCCCCGGGATATTATATTTTTTAAAGATTTTATTTATTTATTTAACAGAGAGAGAGATCACAAGTAGGCAGAAAGGCAGGCAGAGAGAAGGGGAAGCAGGCTCCCTGCTGAGCAGAGAGCCCAATACTGGGCTTGAACCCAGGACCCTGGGATCATGACCTGAGCTGAAGGCAGAGGCTTTAACCCACTGAGCCACCCAGGCTTCCCTTGGTTTTGGTTTTTTAAGTAATCTCTACACCCAGCATGGGGCTCAGAGTCCCAACCCTGGGATCCAGAGTCTCACGCTCTCCTGACTGAGCCAGCCAGGTGCCCCTCCAGGTTTTGTTTTAAGATCACTTGAAACTCTGGGTGATGGGAGTCAGGCTGGGGTAGGTCAGCACTGGGCCGCACAACCTCACCTGCACCCTCCACTCAGCCCCTGAGGTTCCCGGTCTCCCTAGTTCAGGAAGCAGGGGTGCTGCAGCTAGCCGCCACAATGGCGTTTGTCCTCTCCTCTGTATGACACTCTCAGTAAAGGCTTGGACGTCAGCCGGCAGCCGTCCTGCGGCACTAATGAAGTTTAGGAAGTGCTTAGCTGCAAAGGGCACAGATCGGGTAATTGAATTGGTGTCAGACACATAATGGCTTCGAGAGTCTTTTCTCTCTCATTTGGTAAGAGGAGCCTTTGCCCTCACATCCTCCATAAAAGCTCAAGGAGAAAACGATGTTCACCAGCTATATATCAGGCCTGTCTACTGAGTAGGAGTTTTGGGAAACCATATGGAGAGGCACACTTTTTAAGAAGGCTTTGGGGACTGTTAATAGCAGGCTGGGCAGGGCAAAGGAAGAGGCTCTGGAGTGTGTTCCACAAGATGCTGCCAGGTGATAAAATATTAAAACTGATACCGACACTCGCTCTTCAAGGAATGGTCTTAATGATTGTGTCAGATATCTGGACTCTGTGGTCAAATGGACAGTGAGCTTTGGGCTTTATTAAAAATAGTTTAATGGGTGCCATGAATGGATGCCAAGATTGCTTAATGCATGCCAGGCCCTGTTCTAAACTCTTATGCATTATCTTATTCAATCCTCTTAATAGTCCAAAGAGGGAGCCCCCAGTACTATCCCATTTTGCGGATAAAGAAACTGAGGCTTGCCCCAAATCACACAGCGGTGATATAGCAAAGTTTGGCTTGAAATCTAGGATTGGCGTTCTAACAGCAGTGTTTTATTTTTCTTCTTTGATTAAAAAACTCAAAGGAAAATACAGTAACAGGTGGTAGTGGAGAGTTTATGGTGATTTAATTCTGTCCCACCAGACCCCACCCCAGGTATAGTCATCATTACTGGCTTCTTGTACTGCCTTCCAGCTACATACAATACACACACAGATGTGTACCTGTTTGTGAGTCTACACATGTATATACAAAGGGTTGTGAGCTATCCACACTATCTGCACCTTGTTTTCTTCATTTAATGTGTCTTGACTTTAGCGTCGGTACATAAAGGACTGCCTGGCTTTTAAATTGCTGCATAGTAGTTCACAGTACAGATATGTAGGAACTTAACCAGTCCACTCCTTAGGGACATTTAGGACTTTCTAGAGTTTTTTTGGTTTTGTTTTTTTGGACTTTCCTGAATTTTTGCCATCAGTAAAAATGTTGCAACAAGCATCTTCAGGCAAATGGCTCTGCAAATGTGTGTGAGCAATGTTGTGCTTTTTTTTTTTTTTTAAAGATTTTATTTATTTATTTGACAGAGAGATCACAACTAGGCAGAGAGGCAGGCAGAGAGAGGAGGAAGCAGACTCCCCGCTGAGAAGAGAGCCCGATGTGGGGCTCGATCCCAGGACCCTGGGATCATGACCTGAGTTGAAGGCAGAGGCTTAACCCACTGACCCAGCCAGGTGCCCCCAGCGTTGTGCTTTTGATCACAAGAGCGAGATGACAGGCAGGGACAGTTGGGGCCACTCAACAGGTCACTGACTCAGAGACAACACTTCTGTCATCTCCAGGGTACTGGGGATGGCAACCAGGAAGCCATCAGGCTCTGGACTTTGGGACATCCCATACATAAACCTTAGGTTTGATAGTGACAGACATCAGCCCCGGGGCCCCAGGGAGGTTTCTGAATGAAAATAAGACTGTGGAGAGCAGAGGTTCCTCTCTCCAGCCACCATCTCATCACGCCCCATTTGGGGCAGCCAAGAAATGTAAGGCTCATGGGTTGGGCCTGTCGCCCCAGGCAGGTGGAGCCCCTTCGGGCCTGGCTCACTTAAGGAGTCATGGGCTGAAATCCCAAGCTGGAGTGGCGTGCTCGAGGAAACATGGTAAATATGGTGGGAGGGGGCCAGAGCGTGCTCTTCTGTGTCGTCTGCACCACTCCTCCGTCGCTCCCTTGTGGCTCAACATGCTCTGATTAACAGAGCTCTGTCTCTTCTCTAGTTCCAGTGAAGGCTTGAGGAGCTCCTGAAGCCACTTCTGGGCCTGGGTTAGAGGGTGATGGCTGCCCTTTTGTCACCTTTTTGCCTTCCGTTTACTAGAGTGAAGCTGAATTTTTGTCTCATGAGGTTGATGTTTTGTATATAAGCTGCTGCTATCTTAGTATCAGTCAGGACGCCTTTGGTGGTAACAAACAAACCTCAAATTATACTGGCTTAATACCAAGATTTATTCTGTCCTTACTCATTTACTCCCTGACTTGGGCCACTCCTGGTGTCAGCTATTCTCCCTGGAGTGACTCAGTGTCCCAGTGTGCTTTCGTGTTGTGGCTTACCACCACAGTGGGTGGCCTCCATGACAGCCCAGGGGATGGGGTATGGTGCTGGGGAGAGGAAGGGAAGTAGAACACAGGAGAAGAACATGCTGATTCTTGAATGTCCTTGTCCATCACTTGTACTCCTAACCCACTGGCCGGAACGAGGCATGAGCCCAGACCTAATTGCAAGGGCAGTGTGAGTGGTGGCGGAGGGGAGGTCACATGGACAGTCCTGGGAAGTACACGTCTCTGCCAAGTCCTGGGGCTGCTGGGGTCAGGGGAACATGGGCTGCGTTAAACAGGGCAATGACCGCAGGCCTATGGGGGCTATTGTTAAGAACAGCAGATTTGGGGACCGATATTAGATTTTAGGTGTCACTCAATGGCTCATTTATCTGCAGAGGACTTTTACTTGACAATCAGATGATTAAGAAAAATCAAACACATGTGCAGAAAACTCCACAAAACAAATGTAGAGCTTAACCTTAGTAAATTTATAAGGGAAATACTCTTGAACCTCCCTCCCAAGTCACGAAACAACTTGATAGAATTGTTATAATTTTTGGACTCCGCGCTCTGTGTTGCCAAACTTGAGTCTGATGCAGCTTTGGAAAAATGAAGCTTTGTGTTTCAGAGGTCCAGTGCTGCTCTTTCATGCGGAGACTGTGGAACTTGCAATATGCCCGCCCCACAGGGAACGTGTGGATGGGGCGTGGGGAGCCGGGGGCAGGCCAGCCAGCAGTCTGGGTGATGGCCGCTAGACTCTCCCTGTCTGCCCTAACTGTGCACTTGGTCCCTGGGTCAGCCTGCTTCTTGTGGCCCCGGTGCTGCCCGGGGAATGCATCTGGCACAAGAGGCAGCCCCACCTACCATGCGGCCTCTTCTCTAGGCCCAGCTGCAGCCTGGAGGTCAGCCTGACCCCAGGGACTCCCAGCTCCGGGCAGAAGCCCCATTACCCCTGCCAAGGTATGTGTCAGCCTAGAAGCAGCGCTCCATGTTTTGGGAACTTGTAAAAGCCTAATCCTAGAAAGACTGTGTGTTCTGGGCTGCTGGCTCACCCCACCTCCAGGGAGCCCGACACACCTGCTGGGACGCAGCCCTGAGTGGGACCCTCCCATCTCGATCAGTCACTGCATATTTCTAGGCTCAAGTCAGACTCAGGGAAGTATGGCTTCCTCCTCTCTCCATGCCCTGGTCCCCTGCACCCATGAAGCCACCGACCCAGTTTTTGATGGGAAAATGAGAATCTCTGTGCAAAGCCCTAGGAGAGGAGACTGAAGCATATGCCACGCTTCCTTCACAGGACCCAGACACGACCATCCTTCTGAGGAAGGGGCAACGTACCTGAGCCTTCCTGCTCTTATCAGAGCATTCGGAACAAGCTCCCCGAATACCAGAGGCCGAGCACAAACCTCCTTCACTGTCAGCAAGAGGAACGATGAATCATACAAAACCTGCAATTTCTTTCATCCCCAAATCCCGCATATATACTGACGTTTAGTGTCCTTTTACATGTGCGAGGTGGTTTTTAAAAAATTCTCCTCTCTCTCTCTCTTTTTTTCTCTAAACCCAAAACACCAGCTGTAAAACCCACTGCTTCCTTCCCGTCCGGGTCTGCCGCAGTAGGAGGTGGCAGCGGCCGAGAGCGGGGCCCCTGGCGCTCTGAGTCAGGCCTCTCTCCCAGGCTTGCTGCCTGCGAGACCAACTGAAAAGCTGGTGAATGGCACTTAGGGGCCCACAGGCATGCAGGGAGGCCGAAAATATTTGCAGAGGCACACACTCTGTTCACAGAATGAAAGGCCACTATGTAAGTATCTGGGCTCTGTCGGGGCGAGGCATCTTCAAAGTGACTTCTGCTTGTCACATGGAGCCAGCAAGGAGGCAAAGACGTTCATTCAAAAGCAGCACGCAGGAGCCCTACCACAACTTCCTGGCCCCAGAAGGTAGACTCAGAACGGGACCACAGCCTGGGGTCCCGTGTGTGTCTTTTTCTTGCCCTTTCTCCTTCGCTGCACACGGCACAGGATGGTTTTGTGATGGCCTACAATGTCAGCTTTCAGAGCTGGGCAGACATGATCCATTTTCTCTCCCTTGGCTGGGGAAGGCTTTTTTGGAAGACACTCAAAAGGCAACCATAGTTACTAATGGAGCATGGCAACCATGAGACAGAGGTAGTTATTACCCAGGCTTGACAAAAAAAGGAGAAACGTGGGATGGTTTTTGCATCAGGCCACAGATGTGAATGCCAAAGGCCCCCAGGTGAGTGCAGAAGCAGACCAGACACACCTGATACCCTCTTGCAGCATCCCCCATGACTCCCAGAAATGCCACACAAACGTGAAAATGGGCAACAGCCTTCTGACCACACTGGGGCCGTGAGCCCAAATCCAGGCAGAATTCTCACTAACCACATTGTCCACTGGGATGCATTCAGAAGAACAGTCTTGGATTTCACACCGTTTGTGTTGGCCACTCTGAACCAGAATGGGGCAGCGAGGCCCCGGAAGGGGAAGAAATAGTTTTGTTTCACTCAGTCCCTTTGTCAGTGACGATCTTCCACCTGGGCAGGCAGGAAGACACAGCCTAGTTTCCTTCCCCTCCTCTGCCTTTCTCCAAAGCAACAGTGACTGTAAATTCCAGCATGCAACATGGTGAAAGAAGAATGGCTAAAGGCATGCATCTTCCCGATGTTGACTTGCTAGTCGTTGACTTGCTAGAAGTGTCCTCGGTGGGGAGAGAAGGGAAGGGGGCTGGGAGGGGCTGCTCAAAGGTCTGCAAGCTACCCTGGATTCCCCAGCCTCATCAGAGAACCCAAGAGCAGAGCGGAAGAAACTACATCGGCTGGTTCAGAAATATCCCAGGGAATGCTCAGCAGGCACCGACACCTGAGCTAAGCAGACTGTGATTCACAGAGGAAGCTGCCAGCACCCAAGGGGGAGGCTAAGGATGCTGCATTTACTGCGTCTGATGGCCAGGGCTGAGCCCGGAGAGAGGGCTCTCCATGTGAATACCAACAAGGCAATGAAAAGAGAGGAGAACCTGAAGGAGAGGAGACCCGCCCTCAAGACTCGGGGCAGCACCTCTCTCTGAACATTATGTTCTATAAGAAACAGATGCTAATCTTAGACAACTGCTACCCTGTGTCTTAGGGAAGATCCAAGAAGATATGGCCTTGGGGCGCCTGGCTGGCTCAGGTTAGCGTCCAATTCTTGATTTCAGCTCAGGTCAGGATCTTGGTGTCATGGACTGAGCCCGGAGTCAGGCTCCATTTTGGGCATGGAACCTGCTTAAGAGTCCCTCTCTCTACCTCCTTCCCCTGCCCCAATTTCTTTCTCCCTTCTCTTAAATAACAGGATATGGCCTCAATGGAACTTGCTAAAGAAGGAACTAAAAGGACCCTTTATCAGATATGATTCATAAATATTTCCTTCCATTCAGTAGATTGCTTTTCATTTTGTAAATGGATGTTGAATTTTGTCAAATGCTTTTTCTGCATCTATTGAGATGATCATATGATTTTTATCCTTCATGTTGCTAATGTGGTATGTCCTGTTGATTGATTTCTGGATACTGAACCATCCTTACATACCTGGAATAAATTCTACTTTATCACAGTTAATGAGCTAATGTTTTGCTGAATTTAGTTTATTATATTTTGTTGAAAATTTTTGTATCTGTATTCACCAAGGATACTGTCCTATAATTTTCTTTTCTTGTGCTGTCCTTGTTGGGTTTTTGTATCAAGCTCATAAAATGAGTTTGGAGGTGTTCCCTTCTCTTCCATTCTTTGGAAGAGTTTGAGAAGGATTGGTATGTATTCTTTAAATTTTGGTAGAAGTCACCAGTGAGGCTGTCTCTGGTCCTGGACTTTTGTTTGTTGGTAGGTTTGTGATTACTGATTCAGTCTCTTTGCTAGTAATCTATTCATGTTTTCTGTTTCTTCCTGATTCAGTCTTAGTAGCTTTGGCATGTTGTGTTTCCATTTTCATTTCTCTCAAGGTATTTTTTAATTTCTCTCTCTCTCTTTTTTTTTTTTTTTTTTTTACTCTGGTTGTTCCATAGCATGTTTTTAAATCTCCACATTTTTGTGAATTTTCCAGTTTTCTTCTTGTCATTGATTTCCAGTTTCATGCACTGATTAGAAAATACGACTGTGATAAGATTTCACTGTTCTGAAATTTATTAAGCTCTGTTCTGGGTTTAATGATTATCCTAACATGATTATCCTAGAGAATGTTCTGTGCACTTGAGAATAATGTGTATTCTGTTGTTTTGGATGGAATGTTCTATTATATATATCTGTTAGGTGCATTTGGCATAATGTGTCATTTAAGGCTACTGTTTCCATATTGATTTTCTGCCTGCGTGAATTATCCACTGATGAAAGTGGGCTATTAAAGCCCCACACTAGGGGCGCCTGTGTGGCTCAGTGGGTTAAGCCTCTGCTTTCGGCTCAGGTCATGGTCTCAGGGTCCTGGGATCGAGCCCTGCATCAGGCTCTCTGCTCAGCAGGGAACCTGCTTCCCCCCACCCCACCCCTGCCTGCCTCTCTGCCTACTTATGCTCTCTCTCTCTCTTTGTCAAATAAAAAAATAAAATATTTTTTTAAAAAGCCCCACACTATTATCCTGTTGCTGCTTATTTCTTCCTTAAGGTCTGTTAATATTTGCTTTATATATTTAAGTGCTTCTATGTCAGGTGCACAAATATTTACAAATGACAAATTTACAAATATCCTCTGTTGGACTAATCCCTTTAGCATTATGTAATGCCCTTCTTTGTCTCTTATTGTAGTCTATTTCAAGTCTGTTTTGTCTGACATAAGTATAGTTATACAGCTCTCCTTTGGTTTCCTTAGCATAGAATGTATTTTTCCATCCTTTCACTTTCCATCTTTGTGTCCTTACATCTGAAGAGATTCTCTTACAGACAGCATATAGATGGGTCTGTAGAGAAACATTATAATTAAAATATCAAAAATTAAAGACAAGGAATCTTTAAAGCAGCAAGAGAAAAACAACTTGTTACATACAAGGGAACCCTCATAAAAATATGAGCAGATTTTTCAACAGAAATTTGCTAGCCAGAAGGGACTGGCATGATATATTCAAAGTACTAGAAGAAAAAAACTTCCAACCAAGAATTCTCTACCCAGCAAGGTGGTTATTCAGAACCAAAGGAGAAATAAAGAAATTTCCAGATAAGCAAAAGCTAAAGGAGTTCATCACCACTCAACAGGCCTTACCAGAAATGTTAAACGGATACCCTTTTTTTTTTTTTTAATGTTTTTTAGTAATCTCTACATCCAGTGTGGGGCTCAAATCCATAAGAGTCACGTGTTCTTCCAACTGAGCCAGGTGTCCCTAAAGGGATGTCTTTAAGCTGAAAGGAAAGGGTGCTAATTAGTGATAGGAAAACATATGAAAGTATGACTCTCATTGGTAAACGTAAATATATAGTAAAATTTAGAATACTGTTGTAAAGCTGGTGGATTAATCACTTTATAAAGCTAGTACAAAGGATAAAGCAAAAGTATTAAAAATAACTATAATAATTAAAGGCTACACAAGATAAAAAGATGTAAAATGTATTAAAAACAAAGTATAGTGGGGGGAATAAAAACAGAGTTTCAGGGTAAATTCAAACTTGTTACCAACTTAAAATTGACTGTTCTTTTAAGTTGTCCTTTGTAAGCTTCCTGGTAACTACAAAGCAAAATACAGTAGATACAAAAAAGGGAAAGGAATAGAAGTATACCACTACAGAAAATCAACAAATCACAAAGGAAGAAAGCTGGAAAGCACACAAAGGAAGAAACAAAATGGCAATGAGCACATACGTATCAATACATAAATGGACAAAGATTTCCAATTGAAAGAGTGTCTGAGGACATTTTTTTTTTTAAATATTTATTTGACAGGGGCGCCTGGGTGGCTCAGTGGGTTAAAACCTCTGCCTTCGGCTCAGGTCATGATCTCAGGGTCCTGGGATCGAGCCCCACATGGGACTCTCTGCTCAGCAGGGAGCCGGCTTCCTCCTCTCTCTCTCTGCCTCTCTGCCTACCTGCGATCTCTGTCAAATAAATAATAAATAAAATCTTAAAAAAAAAAAAAAGAAAAAGAAACATTTAAAAAAAATATTTATTTGACAGAGAGATCACAAGTAGGCAGAGAGGCAGGCAGAGAGAGAGAGGGGGAAGCGGGCCCCCCGCTGAGCAGAGGGCCCGATGTGGGGCTCGATCCCAGGACCCTAAGATCATAACCCTCGCCGAAGGCAGAGGCTTAACCCGCTGAGCCACCCAGGCGCCCCTGAGGACATATTTTTAAGTAAAAACAATGTATACTCACACACATCTATGTATAAATGCATAGAAAAAGTCCAGAAAAACACACAGTAAGCACTGTGTGTTTGGTGGGACAGGAGAGTGTTATGGGTCCCCCCACCCCCCAATGAATAATGGAGTTCTAGCCTGTGGTACCTCAGAATTTGATCTTATTTGGAGAACAGTCTTTACAGAGGTAATTAAATTGGAAAATAAGGTCATTAGGGTGGGCCTTTAATCCAGTATAGCTGATACCCTTATAAAAAGGGGAAATTTGGACACAGACACATACAGAGGAAAGATAATAGGCAACTTCAGACGTAGGGAGAAGATGGCCATTTGTAAGCCCATGTAAAAAAGCCTGGAACAGATTTTTCCCTTACATCTTGTGTTTGGACTTCTAGCCTCTGTAACTGAGACAACACATTTCTATTGTTTAAGACACGCAGTCTATACTTTGTTATGGGAGCCCTGGCAACCTAACACAAGGAGATTCCCATTTTTATATTTTTGTTGTATTTTTTTATAATGACTGTGTATATTACTTCTATAATCAGAGCACCCCTCTTCAATTTTTCATTTTGGAAAAATGAGAGAAGAGACAGAAGAACTGGGAGAAGAGGATGAGGCATGACTATCCTAAAACTGGTTTTATTACTCATCAGTAAATAGAAAGCGTACTTCCTGCTACTCGCTTTGTCCCTGCCCTACCCCCACCCCAACCAACACTGCCTTTTAGGTGGCCAGCTTGCCCTGAGGAGACCACTAGCTGAGAAGATTGGTGGGCCCTGATTTGCTAGGTGACAACTAAGACTAAGGTCTGGTCACGCCATATGTCACCAGGGCTATCTCCCTTCATTGCACACATCTGGCTCAGGCCTAGACAAAGTGGGGCATTTCTAACCATCTCACTCCACAAATCAGAAAGCCCGAGGCACCTACAGTAAGAATGCCTGCAAGCAGCTGGCATGCTTCTGCTAGCTCTGGCCCCTCATTCACATGGAGGGGTTGCCTGCTCAAAAGCCACATTAGAAGAACACACCACCCGAGAAGTTCCTGTAAAACAGAATTCTTTCAACAATTTTTCCCCTGAGAAGATGTCCTGCTTTTCCAGGGGGTACGGCAGTGCCCACTGTTGGGAGATACAGGGGTAGGCCTACATCTGAGAACCTGAGGCCCCGGAGAGGAGTGCACTGACTTGCAGGGGTCAAGGCCACCAAAGAGCTGGAAGGTTTAAGGTAGTAACACTCTGCAAGACCACGTGTTCCCGTCCTGGTCAAATACGTGGAGCCAGATCTAGCCTTCTTGGCAGAACCATTCAGAGGCCCTGAACCTTCTGGCAAGCTGCATGGGTTGGCCCCCGAGGAATCTGGCCAGCCTAGTACACTTCTGCGGCTAGCCCTTGGGCCGGCAAGGAATCAAAAGTGAATTTAGAACTGCAGAGAGGTTAAGAAAAAGAAATCTCAACGTAGTAGGTCTGAATACTCACAAAATAGCCGCAAGCTCTTCAGCTTCCTGTGCTTCAAGTGGTTGTCCTCGCCAGTTCCTGATGTTTCCAGAACAGAGGAGGAACTGAGGACAGGGCTAGCATTTCAAAGCACCTCCTGTGTTCTGCACTGTAACTACAGCAGAGCCTTTGACCTTCCCGATGTGCCGAGAACAGGGGGGTATTTCCTCTACCTGAAAAAAAAACAAAGCTCCAAGAGGTGAAGTCACTTGCCCAAGGGTTAATAGGCTAGTAATGGCAGAGACATGGAATTGTGAATTAATGGACTTTATTTTCCTGCTTTCTCACCTGAGTGGAAATGAACCCTCTTCTCAGTGGAGGTTTAAAGGAGATGATGTGTGCCGCATGCCCTGCTCCTGGCTGAGCACATAGGGCACCAGATGACCAGCTAATCCTGAGGCAGCCTGATGGGCCCAAGAGAGCACGGAAGACAGAGCAAGGCTCTTGATCAGTGACACCTTCTCAAGCCCCAAAAGGGAGGTGAGCAGAGGTATAACAGCAAGTCCAGGAAAGGACCAGGGCTCATCAAATTTCTTGAAAACATGTTTTCCACTGGATGTCTTCACTTCTTCCATGTTGGCTCTCCACCCCACTATAATTGTTATGGCCCCGTTACTCTGAACAGATTTCATGTTCTCTGGTCATCTCTTAGTTACTAATCTTTATGGCCGGTTTCTCTCATCGGGCTTTCCAACTTCCAGCATCATCTGTCGTTTTTCACCTTTGCCAGTGGCTTATAAGAGTTAAAACTAAGAGGGCCCCTCTCCATGTCTTTTTAAGGACATAAACCCCTCTCCAGGTTCTCTGGAGAGGACCTGAAGCTTTCCTCTGTGACCCTTACAAGACCCCACACCTTCCTCCTGGGGATTGCCACTGTAACTTTTGAGCATCCAAAGAGCCCATTTGGAAGGGAAAGTGGGCCAAATGTCACTGAAAGAGAACCACTCTGAGGAGACCAAGGGTCTTACAGTGTTAACAATTGTTTTCTGTGAGAAACTATCTCCCAAACTCCACACAAACCCACCCACCCGAAGTTCAACAGGAATTGGTGGAAAACAACTCGGAGGAAGTACAGCTGTTCCCTCTGAGGAGCACGCGTGGGGGAAGCCAGGCCTAGGACGAGGGGGTGTTCCCGGGGCTGTGACATACAGCATTCCTTTCGCTTGAAGCATCCAAGCCCAAGGAGCTGCAGTCTCCCCTTGGGAATATGACATAACCGCAGCCGGGAAGGGCTTCACAAAAACAGACCAGTGTCCATGCGTCCTGCTCCAAAGGAAGCCCCTTCCCATCCTCTGCGAGAACTCTAGCATGTGCTGAGGCTCAACCGCCCCCCCACAATCTCCTGTCAGACAAATACCCCAAAGTCAATGATCTTTAGGATGTGTTTATATTTACATGGTACATTTTAAAGCAATGACTACATTGGTCATACATATTAGAAACCATAAAAAAAAGTTAAGAACTAAAATGTACATCATACACTTGTATATATATTTTTTACACAGAGGTAAAAAGGCTTATTATAAAAAAATCAATACAACAGGGTTTTTAGTATACAGGTAAAGAATGAATTATGCTTCAGGCACTTTAATTTGTTAATGTGAGCAAATAGCTTGAGGGTGGGGGGTGGTTAGAGGAAGCTTCCAAACAAATCTTTTGGTTAATGTTTTGTTACCACAGATACAAAAATAAAATCTGAATAATTTCTCTTGAATGATTGACGTCAGTATGGCAAAGCTGACTGGGAAAATACTACACACTGTTCAGCTGCAGTGTGGCAATTAGAGAGAGAGACGTATTTACATCAATGTCCCCATGGCTGTCCTTGTGCCCTTAACCACTCGCTGCCTTCACAGACCAAAACGTATAGGCGGAGTAAGATTCACCAGCATAACTCTTCAAAGGGTGGAAAAGGACAAGGGGTCAGTAACAACTAAACAGGGACTACAAACAAAATGTGCCAGGATGTGTGTGTTCCTAGTGAAATAAATAGGGGCACTTGAACTGAGGTCTAACAAACCTACATTAGTGTTGTGCTTTGTAGAGAGGAGAGACCTTGAGAAAGGCCCTGAGGAAATGCCTCAGGAGAGGGGGCCGCTGGGGGCGGGGGCTGGTCTCTTGACAGGGTCTGGAGGCTGGCTGGAGGTTTTCTACATGTTCTCCAGGCTGGGAAACAGTTCTCTTTTCTTCCATCACCAGACTGACAGCTCTCTGCTCCTTTCCAAGCCAGAAGGCCCAAACCAGTCACTCCCAACAAATGAAAACATCTACCAACTAACTCATAAGCACACGGAGTATTTACACCGATGATCTGACTAAAGAAATGTGATGGGCGCTCGGATGAGCTGAAAACATTCCAAGAAGGGAAGCATGGCTAGCACTTTCCCAATACGATTGGCAGACTGGAAAAAAGTCCCTTTCCTTGAAGACTAGCTGTCCTGTGTGCAAAAGAGAAGGGATGGGGGTGGGGGAGTGGAGATACAGAGAGCAGGCCATGCCCTCAGCTGGCAATTAGCACAGGAAGATCATGGAGGGAAGAAGAGCCAGGCTTGACAAGCCTGTCCCCTATGGTCTCCGTGACGTTCTGATTGTACTATGCTAGGTACCACTCTTTGCTTTTCTTCTTTCTGCAATGAGATTTGGCTACTCCTTGCAATATATTAGAAAAATACTTTTTTCCAGCTAATTAGAAGCCTCTACATGGCAAGGCGACAGGTAGACCCAGACTGCTGACCTAACCATCTGTGCACCCAAACTGGCAAGTCTGGGATTGGAGATGTAGGAGAAAGACACTTAGGCATTGGAAGGGTTTTTACATATGGCCTTGGTTTTTTTTTAATCCCCCCAAGTATAAACGAAGAATTTGGTGATGTGAATTTCAGTTTAGAACAAAAACAAAAACAGAAACCCATGAACAAAATGCAACCCACCACTCTTCAGATTTAGGACATTTAAAATGCACCCCTTCCCCAAAATAGGGGATATGGGAGGAAGCTCCTTTAATTTTATTTACCACAAACCTCGGTGTTTCTCAACTGGAACTCTTTGGAGAACACTGGTGTGTGTATGTGTATGACTCAACTACTTCATTTGCAAAACAATGAGCATAATTTCTTAGTGTTGTCTTCTAATATTGCTCAATTTTTAGAAGTGGTGGGGACACAATTTTAAGAAAGTTCTATTTAAGGGGTTACCGGGGAGGCTCTCAGAGACCTGAAATCCCCCTTTTCTAGGCGTGGTCCATGAGGATGCAATGCGGTTTAAGGAATTTTCCTGATTCACACAAGTTAATCTCAAGTTAAGGCTCAATTCTCAGTCATTTCATGGATGAATGTTTTGCATCAGTAAATGATTGACAGATTTCTGGGGGAGGGCAGAGAATGAGGATGCGCTCCAGATAGAAACTGCAGCTTCCTTGGGAAATTTGGCTTTCCAAAAAGTTTAAGCGATCTTGTTTTGTGGGAGACGTTTGTTAATTAGCTCACCTCCTATACATAATCCAACTGCAGGTTAAAATACTTCTGGTGGGGTTTCATCGCTCTGACGTTACCTATCTGCAGGAACCCAATGCTCCTTAGCAACCGGCCAGCTGAACCAAGAGAAAGGAGCGGCTGGAAAAACCAACTACAAACCCCACCCCAAACCAGCAGTCGGACTACAGGCGCCTTTGCACTGGAAGAGGTGGGTAGGAAAGACATGAAATCAACGCATGTATAAGACAGATTGATTACAGATCATTAATAATACACGAGTGTCTGTGCGGAGGTTCCTTTCCTTCCAACACTGTGTGCGTGCGTGTGTGTCTGATGCAGAGTGGGGGTTGGGGAGGGCGGGGGAAAGTGCAGAGTCCACCAGGCGGGCTCCCCAGGCTGGAATAGCGCCTCAAGGTACCAGGGAGCAGGGAAGAAGGTGAGAGTATGTCGGACACAAGTTTCCTTGTGGCTGTGGGAGGAGGAAGAAGAGGAGGAGGAGGACTAGGGGAAGGAGGGAAACTGAGTCACACGGCCGCTTTGTGCTTCCCCCCGCAGCACCTGCACATTACTCCGCAGTGGTAGCAGGCCCGAAGGGGCAGATAACAGCACATACAGGGGGCCAGGAAAGACAAGGCAATAAGAGCCATCCACCGGAGGCAAAACTTCTCGTCGCTAGTATCGCACGAGCACGGGTCTGTATAGTCTCCCTCGGGGTCCGACATACAGTGATAGAGCATGCTGTCCGCACACCACATACAGCTCACGCGGCGGATGCAAGTTCTCACGGAGTCGGGCGCGTCCTGACAGTGGCCCCGCCGGTTCTCCTCGTGATTGAACATGTCCCTGCAGTACTCGCACCGGGAGCGCTCGCCGTCCTCCTTCCGCCGCCGGGACTTGCCCCGGGACGGCTGGGTCTTGATCACGCCGCCCCCCCGCCCTTTGGGGTCTTCGCCGAGCCCGAAGTCCGAGGAGTCCACGTACGGGTAATTGTAGTCGTGCTTGGGGACCTCGCCCTTGGCGAAGCGCACGTACGAGTCGGCGTCCTCCGACGTGTCCGGGGACTTGCCCCTCACGGGCGCGTGCCGGTAGTCCTCGTAGCCCGTCAGCCAGATCTTCTCCCTCGGGTTGATGCGCACGATCTCCTCATCGTCGTCGGGGAAGCTCACCTGGCGGTAGGGCCTCGGCATCGGCTGCCCCGGGAGAAAGGAGACACTTTCATAGCAGCGGCAAAAACCACCCCCCAAATCCTCCACTGTGTACCTCTGGCCTTGACGAAGGCATTTCTTGACACAAAGATCGGACCCACCCTGGAATGAGTGAACATCTCCTAGGTCGAAGGTCCTGCAAGTTGTGACTCGCCATCCACTCCTGGGTTGGAAATTTTTTCCTTTTGCCAAGGTACTACCATACACGAGGGGACTCGTAAAAAGGGACTTTGCATTTTTGGAAGCTGAACACACCAAGAGGGAGAAGCAGAATGTGAGAGGCCTCCCTGAGCCCCTCTCCCTAAGGTGACGGTGACAGCCCTCCTGATTTCTAACAGCTTAGATTAGTTTCACCTGTGTCTGTACAGCGTGTTCTCTTTTGCAAGACCAGCTTTTCTCCCGGGGGGAACAGAGAAGGACAGGAGCACACTGCCTGTTACAAGGGTGGCCTCTGTGGGTCTCTCTCTGTCTGTGAGAGCTGCCTACTGGGTCACAACATGAAATGCATTTTGCACTGTGGGTCATGTTCAGAAAAGCAAAAATGGATACGAGGAGCTAGGGTATGGGGTCTCTTGTCATCTGGCTGGGAAGCTACAGGAGTGCAGATCCAGAGGCTGACTGCCTGGAGTCTGCATGTGGCCAGGATCTCACAGGTGGTGAGGGGCAGGCTGGAATGTGAGTTGGGGCAGGCCAGACCCAGAGCCTCACCCCTCCCTGCCTCAAATTCTCCCAGGGGCTACAAAGTCCTCTCCGCAGTGAGTCCTACTCTGGCGTCAGGGAGGCCCTGTCCATGGGGGCAGGCACTGAATCTGTAGTTATCAATCCACTTGACGTCCTCTGTGGATGAAGTCTTTTTTAAGGGGTGAAGAACACGGCTCTGAGGGAACTCACTAGAGTAAAATTCGGACTTTGGAATTTACTAGCATGTATCTAAGCCTCAGATTCTCTATCACACAGGTGTGGCTCACACCTGTCTCTGTCATCATCAATCTAATACTGTCACAGGATTTATCACCTGCTAACTAAATTTGCCCATCACTCTCACCAGACTGTACGCTCCTTGAGGGCAGGGACCATATCTCACATATTGCCAAATTCCTATTAGATTCTTGACAGAGTTCCACAGACTTTGGAAAACCATAATCTTATATAGATCAAAACAAATCCTGGGAGCAGAACAGGCTTTGCTAATTATTTTGCAAAGTAAGGAGTCAAAAGGTCAATTCCCAACTATAGGTACCATAAAGTGATTTTTAAAAAGAGTATTTTAATGCCAAAATATTAGGAAGCACACAGTAAGACTTTTTTTTTTTTTTTTTAAGGTTTCTATCAATCTAGCTTTATGTTGAAAACAAAACAAAACCAAAACCCTTCACTGCCCTGTTCCTTTTTTCCTTCTCAGAGCAGACTGGTGGCCACATCACCCTCCATGGGCACCAGTCCATGTCCCACAGTTTGGGAACCTGCTCCGCAGAACAGCCGCCTGGTAAATATTTGTTGAGTTACTGAATTCCAGACTCCAGCTACATCTCCCCAAGCAAGCCTGGGCCTGCAGCCTGCGATGCCAGGGTGCCCGAGCCAAGCAGACAGCATTCTTTAGTCCTGATCCTGGCTCTGGGCTTTCACACCAAGCCAGGAAGCCCTTTGCACAGAGGAACTCGGGGGGCAGCGCAGCATGCTGGGTAAGCACATGCTTGCATCTGTTTCATCAAGGACTCTCTCTAAGCCCTCAGCCTTCTCCTCTATAAACTGGGGATGCCGAGGACGTGCCTCGTGGGGTCATTTGTGAGGATTCGACAAGCTTAAGCACAGGAAAGGTTTAGCATGGGGTCTCGCACACAGAAAGCTAAGTAGGCATGAACTGTCACCACCACTGTCAATATGGAGAACAGAGGATGCCTGGCAGTGAGCTTTGGGCCTCAGGGAAGGGGAAGGGGGCTGTCCCAGAATCAGCAGCTGCCCAGCCCGTGCTCTCGGAGGAACCAGAGGGTTGCTCACCTGTTCAAGGTGACAGTGGTCTGTGGGGTATGAGTCGTGGAGGTGGCCCAGGGTATAAATCCTCCTGTGCTCACAGGATGTGGGAGAAGAGATTGTTCGAGTAGGTTGTTCCCTCTTCTGGGAGGAATTAGAAGAACTGTCTGTAGCTGTCTGTTTAGAGGGAGGTAACCCAGAGTTAATTAAAACAAAAACAAAAACCAAACCCACATACCCAAACCGAACACACCATCTACCCCTACTTGTGGTGTCTTGCTGGACTTCCTGAAATCTCGAGTTTATCTTGGCTGTGGGAGGCAGAAGGACCCCTAAAGGGTCAGATAGTCTAAACACGATGTGGCTGGCTCAAAGGGCAGAGAAAGCCAGCCACCCAACCCTGGAAAGCTGGGTTTTCTCAAATGTGGGAGCAGTCATCAGGGAAAGGGCTCGCTTCATCAGGCCTTCTGTGAGTGTGTCCCAGTTTGATAAAAAATGGTCACCTCACTTGTAGCCCTGGTTGCATGGGACTCTGGTACGCAGGGGAGATGCAAATGGGCAAAAAATCAAATCCAAATGTTTCTGTGTGGAGCTAATCCCAGCCTGGGAAAGTCTCAGCAATAAGGATATCTCAAGGGTATCGTGGGCATTGGCTTTCCTAGAAGAAATTTTGTAATTTGGGGTTGAAGGCAAGCCTTGTGGGGGGGTGGTCACTGTAAGCCAGTGGAGGGGAGGGAGAGAAAGAGAGAGGGGATTGCACAGAGAATGAAGGCCCCTGTCTGTTGGTGGTGAGAGCTGCTCCCCCAGTAGAGGTGATGGGTTCAGACTGGAGGCTCTGTGAGTGTCTTTGGAAGGTGATCATGTATTGGGATGGACTGTGGCCACCACCCTTGAAAGCCATAAATCCTCAGAATACCCTCCTCCCCTGGCTCCTCAGAGTCATGGATCCTTTTCTCTCCCAAAGCAATGAAAAGTTATTTCTTGTATCTAGGTGTCCTATTTCGGGAAAAATCAAGAACTCCTCCTTGGCTCTTGCTTCTCAATGTCTTAATTCCCTTGCCTCATTTGCCTATTTATCTCTTTATCTTACATGTTGTTTTATTAGCATTATATATCTTTTTGGGGGCAAGGTTAAAACAGACTTATGAAAATTATTTTTATACCCTCACTCCCAACTTAGAAAGTAATACCTGCCCAGTAAAATGGGACCAGTATTTAGGACAAAGATACCCATATTCCCATTATGCAACTTAATGACTGTTAATTTTTAAAACTTGGTGGACATGTGCAGCACCTCTTTGGAGACCCAACCCTTCAGATTTTTTCTCTCTAATCCTGTTTGGTCCAAGTGATGCAGAGCTGATGCTGTTTCTGATCCCTCAATCCAGAGTGACTAATTCAGATACGGATTCACAGTCCTTTCTGACGTAATACGAAGATTTTTCACGGAGAGGTCAGAAAAGATGCTGTCTTTATCTTGGCAGTTAAGATCTAAGGGTCCTAGAAGCCTGGAATCCTGGTGAGGGCACAAGGAAAGAACCTTCTGAGGAGGATGTGAAGCCAAACCAGGGCACCGCCCCCACAGATGCCATTTGAGCTTCTGGATCTCGTCAAGCCTGAATCCTGATCTACCTTAGGCTGTCCCCACGGTGTAAGCATATTGCCTTGGGAACTTCAGCCAAATGCGTTGGCTTCATCACTGGGGCACACTTCCCCCTCACTTCTGCTCTCCCCCACCTTGGCAGTCCTGCCCACAGCATACTCTGCCTCTCCTCACTCCTCTCCACAGCAGTGCAGTGGAACTGGGCACACAGAGTCTGCTACTTCTTGACCTCTCGGGAGCCACTCAACTGGCAAACAGCACATGCCGGCATCCACTCTGGGGACGGTGTGGTCCTCTTGGAGGCCAAGAGCCCACCCCACTGTGGGAGGCTGTGGAGATCAGCGCCCCTGAGCTTTGGCAGGGCGGGTCTGTCCAATCGTTGCGTCTCCCCACCTGAGCTGTCTGCTTCCTGCAGACGTGGGCCAGGACAGGTATCATCACTCTTCATGCATTTCCTTTCTTTTCTCCCCACCAGTACTTCAGGACTTAGGGAAGAATTGCTATTTACCCCTCAAATCCCAATAACTGAAAGCAACCTAACGGATACACAGGAATGCTTACTTTCTCCCAAACTCTGTCCTGTCCACTCTCACCTGCTCTTTCTTCCCATCTTCAGAGGTACTGACTACCTCCCTCTTTTCACACATGGGTGGTTGTAGATCAGACAGAATTAAGCCAAGAGTTCGTCCCTGTCTCTGGCTGTCTGCCAGGCCCCGGCTTGTTTGGGAGTTGGGGTTGGGTAGGGGGCTGGTACGCAGACGCAGGCAGAGCGCTGGCTCCGATTCACACACAGGACGGCAGACTCCAGGCCAGGCAGGGTCTGCCGACCTGACCAGGGCAGACAGCCACTGCAGAGCTGGATGGAAATGCAGCCCTGATCATGCCCGGGGATGGGGTGGGTGTGGGGAGTCCATACACAGAACTGCTGCTTCTAGCCCCTTCCAGCCCTTTCCGATGCCCGCTCTCAGAGGGGTTTTGCTGAGATTAACTTGAGCACAATCCCTCCAAGTAAAAAGGTGCACCCTGCCTTAGGCAAACCTAGGAGATAAGGGGATGATGAGTCATGATACAGAGGTTTCTAAAGAGCTCAATAAATACTTCCTGAATGAGTAGGTGGGGGCCCTTCAGTGTGAGTCAAATCTCAAGGGTTAAACTCTTAAGCAGCACCACACGTGACAGTCCTCTCTCCGGACAGAAGCTACCCATGTACGGAACACTGTGATATGCACTCTGCATCGCGGCCAGCTCTGTGTTAATCATCTGTTCGCCCTCCTCCACCCTATTTCCTGTGACCTATGTCCAGGTTAACAATGTGGAGAAAGTCATTCTGAGGCATGAGGCACACCCGTGTTTTCCTGGTGCTCATCAGCCAACCAGCAGTGCCACCTCTGATGCAGCCGTCCTACCTCCCGAACCCCGAGCAGCCTCTGCCCGCTGCACAGTCCAGTGCAAACCTCCCTGGACACTATCAGAGAACTTGAGACTGAGCAGAGCTCAGCAGAGCTCATTAGATGAGTATCTCCTCATCTAATGACAGATCTGTACAGGGAGCAAGAGGGCCAGAAAGCTTTGAAGCATGTCCACAGTTCACGGCCTCCTGCAGGCAGAGCTGAAGTCCGTGCCCGGACTGCTGGGGGTCTGTCTGGACTCTGGCAAGGAGAGCATGAGAGAGTCTGCACTATAGCCGCGGCTTATTCCAGATCTAGAGTATCAGCCCTTGCAGGCAGTGAGTGTGACCTACAAACAAAAGCAATGTACTATCAGGGCCCCTCCAAGAAACAAGGGGGAAAATCCTTTTATCCACATGTACCTTTTTTAAAAAAAAATTAAGTAATCTTGCTGTCCAACGCGGGGCTCAAACTCATGATCCTGAGATCAAGAGTCACAGGCTCTACAGACTTAGCCAGCCAGGCACCCCCTCCACAGGTCCTGCAGAACCGACTCTCCCACAACATTGCTTGTGGTTTCCACACATGCTGGAGAAAAGCAGCCCACCGAAGCCACACACACACACACACACACACACACGCGCGTGCGCCAGATTCTGAACGTGTTATTTGCGTGCACAAGTGAATGACACCGACCGACCGACCAATCTGACAGTGTCACCTTCACCTTGAAAAGACTGGCTGTGTTTTAAACTCCCTGTGCTCTCCAGGGGCTTGTCTCTGTTGTGGGTTTGAGCTCAAGCAGAACAGAGGCAGAGGCTTCAGCAACAGGCCTCCCTACATCCAGGGACAGGGAGCCTTCAGCACTGCACCCCCGTGGACGGCGAGGGCCAGCTCGGCTGCTGACTGGCGGGAGCTCCTGTGTGATGGGACTCAGCAAGCAGAACCCCACCACCTGCAGATTTGCTTCTGAAAAATCCTGCCTCTGGCTTTGGGCTGAACTCTGACTCAATGTCCATGCCCATTATTCAAAAGCTGTCCAATGGAGAAGTTTGCAACCTGACAGGGGGCATCCAACAACAGAAACTTGACAGAGTGTTCTAATGCGAAATGACAAGGTCTCAGCTCAGGAAATCATCCTCTAATTAAAAGTTGTGTGATTCTGTTGAAGGTAACAAGCTCTGTGTGGCCTGGTGCTGAAACCCTCTAACAGGGGAGAACGCTGAGACAAGACTTTGGTTAAGGAAGAGCCTAGACGGAACAGAAAGGTGAGAGAAGGAATGAGAGGAGGGTGGGAGCAAGGATCAGAGGGTATGAAGACGGAAAAGTGGCCACTGCCAATCAGAATCAAGAAAATAGAGACACGAGTGGCCTGATAGAATGCACTTGGATTACGGCACTCATTCCTTCCCCGGTTTGGGTTGGGTGCTTGCTGGGATGTGGGCTCAGACATGCAAGGTGATGTGGCGGGGGCAAGGCCACGTGGTTTCCATCCCAGATGGGTGGAAAACCCAGACCAAGCCTCAGATGAAGAGAAAAGGAGGTGCAAGGTTCTTCATTCTTCAGAAAGAGCAAGCTTCCAAGGGCCAGACTCTGCAGACATAAACTGTACTTATTTTGAGAGTTCAGATATTTCTTGTAATTCCCTAGAATTTAACAACTAATGAAAGAAACATACCAGAGCTTCAAAACTTGATACAGACTTTTCTTCTAAGTGGCTTTAATGTCACGCTATCTGACAATAATCACAATCCGAAGTACAAAAGATACTTCGCTGAGGCTGCCTGGTTTGGGTGGAAACCAGAATGAACGGGGAAAGGAGAGAAGAGCCACGTCTCACGTTAAACCTGTGGCTGGCTCCCTTCTGCACGGGCATATTTTATAAGACAGCATTTCTTGGGGCGCCTGGGTGGCTCAGCGGGTTAAGCCTCCGCCTTCAGCTCAGGTCATGATCTCAGGGTCCTGGGATCGAGCCCCGCATCGGGCTCTCTGCTCAGCGGTGAGCCTGCTTCTCCCTCTCTCTGCCTGCCTCTCTGCCTACTTGTGATCTCTCTCTGTCAAATGAATAAAATCTTAAAAAAAAAAAAAGATTAAAAAAAAAAAAAAGACAGCATTTCTTACTCTTGGAACCTCAGCCATTCTTCCCTTTTCTTAGGTTTATCTGGAAGTTCCTGAAGCACACTGTTCGCATGCCCTGGGTCTGGAAAGTGCTTTCTTCATTTGGAAGGCTGACCTCTTTGACCAAGGGAAGCTCAAGGAAGGGAGGAGGGAAAGCACCAAGAAGCCAGAGCAGCTGAGGGGGCAGTCTGCTTCAGTGACCCATCCTGGGATGGAATCCTGGCTATTGACCAATGGCTTTTTGGGGCATTCAGGGTGGGTCAGACTCTGCATTTCAAAGTGAAACAAGTGTTTTCAAGGCTCTGTGCATCCCTTCAGCTCCCCTAGAGTTTTCCTGCTAGCTCTTTGTTCTTCCAAAAGGACGGACAAAGGCAGAGGCAGCAGCAGCAGCAGCAGCAGCAGTAAACACTGCTTATGGGAGAGGACAGAGAGGACAGATGTGCCCGGGGCTGTTCTTTCAAGGACACTTGGAACTACTGAAGAGGCACCTGGAGCATTCTACTCCATATCTGCAACTGAGAGGAGGCTGGCAACTGGCAATTTCCTTCTCTGTCTTGGGGAGAGAAACAAATGGGATCAACTCCACCTTCAGGGAGGTGGACAAGGGCACCTGGGTGGCTCAGTCATTAAGCGTCTGCCTTCAGCTCAGGTCATGATCTCAGGGTCCTGGGATCAAGCCCCTCTTTGGGCTCCCTCCTCAATGGGGAGCCTGCTTCTCCCTCTTCCTCTGCCGCTCCCCTGCTCTCTCTGTGAAATACATAAATAAAATCTAAAAAAAAAAAAAAAGGAAGGCAAACAAGGATAGTCACTTCATCATCCCCGTGTCCCAAGACACACACAAGCTGATAGAAGGAAACACACACTGTAAAGAGCCAAGCGCAAGGAGCGAGAACGCCAGGAGGTTAAGAGGCCGACGTGTTTTTAAGTGAGGCCTAGAAAAATGAAGGTAAGAAATGCTTAAGGAGCCAGGCCGTTCAACACCACCTGCACCGTATAAAGAGAAGTGATGCCAGGTTAGGCCAGGTGTCTCGCACAAGCTGTTTAACTTCCCAGGGCCTCAGTTTCCTTGTGTGTAAAACAAGGGAGAAGCACTGAGTGATCTCCAAGGTCCGAGGGAGCTGTGGGGGGGCATGTGTAAGCCTCCCCCCGCCTCTTAAGAACATCAGACATCCAAGGGGTTTGACCAAGACTGTTGCCTCCCTGATTGCGGGGGGCGGGGGCGCCACAGGATTCCTTCAGATTGATGAAGTAGAATTCCTGCCTTGTCTGCAGATGCTGCTGCTTTACATTTTTAAAGGAGGCTACCTAGTAGTTATGACCACAATTTGTATTATTTTTACTGCAATCCGCCACCAAAATAGATCTCAACAGCTGATGCAACCAACGCAATATTCGACCTTCTTTCCATTGCAAGGGTTTCTCATTTTTTTTTTTTTTAAAGTATGTACACACACGGGCTCTTACATGGCCCCAGCCAGCAGGCAGTGTGGGTCTAGGAGGCAGCTGCAGGAACAGGGGAAAGAGCGACTTTGTCCCTAGACTCTAGGACATTCTGCTCTCTGGGACCCAGAGGATAAAGTGGGCATTCTTTCATTGTGAGGAAAACAACAAAAACCAAATTCCCACTCATTGAAAAAAAAAAGTCTTAGGTTTCTAAATTCTCAAGTTAGGTGAAATTTTGCTACAAAAGGAGAGGACTCTGATATACCCCCAGCTTGGCTTCCTGGGAAGGGGCTGAGGGGCTGGGAGCAGGAAGGCGGGGTTTCAGGTATCCCTGAATATGCGCCCTATGGGTAGGAAGAAAATGGAAAGACTAGTATCCTGCCAGCCACAGCTTAAAAAGATGAGAGGCGACGCAGGTAAATGAAGACAGACACAAGTGGGAGGGCTAGCAAAATGCCTTTCGGCTTCCTGAAACCTACAGCATTTCAAAGCTTTTGTTTGAGCCTTAGACGTATTAATTGCTTTAATTTAGCCACTGTAGGTAGTTGTGTGGAATAAAAAGATCCTCCCCTTACTATGCAGTGTGAGCTTGATACTTAATCTCATTTAGAAGACAAAGCGGCTCCCACCCATTTTCTGAGACCTTCCAGCCACCCCATACAGGGCTGGGCCTTGGCCAGCAGCAGTTTGGGACGCTGCTTTCTGGGGTCGACCACAAAGCACACAGATGCCCCTCCACCACATTTTTGCTTTTCTTAATCAGCCACCATACTCATTAGCTTCACTGGCTAAGCTCTATAGAAGTAGCTTACATTTTGAACCTATTTCCTCTTTTCCAAAGCCTCTCTCCATCCCACTCTGCCCAATCCCTTGACTGCAAAGGTAGAGACAAAAGAAAATGTTTGAGTCACTGATCACCTAAGAGAAACGGGGGCTTCCCAGCAGAGACGCCGGGAACCTCAGGCCTCAGTGAAGTAGTCTGGAGCCCAGGTACTCCTCGGAGAGGCCGTTGGTTAGGAAGCTACTTTGCAATGAAGGGAATCTGGCTTATCTAATAGGTAGAAACTTATGGAATAAACATTTCCTTTTCTTAAAACTCTCTGAAAGGCGGCAGGCAGATGTGAAGTTTGCATTCTGGGTGGGCAGGGTAGGGAGCCTCGCTGATTTTATCTGCAGACAGAGAAGTGTCACTGTGTGGCTCACAGGGTGGCTGTGAGGCCTGCGTGAGGTCACATACGTGAAAACCTAGGGCCCATGCCAGGGGCAGCCCAACACCAAGGCACCTCTCCTTCCCCTCCCCAGGGGTGGCAAACAGAGGCTCGGAGGAAATACATTCGCCTTCATGAGATTCTGCGATCAGAGTTTACTACTAGCAGAACCAAGTCTGGAATGCAGGCCTCTTCTGCCTAGCTTCCAAACTCCACACACTTGGAGGTCACCCACCACTTCTCAGAAGATCAGTAAACGAACCGCACTCATTACAGAATTAGATCTGCCTTCAGTCTTAACATCTGTTGGGATGGAGTAGGTGGAAAAAACTTCAAGAAAAGGGAAACGTGGCGACCTGTACTTCTCCCCCCAACCCCCATGAAGCCTTGGTAACTACAAAATGCAATGAATTCATCACTTTCCTCCTTAACTCAGGAATGAAAACAAGCACAACTTGCAAACCCTCAAAAGCCCATCTAGGACAAAACAAATTGCTTAAAACAAATTGCTTCTCAGTACTTCGGTTTCAAACGCTTGCTGTAGCCACAGTTTACAAAACACCTGGGGTGGCTGGGCGGTGCCTGGGATGTCATTAGGGACAACTGCTCTGAATAGCCAGAAAGTAATAAAATGCAGCTTGTAGTAAACAGGATGTCAAGGGTTCAAGCATAGGGCACGAGGAAGGACCCAAGTTTTCCAGTCTAGGCAAAACATGGCTGGAAGCGGATGGTGTTCTAAAAGACAGGACATTTTTCCTCTGTAAAGGAGGGCTACCTGCCTGAAGTATGATGAAATGCCAAACGTAATCCAAATACCAGCCTTCTTCTGCTGGCTTCTAGGTGAGAATTCAGACCCACGCAAAATAACGTGGATTGCTCCTCTCAATTCGGCCAAGCCGAGGGTACACACGTTAATCTCATGCTGGGTGCACAGGGGAGGAGTGATCTCATTACACAGCATGGATGCCTTTAGGCACTAAGGGCTGCTGAGGAGGACTGCCCGAATCCAGAAACAATACCTAGGTGGTGGGAGTAAAAACCTAGAAGGCAGGGGGAAAAAAATCAAGACCTTATATAGGGGAGGCTTTCCTCTGGTTAAGCTTTGACTTGCTATTCTGGGGACCTCTGGGCGGCAACACTCAGGAGGCTCCCAGTCTGTCCCATGAATGGGCTACGCAGGGCATGGCTCATATATTTATCCTCTTTTTGCTCCCCTGTCCAATTTGGGTCCCAGAGAACCCCAAAATATAATGCCTCTATTTGGTTGTTGTTGAAAAAATAGAACAGCTGAAATATCATAAATATAATTATTCAACAGAGGAAGAGAAAAATAGCCGTGCTGGACCAGAGGGGCTGGAAGAGGGTGTTCACGGCTCCTCCACTATGAACTGGCCCTGGGATCCTCAGTAAGTCATCCAGTCGACTCTCAGCCGCTTCCACAACTGTGGCTGTAAAATGAGGCGAATCCTATTTCATTCGCCAGAGGAAGCAGGCTGGATCATGTGATAGGAACTCAAAATCCCTTCCAATTCTAAGACCTGTAATTCTAAGGAGCTGGCATGTCTATAGCTAACCTCGCCTCCCCGCAAGCCAAACATTTCTAGCTAATTACCTGCACGGTGGACACACTGCTTCCTAGCACCAGGCAGAGAAAACAGCGGGAAGACGCACACCTCTAGCCGCCGCAGACCTCAACGGGTGTTGTGTCTCTTTACATCTTTAAACCCCCAATGTGGGGGGACCAGGATCGCCGGGACTAGGGTGTCTCTCCATTCCGCCTTCTCCCTTGAACCCCTGGCCCTGCTCCGAGAAAAACCTGGCACTTTCTTTTAAAAAAATCAACACACATGTATCATTTCCTGTCTCCAACAGCAGTTTTTGCCCCTCCCCATCGATGCTCGAGCACCAGACAGAAAATACTCTTCCAGTTCTTGTGGTTCCTTCTACTGGTGCCTCTCTCCGTTGTTTCCAATGCCATGTGGTTATATACAACCGTTTCCCGATTTGCAGATTTAGATATTATTTTAGGACTTATTATGCAAGAAGACTTAAGCTATTTCATACACCCCCAAGTATCTGTCTATAATGCAAATATTTCCCCTAATCCCCAAGCTTTAGAGCCAGAATCCAGCCACTCAGCACAATGACAGCTGAAGCAGCGGCAACACCTGACCATAGATTCTAGATCAGCCTGCTCTAGAAGTGTGTATACGTACAGCTGCGTTCTCCCAAGACCACATTAAAATTATCCTTGTCTATTTACGAAGATTCTAATAACAAAAAGTGATCGTAGACTTTGGCAGCAGTAAATAAACCACTAGGTTTTAATGGACCCAACCTTATGGACAAGGGAAAATTCTTCATTAAATGGCCATAAAACCCAGAGCCCTTCTAGTTCTCTATGGTCAATTTTTCCTACTTCTCCTCTTGTAGGCTCTGAACCCTTTGGCCTCAGAGTCTTCAACTGTAGGGAGCTCAGAGAAAGTGAGTCTGAAGTTGGGGAGCAAACCAGATCAGCTTATTCACGGAGCTAAACTGTTCCTATCTCAGGCTGACAATGGGCCTCCTCTCCAAGATAATGCCAAAGCATGCGTCTTCTCTGCAAGACAAAAGTACAACAGAAGGAACAGACTCGAGGGTCTTTCCATTCTGTCCTTTTTAAGTCTCCCCAAAAATGAAAGTCTCCCAGAAATGAAAGAAACTAAAAGCTGTCAGTCAGGGGCATTAACAAGAGTGTGCCAGCTCTTAGCAATGCAAAAAAAAAAAATCCTGTTAAATAGAATGCTAACCTTTTTTGTTGTCGTTGCTTTGCATTTTTTTGTATTACTCCCCTTCCAAATTTTACCAAATGTCTCAGGTCTCACACCTGCATATTTAATGCAGGGCACGGCCATGCCATGTAGGGATTTGTGTTCACCTGCGCCAGTCACTATAACTGCGGTCCCCATGAGCAGAGGGGGCCAGGATGAGACTGTGTTGCAAGGGGGAGGGCAAGAAGCCACAGGAGCAGTCAAAAGCTTCCGTGAGCAACAATGCTAGGAGCTCTGCTCCCATTTGTAGACTCAGCAGAAAACACAGCTAGAAAAACAACCAAGCATCCTTCAAAATTACCCAACTTTGCATCGCTCCCCCCCGGATAACAATACGGCAAATGAATAAAATATGCAAACCTATGACTGTTAGCCCCTGTATCTGGGGTTCAGACCACCGTTTTATTGAGCACCTTTTAGAGCAAAGCTTTACAGGGTTGCTGAGACTGTACCAGTGAAATGTCCTGCTTTTAATTAGAGGAAGGTTCATTCGTTCGGCAAATAAAAAATTTAAAAACAGAAAAGGGCAAGCTTCCAAATGGCAAGACAGAAATCACCAACAGAGTGCTTTGGAATTTTAAAGGAGACAAAACAGCTATAAGCGATGGGAGGGAGAAAAAGGATACATGAATCAACATCCCAAACTCAGAAAATCAGAGCAGTCACTCATCGGGAGTCTATGCTGGTGGCAGTGGAAGGGAACGGAGAGGCAGGGGGACCCCGAGAGGGTAACGGCGCTGGCGAGTGGCCACAGATGCACGGGCAGGGTTATGTGTGCGTGTGTGTATGCACACACGTGTGCACTCATGCACATGCCAAGCAGGACATTAATTTTCCTCTGAGGAATTACAGCACAGTTTCACAACCCTGAGGAGTCAGGAGGACAAGCTGGTTTGGGGGAGAAGCAGGACAGCTGGGGAAGTGTGAGCAGGGACAGCCCACACCTGGTGAGTGCCCAACGGCTCTAGGGGGGGTCGGGGTCTCTCTTCCCCGACTTTATTTCCCAACACAGAACACACATCAGCATACTGTCCACAATGGCCTGTGCTCCTTCTATGCCGAGGAATCCCCTGCAGCAGAGGGAAACCCCTGGCTCTAGCGGCAAAGATAACCTCCTGGTTCCTCAGGTTAGACCCATACACATGCTCTTCTCCCAGAAAGCCCTCATGGTTCTGGTCCATCTGTAAGTTGTTTAGAAGGTCTTCTTGCCATGTATACTCTATCTGTAATAAATGAGTTCCAAATTCTAAATGTCTGTCCTATCAGTGAAAGTTTGAGAACACAACAAGCTTTGGGAAGCTGTAGACTCTATAAGGAGTCAACACACAGCTCCTGTCCTGGGCTTTGGCTTTTGGGCTCTTCACTTACCCAGGGCGGAAGCCCCTGACGACCCTCCCCAGCCTTCCAGGGGATGAGTTCCTAACAGTCAAAGCACTGAAGATGAGGCCTGCCCTGGGGAAGGGAGATGCTGTTATTAATAGGCCCTTGTTTGTAAACAAACGGAATGAAGGCAGACAGACACCAGGGCCTGCCTGGAATGCAGTTCCCTGGAGGTCCTTCTCCGCTGAGTGTCTGGAAACAGCCCTGCTGTTTCCACACCTCCTCCTGGGCATCCGGCACCACCCCAGCGCAGCAAGTCGAGCCCCTGTGGATTAGGGGATGAAACCAGGAGGGATGCTGGCTTCCATCACCCCTTTCCCTCTTGCCCTCTCACGATTCTATAAATCACTTCTGGCAGGTAGCTGGGAAGCAGCTGCGAATGACAGTTTCGCTCTGGAGCACAGGAAGCCACCTTTTAACCCGCCTGCTGTTGTTTGTCTCTTGAAAAAACGTGACAAAGGAACAGATGTAAGCAACATGCCAACTGTTGAGAGGGTCTGCTCGGAGCACTATAGGAAGCCTGTTCAGAGTCCCAGCACACCAGGTGCTCAATGGAAAGACAACTGAATTCATTTCCTGACACCCCTACCTACGCATGCTCTGGTCCCCTCAGGCTGGGGTCCACAGCCCTCAGGCGATTCGCCACACACATCCCTGTTTCTGTCTTCGCGTGTGCTGCCCAGCTTTGAAGCCCCTTCCTTCCTGAGCGGCGTTCAGAGGCCACTGAGAAACAGGTCAGCTCCCCTCCTAGAGGTCTTCTCTGACCCCCAGGCCCCTGCCTGTAGAGTACCCTGGACAAGAATACTTTCCACAGTCAGGGACCTTCCACGGGTCAATCCAAACCATCCTGTTATCTCCATAGGACTTGAGGCACGCTTTACACACCTCTGTATTCTCATGATGAGTGCACTGGGAAACATGTTTAAAGGGCTGCAGCCAATATTTAAAAATATGAAATAAAAAGAGCTAATGAAAGATACTCTCGGGGTAAGTCAGGAACTAGGAGGGAACTATCAGATGATTATTACAACATTCCTATTAATTTTTCTAGATATAGTAATGATGTTGTGTTTTGTAAGAGGATGGCTTATTTCTAGAAGATGCATGCTGAAGTATTAATAGAATTAAAGCCCTGAAGTGACTTTCAACTGGATTGGCCAAAACCAAAACTGAAACCACATGTGTGCGTGCATACACATGTGTACAGATAAAGCAAATGGGGAAGAATGTTTCAGCTGCTGAATCTAGGTTTTCACTGTGTTCTTCTTCTAATTTTCCTGTGGCCTTTAAAAGTCTTGTAATAAAAAGTGGAAGGAAATGAAATGGAAGAGGAAAAAAAAACAGAATGCAGAACATGAAGTATGATCTGGTTTCAGGTGTCTATAGATGTGCATTTGTGTCGTAGGTTACAATGTAAATATATTTCTTACTGTGGGTCAAGACCAAGAGTTTGAAAATGCTGCCCTACAGCTTTCTCGCTGCACTAAGCATACCGCAGGCCTGCAATGGACTATTTGTTAATTAATGTCTAGAAGCACAGGACTTCAGTGCAGAAGCAAGCTGAGAAATCATTAGGTCTCCAGTTATATCCTATTAACTCAAGCTGTGTCAGACTATCCAAGCCCTTTCCTGTCTTTGCATGTGGGCCTCACCTCCACTCAGCCTTCAGGCTTTTCTTATCAGATGTTTAATTACTCCTCAGAAAGGCTATTCTGACTTTCCTCGGGGTGCCAAGAAGGGGTTAACCCAAGACTCTGAGTAGGGTGACCAGGTGTCCCGGTTTGCCCGGGCTTGAGGTGTCTTGCAGACCGCGGGGACTCTTAGTGTTAAAACTAGGATAGTCCCAGGCAAGCCAGAGCTGGTCGATGACCCTGGATCTGAGGGAAGACTGCATGAGAACCTTGGACAGATCGGGGACAGCTCTTCCTCATGGCATCCCAATGGCGACAGCAAATGCCAGACTGTGAAGTGTCTCCTACACCCTTAGACAGAGCCTATCTCCGATTATTCACTAACTAATCTGGAAAGCAAAGGGCAAAGGGAGCTTACTGTGAAGACATCATCATCGCCAAGCTCTGCTTCATTATGGATGGTGGAAGATGATGTGGTTGAGCCTAAAAAGATTAAAAAAAAAAAAAAAAAAAAGTAGTAAGACGCATTTCCAAAGATGATAAGTCAAAGTCAATCATTTAAAAAATATATTTTAACAAAACCACACTCCATTTCTTTTGAATGTGAGTTATCAACAGAAATATATAACCTGGGAATTAAATGTTTTTAATTTATTCCTCTTCAACTGACTCTAGCTAGGATGTTGTTCCCTAAATTAAATCTGTCTACTGTTGTTCTCAATCCTTCAAACTCCTGCCCGGAAAACTAGAGAAGCAGCACCCAGAGCAGCACCTCAGAGAGGATGGCGCGGGGAGGGGGGGGGGGTTGCTGCCCATAGCTCGCAAGCACGCACACCTCGGGCAGCCTCTGCCAGTGGCACCCCAGGGGGAACCCACCACAATCTCCATGTAAACTGGACTTACTTTTCCCATCTTTTCATCTGCCAACAAGAGGGTTTGACGAAATGGCTTGCATGGTCACCTCTTGTTCTGAAATGCAGACACTAGACTCAAAAAACCCAGATTGGGGGAGCTGCCTTCTAAGCTGACACCCATGCAAAGAGGTTTTCTCTCGCAATGTTGGGGCACCAGTGAGGTTTCCATTTCTGCAGGCCAAAATTTGGGCTCATGCCCGAAAACCCAGTTTATTCCATCATGGAATGATTTGGGCATGTAGGGTTCGATTTATTTACGTGTTCATAAACGTAACACGTTCTTCCTTCTGGTATGCACATCCACGTAACTTCTTCCTTTTCCCCTAACAGTACCCGATACTGGGTGGCCCATCTTAACAGATGATGTTAATGGTCAAAAGGAAACACATATTTAAATCTGCGTAAGTGATCTAGGTATACTAACAGGGAAATTTCTTCTCCATCTCCGTTTCTTGGTTAGATCTTTAAAAATGTGCATTTAGAAAATATTTTGCTATTCCATAAAACTGAAATTAAGAGACCTGCACAGAAAGGAATGAGAACTGTTTAAATTTCTATGAGGGATTGGAGGAGAAAAAAAAAGTCCTCTGCTCAATTACTACCAATCTTTCAGGAGTTTCCTCAGCTAGTTCAGTATTTCTAGTCAACTGATGTTTGAGGAAAATTTGACAGAAAACAGCTAGGTAGATAATATGCAGAGAAAATTGTAAGTCACATTTGTGTTCAGCTTCAGTGACTATATGGACATACGGCACAATTCTATCAATAAGAGCTATTTTCTTTGTAATTATTTAAAAGCTATGTATGATAACATTTTAAACATTTGCCACCTTAGGTCAGACCCATAAAGTGAACACTGGTGTTTACTATCTTTTTGGACATCACATGGTTGTAGCGAACAGACTCATGTTCTAGCTCGAATTGTCTTACTACTGACGTTGAGCAAGTTTTCTTAGTAAGATTTGCTTTCTGCTCTCCCCCAAATCCACAAAGAAGAAAAGGACTTCAGAACACTTTAATTCTTAAACAAATGCAGCAACCCATTCTTATTAATCAGTCTCCCCAAATTCTGAATTTGGCTTACACATGCCTTGCTTGATTCTTTCTTTTCTAACAGGGCCCGGGCTGTGGCACCTTTAACTCTCCGAATGGATAACTGAATGTGTCGAGAACTTGTGCATTTGCCTGTGTGGACCCTAGAAAAGCCTATGAGAATGGAATGCGCAAGAGACTTTCAGGTCATGGTCAAATGCAACCCAATGTCTCCTACCCACTCACCCACAGACTTAAGGCCTAACCCCAACCAGGGCTCCAGGAGATCCCCTTCCCTTTCCGTGCAAACACCCTGGGCTCTCATTATAGGAAGGCAGTGGGAAGGCCTGGCACCTTTAGGGCCTATTAGAGTCACTCTCCATTTCTAAGTCAACACGGATCACACCAAAGCCATTTCAACAGTTAGGGAAAGGTGAACTCTGTCAAAAAGTCACTGACATGGAGTCCAGAACTTACCTTTTCGGAGCAGAGTCTAAAAACCAACTGGGATCACCTCGTACTCTGAAACCTATCTCCTTTTCCCCTGCATTGTCACTTGGTAAACCACAAATACAGGATGGCAGACAACTGGAATAAAAAAGGCCTCGGAACATTCCCACTGTCTCCCTAAGAGCACGGTGACAAGACGTGATACCTTCTATAAGGTCCTCGATTGCTTTCCTCACTCCCCTGTCAAAGGCTCGAGCATCAGCCGGGCTTTGGAAAGTAAGTCCAAACTTCCTATTGTCGACCTTCCAATGATGAAAAGTTGGGTTGGCTTTGGTGTAGACCAAGTCCTTTCTTACATAGCATTCCAATACCACCTGAAGGATTGAAACACAGAGGCTGGTTACTTGTGAAGGAGTCGGGATGGTGTCTGGTTGCCAAAATCCCAACCAGGAAACATCCATCATTAATGGCAACTAATGAAAACCCTCCATCCCTGCTTTCTTGTATCTATGAGTCTCTCCATCTTAAAGGAAACCTTTGCTTGCCTCATGGACCATTGCTCTTTGTTGACCCTGCCCTGCTGGCCTTTGGTGATCCTCACTGTACTTCTTCCTTTTTTTTTTTTTTTAAGATTTATTTATTTATTTATTTGTTTGACAGAGATCTCAAGTTACAAGAGAGGCAAGCGGGGTGGCGGGGGGTGGGGGAGCAGGCTCCCCGCTGAGCAGAGAGCCCAATGTGGGGCTCGATCCCAGGATCCTGGGATCATGACCTGAGCCGTAAGGCAGAGGCTTTAACCCACTGAGCCACCCAGGCGCCCCCTCACTGTACTTCTTAACCATCCTGGTTCTCAGTCATTTTAATTCCTCCCGCCCCCGATGGGGAGGGGGCCGTGGGGGTAGGGTGAGGGTGGTTTCTATGCTGATGGTCCAGGTTTTGGGGCTTTGCTCTGTTTCAGCTTTACTGCTACTATGTCAGGGCCTTTGTTCTAATGGCTCTCAACCTTCTCTCCTCTGTCCTGATGGCTATTTCCCAGAGACCGCACATGCAACATGTTGAAAAAATTAACTAACCTGTTCTGAAATTTCTGCCAATTTCCCACATCTAGCAATGCCAACCCTTCTCTGCTCATGCTCCCAGCTCAAAATCTCAGTTGTGGTTGTCTCTGTCCCTGGTGCTTTCCCTCTATCCTGTATTATCGACCACCAGGTCCATGTTTGCTCCAACATCTTCTAGATCCACCTCATTTCAGTTGCTCCCACCCTAGTCTATTAAACTTTTATCTGGATTATGCAAACAATCTCCAAGTTTTTAGTGATCTAGTCCCAGAAGTGCCTTTTACTAAGCTGTGACTTGGAGCTGATTGTTTCAGACCCTTGATCTTTTCATCTTTAAAATGGATATAACACAGACACTAACGTGCTTGGAAAACACTGAATGAGAAACTTAACAAGGTCATACTGATTTCCCAGGATATTCCCACCATCACATTCTACTTTCACTCCCGTTCTTACTGTGACCTTCACAATTTGGTACTTGATTTCACAGTATTTTCTAACAGTTTCATGTGCGTTAGCCCTGTGCCCCTAACCAGGCTGCAGAAGACCAAGATACATTACAAAATAACGGTATCGCCAGCACAGTGCTGTTGGTGACAAAGATACCAGGATCTAAGATTACCATCAAAGCAGCACTGCCCTCATGTGAATGTAGACGTCCTTCTTTATTCATAAAAAACTCCAAAATAGCGACCATATTCATTCCTATGGCTTCATTAGCTATACCAAGATCATTCTGCTAAGTTTTAATAGCTTCCACCTTGTTCTGGCAAAGCTCCACATTTAAGAGAATAAGATCTTATTAATTTTATACTAAGCGAAGGGCAAGAGTAAAGCCCTGCCTAAATCAGTGTAAGTTCAAATCAGAGAACTTTAAATGCATAGAAGTTTCAAGAGTGCATCTAAGCAAACAGAAATTAAGTGCTGCCTAATAAATGGTCTCTGACTTAATAAACAGAGGAGTGCACTAGTCACATTGGTATAGCAAATGGAGGTCTGCAGCAGTTCACTTTAACCCGTTGTATTGAAAGAAGACAACGGTCCCCTCGCATAGTTCTATTTATGATTAAATTGCTTATTATGGCCATTTTTCTCTAAGAATAGTGCAATGATTAAATGTCAGCCCAGCCCCATTCCAAATTGGGGAAATCCAAATAACCAAGGCTTTAACTAACAAATGTTATCTATTTTAGAATTTAATAGTCTCAATTCAAAGCCTCAAAATAAACTATTTATAAAAACAAAGACTTCCAGTTTCTCCATATTTTTTGAAAGTCAACTTTACTCCAATGTAGGGGCTTGAACTCATGACCCCGAGATCAAGAGTCTCATGCACTACGGACTGAACCATCAGGTGCCCCCTCCACATTTTTAGGATGAAAAAAATTAGTCTTTGGTTGATGTTTTCCACGTTTAAGATTCTCTCAGTACCAAGTTTTCTTAGAGAAGTTATAAAATTCTTAGAAAAGTTCAGCTACCTAAAATAAGTGAGGGAAAAGGGCTCAGTACCATCTCTTTATGTCCTGTTAAACAAAATAACATCACTACATATCTAGGTTTAATGACAACAATGAGAAAGTTCAGGTGTTTTCATCTTCACAGGTATAAACACTCTAGTGAAGTCTGGCTTAACTTAAACCTTGAGAAAGGCTTTAAACAGATTACCTTTTTAAATGAAATGCATGGGGAGAAAAAAAGGTCATTAAATGTTCTCATTGGAAGCTTTAAAAGAATCTATACCAGAAATGCGTATTTTCAAAGATTTAAGTAAATCTACACAAATACATTAAGGATTCACTCTGGCTCATCTGTCCTTCCCCACTCTCAATGCTTCTTCACTTCCAGAGTCAGCTGCTGTCAGGACGGGGGACACAGAGCCAGGTCCCTTCCTGTGGCTTCCTTATATACGCACCTAAGATTCTGTGTGAGTGTTTTTAAATGTGGCCACACCTATTACTGGCTCTGCAATTTGCCTTTTATTTTCCTTGAGAACACATCTTAGAGACAGATACAGGAAAGGAAGAAGTTTCATTTCATGGCTCAGTATGGATACGTTAGAATTTCTCAGCCATTTTCCGCACTGATGGGCGCAGGTGATTTCTGATCAGTCGCTTTTAGAGACAGTGCTGCAACGAACATCTTTATACATGTACTCAAATTTTGTTTTGCGAGCTCTTGGAGCCCTCCCACTTACCCCCTCCTCACTTCAGGGGATCCAGGGTGGCAAAACAATTTTCACATAGGGGCACCTGTTGGTTAGGCGGCCGCCTTTGGCTCAGGTCATGATCTCGGGATCCTGGGATTGAGCCCTGGGTCTGGCTCCCTGTTCCGTGGGGAGTCGAGTCTCCTTCTCCCTCTGCCTCTCCTCTCTCACTCGTGCTCTCTCATTCACTCTTGCTCTCTCTCAAATGAACAAATAAAATCTTAAAAAAACAAAACAAAACAAACTATGTTCACATAGGCAGTTTTTGCCTTTTCCTTGTGTTGCCATTTCTGGTGAGGGTGCATAAGGCACAGCAAGGAAAACCTTGGTGCCGTGTGCCGTTCATGCATAGAGGCAGTGCAGCAGCACCAATGTCTACACAAATCACTGGCTTCGTCACTGCCACAAAGGCCACATAGAAAAGGCCAGTTTTATGTCAGACTGTCCTCGATGAAGCAGTTAACAAGTATTAAGTCTTGCCCCTTGAATACAGAGCTTTGATCCCATGTGCTGCAGTGGGACGTGCATATAACGGTACTCTCCTATCTGCTTTTGCCTTCAATCTACTCTCCTACGTTGCTCTGGCTTAAGTATATGAAGAAATGTCATAGTGTCAAATGTCAAATGTCAAATGCACAGATGGAGAGGGAGGGGCACTTCTCAACAGCCTGTCCACTTCTGCTGCATATGGAAGAATGACGACTCTCTCAAGGAAAAGTACTCGTGCAACTGTTTCAGTTGTGACTTGAACGGACTGCCTTTTCTGCAGACCACCAGGCTCACTTGAAAGAACCACCAGCAGATGGACTATGGTTATTCGACCCAGGATTTGGCAGATACTTTCTTGAAAATGAACACAGCAAGCCTGTCACTTCAAGGAAAACAACTGGAGGTATTTGCTGCCAATAATAAAATCTGAACTTTCCAGTGAAATCAGAATTTTGGATAGCTTCCCAATACTTAACTTTTCTAATGATATTAGTGGTGAGGTTAAGAAATGTGATTTTTTTTGACACTGCAGGATTACATGTATCAACGTTTGCAAGATCTGCTGAACTCAGTAAACCATTCTTTTTCAAATGACATGATGTTAAAAAAAATTAGGAATGAGTAAAAGGTCCACTCAAGGTGAAAGATAAGCCAGCAGATTTTAACGTAACAGGGTACGCAAAGTTCATTCATGTGGATTTGGATCGCACATTTCAGAAACTACTACAAGCTGAGTTTTGGTGGGGTATCCAAGCACATCTACAATTACCTGAAAAGTCTATTAATATTTTTTCCCCTTTTGAACTACTTATCTGTGTGAAGCTGGATTCTCCTCATATACTTCAACCAAAACAACAAACTGCAACAGCTTGAAAGCAGGAGGAGATATTAGAATCCAGTTATTTTTCTATTAAGCCAGATATTAAAGAGATTCGCAAAAATATAAAGCAATGGTTCTATTTTCTCCAATTATTTTTGTTCGGGAAAATATCATATGGTGACTTGTCATAAATAATTTTTTAAATTTCAGTTTTAATTTCCAATATGGTAAAAATAAATAGCTATAACTCATAAAATGAAAAGCCTTTTCCAATCCTCAATGCATTTTTAGAGTGTAAAGGAATCCTGAGACCAAAAATGTTTGAAAACCACTGCTTTCCTTAAATCTTTGTGTGCAAGTCTATCACTACAGGATGGGGTTTAAATATGAAACTGACAAGTTAAAAAGTATGTACACTTAAAATGAATGCCCTGACAAATTGCCGTTCAAAGAGCGTTAGCCGTTGGAACTCGCACAAGCGGGCACGTACGCTCACAGACCTCACAGACCTGCCCATGTACAATGCAAGGAATGACCAACCTTTTAGAGCATGGGGTTCATCTTCATAGGGTGGTTTCTCATGGGATTTAAGGAGTAAACGTCTCTAGTTTATCTAAAATGATTCAACTCAGACATTTTACATTTACATATAATTTCTCAGGAAAACTTCATCGTCCCCAACTTAAAAAAAAATATCTAAATAACAATTTCTGATTGAATGTCTGGAACAGACTTTTCCCATGGGAACAATGGTAACTCTATTCACAGGCTTCAACATATAATTCAAATAATAACAAGAACCAATGTGCTAAATTCTGGAACTGTACTACACTGGAAAAACTAGTGATAACACTAGTTTTTTTTTTATCAGAAAAAGCATTTCTTGTCCTAATTGGAATACTAGGAACTCTGATACCATCCATCCAAAAATGACCTCCACCCTCTCCTCACCATTCTACCACTTGTGAGAGGGGGTCCTTCAAGAACCTACCCCATCTGCAGGCTCCCTACGAGGGTCCATACCCTCCAGTGGGGCAGGAGTGCTGTGTTATGAAAGCTTGGAGGCCCAAGGAGGAGTCACAGCATCTCCAAACGGTGTGTGTATGTGTACTGTGGGACAGGGCAGGGGGGATTGGGGTTAAGTACTGCCGAGAAGAAGAGTCTAGAATTTCCCAGAGTGTGAGGGGTGGAGAGATGGGGAAGCACAAATGGGTATACGGGTGTGTGATTTCAGTTTGAGGGCACACAAAAGTCTAGAAGTGTAGAGTCACAGAATATAGAGGGGACAGGAAGAGAAATGGGGTGACTGAGAAACATGATGGGGTGTGGGGGGGGTGAAGAGAGGATGAGGCACACAATCCTTGTGCAATAGCAACAAATAACAGAAGCTCGTCCACAACCAGGACTGCCCTATTACCTGGCAGAGTTAGTGTGTGGGGACCAGGTTTTGGCCTCACAGTGAAAATGGTTTCCAATGCTGGCTCTGCTACTGACCACGTGCCTACATGGAGGAAATGGATCACTTCTTGGAGCACTGAGTTTCCCCACTGCGAAGTGGAGATAAAAGTATCTTCCTCCTTCAGAATGTTACAGGAATTTAGCTGAGGTTCTTTACATAAAGTGCCCTGACCAAAATGGTAAAAGTTTACAATTATTATGTATAAGTCCATGGTAAGATACAAGTTTATAAATGTATTTCTAAAATGAAGAGGCTGGATCAGAGAATCTAAAGGCAATGTTAGGTTGACATAGTCTACGACAGACCATGAAAATACCAAGAAAAAAAGAGATCTAAAAAGATTGAACTGCTCAGGCAAGATAATCTGCTAACACAAAAGTAATAATAAAAATAAAAAGGGAAAAAGTGAAAAAATTCTATCAAAATTTTTGCTAGAAAACTAACACTAAAATAAAAAGGTAAGCAACAAATTATAAGGGTATGTGCAGTAAATAAAGCAGATGAAGATTAATATCTTTCTTATATAAGATGGTACACATAGCAAGGAGAAAAATAAGGCTCCCAACAGATAAATAAACAAAGGACACTGACAGATAATTCATAGTTATAGCTGCTTAACAAACAGAAAAACAATGATACCATTAAGTACTCAATAACATGATACCACTGTTACTCTGTCAAATTGGTAGAGACTTAAATATATGAATCCCCCCCGTCACCATGTGTTAAAGGAAATTCTCACACATACTGGCAGTGGTTCTTTGTATAAGAATCCAAAGTCATAAAAATTTGACCCCCTAAATTCTTCCAAGAAAATAGTAAGTGTGAAAAATGTAAGTAGGTCATATGAGGTGGTGGGGGAGGGTGGGAAAGTACCTTAATATTTATAATTAACCCTAAGGAGATCAAATAAACAATGTTATATCAACCTGATACCAGCAATTGGGAAAATTTCTTATGAGAATGTTAAGGCAAAGCAAATGAGATGCAACATTGTTGACAAGCTCTGATCGGGCGCTATGGAAAAATAAAAATACACACCCTTGGCGCTATAGAAAAATAAAAATACACACCTGTGGGAAAAAACTACACCAAAGGACTAAGGGCAGTTGCACACATGTGACTTTGGCTCAGTTTTAGAGTCAGAGTGACAGGGTATCAAATACTAGTTCCAGGCCCTCAAGATGGGTCACTGAGAACAAGGAGTCTTTCTGAATCTTCATTTTTTTCAGTTATAATTACACAGGCTACTGTAAGGGTTAGCACTCTATTTAGCACATGGCAGACATCAGCTGAATGGTAGTTATTTTACTTTTTATTGGTAGTGTGGTTACACTGCCTGTATTGTGATTATCTTGTAAATAAGAATGCTTTAATTATTGGACTAATATGTAGGGAATTTCCTGAATGGACACCCTTCTTAAAATGAGCTATGTTCTCCCTTTAAACTTTCATTCACTGCATTTTTCGAAATGAATCAAGTGTGAAAATAGCATTTCTATTAATCTATATATAACATTTACAAATTGTTCTGTCTTATCTGTTTGGTAACTTTTTTTAAACAGTAATTAGTGGCTGCAAAAGAAGAGTAAATTTGTACATTTAACTCATAAAACTCAACAGACACACTCGCTGTTAGGATCTCAAATGTAACACCGACATTCCCTGTGGTGTCTCTGTATGTTCTCTGTTGAGATCCCATACGATCCTGCACATTCTGAAGAACAGATGGCTTTTGAGTATACACTCCATGATCAAATAGGACAGATAGGAGCAATGTTCTTCTGGGTTCAAGGCCACTAATTAAAAACAGGTTGGAACATTGAATTTTCCTCCATATCATAGATTCCTTCCTAACTCAGAACTGGACATCCAAGGTCCTTCATGGAACTGTATGTTATGAACTACAAATGCTCCACTCTCCAAAATACATATTTAATAAGCGCACACAATTATTATAGATGTGTGATACCACTACTTTTTCCAAACAGGTTTTCTTTTCATTAGTGTCTGAAACAAAAACTACACTACCTTTTAGATGAAGAGTAGTTACAAGTAACCACATGTCAGGTGACATTCTGCCTTTGCACTTGACTTTTTAACCATCCAAACCTTGATGGCATGCTTCATGAACAAACCCTACATTATTAAAAAAAAAAAAAAAAGCCCGACCTCACAGCTCACTACTATGTGATTCATAACAAAGGACACATTTTTGTTTTGAAGATCTTGTTACAGGGACAGAAAGACAGCTCAGTTAAGCAAAGACGCCAACAAGACAGCCAAACACACGACTTCTAAGCACCTGCGGTGTCTGGTGTGTGGTAGAAGTGCCTTTGCTGGAAAGCCAGGGTGACGTTCTGCATGTGGCATCAGCTCCAGAGGTCTAACTTCTGAAGCTTTCACAACAGTTTGAAGTCAGAGAAATCAGGGGAGGGAAAAACAACAACAACAACCACCACCACCACCACCACCAAACCTATGAGAAGAGGGCTTGCGATGAAACAATAAAGAAATCGGTTGTCGCTGATTTAACCGTGTGTTGTGTCTGCTATTACCAGTTTGTCCTTCTGGCGTTCACCATGGATGAGAAAGCCGCTTCGTCCATTGCCTTCGGGGTGCATGACCTTACAGACCCCCACGCGACTGATCCCGCCTCCTTCCTGTGGGAACCATCCCCCGCTGGAGTCATCTCTGGTCATAACCACAGCCTTGACACGCACAATATAGCTGTCACTAAAACGACAACAACAAGAAGAACGGGGCATGACAATGGTCTGGTAGCTGCAGGACATGTTTCCCAATACAAGATGAACACCGGCCGGCACTGTTCTGGACTCATCAAGAGAAAAATCGATGCCTGGTGGCAGCCTTAAAATGTGGCCTTTCTCAAATCGGGGGGGGGGGGGGGGGAGGGGTCAACAAAAAACACTTAAACTAAATATACTGCGAAAGTATATTTTTAAAAAGACACCCAGTAATTTAAAAATATTTGTGAGTCTCTGGAAATGTATATAGGCATTAACACTCTAGTTTCTGGGTGTAAGTTTTAATAACAAAATGAATGAGCTAATTGCTTCAATTTATTATCACCAAGTAAGAAAGACAAACCTACGAATTTAAGAGGATATTATAGTTTCAACCCTTAAAAACTTCGTTTACAATGAATGACTTAGGCTTAACATTTTATAAAGCTAATCATCTTCTGACTTAGCACAAGAACAGGATAATTCCTTTCCAAATTGCAAATTCACCATACAATCGTGTATCTAGGTGGGAAAAGATTTCAGTTCTAATACCCCTTACACATGTGTAGCCTTCTGTTTATGATTTTATTTTTTCCAGTCTAAACTTCAATTTCGCAATAAGTTCTCTTGCACATTTGCCAAAAATCCTCTTTCTTCTCCAGAGACCAACTCTAGTTCTTTTCATTCTTCATCGCTTTTGGGGAAACGTATTTGGGTTTTTCAGCAAGGCCATTTAAATTCTCATTTGCTGTTTTCTTTCTTTGGATAGAATTCATTTTTTACTCATTCAAACATATATTCACATCTTCTACATGCCAGGCACTGTGCCAGATTCTAGAGAAACAAAGACCCTCCCCCTTTCCTTGGGACTCAGGGAAGACACCACCACCCCCCTACCCCCAACGCCAGCCAGAGCCTGGCCACTGCCGTCGCCAGTCCACCAGAGATCATTTAGACACCGTCCCTCTGCCCTCCGCCCCTGCTCACCGCACTCACCCAGATTTCCCATGACTCCCTGTGGCTCAAAATCTACTACCCCCCACCCACTTCCACTTATTTCCACATCCCTTCTTCAGATCATTCCTTTCATTTTGAAAACGGTAAAATACGGAGTAACACATACCATTTTAACTGTACAATTCTTTGCCATGAAGTACACGGCCACGGCTCTACAACTCTCCCCACCATCCATCTCCAGGACTTTTTTTTTTCCATATTCCTAGGCCACAACTCCTTACCGTGAAACACTAAAGCCCCTCACCGCTCTCCCCTCTCCCCAGCCCCTGCAATCACCCTTCTACTTTCTGTCTCAATGATTTTGACTGCTCCAGGGCCCTCCAGAAGTTCCTTTCACTTTCTGAGCCCACATGGAAATGTGCTCTGGGGCTGTGCTTCCAGGGCCCACTGACACCGGGCCACTGTCTCTCTCCTGCAGCCCTCTGGTTTCTCTGGTTTCCCAAGTCTGAACATGCCGCCACCATCCTCCTCTTCAACCTACTACAGACCTCTGGGACGCAGCCCTTCCCTCATTCCTGGAAGACAGTGGCAAATAGGCCCACTGTCCTCCATCTCTTACAATGATCCCTGCTGTGATTCTTGGTAATTTCCTTATTCACACAGACGATCCGTACAATTCCTTGGCCTCTCAGTTTCTGGAACTCTTCCCCAATGCCCTTGTCTTACATCCAACCTTAGGTATCCCGGCCTAGGTCATACCCGTGGCCTTGTCATTACTGATATCTGCACCACCTCCTTAACCTCAATTTTATGCAGCCTGCTCTCCAGCTGCCACTTCCCATCTTTGCAGCTCACTCCCTCCACATTCCTCCAAGTCTTCACCCCAATGGGACCAACCATCTATCACTCTGACCCCTTCCCCTCTCCCCTTTATGTTCTCACTTGATTCACTACTCAAGTTCCATAGTCTACTGCAACACGTTTTTATACAAAAACTTAACATGCTGCCCTCTCTTTCTCCACTGTAATGCCCGGTGAAACCCCAATCCTGGTGGAATTCTACCACCTCCTTAACTTCATGCCCTGCCCAGGCTGTTGAGTAGGACTCTGTTCATAGGTCTAGTTTTAAAGTCATTAATCTCAAGTGGGCACAGACTGCTCCATTTCCCTGATCTGTTCCCAAGAGGATTATTTCATGGGTCCACCTACCCTGTCCCTCTCAAATGATGGATGAGTTTGCTTTAATTTCCCTGGGAAGATAGGAAAGTCAGAAGGGACCTTGCACCCGTGCCCACTAGCATGCCTATGACTCTGTAGCAGTTCTACCTCTCCTCCCTTAACTATGGCTAAACCATCCATAACCCAAGTCGGGGTCAACGACGCCACTTAAAATTCTTCTAGGTGCTAACAGTGCCCAAATTCACATGTCTGCCCAGACCCTTTCCCTAAGGTTCAGATCCGTAAAATCAATTGCCTATGTGATTTCTCTCCTTAGGTTTCTGGTAGGCATCTCAATTAACATGTTTCAGAATGAACTCTTAATTCTCAATACCTTTTTTTTTTTTTAAGATTTTATTTATTTATTTATTTGACAGACAGAGATCACAAGCAGGCAGAGAGGCAGGCAGAGAGAGAGGAGGAAGCAGGCTCCCCGCTGAGCAGAGAGCCCGATGCGGGGTTGGATCCCAGGACCCTGAGATCATGACCTGAGCCGAAGGCAGCGGCTTAACCCACTGAGCCACCCAGGCACCCCTCTCAATACCTTTTTTATCCAACTGGTTTTCCCTTCAAAATATAGCCAGAATCCACTTTTTACTACCTCCATTGTCACTGCCCTGATCCTAGCTGCCATCACCTCACAGACTACTGCAACCACCTCCTAACTGGATTTCCTACTTCCACACCCGCCCAACTTTCTAAGAAAATAGAAAGGTGAGTCAGATTATGATTCTACTCAAACAAGCCATCCAATGAGCTTCCTATGTTACTCTGAGTAAAAATGAAACTCAAGCACTTATCATTCTCCTCCTTGCTCATTGTACTTCAGTCCCTTTGCCCCTGTCCTCCACATCAAGCACACTATGACCTCAGGATCTTTGCACTTGCTATCCCCTCCTCCTTCCTCCACACTAACAGCTCATTTCTTTATTTCCTTCAGGTCTCTGCCCAAGGTTATTTCATCGGAGAAGACTCTCTGTCCACTTTACAAAAAGTAGTACCTGCCAATCCTCTTAAATCTTCTCATCCTTATCTTTCTACATGCTACTAAAACAACATTTGCCCTATTTGTTTGCCCACTTTTCCCAACTAGATTGTAAACTCCACAGAACCAGGGCCTTTGCCCTTTTTGTTCACTGCTACATCCCTAGAACCTACAGCACGGTTTTATATATGGTAGGCTATGGAATGAATGGGTTACATGCATGAAATTTATAGAAAGGTTTTAAAAAAGTTATTTGTAGCTAACTAAATCTGAGAAAAAATAAAGCATTCAATACTCATTTGCTTGTGAGCCACAAGAGTGTAGTTGACATAGGATAAAGATTTCATTAATAAGAAAACTAAATGTAATAATCACATGGTTTCTATCATTAATCCATTCATCTCATTCAAACCCATATTCCTTTAGATCACAGATTAGGAACATTTGGTAACATTTGTTTACATCAGTTATATACAAACAAGTTGAGAATCTACTCCCCCCAACCCTCAGCACGTCCCATTCATTATAGAAAATCTAAGGGTCCCCAGGATTTCTAACTCTCCAGTATAAAACATTCAGCTTTCTCAGATCTTCTGTGAGTGTACGAAGGGTTCATCCCCATAGGAAATGGCCAAGGTGAGTAACTGAAACTACACAACTCTTGTTAGAACGTGCTTTTTACTTTTTATGTACTGCAGCTGTCTGCTGTTCTCCCCTCCTTTGAGGGGAGTAAGCAGACATGAAAAAGGGAAGTTTGCATGACTTATGTTGGTGCCATAAACTTACTTCCAAAAGGTATTCAGACACTGGCGTTTTTAGTATATGTGCTGCCGAAGCGAGCACGACACTGGCGTTTTAAAAAAAATACCCCACCCCTTGGCTTCTAGACTACAGGGGCTGCTAATTTTGGTCTTTGCTTGCAGTCTGCCACATCCTCTTTTTTGCCATAATTCCTCCTATGTCCCTTCCCAAGAGCGCTGACTCCTCTGTGATGGGGTGTGTGTGTTGGGAGCCGGGGGAACAGAACCCCCCGCCCCATCTTGTCTGGCCACAACCCCAATAAGCCAGCATTTACTAAGGCATCTGGCTTTCACACCAGGCAGGGGGATAACGTGTTGCACTGAAAACTGTGAAGGCTGTCTGGATAATCCAGCTGCATGGCCAGAGGCCAATTGCTTCCTATCTGTGGTGTATTTATGTTACTCAGGCATGTCACCCCACCCAGAACAGAAATGACAGTGAACTGGACGACCAAAAAGGTATACGGGAGGAAAACTCCCTTCCCACCTTCCTTCTGTCTCTTTCTGGAAAGAATTAAACAACATGTTTAAGCCAGATGTTGGGTTTGTTTGGGGAAGGATGGGACAGGAAGGGCAAGGGCAGATTAGTTTTTTCATCTGCACAAGGAAAATGGTGCTGATATGCTTCAGAAGAAATTCAAAAAATGCTATTATTGTAAAAAATAACAAAACTTTAAAAAATGCTTCTGGAAGGAGCAAGTGCTAACCTGGTATAACTCGTCAGGGACCTGGTGAAGTTCCACGTGTAGATCCAAACACTAACTGGACGGAGCTCTAGTGTCTGAGCTGGAGCTAAACTGCCCCAAAGTCTCAGTGTCATTACATATGGGATCTGACTACCACCCCCCAAATCACATCCTATCCTTTCAGTGCATTATGAGCAAAAGAGGCTTCTGTGAATCGAACTGGAGCTCTGCCACTGAAACGTGGTTTCTTTAAGGAAAAAGCTTTGCATTCCGAACGTGGGGGCTTATCTGTAAAAGTGAGACTTGTTCTGTGATCAATGAATGTGCAAAAGAGGGAGGGGACATCCTAGGGCAGGATGGGGAGGCACGGTAAGAACAATTTCAAAACCAGATTCTTATTTGGGGATACTGATTCCAAAGGAGCAGGGCAGGGTTTGGATCTTTGGCTTTTACGTTCTAAGCTCTCTTCCAGATTCAAAGCAGGCCCTGTCTGGACCACATTACAGAAGTAAACAAGGTAAACAAAGGGACTGTAGGAAATGGTGATGAGGCAGCACCGTCTGGAAGTGTCATTCAGAGCCGGACAGGCTCAGCGGCACCCTGACCCCAGTAGCTGACGAATCCTCTTGTGGAGCTTCAGATGTCCTCATCTGCAGAAGACACAGACAGAGGATCTAGACACAGACAGAGGATTGACCCTGCTGGAATGTCCTGAGGGTTAAAAGCTGCACCAGAGGTCAAGTGCTTAATAGGGAGAAGTTTGGTAAGTTGCAGCCATCATTATTTTTGCTGAACGTCTGATTTTATGACAAAACAGGTCCTATAAAGACCAGCTCCCCTGGCCACTAAGGAGTGTGTTCCCAGGCCTTTGGGCCCTTTCCAGCTTGCAGAGACCAGAGTAGCAGGGAGGCTGTCCGGGCCTCACCAACAGAAGAAAATCCCAAACGGACCTGCAGCAATTACCGACGCAAGTCGGATTTATAAAGACCTGGTTTGAGCCTCCGTTTCAGGCACACCTGTAGAGGAAAATAATTCCATCTGCCATCTGTGAACTGGTCCTGTGCTCCTGCCCTTCCCCCCTTGGCTCTGGGGATGGAGACTGGAACTTTTACTCCCCCCACACAAACTTCCCGGCCCCCTCATCTATCTCAAGTTTCCTGTATCTCTCCATTCTGCGAAACATCACTGCTTCCTTCCTTCCTGCTCTCTTTTCCACCCTTCTGTGCTTCACCAGAACCTGAGAGGGATTAGCCAAGATCCTGGCCTCTTAGGTTGCCTCTTCCACTGGGCACAGCCACCAGCTGAGCCCAAATTTAATATGGGCACACCTTTACTGTTGTCATATCCCACAACCCACCCCCAAGCCATCCTTGTGCCTATAGACTTATAAAGTCTCTTTGATTCCATTGATGATACGTGGATACAAAGTATGGCATGTGTGCTGAAGCCAGACAATGGTCAGATTCTATTTAAGCAGGTGGTCGTTCCATGAGTGGTTATTTTGTTAAGTACCAACTACTTAACTTTTTAAAAGTGGACTGCTCTGGTCTTAAAAATGTCTGTACTCCAAAATTGTAGGCAAGGGAGTTTTCTACATGATGTGGTTCTATGCATGGTGGTACCATGATTTTCAGCTCTGTACCAGCCACTAATGGTAGGACACTGGCTCTGCCCACTTAATGTCACCAAAATGTGTAGTGTGTACAGTTAGGCCATCATAGAATAGAAAACAGTGGCAAGAAAAGCCCACTGAAGATGCTGGATCTGGCAAAAGGCACCAGCTTTCCTCTCAAATGCTGATAAGCAGGCACTAAGCATAGAAGGAAATTTTCTGAATCTTCACTGTTTGCTTCCTAAAGAGAACTGGTTTGCAGGATACTGGAGTTGGGGAAGCTGAAAAGTAGGCTAAGATCACGTAAGAAAGAGCGTTCCCTACAGTTACTGAACATCTGTGAAATCAGCCATGCAGTACACTTGATGGAGAGAATAATGGGGACTGCCCTACCCCAGTATCTGCTAGTAGAAGAATCCACGTACTTGAACAGGTACTTGCACCATGACTTTGAACTTACGGTGTCAAAGCCGTCTGCGCGTGCCTGGATGTACTGAGAGAGGAAATCTTCGTTGTGTTGCTGCTTTTCTGAGACACCCCAGCTCACCTCGCCTTTGCAGAGTAATTCCCCCCAGAGGGTTACAACACAGCTGTTCTAGGCTCGATCTTCAAGGTCAACTTAGGTACTTTAAAAATGGTATGTAATGAGTTTCCAGGAATGGAACCCCAATACATACACATGGTACCCAAAAGGTGACTGTGGTAGTTAGGGGGTACTTGTCTTACAATGACTTCACTCAGGAACCAATACAGCTCAAAGCCTGGGGTCCTGTGGGAGCCCCAGAGGGGTGTGAATAGGTTCTCCTTTTATTGTGTGCTGGGCTCAGAATCCATGAATGAGGGTATGAGAAAATGTCTTAGGAATCCCCAATTCTGTCTTGCACATAAGCCAGTGTGTTCTGCTGTACTGCAAGGTCACTAGAGCCCTCCATGTCCGAGTCCTCCCCTCACCCAGGGGATGTCCATTCTCATCCTCAAATACCACATATAAACCCAGCATCTTTGTTGTTATGCTACCTAGCTACACTGAGGCATATAAATAGACCCACTCACCCACACACCATTTTCTACGGCACATAATAGAAAGGGCTGCTTTCTCCATTTATTGTGAAGGACACTGCCAACAAGACTGGGTTTCTGAAATAGGAATGATGATTACATTTAGTAATTTTAAAACCAAACCTCACAAGTCAATTTGATATGGCCACTACTGTTTTTATTTTTCTATTGAAATCTTAATACAAAAATATTCCTCTAGAAAAACTACCACCAACTCATAGTTTATAAGCTAGTGATTCTATGATTCAAAATAAAGACCCATACCTTATTTAAGACAGAGGGCCGATTTGGCTTGCTACAGGCCTCTATAATATCTTCAAGTTACAATGTACTGGAAACAGACACGCTTTCTAATCTCAAGTGCTAATTTACACCTTCCGGACCTAAGAACCACAGCAGCACATGCACTGAACATTCTGGCACATTCTCTCTCTCATGGGGCCAAGGCACCTGCCCTGGGCATGTCCTCAGGCATGGACGTTCTGCGGGGCTGGCCAAATGGAGAGTACCAGACATTGTGCCACTCACCGTTCTGCTCCCTCTTTCTTGGCTGCTGTGTCCTGTGACCCTTAATGGCCAAGAAAAGGAAATGAAGCAAAGACAAAAAGGAACAAAGATCAAGACTGGACATTAGACTCACAAGCTTTACAGTGGTTTAACGAGGCCTTTGAGGAAATAGTTGAGGAAATACCAGAGGCCCTCGGGGGTCCTCTGACATCCTTGTAGCCTGGGAGCACTGCAAACAGTTTTGCCGGGCCAGTGACATGACAGCTGGCCAAGACTGTCTGAGCCTCTGCTCCCCCACCTCAGCGAGAGCCCTGATTCTAGGGGCAAACCTTTGGGGTGGGTGAACACAAGGTGGGGACGCCCACAGAGGTGTGTGGGTGTGCTAGCAATTATTGGAATTTCCTTCTCAGCAAGGTTTACAGAGTTATATTAAACTCACTTCACTGTACTGTGCTCAAAATGAAATTTTTCATTTCACCTCTGACTTTTATTGCCTGTAGCTCGAACACGCATCAATTCTCCACAAGAGAAAAGAGTATTTCGGCTGGATTCTACTTCTACTGCTCTCAGGTTTTTTTTTCCTTCTGTAGAGATCTTTTGATTTTATTTATGTAATATATCACATGTCTTGGACACAGAGCTGTTTTTTTTTTTAAACAACAAGACTTTTCCTACCAACATTTAAATTCAGCAGCCTCGAGAATATTAAATATCTAATATCCATGATGAGGAGCTGCTGACAACGGGAGCATAATTAAGATAAGGCATGAGGGGGGTACCTGGGTGGCTCAGTGGGTTAAGCCTCCGTTTTCAGCTCAGATCATGATCTTAAGGTCCTGGGATCAAGCCCCGCATCAGGCTCTCTGCTCAGCAGGGAGCCTGCTTCCCCCCACTCTCTCTGCCTGCTGCTCTGGCTACTTGTGATCTCTCTGTCAAATAAATAAATAAAATCTCTTAAAAAAAAAAAAAGATAAGGCATGTGGGCTGTTCTGCTAATAGGCAACCTAAAATCATAATACTGGGCTGTTTTAAGCCGGGACAATGAAGCGTTTGAATTAAATCTTAACTTCAGCACCCGAAAAGGCAATTTTAGAAGTTGTATCTAAGACAGATTTTTTAAAATGGCTCTTTGGCAACTCTCCCTATGTCAACATAACTTTTGTGAGCAAGTCCCTCTTGAGGTGAGTTAATGCATACAGCTAGAAGAAAGGCCCTGCTAAGGTCAAGCCTGAAGCAATGGGGCAGGACAGGTCTGGTAGTTCATTGGCGGGAGGGGGGAGATAAATAATCAGTGAAGAAAGTAATCATTTTTCTTGGAATTCGAAAACTATTTGCTCTAATCCCTACTAATAGCAGAAATCCTAATTTCCACACTGGGGGAAATTAGGGAACTGGAGGATCCCTGGGCATGAGCCATTAAATCCTAGCTAGGATTCCTGGTCAACCACTTGGGACCTCTGTATCCTTATCCATCAAGTGTCTATACAGTGGATAATTAATTACCTTAATAGCAGGCTGTGAAATACATTTTAAGTCATCTGAGTCTTAAAACACTGATTTCCAGGAAATTAAACTCCAACAACAAAAAAGTAAAGTATAATATGATTTTTTAATTTTTAAAAGATTCCACTGCATTCAACAAAGTTATAAAAATTTTTTGGAAAAGCTTTTGTAAAAACCCAGCATCGAGTGATTCTCTGCCCTGTCACATGTGAGGATTACACTAGCACAAAGGGGTAACTCACATTCAGACTCTTGCCTTCAAGGCAAATCTATACCAAACAAGGCTTCCAAACCCAACTGGACACATCAGCAGTCTGCCTCCGCTCCTTGTCCCTTTAATGTGTACGCCTAGGAAAGGAATCGTATCTGCCGTAGCTAGTTACTAAAGAAACAAGATAAACATATACATGTATACGCGTGTTTTATTTTAATGTTAATTCTATCCCCCGTATTCTGCAGATTCTCTCGACGTTAACATGGGAATTGTAAGCATGGACAAACCATTTTAGTAAATGAGGGTAAGATTTTTATCACAATAGTTTATTAACATTCAAGGCATCTATTGAAGATTTCTGAGCTTTTGTCAAAAATCACCAGAGCAGGACAACTTGGACATGGCTAAACTGCTTTAAAAAAATAATAAATTTATTCAAACTGAAAGAGAATGAGTCTACTTCTCACAGACTGGAATGGTTCTGTCCTGAAGGGCTGAGCTGCAGGGTGATCACACAGTGGGAAGTGGGGGTGAGGGAGGCCTGGGAGGAGAGAGGCCGAAGTCTGAATCCAGGTTTATGATTTTGCTTTTATTGTCGGCTGCTTTGCTGAGCCTGGAGTTCAGTGGAGTTCATAATTAATCAAGATCAAAGGATTACCAACTTAAAACAAACAAAATAACCCACCCCTGAAGAACCCTTTCTTCTTCTCCTACTTTTTACTCCGAAAGCAATAATTTTCTTTGACTTTCCCTCTGTTTTACACACCCTTCCAAAAATGGTATTTACGATCCACATTTAAACCCCCAAAGACCAGCTAATGGAAATGTTAGATTACTAAAGAAAATTAACTCTCACCACATTAAAGTATACATGTAATAGAAAAACTGGTACTTCAAAACACAAATGGCAAAGGGAGCTGTTTAAAGTTAATAATCTCCAATTCAGGTCTTTAAATTGCAGCCCTTGAACTTCCAAGTCTGACTTTCTCAGAAGATCTTTGCTTTCTTTCTCACTGAATTGGAGAAAACAAAGGGAGAGAGTACCTAATGATCCCACATGCTGAGATGTTTTTAGGGGAGAAAACTAATATAGGGGCACCTGGGTGGCTCAGTGGGTTAATAAGCCTCTGCCTTCGGCTCGGGTCATGATCTCAGGGTCCTGGGATCAAGCCCCTCATCATGCACTCTGCTCAGCAGGGAGCCTGCGTCCCCCTTCTCTCTGCCTGCCTCCCTGCCTACTTATGATCTCTCTCTCTCTGTTAAATAAATAAAATCTTTACAAAAAAAAAGGCACTAATATCTGCACCAACTTTGAAATACATAAACATAACCTGGTGTCCTGGATGGACAGTGGGATGGACACAAAGACACCCAGGTGATAAAGCAGAAACAGTAAAATGGTAGTTGGAGACAGGAGCTAGTGAGTGTTGACTGTACTTCTTTCAACTTTTCTCAACAACTGAAGACTTTCATGAAGAAGATGATAGAGGAAAGTTTATAGAGCTACACGATTCTAAATGGAGATCAACACTAAACCTAGAAGATGCTGATAATGGTACTAAAAAGTCAGCTTCTCAAGCAGTCCAGGTCACATTTCCCATTTTTTACCTGCCACTCCCCCACTGTCCACTGTAAAGCAAACCATGGTGAAAAGGTCAGGAAATTACTTTACCAAACTATGTTAATACCAAATTCTAAATCTACAAAATCCTTTATGAACCAGTCCTTAATAAAACCTACTCTCACACGAAGACCCACAAAGAAGAAAGTAAGTCCACATGTTGAGCCGGCATTTTAAGAGCCTCCGCGCTTTTGTTCCCGACCCATCTAGTAGACACGGAAGCCTTTCAGATGGCAGGAATTACCAATTCATTTGTTCCCTTTCCTCCAGGCTTCCACCATCTCCTTCAACAGAGATGAAAAGCTTAACACACAAAGAAACAAAACAAAGCACTTGCAAGGCATCTGTTCTCACTGAAGAATGCTGGACCTCTTCCTTTCTCAGGTAGAGACCGGGATACAGGTGGGGCCTGCAGGTGGAGTTTAGGTCTCCAATCAGGACTAGTGAAGGGCCACATAAACAAGTTAGATATACATTTCTTATTTATTTATTTATTTGACAGAGAGAGAGAGAGAAAGAGAAAGAGAGAGATCACAAGTAGGCTGAGAGGCAGGCAGAGAGAGAGAGAGAGAGAGGAGGAAGCAGGCTCCCCGCTGAGCAGAGAGCCTGATGTGGGGCTCCATCTCAGGACCCTGGGATCATGACCTGAGCCGAAGGCAGAGGCTTTAACCCACTGAGCCACTCAGGCACCCCTAGATATACATTTCTATGTCAGAAAAAAAATTGTAGAAACCATCTACTCTAGACCCCTTGCTTAGAAAATCTGTAGTCCAGACAGGAGAAGGGAATTATTCAAGGTCACTGGCATTAGAGGCAGATAAAAGACTAAGATTGGTAAACAGACCACACCCCTACCCCACTTTTTTTTTAAAAAAAGGTTCCTATGTTGTAGCTAATGTTTCCCATATCTAACCTAAGTGATCGAGAGGATATAAATTATTCTCATTGGTCTCTTTAAGTTTAATGTATAGGCAACTGATTGTCAAAGGACTCGTAAGGAGAAATGAGGAGGTAGCACCAAGAGCCACGTGAATAAAATGGCAGAGTTGGGGGGAGGGGTCGGGAAGCCCTACCCAACCCTTCTAGCAGGAGAGGCAATCTTCACTCTCAGATCAGGCAGTACGGCTAGTTTCCTAAGTCAGCAGACATGACCTCTACTGCACCTCTCCTCCTTCCTCTTGGCTGAGACACCCCAGACTCAGCTTCTTTATATGTAAAACAAGGGGTAGGGTCCAGTGACCTTTGAGGTCCCTTTTCAACTTTGGCCCCTCTTTTAATTTTGTGTAAAAAAGAAAAAAGGGGGGGCCTTAAAGTCCTTCAGCTGCGCCAGAGGGCTTAGCAAACTTAAGCCACCCAAATACTCTACAAAAGCAGATGAGAAAACTTGCAGCAGTAAAATGCAACTGAAAACATATTTTGACTTGGGGGAGAAAATAAAACCCTAGAAACTACAAAGACCTGAAACCACAACAAACTAACAGGTCTGTTCTCTTGGTACAAGTATCATTATGCAATTTTAAGGTTCTGAGGAGCAAAACAAGTCTATCAAAGTATTTCTAAAAAACAAGAAAACGAGGAAAATTAGTTTTAATAAGTTTCTTAAGATCTTTGAATCAAACAGTCACAATGTAACCATCTACCTGGGTTTACCCGGTCACAAATGTAAGATTCTCTTTAGCCACATGGAAGCAAATCTCTAAGACACATCTATAGACCAAATGCAGGCAAAGAGGAGAATAGTTCATCCTATGTGCTTTAATCAACTGACTCAAGACCAACACTCCAATACCAACTTTTCATTACCTTCAGAGAGAAAGGAAAAAAAAAAGTTAGGAAAAGGTAAGGAAGCAACCACCTCACTTCAAAATGGGGAGAGACATACACTATAGACCTCTGATTACAGCAACTCTAAACAGGTTGAGGCTCCTTCGATGTCACCAATGAGTTCTGGTCTACAGGTTTTCTTGTAAATCAGTTTTTTGAAACTGGAATGTATTTTTCCCACAGGAAAAAAAAAAAAAACAAAAAACATGAAATGCTGAGCATCAGGATTCCACTCCACGAAAGCCTAATCAAGCCCTAAAGTACCTGAATCACAGTTATATTCCCAAATGGTTTTGACCACTCACTGAGTCTCCTTAACAGAAGCCTTGAGGCCCACCTGCAGCGGGACCACCCAGTCCTACTCACTCAGCTCTGGCTAAGAGTGTTCCCCTCTGATGTGGGGTGGGGGTGAAGGGGTAAGCAAGGAGGAATCCCTAAACTTCCGATCTAGGTTTCATCTGGGACCCCTGGACCTTGACCTAAAAAGGGCCAACTGGATGGTCACCTGCTAGTTAGGCTGAGAAATCTTTCCACCTAAACAGCAAACACACAAACCAAAAGGCAGGCCTTCTTAAGGGAACCAAACTCACAAGGACTGAGGAAAACACAAGTGTAATGTCGCTATCAGCTTCACTGCTATAGTTTAATAGGAGTTCCAAATTAAGTGTCACTGAGGAAACTGTTCTTTCCCTCTATGGTGGCCGGTGGCTGTGACTGTTGGTGAACAATCAAGAAGGACAAAACAAGCTTCGGGCTCACAGGATAATCCCCCGGCAGCAGATTCTTGACTAGTCCTTCACCACAACAGAGACAGGATTTGACCTACAAAGGCAATTTCCTTCCGAGTTATGACAAAACAGCCATCTGCTCAATACATGTGCTTCTAGGAAGTTACTCTCCTGCCGGAAGAGAACACGGCAGTAAGGAGAATGTGCAGGCCAACTTGCCACTATGCTGGCTCACAGTTTTACACAATATTCTTAGAATATTATTTCATCCATGGGAGAGTATTCATTCTGGTTTCATTTCAAAACGAGCTTCGAGGGAACTCTAGGGCTATCCCCACATGACAAAGTCTCCCAGCTTGTGGAAGGACTGGAAGTAGTTTTGTTTCGAGACTCATGACCTTCACAGGTAATTGAGACCCCTGGAGGCTCTGCTGACCATCACAGACGTGCTTGCCCCAGGGAGCCCAAGCAGGCGGTAGGTCATGCATTCAGCGGCAGCTAACGACCACTGCTTGAAGCAGGGCAACCAAGAGGCCACAGCCAACCAAGCAGAAAGCTTCACTGACATGGTGGCAGTCTGGAGGCCACGCAGATGTAATTACACTACCTTGAAGTCATGCTGTCACTGTTGGCTGCCATTTAATATTGGAAGGAAGAAGAAAAGGGCCCCCTGTCTTAATGTCATTGAAGAGGAACTCCCCATGGCTCATTTCATTCACCAGTGTGCTTGTGCCACTTCCCAGGAATAAAGTCACCTCTAGGAAAGTCACAATCCCTGCAGGCACTGTGGCTACACTATCCCACACCAAAAATTGTCACCTAACAAGCAATTTCCCACAGTGAGTAACTTGGCATATGGAAACTCGTGTGTGGACTGAAAAGGCTGGGTAAACATAAAGTGATATGACACAATGACACTTTTTCTGATGTGTTTGCATATAGAAGATTAACAATTCTTGAAAATCGATTCCTGTCTCAAAAGGCAATTAATTTCACATCTGTGTTCACTGCAGCATTACTCACAACAGCCAAGAGGCAAAAGCAACCTAAATGTCTATTGAGGGATGAGTGGATAAAGAAAATGTAGTATATATACAGACAGTATTTTTCAGATTAAAAAAAAGAAAGAAATCCCGTCATTTGCTATGATATGGCTGAACTGTGAGGAAATTATACTAAGTGAAATAAGCCAGTCACAAATTTCAAATACTGTGTGATTCCACTTTCTAAAGTAGTCCAATTCACAGAAACAGAAGCAGAATGGCGACGGTGAAGGTCTAAGATGAGGGAGAAATGGAGAGTTGTTTAATGGCTATAGTTTCAGTTTTGCAAGATGAAGAAGTTCTGAAGATCAGTTGTACAACAATGTATAATGAAAACAAATGTACCACATACTCAAAAATGGCCAAGATGGTCTATTTTTCCTATTTATTTGGCCATCATTAATTAAAAAAAAAAAAAAAAAAAAAAGACAACGAATTTGAGAAACAAAAGAGGACACTTGAAATAAATAGACTCAAGAAGGACCCCAGGGGTGCCTGGGTGGCTCAGTGGGTTAAGGCCTCTGCTTTCCGCTCAGGTCGTGATCCCAGGGTCCTGGGATTGAGCCCCACATCGGGTTCTCTGCTCGGTGGGGAGCCTGCTTCCCTCTCTCTCTTTGCCTACTTGTGATCTCTGTCAAATAAATAAATAAATAAATAAAATCAATCTTTAAAAAAAAAGGGGGGGGACCCCAGATGAAGAAATTTGGGCTTTGGCTAAGGAAGCTTCCGTAGTCTTTAAGAAATAAACATTGGCACTTAAAAAAACAAAACAAGGGGCACCTGGGTGGCTCAGTGGGTTGAAGCCTCTGCCTTCGGCTTGGGTCATGATCCTAGAGTCCTGGGATTGAGCCCCGAATCAGGCTCTCTGCTCAGCAAGGAGCCTTCTTCCTCCTCTCTCTCTGCCTACTTGTGATCTCTGTCTGTCAAGTAAATAAATACCCCCCACCCCCCGCCAAAAATCTTAAAAAAAAAAAAAAAAAAAAAAGACACCAGGGGCACCTGGCTGGCTCAGTCAGTACAAAACGAGACTCCCTATCTTTTTTTTTTTTTTTTTTAAGATTTTTTAATTTGTTTATTTGACAGAGATCACAAGTAGGCAGAGAGGGAGGCAGAGAGAGAGGAGGAAGCAGGCTCCCCACTGAGCAGGAAGCCCGATTTGCGGGGCTCAATCCTAGGACCCTGGGATCATGACCCGAGCCAAAGGCAGAGGCCTCAACCCACTGAGCCACCCAGGCACCCCAAAACGAGTCTCTTGGTATCATGGTTGTAAGTTCATGCCCCATGTTGGGTATAGAGATGACTGAAAAATAAAATCTTTTTTTTTTTTAAAGATTTTATTTATTTATTTGACAGAGAACACAAGTAGGCAGAGAGGCAGGCAGAGAGAGAGGAGGAAGCAGGCCCCCTGCCGAGCAGAGAGCCCGACGCGGGGCTCGATCCCAGGACCCTGAGATCATGACCCGAGCCGAAGGCAGTAGCTTTAACCCACTGAGCCACCCAGGTGCCCTGAAAAATAAAATCTTTAAAACAAAACAAAATCAACAAAATCCCCCCTCCATTATTAAGTCAACATATGTCCATTGTGCAAAATATACATCATGAGCAGCCTTTAAGCTATGAAATATTCTTCTACACTATGAGAAACTAGGAACAAATTTGCAAGACCTTCACAAAGTAACTATAAAAGGAAGATCTTATGCCTCAAATATAAATGTAAATGTGGCCTATGCTTTGTTCTTTTGGATACAAGGCAAATCACATATATGAAAAACACAAACATTTCCTTTGTAATTGGTTTTACTGAGATAAAAACAGTTCTTCTTACAAAATCACATCAAAGGACAGAAGAAAGTAAAATATTATGGACTTTCCCCTAATTGTTAGCTCTAACAAATTCCCCTCCCTCACCCTTAACTGATTATATTCGAATAGAAGGCTTATGATGTTTACAATATAAGTTACAGAATCCCTAAAAAATATTTATGATTAGTCCCTTTTTACTAACCTTCTGTTTCTAAGATTATTAAAACACACGCACACAATCACAAAGATTTTCTAACAGTTCTATTTCTTCAATATGAGGGTTAGCGATGTTTTTTAATATTTCCCAAAGCAGGAAAAAAAGGGGCTGTTTTATTTTTCTTTAGAACAAGTTCCTGCCAGATTTTGCACACTGCAGTTCTCTGGCGATGTGACGGGAACACAGGCCCACCCACAGGCACTAATTTTGCTCTTTACCCTTCCCAAGCAGCCTTTATGACACATGCTGTCTGCGCTCCATTTCATGGAATTCAAGAGGCCCAGTTAAACGGCAGGCCTCGTGGGGCTAGAGCAAGGGCAGGCAACCCTTCTCTTTCACTGGATGGGTACAAGGCACATGTGTTTAAAAGAAAACCACAAAAAAACCCAAACCCAGGCTGGACATCTCCAATGCGAAAAATCTTTGCAACGGCATGAATGAACACTGAAAACTGAAAGTCATCTCTTGGGTTGAAATCTGCAAAGACATAGTATCTTGTTGCAGTTTCTTGCATAGGACGTAGCTAACTCCCCTCGTGCTGCTCCTAGAGTGTGAGGCAAGGAAGGTAGAGTTGTCATGTAAGCCAAATGCTCTTTCAGGAAGGGCTGAAGTGCCAGTCTGGTTCTCAAGCATTCACTTCTCTATGGTGATTATTAATTACAAAGAAATGTCGGCGATTAAGAATCTGACTGGGAAGGGGCATGGCTTCCATAATTGTCCCACTTATACCCTAAAGACAATCTGAGCACAGATGTCACTGCAAACAAGTCATCAGCAAATTTATACCTGGAAGAATGCTCGGGACTAAGTTCATGCTGGTTTGATAAGAAAGTGGTCATTCACCCCATTTATGCGTCCTTAAGAGTGGGGGTTATGTCCTAAGAAGGCTGCTCTGTGCTTGTCTCTGGCATTTTTGAGCTACAACAAGAAAGCTGTTATTTCCAGATAATGACGTAAGATCTACCTACAAGTGCTATTAATCCCACCCACTATGTAGGCAGGATGTCCTCCCTATAACCTCAGGCATAGGGAGGACAGTTTAACTGCAGAACAGTGGGAAGTAGACAAAAGGAAATGGCCAGGCCCAGCTCTCCCCTTGGGGGCTACAGTTACCGCCAGTCATCCACAGATCATCCACCCGTATAGCACGAAAACATTATAAACTCACGAAACAGATGTCTCTAAATACAAGTAACTTTTTAAAATGCTGATTATCTATAGCGATTTTATTTATGTATTTATGTATTTTTAGTAATCTCTACAGCCAACATGGGGCTCAAACTCATGTCACTGATATTAAGGGTCCCCTGGCTCTTCTGACTGAGCCAGCCAGGTACCCCAATCTATGGTGATTTTAAATAAACAATGTTTTTATTAACTGGTTCCTGAGTTCAGTATAGCTTTGAGTCATTAAAGTATAATTTTAATAGATGCTGAAGTGGGCAGGGGTCTTCAACTCTCAAAGATAAGGAAAAAATGTCCTTGATGTATACTAATCTGCTCCAATAAAATCTCCTCAATGCTCTAAGTTTTGAGGATTCAAATGCTCTCCCTGACTGCCACTCTCCTCAAGGAAGGAAGAAAACAAACAAACAAACAAATAAATAAGTGCTACATAAATCCTTCATCTGAGGTTGTCAGTCCACTTGGCTCCAAAAACATGGCCTCCAAAACTATCAAAGGTATTTTTTTAGTAGGGCAGTTCTTTCTCGATAGCCATCCAAGAAGTGTTAGATTCTGAACAACCAAGAGGGAATAGCTAAAAGGTGCTTCTACACAGAGCAATTAGTGGCTCCAGATTATAGACTCCAGTAAATCTATGAATAAAAGAAAACCCGGGAGGAATCTACCGCCAATAACGATGAATCCCCACTGAAGAGGGAATGAGAGCAAGAACAGGGCTGGGCCCACATAACAAGCATTTTTTAAGTTACCACCATCCAGCACATAGCTCTGAACACAGGCTGCATCTCACTCAATACCTACTGATCACTTCCAAGTTGAACAATACGATATCCTTGGTACTGGCCATGGCTCTGTATTCCTTTTCCCTCAAAAGGGAAAAAGGAATCTGAAAACCATGTGGTCACTCTGGACCAACAGTGCATGGTGCTCAACAGCACAGGGGCCTCCGAGAGCCTCCAAGAGCAGCGGCCACAAGCCTAGGGGTGACTGTCATTGCCAAATCACAGTCATCAAGGAGCTCTGAGTGGGTAACGAAACCAAAGCTGAACGAAATCTACACTGCCCTAAAACGATCTGGACAGGACTTGAGTCTCAACCACACAGAGCACAGGGAAAGCAAGACTTTTTCACTGAGGATGCCAATTCATCGAGAATTTTAGACCAAATGTTTTTATACACCTGCCTGTTAACCACTTTCTGGAGGTATTAAGGGGAAAAATGATAAAGTGGAACCTAAGATTCCAGTGAAATCAGAGCAAATGAGCTATTCTGTCTTCAATTCATATCTTTAGGTCCCATGATTTTTCTGGTAACTTTTGACCAAGTGAAACTTGAACCAATGGTGCCCACCAAACCAGCAAGAGAACCTCATCTACTAGAGAATCACAAATTCAGCCTTTAGTTCAAGCCAACATTTTTAAAGTAGCCTTTCTTCTACAACTTAAAAAAAAAAAAAAAAAGTTAATGAGAAGGAATAAAAAGGCTTACTTTGAATCTGAAGTATTTTTTAATACCACCAAATGCTATTATTAAATATGCACTATATAAGCATGTATATACATACACATATAAAAATAAGCACTACAGATGTGGGCAGGAAAATTCTTAGCAAAACCCCCACATATTTCAAATACTGTTCTTCTTCATTATTGTCCTCTACCATAATTAGCATGTTACAGCATAACAGGTGGCTTTCATTTATAGAATGCAAAATTAATGAAATTTGGAGATGGTCCTGTCTTCAAAAACAAACTGGCCATTCTAAAAAAAGTGTACCTCTTAATCTACAGAAGAGAAACAAAACAAACTCTCTTCATGCTGGCTTTCCCTATTATCTGAATTTCTGAATGTATTTAAATAGGTAAATTTAATACACTTACGCACAGTTAGAATACACGTCCCTCAAAGAAAACAAGTCATTATTATGGGCTTTATAAGAAAGGGGAAGAGAAACAAAGACCGCCTACATTTCCAGCTCGGTAAGCCTAGATCTGTTTAATGCTTTCTGAGTGATAACAGCATTTACCCGCATCGATGGACTGTTCCACAAATGTTCAGTCTTAGGCAAATTTGTGGGTAGTTGTGTTATAGGTCTCGACCCATTCTGGACAGACAGACTAGAAAAGCATAAATAGTACTACTATAAACTAACTATAGCATCTGTCCCTAACAAGTAGGACACAAGAAGTATTTTTAAAAAATATGAGGAGACACCGAATGGACTGTCAACACAAAGAGGAATGTTTAATATACTCAAATAAACAAGATCTGTGCCTTCACGAGTCAGGCATTGTTTAAATTTAGTGAGTGAAGAAAGAGAGGTCAGACAGGCGACACAGCTTCTCAATTATGCAGAACAATCCTTCAGATCATGTGAAAGCTATAATTAAATGTTGTTACTAACCCCCCACTACCCTTTCTCCCACCTAGAAAAGTTAATGCATGAATTTAGTATGAGCAAATTATGATTTGCAAAAATTAGACACAGTCACTCAGTACAGGGATAAAGCTTTCTTGCATTAAGCTGTGTATCTTGGGGGTAAGAAAAATCACAATATTGAAAATAAATCCAATTGTTACTATTAGACTGTATCTGTTAGCTCACCTCTGCTTGCTCTTTCTTTTCTTTCATTCATTCATTCATTTATTAAAGTTTTGAGCTACCCACCCAAAAGAAACACCACCTCTGCAAAAGCTGTTTCCTAGGCAGCCTTTTAAACTCAGGGCTTAATAAAAAGGATGAATTTACCTGAATACCTAAGGAGAAATCTGTTTGCAGAGAGGGAGAGGAGTGGACAAGACCTCTGTCCTTCCAAGGAACAGTGGTAACCTATCTGTCCTTGCATGTGAGCACAGGCACACACACACTTCAGTGTTCAGTGCCTTCCAGTTAGAATACTTTTGTTTCCTCCTTTAAAAAACTGTCACATTATCAGAAAGGTTAGGCAGAAGAGAACAAGGAGAAAATAACAGTAAGCACATACCTGCTGGGTGATGCCATTTCCTCTACATTGTGGAGCCCGAGTGCTGGGTATTAGCATTATTGCTACTATAAAGCTTCCGATAAAAATGGATGGTCTCTTGCGGACCTGAGAACCAGCTGGCTGCTTGAAGAGTGGTTCCCCCCATATATGATTCAGTCTCCTTGACAAATATACTGCATCGTATTGGATGAGTCATCGGAGGGTTAGTCCGCATTTTATAGGCCTGTTGTGTCATTACTCACATTCAACATCCTGCTTCTCAAAAGTGGAAGTTGGAAGCCTGACAGCTGACAGATGTCTTTTCCAATTAAAATATTGTTTAAAAAAAAAAATTCCTGTAAGTTCTGATTATCAATCATTGATGATACTACGAAATGCCCAGGAAGCAAATGGCATAGCTCGATACCTGAGATTCCAAGCCAGGAACCACAAGTGCAAATTGCTTACCCGCCCGCATCTCCAATCCCAATAACCTGGTTCAGAGTTGAAAGCAAGGACCACCCCCTACTCCCGGCCACAAACTCTTTTAAGAAATCAGTGAATCAGTATAGGCACGGATGCTGTCGATTCTTATGTTTTAAGGGAACCTAGCTGCAGGAGCTTTGTAAAAACTACACATCAAAATTTGGGTCCTGGTTAATTCTGTCAAGTAGGAGAGTGGCACTGTACTCAGAAAATGTCTACTCAGAGAAAGTATGTTAGGGATGAAATGATGTGCTGCTAGTGGGGATCTGTTATGAATATTTTACCAAAGGTGGGGGGAGGGTAAGGAAATGTGGTAAAATCTTGATCACTGCTGCATCTGTGTGGTAAGTAATATGGGGATTAGCTGTATTAGTCTCTCTTCCTTTGAGTATCTAAAGATTTTAATGATAAAATGTTTTTAAAAAATTTAAAAAAAAATTTTTTTTCCCCAGTCTCTACAGTCTAGTTTGTACCCGAACAAGGCACTTTTCTAGTTAGGTATGGGCTTATCATATGTGCACACAGTGCAACCCAGTCACCATGGGTGTGGGAGCTTCCAGCTTGAAGGTATGACACGTGTCCAAAGGCCACCATGAGGGCTGCATCCACCCAGTGAACAAAGGCCTCATCCTCTCTCCTCCCAAGACTATCTGGTGGTGTTCTTCGTGTTTCCTTTGCGGACACAGGCCCCAGCCTCATTTGTGAGCTCAATGTTGACATTATAAGGGAGAGGTTACTATTTCCAGCTTCTTTATATGGTTTTGGAAACACTCCATGAGAGGTTACATAAGTCACATCCATAGTCCCCTTACACCAATACATCTCTTTGTAAGGTGGCAGTGTTTGCTCGACTCACTTAACCATCTGAGGGAAGAAGAGAGCTTTGATTTCATGCCTGGAAAAAACCCAGATATGGAAGCTCCAATGTATGTTAAACAAAACCACTACTGAAACTAGATGTTGTTGAAAAAAATCGTCCTTGTTGATATGTTCTGAAAGTGTGACAAGTCACTGCAGGACACTTAAAGTACAGATATTCTATGAAAACCTGGGACCTCTGGACTGCTCCCTTTCTTTCCGAAACTAAAGGACGGGAGGGTCTGTGAGCAGGTCAAGGCTCCCACTTCAGCTAGCAGTCAAGGCCAATCCTCAAAGAACACTGCCCAAGCAGACTGAAAGCATGCAGCAAATGGTTGTTACAGTCCCCACACAATGTCAAAAGAGAGCCTCAAGAATCCAAACTGGTCAGGACTGTGTGTGGGCCTGAGCTGAAGCCTTCTATGGTTCTGACAAGTTCTTTCCTCATAAAGACTGCTAACTATAGGCTTATCAAAATGTCCCCTTGCAACTTAAGGAAAACCTTTCACACACTTGCAAAGCAATGATTTGCCTTAATGCAACAGGCAGAAATGGGGGGAATCATAAATTTCTAGTCTTATCTGAGTTTCTCCAAGTATCTTTAAGAAATAAGTATAAAGTTCATTAAAGAATGTGTAACTCAAATTTAATTAAAAATATAAAAGTAGGGGCGCCTGGGTGGCTCAGTGGGTTAAAGCCTCTGCTTTCAGCTCAGGTCATGATCCCAGGGTCCTGGAATGGAGCCCCGCATGGGGCTCTCTAGAGGCTCGGCAGTGAGTCTGCTTCCTCCCTCTCTCTCTCTGCCTGCCTCTCAGCCTACTTGTGATCTCTGTCAAATAAATAAATAAAATCTTAAAAAAATATATATATATATATATATATAAAATAAATAAAAGTAGAGGTGCTTGGGTGGCTCAGTTGGTTAAGCATCTGCTTTCAGCTCAGGTCAAGATCCCAGGGTCCTGGGATTGAGTTCCGCATCAGGCTCCTTGCTCAGCAGGGAGCCTTCTTCTCCCTCTCTCTCTCTCCTTGCAGCTCCCCCTGCTTGTGCTCTCTTTCTCTGACAAGTAAATAAATAAAATTTAAAAAAACATATAAAAGTAATGGCAGCAATACACACACAGAGAATGAGAATATGGAAATTATGGTAAAATGTTAACAAATGGGGAACTGGATATAGAAGAATCCTTCAGAGGCACTTGGGTGGCTCAGTCAGACTCCTGGTTTTGACTCAGGTCATGATCTCAGGGTTGTGAGATCAAGCCCTGTGTTGGGCTCCACGCTCAGCACAGTCTGCTCAAGATTCTCTCCCTCTCCCTCTGCCCCTCCCCATGCATGCACTTGTGCATCCTCTCTCTCTCTCTCTCTCTCTCATAAATAAATAAATAAATAAATAAATAAAATCTTAAAACAAAAAACTTTCCCATCTAGTAGAGGTAACAAATTAAAAAAGAGTCCTTCACGTTATTCTTACAACTTATCAATGACAATGAAATACTTAAAGATAAACACACAAAACAAAGAAAACACATACCCCCCCCTTTTTAAAAGATCTGTTTCAGAGTTAGTGACCACCATAGTTGTTGCGGCTGTCACCTCACCCATTAAAAAATAAATAAATAAATAAATCTTGGACCATAAAGGAAATTTACCAAAATGCCAACATTAGGTAAGGACTCTGGGTTAAGATTAAGGATTCTCTTTATAAACAATTTTATAAGACGATCCCAAAACAAAACAACCAAACAAACATTTTGGGAAACTATATCCTCGAGAATACTGTTTGTTTAGTCTTGCATTTCATAAGTTTATCTGACCACAGGAACCCCCTCCCCCATTACCATCCCTACAAGCCGAAGAAAGCATTTTGGGAAACACTGATGTAGGAGGGATATGAATTTTCCCCCTGATCTTTACTCTTTAGCTTCCTTCAGAACACACCTTACTTACTGTAACAACAAAAGGCATCCAAACCTGATTTCCGCCGTCTTTAATGAACATTTCTACTAGGTAGAAAAGAAATGACCACCACTGCTCAGCAAGCAACTTGAGGCACGTGCTATCCAGTCTCCCCTGACCACCTCAGACCAGCACACCATCGGGGGCAACTGAGGAGCCTGTATAGTGTATGTGTGTGTCGGGAGGGTAGGGGGAGGTTAACAGCTCATGCCAGAGCCAGTTTTGTATCAAACGGCCCTGGGTGAAGCCATCCCAAGAATAGTAGCTTGCTCCAGGCCCAGCTCTACCTCCACATTTTCGGAGCACTAGCTCTAGGAACCTGGGAGCCGGCCTGGATGCCTCTGGCCTGAGAGCCCCGGGCCTTTATATACTCAGCTCCCACACTCCTTGGGTATTTAAGAAGCAGAATATTGCTTTCATTTATTACAACTTGTTTATGGACTCGTTTTAAATTTCTGCCACGTATTAATCTGTGTAAGAGTTTTTAACAATAATTTGTTTGCATGTCTTGGGCTTTTTAAGGGGCATGGGGAGAGGCTAAAGTCCAAATACTGGCTAATGTCGAGCTCTAAAAGCAAATGTGGATATTGATGATGTAATCTACAGGCTGTACTGTGCAGCGGTAAAAGAGCATGAAACTGGAAGTCAAGCAGTCTTGGTTCAAAATCCAGCCTGGCTCTTCTTCTCTAAGCCTCTGCTCCTTTATCAGTAAAATGGGTATAATATTAATAACTTCACAGAATTGTTCTGAATGGGATAAATGGGATCACTCCTAACACGTGCTTAGTAGTGTGGGGCCTGGCCACATACAGAGCGCTCATTAATTTATGCCAACGACAATGGTGAAGATCTTTCTAAGTCTTACAAATTCAGGTTGGCAGGGGTGGGCAAATTCTGGCCCTCCACAAAACGCTGGTCTGTTTATGTATCGTCCGGGGCTGCTTTATGGCCACAAAGGCAAAGCTGAGCAGTTGTGACAGAAACCCCATGATCCCCAGAGCCAAAAATATTTACTAACTAGACCTTAAAAGAAAAAGTTTGCCAACCCCTGGTGATCAACCATTTAGTGGCTAAAGAATCGGGTCTTTCCCCTCAAGAAGTTTCGGTCGTTGGTCCTTTATTCTATTTAATGTCTCAATTTAGAAACCAAACACACGGGTGTTCTTAACGGTGACTTGGCCCGCGAGCGCTGGAGCTCACGCTTTCCATACACCGCCCAACACACCACAGTGCTCTGTCTCTCATGGCCGGCCTTTCCACCTCCACTCTTCCTGACCAGCCCACTCATAGAGGAAGACCTCCCTATTTCAGATGTGTGTGTGATGTGCGTGAGCCCACAGCCATGCCTCCCCCCGCCCCAGTCACATCTGTGCATTATGTCGAAACCACATGTGTCCCCAGAGCTTGAAGCAAGAGGTGAAAGATGATCTGGAAGAGGCATTCAGGAAACCGAGCAAACAGAAATGAAGGATGCTTTCAAGAGGGCTGGACAGCCATGGGCGGTATTACTACAACTTGAGGGGCCTTTGGAAACCAGGGCTGCTGTAACATCATCACTGCGGACAAGAGTCTAGTAGAGACTGAGGGCACCGCAGAAAAATGAAGAACATGTCTCAGATGCAGGTCCCAAGGCACGTCCCTGCATCCAATCGCGCTGCCTGTTTTCTTTGGCAAGAAAGCTTGTTTATTTGGGGGAAAAATGAACCCATTGCATTAATGGATAATGCAGGTGAAGGGAGTCCTGGGACTGGTCTCTGGGAGAGGAAATTTGAACAAAAGGAACCATTCTAACTGCCTTCAGTTAGCTCTCTTATTAAAAAAAAAAAAGTCCTAGCCAGCTGTTTGGATAGAGATTAAATCTTAAGGTGGACTTAGATACACAGCCTTTCTGGTGGCCACTTGCTGCCTTACTGGCAAATATCAACACTTTTGCAAGGTCTATCCAATAGAAAATTGCATGTGTTAAATGCCAATACGGATGCTAAGGGCTAGGCCTGTTCAAGAAACAGAAGCGGGGGGCGCCTGGGTGGCTCAGCGGGTTAAAGCCTCTGCCTTCGGCTCAGGTCATGATCCCAGGGTCCTGGGATCGAGCCCCGCATCGGGCTCTCTGCTCAGCAGGGAGCCTGCTTCCTCTCTCTCTCTCTCTGCCTGCCTCTCTGCCTACTTGTAATCTCTGTCTGTCAAATAAATAAATAAAGTCTTAAAAAAAAAAAAAAAGAAACAGAAGGGGGAGGCAGATGATTTCTACAGTTACCTACTGGGAGCAGGATTTCAGAGACGTACACAAAATGACAAGTTGCACTTGAGACCAAGCCAGTTTTCAGCCATGTTCTGTAAAGTGTAACTGGCTGGCACGGGGTAAAATAAGGCACTTTCCAAAGCTCACAGTTATTTTGGGGATGTTCAGCTTGGTCAGAGCCAGAAAGACCTGCACTGATTACATGCACGTGAGCTATTACACTTAGCTGATTTTTTTCTTTTTTGAGAGAGAGAGAAAAAGAGTGTGCACACATGTACGTGCAAGAGTGGAGGCCAGGGGTGGGGACAGAGGGAGAGAGAGAAAATCTTAAGCAGACTCCCCGCTAAGCACGGAGCCCACTGCTGTTAACTCTGAGATCACCACCTGAGCCAAAATCAAGAGTTGGATGCTTAACTAACTGAGCTACCCAGGCACCCCAGATTTTTTTTTTTTAAATAAAAGATAATAAACGCTATGATATGAGGACCTTTCAGGCCTAGGCTGGTGGATTTGGCAAGATTTCTTTAAGGAAAGGTTAAGGGAATGGACATTCACCCAGTGCCCACTTGGTGTGGGGCATTCCCTATGGTTAAACCAACACACCCACAAATTTTGTGCCTGGTCTGTATCGAGTAAAAACAAGGGGCTGGGGGCACCTGGGTAGCTCAGGGGGTTAAAGCCTCTGCCTTTGGCTCAGGTCATGATCCCAGGGTCCTGGGATCGAGCCCCACATCGGGCTCTCTGCTCAGTGGGGAGCCTGCTTCCTCCTCTCTCTCTCTGCCTGCCTCTGCCTACTTGTGATCTGTCAAATAAATAAATAAAAATCTTAAAAAAAAAAAAAACAAAAAAAACAAGGGGCTGAACTACTAGTCCAGAGAGCCTGATTTTCTCCAGCGTAAGATGTTACACAAACAGGACAGGACAGATACAAGTGGAAGAAGGAATCCAAACTATATCAGAAACATGGGAAAGTCACTCTGGGAAATCAGGAAAGGAGGCAAGGGCTTGCTCAGCAAGAAGAGGTAAGAACATTCAGGGTTCTGTGGATATGGCCATGCCGGAGGCCAGGCATCCATTCAAAGACTATGTTAACCCTCAAGCCTGGAGAGCAAACAGGGCAAGAGGGCCTGGCCTCAGAGACATGGACTACAGAGAGAAACCAAGCCTACATCTGGGCGTGGAATTTTAAGTTCAATGGATGGGAGTGCCTCAAGACCTGGAAAGGGAATATGGGGAGTGCCCAATGGGTAACCAGTGAGTGTATTTATTTATTTATTTATTTATTTATTTTTAAATGACTTTCTTTCCCCCCCTTTTTTTTTTTAGATTTTTTAATTTATTTATTGGACAGACAGAAATCACAAGTAGGCAGAGAGGCAGGCAGAGAGAGAGAGAGGAGGAAGCAGGCTCCCCACAGAGCAGAGAGCCCGATGCAGGACTCAATCCCAGGACCCTGAGATCATGACCTGAGCTGAAGGCAGAGGCTTTAACCCACTGAGCCACCCAGGCGCCCCAGTGAGTGTATTTAAATCTGCCATGCGGAACAGTGAGGTCTGTGTTTGAAAGATGCTTAAGGCCGGCTAGCTCATTCTTCAAGACACAGTCGCACCATAAGGATCATGACACAGATGGAGTGTGCTGGACCCAAATCTGCCATCAGCTTAGCCAGCCCACTTGGTTGTTTCCTTAACTTCAGGACAGAATGAGACCTGAAGATGCTTAAAGGCTGTATAATTCTAGGAAGTCTTAAATCTACCACTTACCATAACGCTGATCACAATGAACTTATCCAAGATAATGGTAGCTTCCTAGCTAAGCAAACCTTTCCCATGGAAGCCACTTCTGTCAGCTGGCTATACAGATATTCAGTTGTGGAAATAGAAATCTCTTCTGAGAACTCTCAACAATGCTCTTCAATTGTTCACCTATGTAAACAGCACACAATGCTGGAGTCAGAAATCCTACAAATTCATTCTGTCGGGAGGCAACAGCTTGAGCTGGACTTTACCACTGTTACATGCTTTTGGGTCACTTTTCTTGGTGTCTCAATTCCCTTGTCTGGAACATATAGGGCTTAAACTAGTCCAATCTTTGAACCTCTAGAATTCTTTTTTTTTTTAAAGATTTTATTTATTTATTTGACAGAGAGAGATCACAAGTAGATGGAGAGGTAGGCAGAGAGAGAGAGAGAGAGAGGGAAGCAGGCTCCCTGCTGAGCAGAGAGCCTGATGTGGGACTCGATCCCAGGACCCTGAGATCATGACCTGAGCCGAAGGCAGCGGCTTAACCCATTGAGCCACCCAAGCACCCCTAGAATTCTTTTTTTAAAAGATTTTATTTACTCTGAGAGAGAGAACACGCAAGCGAGCGTGTGCGTGCATAAGCAAGGGGAGGGGCAGAGGTAGAAGCAGACTCCCCCCCACTAAGCAGGGAGTCCAATGTGGGGCTGGATCCCAGAACTCTGGGATCGTGACATGAACAGAAGGCAGACGCTTAACCGACTGAGACACTCAGGCATCCCTGAAACTCCAAGAATTCTACAAGGCATGGATTGATAAGAGCTACAGGAGAAAATCGCCTACTAATACAAGTGGGCAGAGAGAAGAGAAAGGAGTGGAAAGAAAGCTGGCAATGCTGGTGGATCAAGACCAACAGACAGGCAGCGGGGGGTGGGGGGGCAAGGTAAGTTCTGACCCTGGATCCAAGCGGCCAGCCTAAATGAACACACCAGTTTAAAAGGATGTGGCTCTCACCCCAAAGCTAGAACTGTCTTTTCCTTACAAACAACATTGGTCAACAATAGCAGCTAATGTCAACACTGACTGTGGCCGTATCACATGTAAGCATTGAGCCTCGCAATTTCACAGAACTTTTTTTTTTTTAAACATTTTATTTATTTATTTGAGAGAGAGAGAGACAGTGAGAGAGAGCATGAGCGAGGAGAAGGTCAGAGGGAGAAGCAGACTCCCCGTGGAGCTGGGAGCCTGATGCGGGACTCGATCCCGGGACTCCAGGATCATGACCCGAGCTGAAGGCAGTCGCTTAACCAACTGAGCCACCCAGGCGCCCCTCACAGAACTTTTATCCCAGAGACCAGAGGCAGGAAATGGAGGCTAGTACATTCTCTTCTGTCTTCATGGCAATCAGTGCCATGATGACGGCATTTTGTTGTGACTTGCATGTCCCCTTTGCCATTGGACTTGAGACTCTCAAAAAAAGATGGTTATTTTCATTTTTGTAGCTCAATGTCTAACAAATGGTAATAAGCCCCTGGTAGACCAGAGTTTCTTTCATTTCATTTAAGAAACAGATTAACCTTTATTGGCTTAAATAGGGGGTGGAGATAAAAGTCAGACGGAAGGAGGAAGTGACAGAAAGGTACTAGCAAAGGTTTGTAATGTGTTTTCTTCTTCATTACAAAACGTGTTAAGTTCATCCTAGAATACTTAGAAAATGCAAAGGAAAACATTCACCTGAAATGACATCCAGGTGGTAGAAAGTAAGAGCATTAGAGGCATCTACAGATATGTGAAGCATGTTTACTAATTTAATGTATTTGTCACTGTCTGAATTCCATTACAAAAACGACTGGGAAACATTTACTTATTTTTCTATTTATTCATTTCTGATAAAAACAAAAGATATTGTGTATAAGGCTTAATAAGATTTTTTTTAGTTCTTTTATTCAGCACCCCAGGGGAGGGGGCAAATAAATAATTTATGGATTTCACATCTTATGAATCAGATATTAACTAAAGAACTAGAAGAGCAGCCTAGAATGCTAAAGCAAACCTTAGAGAGTTCTAGTTCTAGACTAATCACACTTGACCTATGAGGAAACTAAGGCCAGCGGCTAAATTTTTTGTTCAAATTTAGCTCTAGGATCCAGAACTGGGCTTGTGACTTTTGACTGTGTCTACGTTACCTACCTAGCAAAAAACCAAAATCACCCCTCAATTCTGTCACATTGTTAACTTTTGGTTTCTGAAAGGCAGTCAGAAATGATTCCAGAACAAGAAAAGTAGATGATGGTGTCCAGAATATTTACTTGCACTACAATTCTCAGGTGCCAGGCTAAATATATCACCAGAAGAGCAGCCAATGCTCCTGATTACTCTGGAAATGGTTTCTGACTTTGCCATAAGCATTTTAGTTCTTAGCGCATTAAAAAAATGGGCCAATGAATCTGAGTTAGGGCTTGCTGGCCATCAGAGTGCAAAGTGATCAGATAGGCTTACAGATCATTGACTTTGGCCCCACCTTTCAAAGCATCTTCCCCTCTCAGGAATCCCTAACAGCAGTCATAATAAAACTTCCTGAGAGAGGAAAGGGGAGAATCCAAAGTGCCTCACCAAGAGAAGAACCTGGCCCTCTGTGGTAGTTAAGGCAAGTGAAGTTCATATATGCATAGTTAGCCTTCCAACTGAACAAGAGAACAGAACCCAGAGCCTGCGTATGTTCAAGGAGAGAAGAGGCTCTTCTCGATGAACACATGCACCCTAGAATTGGTCAAGACTTGGGGACTGACTGTCCATGTGCCTCTCCTGGTCTGTCGCTACCCTTGATAGGACCTTGGCATTTAAAGATGAAGTACCCACTCACCTTTCAACACACACCAGGAATACTAGTCAACTACTTCATTTGGTGTTCTCTCACAAATATAGTGTTCCTTCGAAGGACTGGAGGAAGAGGGGGAAGACTGTATGCTGGTTTCCTGCAGAGCTGCCAAGGGTGATTATGACCACATGCGGGTTCATTATGTGTACAGCTCTACTCGAAAGAAGACAAGACCTGTGCGTGACATAATAAATCCCTGATTAAACCTCAACCTTCTGAGTACTCACTCCTAGAACAGTACTCACTGTAGTATTCATTCAAGGAAGAAAAGGGACCAAGGAGAGCTTATTCACTCTCTTCATTTAGTTGCCATTTAACAGGACGGCCTTCAAGTTTTATTAAAATTAGTTACCAGATAGCTAAAACAGAATAGTGAGGAGAATGGACAATGGATGGAGGTCCCACTTAGTTTATAGGCACAAAACCAAAGAGCAAGCCCTGGATGCACGAACTGGAATAAAATATAGAAGGTACATTTGTGGCAGAGCCAAGAATAGGTCCTCAGTGTCCTTGAATTTCGTTTTTCAGAATACTTTTTTTTTTAAAAGATTTTATTTACTTATTTGACAGAGAGAGAGAGAGAGAACACAATCATGCAGAGTGGCAGGCAGAGGGAGAGAGAGAAGCAGGCTCCCTGCCGAGCAAGGAGCCCCATGCGGAACTCGACCCCAGGACCCTGGGATCATTACCTGAGTCGAAGGCAGACCCTTAAACAACTGAGCCACCCAGGCGCCCCTTCAGAATACTTTTAAACAAAGTTCACTCCAACCATGTTCTTTGCTTCAAGGCTCCCCCAAAGATTCTCTCTGCCCCTCTTTCTCCACCCAAGAGGGAGAAAACTGTTCCATACATTCCATTTGTTTGTTTCCTGTGAGCCCTAGAGGAAATGTCCCTAATATTAAGAACGTGCCAAAAGTGCAGAGCAAGTTTAACCTCAGAACATTCCTAGCTACCAGGGTGGGACTAGTTCAGCTGGAAGAGATTTTGCTACCACTCCGTAGAAGCTGGAAATAAATACAAACACACAATCAATATGGCACACGGGATGCCAAGGGAGAAACAAAAGACTGCATGGACAGAAAAGAAATGGGAACGGAAGCCATGCCAATCCCCCTAACCCGGGCCCACAGCTTCTCCTACAACACCTTCTCCTCCCCGTAAGAGGGCAACCAACTGCACTGGAGTACATAGCAGCTGACCTTCCCTATCCTTTCTGGTTAAACTTCGGTTGTCAGCTCAGTTTCTAGTTCAGGGTGAGGAAGGGGTAAAGCCCATGGGCTTCAGAAAAGAAGCAAATATTTATCATCTGCTGTTGAGCAGGGCATCATGGGAAAGATACGGCACACATTCCATGGGCTGGTCATAGGCTCACTGATCCATTTCTGAACACACCAGCTAAGGAGTGGTCAGAAGCTCCTCTAAGATTATCTGGGGCATGATAAGCCATCAACTTATCTGCAGGATATAAATTTAATTGTTCTGCCTAGGTAACATATTCATGATCATAAATCGAAATATAAAAAGGTATACTCCCTTGGGGCACCTGGGTGGCTCAGTTGGTTAAGCACCTGCCATGGTGTAGGTCATGATCCTGGGTCCTGGGATGGAGCCCTGTGTCGGGCTCCTTGCTCAGCAGAAGGGCAGGGGCTGCTTCTCCCTCTTCTCTGCCCCTCCCCCATGCTTGTTCTCATTCTTTCTTTCTCCCTCTCAAATAAATAAAATCTTAAAAAAAAAAGTATACTCCTGCCACATCCCACCTGCCCTGGTCCTTCTCCCACCCAATAAACCAACAGTAACCATCTTTTAAAAGTCTTCTGTGTATCCTTCTAGGGTTTATACAAATATATTGTTCAGGGGCGCCTGGGTGGCTCAGTGGGTTAAGCCGCTGCCTTCGGCTCAGGTCATGATCTCAGGGTCCTGGGATCGAGTCCCGCATCGGGCTCTCTGCTCAGTGGGGAGCCTGCTTCCCTCTCTCTCTGCCTGCCTCTCCGTCTACTTGTGATCTCTCTCTGTCAAATAAATAAATAAAATCTTTAAAAATATATATATATATATATTGTTCACATGCTCTGGAGCTTGCTTTTTATCTCCTCAGAATCTTTCCATACAGAAACACAGAACTAATTCATTCCCTTTTTACATCTGTACAATACTCCACCATAAAAATATACTGTGATTTGGGGTGCCTGGGTGGCTCAGTGGGTTAAAGCCTCTGCTTTCGGCTCAGGTCATGATCCCAGGGCCCTGGGATTGAGCCAGCAGGGAGCCTGCTTCCTCATCTCTCTCTGCCTGCCTCTCCGCCTACTTGTGATCTCTGTCAAATAAATAAACAATATATATATATACACATATATATATAGTGACTTATTATATATATTTATATATATAGTGACATATATATTTATATATATTACATAATATATATTATATATATATATATATAATATATATTTAAAGAAATGGGTAGAAGACATGAATAGACATTTCTGCAAAGAAGACATCCAGATGGCCAACAGACACATGAAAAAGTGCTCAACATCACTCGGGATTGGGGAAATACAAATCAAAACCACAATGAGATACCACCTCACACCAGTCAGAATGGCTAAAATTAACAAGTCAGGAAATGACAGATGCTGGCGAGGATGCAGAGAAAGGCAAACCCTCCTACAGCGTTGGTGGGAATGCAAGCTGGTGCAGCCACTCTGGAAAGCAGCTTGGAGGTTCCTCAGAAAGTTCAAAATAGAGCTACCCTACGACCTAGCAATCGACTACTGTTGGTTATTTACCCTAAAGATACAAACGCAGTGATCCGAAGGGGCACGTGCACCCAAATGTTTATAGCAGCAATGTCCACAGTAGCCAAACTATGGAAAGAACCTAGATGTCCATCAACAGATGAATGGATAAAGAAGATGTAAAATATATACACAATGGAATACTATAAAGCCATCAAAAGAAACGAAATCTTGCCATTTGCAATGATGTGGATGGAACTAGAGGGTATTATGCTGAGCAAAATAAGTCAATCAGAGAAAGACAATTCTCATATGATCTGTCTGATATGAGGAATTTGAGAGGCGGGGCAGGGAGTCGTGGGAGGTAGGGAGAGAAAAAAACGAAACAAGATGGGATCGGGAGGGAGACAAACCATAGGAGGCTCTTAATCTCGAAAAACAAACTGAGGATTGCTGGGGGTTGGGAAGTAGGTATAGGATTGCTGGGTTATGGACACTGGGGAGGGTATGTGCAATGGTAAGTGCAGTGAATTGTGTAAGTCTGACGATTCACAAACCTGTACCCCTGGGTCAAACAATACATTATATGTTAATAAAAATAATTTTAAAAATTTAAATAAATAAAATGAAAGGAATAGTAGAAAAAAAAGATATACTGTGATTTAACTAGTCCCTTATTAATGGACACTGAGGTTTTTCTGAACCTTTTGCTATTGAAAACAATCCTGTGACAAACAACTTCAGAGATCAGAGTTGCCTTTATATATTAAGATGCTTGTTTACTGCTCTGTGACTAACCGGATCATGGTACAGAGAAAGAAGGAATAAAAACCTTCCAACTGAAAATCCATCTGAAGTCAAGACAAAGCCTTTCTAAAGCAAAAAATATGGTTCCAGAAATAGGAGATTCTGATTTGATATGACGCATATGGGGTAGGCACACAGAGATTTGCGCAGGGAGCCAGAGTTCACTTATTTAGACTGCCCATTCTCTATCCTTATCTTCTCCTGCTCACTCCCCCTAAAGACTTGTCACCCATTCATCCCTGGGGACATCCAGTTATCTACCCCTCTAAGAAATCCTAACAGCATTCTAGCTCTTAGAAGGGACATACTGTACCAATGCAGCGCCAGCGGGTGAGGGGGCTTTCCATCCTCAGAGCCCAGAAAGTAACCCTCCCTTCCCCTATGGACCTGAACCCAGAGGTCCAGCTGTAGGGGAAGACTCGCAGAACCCATCTGCACCCTAAGGAGGCAGGGCTGAGCTGTTGGCCGGTCCCTGCATCAGGGCACAAGTCCCAGGTGAAGTACCAGAGAACCAGCACAGCAGGACCTCTCAGCAGAGCCCGGGAGGACCCCCAAGAGGCAGTTTCAGCTCTTCCCAGTCACGCTTCAGCAAAGGAGCAGGAAATTCAAAACCGTCCACAGAGTTGACTCATACTCTACAAGCAGCCTGAGGTTCTATTCTAAGCTTACCAAAGGGGCTATGCCTTCAGGCAGAAGCAGAGCCACACAAAAGTGGTTGTGACTGGGGCCTCAATGAGTACTTCTTCCACGGCAGGTCAAGGTCTCACCAGAAGGGCTAAGGAAGATAAGGGGCAAAGAGAGACCACCCCATAAACACCTGGTGAGCCAAATGCCATTTACAGCTTTTCTCAGACCTGCGGATGCATCATTACCTGTGCTCGCACACAATGACGGTTTAATTACCCCAGGGTGCAAGTCAAACTGTTAAAAATGAATTATGCTCGTTTGGACCCTAATTGGAAGAAACCAAATGTATAAGTGCACTTTTGTTGACAAACTGGGAGAAAACTGAACACGGATTTGCTATTACATGAGATTAAAGAATTACTGTTCATTTTCTTAGATATGATAATGGTACTGTGACTGTTTTTTTTTTTTAAAGTCCTTAATCTCTTAGAGATGCACATGAAGGTATTTATGGATGAAATGATGTCTGGAATTTGCTTTAAAATCCTCCAGCCTACCTCTCACCTCCCCCAAAAGTGTGTGTAGGGAGGCAAAGGAAATAGGAATGACTGCTGGGTGAAGAGGGCATGGGATCCCCTCCACTATTCTTTTACCTTCGTGGAAGATATTTCCTAAGAAAATAGGTTGTTAGAATAGCTATATGCCACGGAGACCTCCTCACTACTGACTGCAACAGGCAGTTCAGCCCCTAGAGGGGACACCCTGGCCCCAGGTGATCCATAGAGGAGAGAGTTTGTGACCCTGCCAAAGTAAGTCAACTCAGGAGGGAACTGTAGCAGAAGGCTTTTCATCCCATCACCTAAAGAAGCACTGCTTCTCAAACTTGGCTGCACACTGGAATCACCTGGGAGTTTGTTTCATTTCTTAAAAAATATTGGTCCCTAATTTGATTGTTTGGGACACAGCCCGTATTTCCGGATTTTTTTTTTTTCAGAGTTCCTCAGGTAATTCTAATGGGAACTGAGAATCAGAGCTCTGGGAACCTAATGGGATGGTTCAAGGAAAGTCAGGGGTTAAATGTGAGAGGTCAGCGGCCACCACACACTCTGCTGAAGCCTACCTGTGACCCCGCTGGCCTAGAGCTCAGTCTCACTGGGACCCCCAAGTCAGGGATCCAGGCCAAGCTTCCCTGAATGATCTGTGTGATCAAGGATGACACTAGGACCACAATAAAAACTAGGGACTTGGCAAACAGATTAAAACCTGAAGGCGGGCCTTCTTTAAATCCAAACAGGAAATGATCTGTAATTAGTATCAAGTTCATAAAGAGCATTCCGTTGGGTGTTTCTTTTTACTCACCTGAGCACTAAGTGCCAGTCAGTGTGCCTCTTGCTGAGGCTAGCCTCTGTTAGCTCCAGAAAAGCTTTTGTTTTAAGAGGCAGAAGGGTCTTAGGCAGCTTTGTCTGTCAGAGCTGCTGACTGCTAAACAGCTGGCCTTATTCAAAGTTGAAAGGAAGCAAGAAGAACCGGCCATTTTCCTCTCAAGAGTACAAGCCTTACCTCACAGAGGACTGAGGACATTTCCCCGCAGTAGACGGCATATCTGATGTGCGACCAGGGGCTTCTGCATGGCAATGGGGTTAATTCTAGTGTCACTGTCCAAGGCCAAGGGGAGGTGGAAGGTCTGCATCTGTTTAGGCTCTTCATATGTGCAACTCTTAGGACCCTTTCTCCCAACAATCCTGAAGTGGAACCGGGTTCTGATTTTCCAGATGAGGGAAATGAAGTCTAGGCAATTCTAGTTATGACACCAGAGGCAACCCAGCCATTGAAAGCAGCACTGGAGTCCGACCAGCCACATTCTAAAGCCCTATGCTCTTTCCAGAGCGAGGATAAACTTCCAGATATACTGAACATGGCACCTCTAATTTCCACCTGTAGAAAATAATCCAAAGGCTGCTTGGGGGCCCAGCCCTTCTGGATGAACCTATTAGTCATCATGAGCCTCAAGAGACGAAACTTGTGAACTTTCTTCCATCATTTTCCATGGGGACATGCATTTTCCTCCACCTCCAGTGAGTGCCAGTTCAGTGGTGCTTTCTAGCCACTCAGCCATCCACGGTAATACAAGAAAGAGGAAGGTCTCCCATGCCACCTGAAGGCCTTCCCTTGACACAGGCTGACACTCTCAGATTTGACTTCTGTGTATCGAAAAGGGTAAACAGACGTGGAAGGCAAGTCAACATCCAAAGCCAGGTTTTGGCTTCAACTCCTTGGATGCAGGGAACCTTCTGCTTCTGGCCCCATTACCAGCTACACAAGCCCCAAATGCCAACTCAGCAGCAGGGGTTACTTACTACACTAGGTGTAAAGATGAATTTACTCACCCCAAACCCCTGCCTTTAAGACTTCTGCTCTGCAGCCTCTACTAGTGTTCCAAAGTTGCTGTCCCAAGTCAAGAGCTCCCTGGAACCCTTCTTCTGGGGGCTGCCTTTAAGGCTAGTCTTCTAATAAATGAGCCAACCACTACAATGTAAAACAAAACAAACCCAACCCTTATTTTTTAGTTAAAACACCATTTTTTAACCTATAGCAGACCTATCACCAAAGCTTATTCACGAATTCTTAATCAAACTGAGCTCTAATGAACTTAAGGCCATTTCCACACTTAAAATTTACTTTCATAGTTTAATTTTTTGAAGAGATTTTATTTACTGGAAAGAGAGAGAGAAAGTGTGTGTGCGTGCATAATAAGCAAGGGGAGGGGCAGAGGCAGAGGGAGAAGGAGACTCCCTGCTGAGCTGGGAGCCTGATTCAGGCTCCATCCCAGGACCCTGGGATCATGACCTGAGCCAAAGGCAGAGGCTTAACCAACTGAGCCACACAGGTGCCCCTACTTTCACAATTTAAATACTTAATAAAATCATCTTTTTTCATCTGACACTTCCAAAAAGGAAAGGCTTCTGAAAATGTTTCAAGCCAATGGTTGGGAGATCAAGATATGCACGCTGCTTCCTGAAGTGAGGTCACAGCTTTGAAAGACACAACACTCAAGTACAAAGGTACATATTCAGACACAAAGGTATAAATTTAATGTGTTTGCCTTAGAACAACAAAAAACTTGGGCCACATGATCATACCTTCTGGTACATTTTGTATAGCACTCTAATCCATCATGCAGCATTAAATGGCATTAATGAACATATCGTCATGAAATGTTAACTGACATTTACCTGATGTGCCAAGTAACTATGCCTTTGTGTGCGCTCTTTAATTTGCACAGTGGTTATCTTAGATGGGTGCTGAGTATCCCAATTTTACAATTGAGGAGACTGTCACCCAGAGAGCAAAGAGCCCAACCCACAAAGCCACTGAGAGGTAGATGAAGAGAAGATCCTCATTCCAGGGCATATAGCTCTTAACCCCTCCGCTTATTTCCAAACATCACCAAACTAGCCAGTCAGCCGTGGGGCTGCCCTTTCTGCACTAATATAAAGCTACAAGGCACCTTGGAGAGGCCAACGGAACATCTTTCGAGGCAGCCTGGGACCCTCCACTGGAGGCAAAAGCCATGTGGGGAAAAGGTTCTGCAGGACACAGCCTTTTTTTTTTTTTTTTTTTTTTAATTTTATTTATTTGAGAGACAGAGAGACAAAGACAGAGCGAGTATGAGTGGGGGGAGGGGCAGAAGCAGCAGCTGACTCCCCACTGAGCAGGGAGTCAGATGTGGGGCTCGATCCCAGGACCCTGGGTCCATGACCCAAGCCGAAGGCAGATGCCCAACCGACTAGGCCACCCAGGCGCCCCAGCACACAGCATTTTAAAAGCCATGTGAGAGGGTGTCCTCCTAGCAAAGCTGAGATACTCAACAGTACTCCTCGACTTTAAGCTTAGTTTTTGCAACAACCCAGAATCAAACCCTCCCTGACGTCGTGTCCCAGCCTGCACCAGCAGACACGTCGATAAACAAATGCATGCGCAGAATGGAACAACACGCTCATGGGCTGGTCTGGGCAGTGCAGAGTGATGTCCTATGTAATGCCCTCAGCTCTGGAGTCACACAAACCAAGCTGTACTCCCTGCCTCATCGATTTCTAGCTAGGAGATCTCAAGGAACTTGTCTCAGTTTTCTAAACTCAGATTCTCCATCTGCAAAAAGAGACACAATGGCTCCTACTTTGGGGTATACTAGAGTCTGTGAAGCCAATTAACTGCACATGTACTAAAGCACATTGTACAGAATGGGCACTTAAGAAATGCTGGTTCTCATCTTGATTATTCCAGCAAAAGCTTGGTATTCTATAACAGAAGTGTGGACAAAATTTGTCAAGACTATGGAGCCCCTTGGTGTAGGGCTGCTGGGATGGCTGAGGACAGAAACCCCGTCCCTGGGCACAGGTGTCCAAGCAGAGACATTTCATCATGTAAGAGTCTTTGGCAAATGGTAACTGTACAATCCAACAGCTTCCTGGCCTTCTGAAGTCAACATGGAACTCCTCCCTGCAACAGGGAATTATTCTGGGCTTCCAAGTACCAGTGGGATTCCCACCCACCCTTATCCTGAAATGCCACCCCGACATTAGGAGGTTGGCTGTGATTCTGTACCGAGGTCCTTGTCAGAGCAGGACTTTCCTAAGCTTCACGCCCACCACTCCAAAGGTGGACCGGTCTGAAATAGTAGCTTCTCCAGCCTAACTGGGTCATTCCTGGGGTGACAGCTACTGGAGCCTGACCTGGGGACAGATGAACTATCTAAACAAGAGCATAAAACAAAACAGTAAGATCCAATGGACAACACCATCCCTGTAGGTCCCATGCCGACAAGGGGAGTTCTGAATTGGAGGGGGAGGAGGGCAGCAGGGAGAGGAAGCTTCCATGAAGGAGACTGGTCTGCAAAGCAGGCTAAGAAACAAACAAAAAAAATGAAGCCAGGAGGGGTGCTTTTGAAAGGATTTTTAAAAATCCCTGCTGCTGCTTATGAAGTTATTAACTCTTTGCTTAGACAAAGGCTGTCCCACCCACTGCCCTAGAAAGTCTCTGGTGAGGCCTGGGTCTCCCCTTAGCCAGGCCACCAGGGAGAGGGGCCTCCCCTCCCCTCCCCGCCTCTGGGAACGCCCTGCCTTCAAAGCCACAACTGGCAGCTGATCTCACCACACAGATGAGCAGCAGCACTGACCTATAGAAATGTAATGCGAGCTCCCTATGCAATTATGATTTTTCTAGTAGTCACATTAAAAAAGTAATAAACAGGCAAAACTAATTAGAATATAGTTGACATAATCCAATATATCTAAAATATTCTTGTTTCCACAAGTAATCAAAATGATTTACTAGTGAGAAATTATTTCGTATTCTTCGTAGCAGTAATAGTATAAGTCTTCAAAACCCAGTGTTTCACTTTCCACTCTGTTCACACCAGCCTCATTCAGAGGGCACCACAGCCCGGGTGGCCAGGGGCTATGGTGTTGGGGCAGCGTGGGTCGAGAGCAGCAGGCTGTGGTCTGGCACAGCACAGAAATTCCCAGTTCAGTCACCTGGATCGCCAAGAGGGATGGGCGGAGCTCAGTGCAAAATAGGACATCCCTGCCCCACCTTGGAAGGCCTCAGGAGAAAGCTGGCTTCCCTCCAAGTTCCGCGGCGGCGCAAGCCACCACCCACGCAGCCTGATCTCCACAGCCTCTCTGCAAGTCACACAAGAAGGCTACATTTAAAAAAAAAAAAAAAAAAATACTCACCTGGGTGCTGGCCTGGCATTTGTAAGCACAGAAAGGTAGAAGTCCAAAGATCGTCTCCCAGAGGCAGGTGGACTTCCTGAGCAGGCGAGCGGTAATGCTCACACCTACATACCCAAGCCTGTCTGTTTGTCTGCCGGGTCTGAACTTGGCCCAGCGTCAATATGGCTTTTCTCTTCTTCTTTGTGCATAGTCATGAGCACCAAATATACTCTCATCCCCTTGTTTTTCAAAGGGTAAAGCTGGAAGATGTTTTAAGAACAAATTAGGGACCAATGAGGGGTGTTTTAAATTCTTCAAAGGGGTTAGAAGCGTTCCTGGAACTATTATCCCCCTGTGGATATTCAGCTGGGTGCTTAAAACACCCTCCAATCGGGCCCTCTGTGGCAATCATTTCATCTCCTGATGGCTTCTGGCTCTGGCCAGAAAGGAGCTAGCTATTGGTCATCCGGAGGGAGGTGAGCTGATTGAGGGCATCTACAGACACCCACGGCCGGTCCCTGGGCACCCCTGCCTGTGTTCCCGTGTGCTGGGCTCGACCCTTCGGGACTGGCCTTACTCGCCGTGCTGCCTCACTGAAATCTCTCCAAGGAAAAGTCTGACACACCAGTATGGAAAAGTTCTCTTATCATTTGGAGAAAATAATTTAGGGCTGGGTAGATAAACATGTACAGGAAATACTTCTATAGAGGTCTTGATCCTCTGAAGATTAATAACCCACGGAGCTGGAGACCGGCCTCAAACTCGGAGGAAATAGGCAAGTTATAAAAACAGGAAGAGCGGGAAGTTTATTTTTGGATGAATATTTGTTCTAGTGAAGCTCTTGATACTGACACAAACCCTGATCTGTAGGTCATTTGCTCAGCTCAGCAGCTGTGGTGCGTGTTTCCACAAGCTGTCCCACCAGAGATTTCCGGGTCTTTCTGGAAAGGGCCTCACCCCCACTCCTGCAAAACATCTGCCTCGCTGCCACTGGCCTGGGGAATACTTTCTCTGCCTTCCTGCTGGCGAGCAGACTCTGCAGCCCAGCTAAAAGCCTCGCCATCTCCTAGAACCCTCTCGGCTGTTGGTCCCAGGGCCTGAAGGCGGCCCATCTCCACCAGACGTGTGAACTGGGGCTGCTGGTATCTGCCACGTCTGTCCCAGCTCCGTGTGGTCGGCCTCCCTCCACAGATCGCCAGCCTCCCTGGTTCTCCTCTACAACCCTGTCGCCACACCTTGCTCAGCTCCTTATTGCTTCTAGGCCCAAGCCACCTTTACCTAGCCCCACCTCCACACGCAGGGCTGACTACATGATTCGCAGGGCCCACTGCCAAAGCAAAAAGGCAAACATTAAGAATTTCGGGACAGCAATGGCTGAGCGTTAATCCAAGCAAGGTGGGGCCCTTGGGTTAAGGGAAAGTGCAAGGCCCTCAGGCTGCACAACTCGGGGAGGCCCTTCTGTAGGTCTTGAGACGCAACCCTGAAGGCAGAGGACACGACCGCTCCTACAAAGAACCCTTTTCACCTCTCTTCACCCTCACAGAAATTTGTCTCTCCCCTCAAAGAAGACTTTGAAACAAGCTTCCAGCTTCTTTTTTCGTTTGTTTTTATTCAAATTTCAGTAAGTTAAATGCAGTGTAATATTCGTTTCAGGTGTACAATGTAGTGATTCAACACTTCCATAGTCAGCTGGTGCTCATCAGAGCACGTGCCTTCTCTAATCCCCTCCTCGGCTTCCATCCAAAGTGACCCATTCACAGGCCCCCCTCCACAGAGCTCTCTGATTCTGATTTATAGTATGGTTATTTACTTATCTGCCTCTCCTCCACCTCTGACTGAGACCAACAGTCCCAGGGCTCGGAGTTCACAGCTTAGTCACTTGTGTGCCCTCCCTTCCCACCTTTCCAGAACAAAAGCTGGTCCACACGAGGACTACAACAAATTTCTACTGAACGGCCACTAGGACTACTGCTCTCTCCTTTTTTTTTTTTTAGAGATTTTATTTATTTATTTGACAGAGAGAAATCACAAGTAAGCAGAGAGGCAGGCAGAGAGAGAGGAGGAAGCAGGCTCCCTGCTGAGCAGAAAGCCCGATATGGGGCTCGAACCCAGGACCCGGGATCATGACCTGAGCCGAAGGCAGCGGCTTAACCCACTGAGCCACCCAGGCGCCCCCTGCTCTCTCCTTTAATGGCCACTCACAGGAGCCTCCAAGGACCTTGCCAAGTGACCAGTTAAGAGAAATTTTTAAAGCTCTGTGAAGATCATGCTTTTACATAAGAGAAGATGCACAGGAGCTCTAGAGACAGAATTACACAACGAGCTTGAGGGCATCTGAACAGGAACTTCCATTAACCACCATTATGAACCCTACTGGCCAGACACAAAGGCTGCACATGTTGACTTTGGCAGTGGCTTCACAGGTGGCCCAGCTAGCGCCGTGGCAGAAACCTCACCACCTCCCTGGCCGCTGTCAGCACCGTGGGGGGCATGAAAGAAGGAGGGTAAACAGGAGAGCCAGCACTGCCTTCTTTTCGTCTTATTCCATTGGACACAGAGGTGGATAGAGCTGAGAGGGTGGGATCAATACTTCATTGCCTAACAACTGCCACTGGAAAGCCAAAGAAAGACAAGAGCCTTGGATTTTCTTACCTAGAAACTTTAAATGAGATCTCAGTTCCCTTGAAATGATGACCTCTTCAGGGAAAAGGCTTGCGAGCCCAGAAGTTCTTTTGGAGCAAAGCAGGAGAATGAGGTAGGGAGCAGAAGAGATGGGCCATGACCACCTCCAACCCTGAAATGTGAGCCTGCTTTATTATTCCTGAAGAGGAAGAAAAACACTGGAAATCCCAAATAGCTTCCTAAACATTCAGGCAATGTTGATTTTTCCAGCAATTGGCAACTGATCCTCCTATAGGAGAGAGTGAGGCCAAGAGGGAGTTGATATAGTATCAGAAAAAGCACAGGCGGGGCGCCTGGGTGGCTCAGTGGGTTAAGCCTCTGTCTTCGGCTCAGGTCATGACCCCAGGGTCCTGGGATCGAGCCCCGCATCGGGCTCTCTGCTCAGCAGGGAGCCTGCTTCCCCCCCCCCCCGCCCCGCCGCCTCTCTGCCTCTCTGCTTACTTGTGATCTCTGTCAAATAAATAAAATCTAAAAGAAAAAACAAAAGCGCAGGCATTAACTTTGTGTGCCCTCTACTATTAGAGGATCTCCCCCAAATTTAGTCAAGGCACATCCCTTCCCCCACAGGCCATTCAGAACCAATGAGAGCAACAGCCATAGCCAGGCTTTACTGAGCTGGGTTGGCTAGATCATTTGTTCTCCACCCCATCTCTGTGGGGAGGGGCCAGACCATCTGTACTTTTCTCGTTTGCTGCATTCTCCACTTAGGGCACAGCTCCCCCTTACAATATGGAAGGTCACCTCTGATTACCCAAGACCCAGAAAGGTGCTGCCAACCTGGTAAGGTCTGAATGTAATCACGGATTTGTCAGACGTAGATGATCTCCATCCTTCCGGTATGGTTCCCAGTCAACGGAAGAAGAGAGACCAAGCAACACACTCAGGGTGTCTCAGGGAGGACATTTCAGGTTTTGGACCTTCGGTGGTCATTCTGTGTGTCTACAAACACTGTTTCAGGAGTCCCAGGCATGAGCCTGTCTGTCACAACCCTCACCGTAGAGTCCTGTCTTCCTGGCCACATTTCACACAACAAATATTGCCCGCATAAAGTTCTTTAAGAGCTACTTTTTTTTTTTTTTTTAAAGTTGAAGCTGGTTTAATGTTACAGAAAAACAGTTGGATTGTGAGGTACTCAGCAAATACCCTGCAGACCTAAAACCCCAAGGTTGGCAGGGGGCGGCTGGGGGAACTCTTCCTCTGTGACAGGATGATTTTGTGGCCAGCATGCTAAAAACCTCATGCAGAATGGCTTAAGTGGCAGGTACTCAATTGATGCTGGTTCCCTCACTTGGTGTCACACAACACTGGAGACAGAGATTCCAAATGGCTACCCAAACAATCTCCTCTGTAAGCTGTACCCACAGCTCCTTCACAGCTCCTTTCTCCTTCAGGAATACAACTGGGACCGCAGAAAAGGGAATATGAACTCCCTCCCTTCAGAGGCTTCTAGTTTTCCTATCGAATAATTTGTAAGCCTCATCAGTTTTCACACAAAATCATGGTAAGCACACCCAAGTCTCCACTTACTGAACAGAGAACAACAGCTAAATATATTCAATACATTAAGTGAAAAACACAAAAATTTCAAAACATACCAGGTAAATGCTTCAAAATTATTTTTGAAGTAAACAGGACCCATGTTGCAAAATTAGGTAATTGAGTATATATGAATTCCAGAGCAGACATACTACAGCATTTGGTCAAACAAAATCAGAAATATTAAAATAATTAGCCCTATGCAACATCGAATACGTGTTTTCCAGTTCAGATTTAATAGTTTAGAGTGTTAACTAAAAAATGTGAACTTTAACCTAAACATACACATTTACGTAAAAAGGGAACTTCTAAACATGGAAAAACTAGGGAGAGTAAATAGCTAAAAACCACCATGAGTTAGCACTGAGGTTCGTGTCTTAAGGACAATGCCAGGTTTGGTGCATGACAGGAGCCAAAAAGAACCAGGCCAGAGACTCATCTGTGAGCTGTGTTCAGTCCCTTATTTTCATACTTGTTTAGGGCGGAAGTTTAACCCGAGTGAATCCAGAGCTTATGGAACTCTGAATCCGAGCCCTCAAAGTAAGGATCACAGGTCCCCCATTAGGGTCAGGGACAGAGACTTATCAGTACTTGACAAACAAGGGTAGTGTAAGGGGACGCCAACCCAGGGTCCCATGTGAGCAGACTGCCCAGCCCAGCCCATGCCTGCCTCCCACCTAAGGTCTCCGTTCCTACTCTATCCTGGGCCATGCTCAAACCGGCCAAGGCCCAAAGGCTTGCAACTCCCTTTCCAGTGATTTCTGGAGCCCAAAGAATGAGGACCTTCACGAAAAACTCTACCGTTTCCTTGATGAGATGACTAATCTCCTCACTGGGGTGCTTACCATGTGCTTAGGGTCTGTTACCGATGGGGCAGTTAGTCCCTTGGTCCCATCCAAAGACTACCAGTAAGACAGGGGAGCAGGGGAAAGGGAGACAATTCATCCCCCAAACACACACACACTCTTATTGTGTTCTTGGTTGTTTCCTGGTACCCAAAACAAAACCCAAACCCTGAACATGTAGTCCAGTGTCATAAATTTATATATTTAGAATATATTATAAATTAAATGATCTCTCTCAGTCTAGTTCCTAGCCTACCTTCCCCCCATTGTCTTTGGTTTAGAGGTGAACTGCTCGACTGGGTAGCCACACAAGCCACCAATTCAGCCAGTACCCACAGGCACTGCTGGTTAATCATCTGGAGGAGCTGATTCTGATTCATGGGGGAAGAGGGAGATTCTGCACTTTTTTTTTTTTTTAAGATCTTATTTATTTATTTGACAGTCAGAGATCACAAGCAGGCAGAGAGGCAGGCAGAGGGGGTGGGGGAAGCAGGCTCCCTGCTGAGCAGAGAGCCCAGATGTGGGGCTTGATCCCAGGAGCCTGGGATCATGACCTGAGCCAAAGGCAGAGGCTTTAACCTACTGAGCCACCCAGGCGCCCCCAGATTCTGTACTTCTAACAGCTCCCCAGAGATGCTGGCCCTGTGGTGGGAGCTGTGGGCACAGGGGCTCTGGAAATCCTGACTGGCCCAGCCTGTCCCTTTCCCTCTAGCTTCTTGTCCTCCACCCCTTTTCCCTTTGAGGATGAAAGCACTTTGCTTTAAGGCTCTACCCCAGTGTCAGGAATCCCCCTGGCAATTCTCCCCTGTTCTCACCCCAGCAGATGTCTCATCACTCTTTTAGAGACAGCAGTAAAAAGATATATTAGCCTTTTTTTTTTTTTTTTAAAGGAGTACCTTGCCTTAGGAAGCATGGTCTTTCCTTTAAACACTAAAAATTCTGAAGATACTCTACTCCTACACTTTAGAAAAATAATTTTGCTACATAACTTCCCTCTTCCCTCCCAAAAAAGTGTGTTAAGGGGAGAGACAGTGACTCATACTTTTGAACTTTCTGGAAGGAAGAGTATAAAGAAACACACAGGTTCTTTGAAAATATAACACACAATGTCCAAATTTAAACTTTGTTTTAGCTTGAACACCATAATGAAGAAGTACCTAAAACTTGATTATTTGTCGAATAACATTTCTAAGACGTAAAGGCAAAAAACATTCCCTGCCCTGCCCACCCCACACCTAAAAAGAAATGTGATTTTGTGCTTCCACATCATGGGTGAAGAATGCCAGTACCCTCTCATTGTTCCATTAATGTGACAAAACAAACAATAAGGAGAAACTCTGGCGGAGTTCTCAACAAGGTACAAGTTCAGACAATAGCTGAAGGTATTTCTTTTTGGTAAAGAAATGGAATTGCTCTAACTTGAATGAGGGTTAGGACGCTCTTTGCCATGCACGGATTTTGAAGGAGCTGGAAATTCTGCAGGAGTAAAACTGCATCATAAGACAACACTGAAATGAATTTTAAAAACCTGGACAGTGGGGCGCCTGGGTGGCTCAGAGGGTTAAAGCCTCTGCCTTCAGCTCAGGTCATGATCCCAGTGTCCTGGGATCGAGCCCCACATCGGGCTCTCTCCTTGGTGGGGAGCCTGCTTCCTCCTCTCTCTCTCTGCCTGCCTCTCTGCCTACTTGTGATCTCTCTGTGTCGAATGAATAAATAAAATCTTTAAAAACAAACAAACAAGCAAAAAAACCCACAAACCTGGACAGTAAAGCAAATTTGTCAAAGAAATGTTTAAAAGAGATAAGCAAAAAGAAAATCTATGACCTGTGATCTACCACCCAGAGATCACTATAGCTAACAAAGCAAGAGGCAGTGACTAGGGTCTTGTTGAGCAAAAGAGGGTGATGGATATCCTATTATACTTCACCCATCCCCATGTTCAGACTCATCTGGAAATGTGCACAGAGTTCAGAACCATCATGGGAGATTCCGGCCCCTACAGAAATGCCTGATGGTCTGGGCAGAAGAGCTGAAATCACCTTCAGAGGAGAGAAAGACCGGGCAGCCAGACTCCGCGAAGTCAAGGAAAAGGAGAAGTGTTTCCAGAAATAACTAAAGCTGCACCTGGACCCAGCCCTATGCCACAAGCTCATGTGGCAAAACTGAAAGAACTCTATCACCAGAGGCCAGTGCCTCTGCTATGGAAATCCCCACCCCAGGCTCCGGATGAGGAAGGTGTTTCCTCTGTTTGAGGTCACTGGCAGTCCCAGCATGACGGGGGGGCTGGAATGAAGAACAGCAGTAAGAGTAAGAATGTGGGGGCGCCTGGATGGCTCAGTGGGTTAAGGCCTCTGCCTTCAGCTCAGGTCATGATCCCAGGGTCCTGAGATCGAGCCCCGCATCGGGCTCTCTGCTCGGCGGGGAGCCTGCTTCCCTTCCTCTCTCTCTGCCTGCCTCTCTGCCTACCTGTGATCTCTGTCAAATAAATAAAATCTTTAAAAAAAAAAAAAAAAAAGAGTAAGAGTGTGGCCAACTCGGTGTTCTGGTATGGCTGAGATCGACAGAAATGTCAAGAGAGGTAGCAATGGAAGTGGCTGGATCTGAGCGGGGTGGGGGTGGGGGATTGCGGCAGAGAGCTGTGAGACCCTGCGTGAATTACCCGATTCCTCTGTGCTTCCGTAAATGGGGATGTGATAACAGTACTTACTTCACAGGCTGCAATGATTAAAGAATGTTAACCACCAAAAGCATATGGAATGATATTGGCCACACGTAAGCACCGTTTTGGCTTTTATATTTACTTTCTCCTGAGTTTTCTAAAATAAGCCATTTGAATTTTATCACCAGAAAATCTACTGCTTGACTCCTACACAGGCCTCATCAGCTTGTCACTTGTCACTTTATCTTTGGCCCTTCCTGCCAAGTGGCACAAATTCATCTCCATATGCACACACGTACACTAGAGTGACCAACTTCCAGAGTAGGGTTCTTGGTGCTAAACCAGGGCAGTGCTGGGCAAACTGGAACAGCTGGTCACCTTAATATACACATAAAAGAATAGAGAAGAACACGAGAGACATGCCTGTAACACCACAGCTCAGAAATGACCATAACCATGCTAACAGTGTGATTAAGAGTTCCCTCTGGTCCTTTTGTTACACATACGTTCTAGGCCAAATTCGGAGGGTGATCTGTAGATAGAGTTCTGTATCCTGTTTTCAGCCAGTGCTGTATTATTCGTGTAATTCCTGAACATACTGGGGCTGCATACCCACTGGTCGTGTGGATGTTCCAAGGGGCTGAACCACTCCCCTATGCTCTCTTACCAACATTTTCAACTTCTATAACTTTAAGCACCACTTCCCATAAATGGCTTTTCATAGGATTATGATCTTCGAATTTCTAGAAGAAATTCTGAATAAAGATGATGAACTTAAAAAAAGATATATATTATCAAATGGCTTTCCAGAAAAAGTGCATTAAATTCTACTCCCAATAGCAGTATATGAAAAATGTCCCCTCACCAAAGCCGTATCAGCATTTTAAAAAGTTTCTATTTGATAATTAATAGCAACTGAAAAATGCTATTGTTTCACTGCATTACTTTAATAATTTGTGGGTTTTTAAAAATTTCATGTTTAGCCAACTCTCTTTCTTTTAACCAGTTAGCTTGGCATTTTTAAGGTATTTAAGTTGTCTGTTTTTCTAGTGGTTGTCTTAAGCGTCTTTTTGGTCATATTCTAAACTTTTCAGTTTTGTATTAACTCCGAAAGTCACAACTGAGGCAAACTTTTGTGTATGTATATGTCTGTTAAATTTGTCTATGGTATCACACAAACAGAAGCTTGGAAACTCATCAGTGATTCTTCTGTAATTCCTTCCAATACTTTGATGTATGGGCAATCCTTCGTTTAGAGAGAAGTTAAATATCCACTCAAGTGTCTGGTTTATTTTGTTAAGCTTTTTCTTTTCTTTTATATTTACCTCATAGTTTTGAAATAAAATGTGAGGTGAGGCTCTACATGCGAAGGAAATCATAAAACCCATGGTACAATAGCCTTGTGTTGAAATGAGGAAATTGTTAAGAAATTAAATCCGTAGGATACAAATAGGGGATTTGCAGGAGACCCACTCTCAGTAATGAATCAGCTCATTAAAAAGCTGTACTTGACAATAAATAGGATTCATCAGAACAGGCCAGGGACACTCAACCCTCTTCCCACCCCAGGCCCTACCTAGTCTTTCTAAGTTTTGTTTTGGTGGGGTGTTGGGAGCTGAGCAGAAAGGAAGCGGGATGGAAGCAGAGTCAGAATGGGGCTGGGGTCCTTCAGGCACTTCTGGCCCCAGACCTCAATGGCCAAGAGATTCTACTTCTGCCACTAAATAACAGGCAATAAGGAAGAGCAAGGGGCCTGTCAAGAGTTTAAAACAGCTTTCCCTGCCTCCTTTTCAAAAGGCAAAAGATCCCGGAACTAGCTATTTTTCTCACACAAAGTTATTGCTACAGAGATAAAAACAAGGCAGCATGTTATCCAAAATCATGCCGAACAAAGGGCGCCTGGGTGGCTCAGTTGGTTAAGCGTATGCCTTCGGCTCAGGTCATGATCCCAGAGTCCTGGAATCAAGTCCCACATCGGGCTCCCAGCTCCACAGGGAGTCTGTTTCTCTCTCTGACCTTCTCCCCTCTCATGCTCTCTCTTACGCTGTCTCTCAAGTAAATGAATATAAAGTCTTAAAAAAATGTCGAACAGAGCCTTCCACCACCTTTCAGACAAATGCACAAAGATGCAGGACTATAGTGGGAAATGGGGCATCGTTCCCCAACCTGCTCCTCCGGCTCCATCCCCTACTCCTACCTGCTTTCCCAAATCCAGAGCCGAAGAGGGCAATTTTACCTATCCCTGTTGGTTGAATAATCATAGTTGTTTCCCGCCCCCCCTTTCCCTTTGCAATCGTAAACATAATAAAGAGATCTATCAGATAGAAGGATGATTTTTTTTTGGTGTCTACTGATCTGTGGCCCACATCTCCAAACAACTATCTCAAATATTCATTCTCTTGTACTACAGGGCATTTAGGCTATTCCTGCTTGGAGAATTCATTCATTCATTTATTCGTTCAATAATTAATGATTGCCAATTGTCAGACTACTCCTGATAATGAAAGCAGAAAGCCAGGGTGCAGTCAGAGAACTCCCGGTTCAAATCCCAGCTCTGGCATTTACCAGCTGGGGAATCCTGAGCAAGCTACTGACTTACCTTCTGCATCTGGGCTCTCATCTTTAAAATGGATTTAAGGGGCGCCTGGGTGGCTCAGTGGGTTAAGCCGCTGCCTTCGGCTCAGGTCATGATCTCAGGGTACTGGGATCGCCCCACGTCGGGCTCTCTGCTCAGCAGGGAGCCTGTTTCCGCCTCTCTCTCTGCCTGCCTCTCTGCCTACTTGTGATTTCTCTCTGTCAGATAAATAAATTAAAAAAAAATCTTAAAAAAAAAAATGGATTTAAAACCACACAAGGAAAAAATTGTTGTGAGGACTACTTATTTTGTGTGAAAAGTACCCAGGGAAGAAAACTGTAGAATGTCAATCGATAGTGACTGCTGCTTGGGAACAACGCTTTCCCTATGCCACAGGGACCAGAAGGGAAGCGGGGTATATGTAAAAAATTTTGAAGTCCAGCAAGCATTTAAATTCTCATTTCCTCCTAGAAAGAGATCAACCACTGTTCAACAACTAGGAAATTATACATCATTACGTTGAGAAAGATGACTCCGCAGACAAATCCCTGGTTTTAAAATGCATAGGCTTCTGGCATAGAGTGCTGCTTTTACAGGATGGTCAGACACTGGGGACGGCTGTGGGCACCTGCACAGGCCCCTCCTCTGATGGAATCCTGGAGGCCATTGTGAATGGACCTGAACAAGGGTTTATCAAACCTTCTATTGCAAAGAAGCCTTAATAAGCCCCCAATCCAAGAATGCCTCTGGGCCAAATGTGAGGAACACACACTATCTGAAGACAGATTTTCTTTTTTTTAAGATTTTATTTATTTATTTGACAGAGAGAGATCACAAGTAGGCAGAGAGGCAGGCAGAGAGAGAGAGGAGGAAGCAGGCTCCCCGCTGAGCAGAGAGCTCTATACAGGGCTCGATCCCAGCTCCCTGAGATCATGACCCGAGCAGAAGGCAGAGGCTTAACACTGAGCCGCCGCCCAGGTGCCCCTGAAGACTGATTTCTTATCACTATTTCACAGACAAAGGATTATTCACCTGACTCACTGGAAGAGAGAGGCATACTCCTCCGCCCCTCTCCTGGTGGGTCCTAGACATTCAAGGGGACGGGACTCTTTCCTCCATGTGGGCACCTCAGTCCCACATCTCTGTGCATTTCTGTCTGATACTAGGATGGCTAGGAGCCGTGAGGCATCTTGTTTATTATTTCAATTTTCTGGCACACCAAAACCCTTCCGATCACAGGGAGACTCAGGGAAGGCAGAATCCAAAGGACACAATATTCAGGTGCTGGCCAGCAGTTTCTTCCCTTTGTAGGAATCGAAACAAAATTTCTGAAGCACTACATTTTCACATTATGCTACTTCTGTGTCTTTTTCTTAGGCACGTTTATACCAATCATAGGACTTTGATTCCTTTTCTAAACAAGATGAGAGACTGCCTTGGGCTGGGGTTGACTCTAGCAACAAGTATAAAACTGAGATGTCTGTGACCAGGACTTGGCCACAGTCCGAAGTCTCTCTCCATCACGGGCCCCTCCGGAGATATCACCACGTACCCTGCCTTGACCTCCCTCATTCCATCCCAGGTTCTTCTCCAGCTTCAAATCCAAGTGTCCAGCACAGCAAGTCCACAGCCCCAGCTCCACACTCTCTGCTTCCCACCTTCAATCCCCGTAGACCTCAAGCATCAGTAAGTCAGGCCTCAGAGACCTCTGCCCCATTTGGGGCAGACGGTCCCAACCTGACCCTTCACATCGTTTGTAGGGTTGCATAAGGAAGGCAACTTGCTCCCTCTTTTGCTCACACAGCCCTAGGCACTCTCCAGGATCTGCACCCCACAAGATGGAAATCAGAAACCTGCCACACCAACTCTCCCACCTCCCACCCCATCCTGTCGCCTCCACAGCTCCCACCCCTCCCTGCCTCACCTCTGTCTCTCTTGGGCTCCTTTGGTGGCCCTATAGTTTCTCTGCCTCTGACCTCAAGTCTACCTCGCACACCATACTCTATTCCACTTCCAGCAAGTCACTGACCCGCTCTCAATCTCCCTATTTCCTTTTGAGTAGGAGGGGGCGCCCACAGCACCCATTTCATAGGTCTGTCAGGACCATTAAAGAGCATTAGGGGTATCAGGCACCTGGCATAGTGGCTGGCACAGACTGACGAACTCAGATCTTTTCGCCTTAGAGTTGGAAGCCCTGCTGGGGCCACGCCACACCCCATTACATGCCTTCAATGGCTCCCCGCTGCTTACAGAGTAATTAACTCAGCTTTCAAGGTTCTTTCTTCCATCTGCCCCAAGCCACTTTTTTCTAAACTTTACCTTTCCAACTGCTCCTTTTCTCCTCAAATGATCTTTTGCTTAAGCTGATGCCTGCTTCATCCTAGAAGCCGACAGTTTGAGATTTGGAATCAGACTGTCTTGGGTTCAAATCCTCACTCATTTCCTACTTTATGAGTCTCCCTGGGCAAGTTATTTAAATGCTCCAGGCCTTCGTTTTTGTAGCAGGAAAAAAGTGGTTATGACGATTAAATGGGATAACCAGGGTGACAACTTGGCCAAGTGCCTCCTGTGGTACAGTGAGAGCTGAAAAAGCACCGATTACTTTTCCTTCCAGTTCTCCACCATCCTCTTGCTTTGTAGCTCACATGTTACCCAGCTCTGCCTAAAACACCTCCTCCTCTACAGAGCTAAGCCTGTCCTTCAAGGCTCAACTCAAATGTTACCCTCTCCATGAGGGTTTACTTGAAACCCACCCATCTAACTAATCTCTTTTCCCTTCCAAATATCTACAGTACATGGCACTATTCTTGGGCATTTCACAGTAAAAGATCCCACATGGTCGCCCCTACTGCAAGATGTCTTCTCTTTGACTGACAACGTTTATGGAGAGGCCCCATGTCTGATTCATCTTTGTGCTCTGCACACAGTCCTGCATATGGCAGAAAGTTGGTAAATATTTGCTGAGTGAAAGAACACATTTTTGGAGGAAAGGCAAGAGGGATTCCAAGCTTTGAAGACTAAGGACCCAGCACCACTGTGTTACTGAGCAACAGGACAGAGATGGATTTGTCCTGGGACATACTAGAGAAGTAAAGAATGTTTTATTCCTAAGGAGCACTGAAGCCAAACTATACAAAGTAAAGTGAAGTCAGCCTCCTCCTGTCTACTCCAAGTGAAGCATGGCTACCTCTTCAGAGCCAAGAGTAGCCGCCATTTTAAACAAATAAGTCATGCTGCCTCTGGGTGCAAACAGCCTTCAATGCTTCAGTCCTGAGGGGAGGGACTCTTGACTATCATGCACTTGAAAAATTAGATCTTTGATCCCAAGAGGCTATTCTAAACTTCTAACCAGGCCTGTCTGCTTAGCAGTTCGCTCCTTAAAAGCATGTGTTGGTAGCAAATACAGCTGCATTCTTAATCACTTACACCCCACAACCAACTAAAGATAGCTTGAAGAGGTCTGCCATATGCCAAATTCTTCTTTTAAATAAGAACACAAGAACCGTTCATGCAAGAACAATTCAGTCACGGCCATCAGAAAAGAAAAAAGGAAAAGGACTTGACTTTTCTTGGTTTTGAATGAAACACTGAAGTAGAAAAATTCTGATAGAGAAATAGAGACACACTGCATCTTGGCACCCCCATTCACCAGCTTAGATCATCTTACATGACCTGGCTGGAAGCCCAACACTGATGAGAATCCTGAAGACGATCCAGTCCTGCCAGAAATCAGGCAATGACAGTGCCAAAGAATAAACCCAGCCCACAGGACCATCATACTGAACAAATGACAAGGTTAACTTTTCTCACTGGGAACCAGAGTGGGCTTGGATCTACCTCTCTTCTTCTATCCAAACCCTACCAGTCCATCAAGGCAAAGCTCAATTCCTTTCTCTTCTTGAAGCTTCTCAGAACTGCTGAACCCAAGATAATCTTCCCTTTCCCTCCACCAAATTCCTATAATGTTTCTGTCACCCTTTTTGGCCCTTTGCTCTCAATATAAGGTAATACGTGATTATATTTAATTCACAGATCCGGCCTTTTTTTTTTTTTAAACTTATTTTATTATTTGAGAGAGAGCACGCGCATGCACGCATGTGAGCAGGGGATGAGACAGTCTCAAGCAGACTCCGCACTGGGCACAGAGCCTGAACTCACAACCCCGAAATCACAACACGAGCAGAAACCAAGAATCAGACGCTCAACCAACGTAGCCATCCAAGCACCCTGTCCTTTTGGCCTCCCTAGATTGCCAACTTCTGGCAGGCAGGAATCTTAGCTAGATTTCTTTAGACATGTCACTTCCTCCAAACGAACAGCCCCTGACAGGCCCATGTCCAACATGGTAGAAGGTACAGGTATGAATACTTTTCCAATAGAGCCACTGAGGTACAACCCTCGTGACATCAATATTAGCCCTTATCTACTGGCTTTCTCAGGTTTAGCACTCTTCTGGCACCATGGGTCCTCCACAGTTCTCCTCCTCATGCCCTCCTGAATAGTTACAGGACATTTTAAGTAAATCAAGATTGGGTGATACACTGGTATAAATATTTAGAGCTGACCTGGTAAAATTCAATAGTCTTATTCCTTGTAACTTTTTATTCCTACATGAAAAATGGCCATTTGTGCTTAGTTTTCCACGTATCAAGGACTACTACATCTGCAAACTGGGCCAGAGCTGGAGAACATTCTGATAGGGTCAAAAGCATTTCTGCTCTTCCTGCCATCTTCCCCTCCAGGACCACCTGTCCTGCATCTCCACCATCTAGACAGGTTGCTCTTAGGGCCTAAATGTGTAGCTGCATTGCTGGGGTTTCTTTCCTTTGTTTCTGTTCTGTGTTGGACCCTATTCCCTCGATTTCATGTGTTCCCTTTTCCTTTCTCCCTTGCTCTGATGCAATGTTCTTCTACTCCCTGTTTTTGGTTCAGACTGCATCTGGAAACCCTGCCTTTCGGATTCTGTACCAAAAACTTCCATCTATCCCACCCCCAACTTTGCACCACCCACCCAGGCACGCAGTTTGGTTTCGGCTTTCTACACTCTGCTAAATCAGCACTCACGCGGTGGCATTCCATCTTGTAAAATTTGGCTGAGATCTCTCTGGGAGGTTTCTGGGTTTATACTGTTTTTATTCCTTATGTCATTTTATTAGAGCTTTGGGAGGAAGCAAAGATATATACACTCGTTCAATTTACTACATTCAACCAGAAGTCAACAACTAATGTTTACAAGCAGAATTACAAGGTCAGTCATCATGTCTCCTACCATTTTTTTTCCCCTTCTAGCATCAAATACAAAGACTTGCAAGTAGCAAGAGCTCAAGAAGTATTTGCCAAAAGCGTTGGGTCAGTATTTTAATTAACTAAATGCAAACATTTAGACCACCCACAGATTATTACTTTTTAGATTTTATTTATTTACTTAACAGAAAAAGCACACAAGTAGGGAGAGCAGTAGGCAGAGGGAGAGGGAGAAACAGGCGCCCCTCAGAGCTGGGAGCCCAACCAGGGGCTTGATCCTAGGACCCCAGGATCATGACCTGAGCCAAAGGCAGATACTTAACTGACTGAGCCACCCAGGCGCCCCTCAACCACAGATTGCTAACTGCAACTCAGAGAATTAAAACAAACGTATTAATTTTTTTCCAAGGTAATTCTGAAGGCACACTGGTTTCCTAGGAACTCAGACATCACTAGGAGAGTCAGTGGCTTTATGCAGCCCTGCAGCTGCAGGAACTCACCTTCTGATATACTCTGGAAATTTCTTTATACTACAACAAAACAAAGCAAAAAAAAAAAAAACTTTAGAAATGATTATGCTTATTTTATTATCTTACTTTTTGCCCCAACAGCAGTAAATAAACACCAATGCTGGTGGAACTCTAAAGTTCTTTGCATTCAAGATAAAGTCACTAATACTTAAGATTCTACTGTATTCAGGTACTTTCTAACACTATTATACACCAGAGAAAAGACAAAGGAGGTTCCTGCTCATTGATAGGAAGACAGACCATGAATATGTAACTCAACAGCGATTAAATCCTGCAGATTTCAACCTGGGTGATGTAACAGGGTGACCAGAGTCAGGGAAGGCATCCCAGAGAAGCTGACATTTAAACTCAGATACAATTATGAGGAAGGAGCCGGTGATGGGAAGGACAGAAGGAACAGCACTTTAGTCAGAAGGAATGGCCAACACAAAGACCCTGAGACAAGGAATGAGCTGGCCTGCTTCCAAGAGAGTGGTACCAGATGAGGAGAATGATCGATCCAGGCTGACACAGGAATCTGGGGATTGGCAAAGCAGGTGTGAAGTTCCCAGGGAACAAGAGACACGAAACAGTGTGGTTTCTGTAAAGATCGTTTGATTGCTCTGCAGAAAACGTATTATACAGGGGGCAAGTGAGGGGCAGAGTTCCAGAGGGCTCCACAATGCTTCAGGGGAGGGATCATGCCACCTGGACCAAGGGAGGTAACTGCAAAGGGAAAGGACAATTTCATTCTGTCATGAAAGAACAACCACTTTGTTGATGAATCAGATGCAAACAGGCAGTATAGGAAAGTTGGATCAAAGATACCATGAGATCTGGGACCTGGACCTCGGAGGGAATGGTGGTGTCATTTGTCAAGACATGGAAGGTTGGGTGAGTGGACTGCCCACTTTTCGGGGATCAGAACTTGTTTCAGACATTTAAGTTTAGATGCATGCTAGACATCCATGTGGTGACACCAGACACATCTGGAGTTCTGGGAATGGCCATCCTGGAGAAACTAATCTGTGAGTCATCTGCACACAGACAATATGCAAAGCCATGGGACTAGATTCCACTCAGTAAAGCCTGTAGAGAGAGAAAAGAAGGCGGCAGCTTTGGGACCCCAGCACCGAAGTGGGTGTAGCCTTATTAGTGAAGGAACAGTAATTCCTATCATAGTTTACCATCATAGCATCTTAAGACACGCTGGAAGTTAAACTCACACCTATATTATTGCTCGAATTTGAGTAATGGAATCCTACAAAGTAGCTGCATCCAAAGAAATTCTCTAAAAATTCGGAAATTATTAAAATCAATAGGCATGGTACAGCTATGCAAAGAACTGTAACTAAAGTTTTTATCAACTAAAAAAGGTTAGATAATGATGCGTACATTTGGTCAAAAACTGAGAAACAGAAATGGAATCTATCATGTTTGGGACTTTCTACATAACTTCTACCCCAAAATTTTATCAGCACAATCCATGCCTTTTGCCAATACTGCAACAAGTAACATTTGTTTTATACCCAAAAGCCCCCAAATACATCCCCCATGTATTTATATATCCCTCAAAGACAAATAAAAAGCATCAGACTTCACTGAAGGCTTATAGGGAATCCTGCCACGTGCTAGCTTCTCGGAGCAGCTACACTCGGGCCATAGTAACCACGGGCGAACCTTAGGCCCTCCTAAGGAAACAGCTATTTCCGGAAAAGATTAAGTATAGAAAAGTCAACATTCAGAAGAAGATATGCTAGATGTCTTTAGAACACCAAAAAACCCCTCAAAATACTACAAAGTGAAGTCTCTGCTACTGGAAACACAGACCTGAGCCCCTCCACCCCAGACCTGTGGACTAGGACCCCGAAGCTTAGCCAAACCTCTGGGTAACGCACAGGCACAGCAAAGCCCTGGGTCTAGGAGGCCTGGATGTCCCGGCTGGGCACTGGTTGGGCACTGCGGTCACTTGGTGAGTGTCAACACAACTTCCAAAGCAGCAGCCTCATCATCAGTTTCTGAAAAGGGATGTTCACGCTACTCATGCTCCCCTTCATTGTTTGAAGGATTGTGTGTAGGCAGGCAACCCTGTCACATGAAGTGAAAATCTGTAATCAAATACACTCACAAAATTAATCACATATATTAAGTATATTAATAAACTGCATGGTGAATAGGTATAAAAATAAGTTTCTACAACTTGTCTATGACCAAACCAAATGTTTTAAAAGTCTTTCTGCTCTCTCTATTGGATGGCTTTGCAGGCTCAGCAACAGCAACTTTCTCAGGGGCTGTTCTCAAGGAGCACATATGACTTAATGCCATCCTTCATACCATTCAATCAGCAGCTGCTGCTGGGCTCCTACCATGCCAGGTGCTGCACACAATAACCAACCAGGCATATGCCCTGACCTCCCAGAACGAAATAAACCCTACTGTGCACAGAGTGGGTCCTGGGGTCTCTGGGAGCTGTAGAGTCAGTACACCCAAGTCTGGGAACATAAGGTCACGGAGCAGCCACCTGTATCACAGAGTACAGGTTTTTAGTCTACAAAAACCACATGTCCATTTCTTATAAATGCACACAGTTCAGGCACCCCAGGCACCACCTCCCCAGCTCAGACATCTGCCAAACAAATCCCCCCACCCCCCAGCAACTGGCCCAGGAGACCTCTGGAGGAACGTCTGCTGGACCAACCTCACTTAGCTCCAGACACGCGCTCGCTGACAGACTGTGAGCTCCCCACTTTCGTTGGTTACACATGGGGCAGAAACAGGATGTTAGGGTGTCTGAAAGGCTCACTCGGTTAAACGTCTGCCTTCAGCTCGGGTCATGATCCCAGGGTCCTAGGATGGAGTCCCTGCTGAGCAGGGAGCCTGCTTCTCCCTCTGACCCTCCCCCGTCTTGTGCGCGCGCTCTCACTTTCTGAAATAAAATCTTAAAAAAAAAAAAAAGAAAAAGAAAAGAAACAGGATGTTATAACACAATTAGAATATTGACAATAATGGCAGCTTGCTAATATTTACCCCTTGTGCTTTCTTCTGTGCCAGGTGTTAGCTCATGTCACTGTGCACACACCAGCCCATCTTCCAGAAGAGAAAACTAAGAAGGCTTGGAGTCTCTTAGCTTCTTCAGGTCACATAGCTAACAAACGGCAGAATCGGGGCTCCACTTGCCTCCTTACAGCACCTTCAGCTCGGTAGACAAAAGATGGTCCAAGGAGTCACCCAAATACTGGTTTCAGCTTTCCTTTTATCACTCAAATAGCAGTTAACAAGGGCCAGGTGCCACACGCCTTCCTTGGTTTTTTCCTCTTGCTTAGATCTTAGTTTATTCTGGCCTCAAATATGCCACTGAAACATTTAATGGTGATTCCTTTTTCCTTCATCACGAACTTGTCACAAACGCAAACTGTGAATGACTGTCCAAAGGAGCAGGTCGAAAACTCCCACCTCCCCTAGTTGCATCCAATACACACACTTGAACTTAATGGGACTTCAACACACCCCCAAAAGATTAATCAGCACCACAGGGCTCCCGAGAACACAAAAGGCTATTTTGTGGGAGTAACGCCGCACTGCAATCTTCTCTTCTATGATTACACCTCATTTTATAACAATGTGCAGACATTTGGTTGGAGCAAGTATAGTAATTACATTTCTCACTTTGAACTAATTTAAGCAGCTACATCTGAGCTCCTCCACAAGTCCTCAGGCTCATCCACCCGCCTCCCCCCCCACCCCCACCCAGGGCACTCCTATTTGAGGAGACCTAGGGCCTCTCTGCTGAGTGACTATTGCCCTTTCCTTTGGGAACTCTTCTAAATTCCTACCGAATCCCCCCAGCTGACCACCCCCGTGATGGACAGCAGGCCCACGACCCTTCCTCCCCGGCACTCACGTGGATGACCCCTGTGGTAAGAGAAAACAGCCAGGCCAACCACACTCTTTCACTAGGCAGTTGTGACCTGGGTCTAACTCCCAAGCCTCGGGATCGTTCTCCGTTCTCAGACCAAGAGGTTGATGGGCACTCCCTGGGGCTGCTAACTGCCCTTAGGTCAGAAAAGCAAGCACCTCAGCCCTGGGCAAAATGCCAGAGCCACAAACACCACCCCAGGGCCAGAAAACCCCAACTTGTACCCCAGAGAAAAGGTGGGAAAACAGGATTTCCTAGTCCTCTCCACCCAAACCTACAAACTTTCTAATCCTCCTAAAGCCTTCTTCTTATTCACTCTTGATGGTGGTCAAGAATAAACAGTAAGTTGAAATGTTAAAAACAGCAAGAGGAGGGGCGCCTGGGTGGCTCAGTGGGTTAAAGCACTCTGCCTTCAGTTCAGGTCATGATCCCAAGGTCCTGGGATCGAGCCCTGCATCGGGCTCTCTGCTCAGCGGAGAGCCTGCTTCCCTTCCTCTCTCTCTGCCTAGTTGTGATCGCTGTCAAATAAATAAATATTAAAAAAAAAAACCCAAAAAACAAAACAAAAAACCCCCCCCAAAACCAGCAAGAGGAGCCATGTGCCCCCTTCCTCCTTCCCTCAGATCCAAGAGCCTAGTTTTGTTTGGTGGGACCCAATGTTCTATCTGCTCCTGTCTACGCACCCACCTGTCTCAAAGACTGCAAGAAGCTTTCAGAGAGGAAGTGACAGGGGCCTAAGTGGTTGTGGAAATGAAGGTAGTCCCCTCTGGGGGTGGGGGGGGACTTGCGGAGGGGGGAACTTGCAGAGGGGGGATGGGAGGTTGGGGGCAGGTAGCACCACACACTTGAGAATGTGTCATTTCACCTTTTCTGGGCTAGGCGACTCAGCCTTCCTGGCTGCAGGTGAGAGGCCAGAAACAGTTAACATCAAATTCTTCTTTGTTGGGAGCAAACCTGTTCCGCCAGAATGGCCTGATAAAGGGAGCCACCACTTCCTTCGAGGTAAGATCCACCTTTCCTGAGAGCTCAGACCCACAAATGAGGCAGGGCTCTCTCTACCAAGCCACCTGCCCAGGCAGTTCTCACCGGCTTCTGATCCAAGTCATGGGACACGACTTGGGGCAGTGGAAAATTTTGTCTTTCTCAAACGGGGCACTCAGCTCCTTTATTCATCGTTCAAAGACCCACCACGGAAGGTCTCTGACCTCATAGCTAATGTGAGGTAACGATGAGAAAACTCACAAGTCACAATTTAACAGAAACCTCACATCTGGGGGCGCCTGGGTGGCTCAGTGGGTTAAAGCCTCTGCCTTCAGCTCAGGTCATGATCCCGGCCGGGATCCTGGGATCGAGCCCCACATTGGGCTCTCTGCTCGGCGGGGGGCCTGCTTCCTCCTCTCTCTCTGCCTGCCTCTCTGCCTACTTGTGATCTCTGTCTGTCAAATAAATAAAATCTTAAAAAAAAAAAAAAAGGAAAGAAGCCTCACATCTGTACGTGTGTGGGGTGGTTCGAGGGGGGGGGAGAATAGGATTAATACCTCTGCCTGAATTCAAGGAAAACCCCATATGCAGTGAAAACCCATCAAATGATAATCTTAGGGCCATTTAAATGATCCTCGTCAAGTAAAGATGCTATGTGCGAGGGTGGGGGGCTCTCATCTATTGCTGTGTGGCCACAGATGCAAGAGAGCTGCTGATAAATCAGAGGTGGATACATACATAGCATGCAAAGCTTCCCTCAGCTCAAGGCTTGGGGCGGGGGTGCTGCCTATTTAAAGCAATTTTATGCTGAGTCTTTGTGTACAGTGACTGTCACGCACACCCGCATTCATGTGCTTTGCAAATCTGGATTTTGGTGTCTGGTTTGCTTAAATCAAAAGATCAACGTGCATTTATTCTCTCCGGCTGGCTGACTCACTTGTCCTTGTACCTCTGAAGACACTGTATCTCCTCATGCTTCCCCTTGGGGGCAGGTAACCCCAAAACTCTATTTTGAAGATATTTCTCCCATTGGAGAAGTGCAACACTTTGACAGTCATTTTCCTCCAGAACAAATAATAAAATTACTGAAAGCCAGACAAGGAAGCCAGAGGACTAAAAAGGGACAGGAAAAAAAAAAAAAGTTACCAATGTTTATGACCTAGCTCATGTAGGGAGGGTAACTCCCCAATAAGCCACCCACCCAGGCAGGGCCCCCTTTTTTCCTCTTTCCGGTTTCTTTGCCAGAGTCCCCTCCAGAACCTTGCATAGTCACACATCTTGGCACAGCCTAGGAGAATCTCAGTATTCAATGAATCAAATGGATGAGGAGCTCTAGATCCTCCACTAGGCCAAGACAGGATTAATCCGTGTGTTTGCAGCTCCAGAGTTAGGTGGATAGTTTCTCACCAAAACCGTCATAGGGGCCCCTCTCCTCTCTTGCTGGTTTCCACTTTGGAGCGGCTTTTCAGAGGGGCAGGTCAGGCCCCCTCAGCAAGATGAAACTGCTTCCTGGATGCCAGTTGCAGTCACATACTAGGGACCTCAGATGTGGCCGACGCCACGGCAGACTGTCATGTGCCATGTCTGACTGAATCCTCACGAGCCTCCTATGATTAGTACCATTTAAGAAACGAAAACACCGAAGTTTGGAAAGATGAAAAATGCAGTATAAGGGACAGTCAGAATTTGAAACTGGCTCCCTCGCCTCTGAAGTGGAGGCGGTTTTCATGATGCCACAGAGAGTCCCTGTCGCCTTCATCTCTGAACCGGTCACAGAGCTCTAAGCCAATCGCATCATCCAGAGCCAGAGGCCCAGGAACTGGTCAGATTTTTGGAAAATTCTTCTTCAGCCCACAAATATCACCCTAATGTTGGCTTTCATCATCAGCCTTCTCTTTTTCAACTACACTCTACACGAAAGACAGTGGTTCCCTCAAAATTCATAGGTGCTACTGACACAGCACCTCTTCGTGGACCCATCAATTTATGTACATACACCGTCTGAATTAATACATAAAACAGCCCAGAAAAGTAGATACTGTGGTCCCTTTTTTTACATGTGAGGCTTTGAAAGGTTCAGGTAATTCACCCCTGGTCTCATGGCTAATAACCAGCAGAGCGGAGTTCACACCTGGGTCTGCTTTAGGCTAGAAGCACGCCATCTCACAGCAGGCACTAGCCACACATGGCCATGAGCACTGCAAACAGCTCGTCCCCATGAGATGTGGTGCACATGGAAAACATGGCATTTCAAAGACGTGGTAGAGGGGCACCTGGGTGGCTCAGTGGGTTGCTGCCTCTGCCTTCAGCTCGGGTCATGATCCCAGAGTCCTGGGATGGAGCCCCGCGTCGGGATCTCTGCTCAGCGGGGAGCCTGCTTCCCCCTCTCTCTGCCTGCCTCTCTGCCTACTTGTGATCTCTGTCAAATAAATAAATAAAATCTTAAAAAAAAAAAAAAGTGGTAGAAAAAAATGCACAATATTTCACTAATTTTTAATATTAAAATCACCTGTTTGTATTCAATTTTTTCTTTAAATACTGCCACCAGAACATCTAAAACGACTTCTGGGACTCATGTTTTATTTCTACTGGATAGCACTGGTCTAAATCCTTTGGTTTTTACCAAGAAGCCCCTACTACCTTCCTGTAACATAGCTCTGAGCAATTCGCACCTTGGATGTTATTTTAAAAAAAAGAATAAACAGCCTCACCTCTAGTAATGGGAATTATGTTTCCTGATAAAGGCTAATAATAATTTTAAATGCGGGGGCAGGGGGAGTTTCTAACTCGTGCTGGTACCAGAGAATCTGCAAGCAGTCTACACTGGCGGCCACTCCTCCCTGCCCATGCTGGGCTCGTCAGCATGTCGGGGCACCTGGTATACCTTCTCAGGCAGAGGCTCTTTTCACATCGCTGCTTGTACTCCCTATCCAGTTCTTAACCTAACTAAAAATGGTTCCCAAATCAAATCAAAAGATGACCTAGCTTTTTTCTCCTAAGAATGAGGCTTTTACAGGTAAGAAGTTAGGTTGAAAGATGTCACCCATGGAATCTCCGGTGACAGAAGGAGCCTGCCACACTTCCATACCCTTATCCCGAGGAATGGCTGTCAGTGTGGGGTGCCAAGCTGGCATCAGGATGGGGTTGTGGCCGCCACAGGACTTGAGGCTTCCCTGTGCCTTTGCTGAGGAAAACCTGCCAGCGGAGGCTCTTGACCCTACTGCAACAGCGAACTTAAAGGGTTCGTTCCCTCTCAGGATTGTCGGTTTGTTTTAATCACCATCATCAGCTGCAGGACATAACCCATTTCTAAATTGATTGCTTTCCATGTGCCAGGCACTGTGCAAAGCATGTGATCCACATTATCTCAACTAATCTTCCTGCAATTCTTTTAAGGAATTCCTCTCTGTAAACGAGGAAATCCCAGCTCTGGACCCAACTCTGGACCCTGGAAAGACTCACTGAACCACAGGCTCTGGAAAAGCAACACTACAGAAGGAGCCCAGGGAAGAGTGGGCCTGCCCTCCTTCCCTGGCCTTCCTGTGATAACCCCTCCACTTGCCATGGGGAGGGCAATTCGGTCAGCTGCAAAAGTGCTAACATGGCATTATTTCATAGTTACTGAAATTACTTGCTCTTAAACAGCACTCCCACACGATGACATGACAAGACAAATGGCATGTTTACCTGTATGCTGTAACTGGCCACACGTGTACAGGTTATGTGAAGTAAATGGCGTGAAGGGACTTGAGAAACTAAGCTGCAACAGGCGACAAAAGGTACCGATGGAATGTTGGCCTGAACAGCTCATTTCCTTGCCTTAACTGGCGTCTAACTTGGTGTTAATTGACTTTGAGTTAAGAACCTTTCATAGAAGTCGAGGAAAACTGACCTTTGGAGCGCCGGTGACTTGTTGGGTAAATATGTCTTTATGGACTTCATAAAATGCAGATTGTGTAAACACATACTCAGGAACTATTAAAAGCACTGGGTGGCTGAAGTAAGGCTCAAAGGTGGCCTTGAAGATTCCTGAGTACTCAGTAGGTGGACAATTACGAAAATGAACATCAAGGATATAATTACAATTTAGGAAGTGGATCTCCTGACTGAGCCAGGGCATCTGGGAGGGGGAGGGGTGCTGCAGACACGTGCATTTTTAACAAGCCCTACAGACGGCTGACTGACTAGGTGGCCCAGGACCAGCTCTCAGACACACCGACTTCAATGCTATTAGCAGCTCATTCCCCTTCTTGCCTGTCCTTCCGCACCTGTGCCGAAGAGTACCAGCCAGGGAATACAAAAGACTAGAGTACCTCACCTAGAAGTGGAGAGTTCATTTGGGAAAGGCAGGAATGCCCGTCCCCATCCATGCCCACCACATTAAAAGCCAAGAGGATACAATACCTAAGTGCTCAGACTGGCAAAAAGGAGGCCCTGTGACAGGGAGAGACGTCTACTCCTCTAAACCCCATGGCAGCTAAGAGTGAACAATACATCTATTAAAAGAAAAATTGAGGGCACTGGGTGGCTCAGTTGGTTAAGCGACTGCCTTCAGCTCAGATCATGATGATGGAGTCCCAGGATGGAGTCCCACATCAGGCTCCCTGCTCAGCAGGGAGTCTGCTTCTCTCTCTGACCCTCTCTCCTCTCATGCTCCCTCTCTCTCTCAAATAAATAAAATCTTTTAAAAAAGAAAAGGAAAAATCGAGGGTGCAGGCTCAGCACGAGCAGCATGCATTTTCAATGCAAACAGCCTGGAGCCTTTCTATGTACAGACCACGCACACCCCCCCACCCCTGCCAACCCCGCCACCCTAAACTGCACAAAGAGAGGCAAACAGCACATGTCTAAGAGTTGGCTGCATCCAGAAAAGCGCCTCCAATTCTGGTCCCCCAATTTCTTGGAGATGGTTGAACTTGAACACGGATAAGGAGACAGGGATGATGCCTGGCCAGCAGAACGGAGCACACACAGCCTTCGTGCATCAACAGGGCGGTCAGAACAAGAGAACTAACTGGTTGTTGCTGCTGTGGACAGCGGTTCCATAGGAGGCTCTGCCGACAAGCAGAGCCGCATGCCCAAGTCACTGGGCACGTGGGTTCCTTATCACAGAAGTATCCAAGCAGAAACTGAAGGGCCACTCAGCGTGGTGGAACAGGGCCTACTTCTCAACTCCCTGAAGTGGTAAGATCTTTGGATCCGGTGTTTCAGTCCTGGGAGGGGGAGGAAAAGAGTGTGCTTTCATACAGACAACTGTGCCCTCGACCATGAATAACCCTATCCCCAAGAGCTTATCATAACAGCTCATCATAACATTTGTTTTTTCTAGTGGACACAGAGATTACCAAATTAAGTATCAAATGTGGTGATGTGGTGACTTAAGTATTCCCAAGGCCAGCAAGTGTCAAATCTATAAACAGTTTATGAATGAGTATAAATTTTCAACAATCAAGAATGAGTACTTGTTGGTAAGAGTTACTGTGCAGTTTACTGAAAATTTCCCAAAATCTATATAAAAAGTTGCCAATATTCCTGCTCTAGGGGTACGCCACCTCAGAAATGCTAACAATCCGATTTACATCAACATCCTACTAGTAAAACCACTTAAAGAGAGAACCGTCAACTCTTAAAAACACCAAAAAGGGCCTGACATCGTCAAGGAGCAAGTTGTTTTCTCGTAGCCATGCACTACAGCACACGTTCATTCTCACACATCTGAATTTGATTCTTAATTTCACCTGCCAGTTTAGCAATCTGCTGGTCTCCAAATAGGAGAAAGGAAGAAGAACGAACTGGCTTGTTTGGTTTTCACATCTGTGTTAGTTAGTACACTCTTTTGCATTATTATCCCATTCGGGATAAGAATCAGCATTCTTGTTCTACCCAAGAAGCACCAAGGCTCTCGGGATAAGAAGCGCTTGCCTAAGGCTGTATTGGTTGGTCACTAGTGAATGAGTGGACCCTCAACCCTGGTCTCCCCGGCTGGGAGAGGCTCATTGCCCCACCATCCAAAAATCAAGACCAGCTGTGGCGGTAGCGCTCCTGCAAAGCTGTTTGGACCTTAAGCCCTTTCTCAGAGGTTCCAACCCCTTGTCAAGACACTAGTCTAAGAAGAAATGCACAAACTCAAAGTCAACTGCAGGAACCTTTAGAAGCCTCAAGACTGAGCGCCACCGGAGTGATCTCAGATTCACTTGCCTCAACTTCTGTGAAGGAAGCTTTTTTTGAGGGGAGGAGCAAAAGAGGAGATGGAGGGGACTAGGGATTGACAGGAAACGAGAAATCTACAAAGGAGGATTCTACTTGGGAGATTGAGAGTCTAAGGTGCGCAGGCCCAGTCAGTCATGCTCAAGCTGCCATTTTTCTGGAGTTCTTAAGTCATTAGTTGACTTCAGTCCCATTTTTTTGGTTTGATTTTTTTAAATTGTGGAAAAAATATATAACATAAAATTTTATCATTCTAACCATTTTTAAGTGTATGGTTCAGTGGCACTGAGTACATTTACATTTTCGTGCAAGACTGTGTCCCATTTTCTTCTGGTTCTGGGTGACAAGCTATAGTCTTAAAACCTGGCATCAGTTTTTCTTAGAGACATCTGTTCTAAGTCAATGTATTTTCATTTCTAGGTAAAAGCATATGATTCTATAACTCTGTTTTCCTTTAAATTTGAGCAAATACGGGTCTCACATTAGCAAAGGGTTTTGTCAAAAATCAAATGCAAGAACTATTCTTGTTTCCTGCAAAATAACTGGTTCCATCCACTAAAGAAAACAAAACAAAACAAAACCTATATTTACTACTTTAACTATTAAAATAGCTAAATACGGGGGCGCCTGGGTGGCTCAGCGGGTTAAAGCCTCTGCCTTCAGCTCAGGTCATGATCCCAGGGTCCTGGGATCAAGCCCTGCATCGGGCTCTCTGCTCAGCAGGGAGCCTGCTTCCCTTCCTCTCTCTCTCTGTCTGTCTCTCTGCCTACTTGTGATCTCTGTCTGTCAAATAAATAAATAAAAAATCTTTAAAATAAAATAAAATAAAATAAAATAGCTAAATACGTATCCTAAAAGCAACTGTGTTACATTACCAAGTTAATAGGGCTGTCAAAGTTTTAGCTAAACCTCTTTTTAAAATAATTTTTAAAAAGTCATAATTTACAGCACCTGTAGGTGATTTTTCATATGCTTTAGAACTTATTAAAGACCTCTTGGATCAACAATTAGAATTTATTTTTTGTCCCTTATGATCTTACTTCATATGTAACATCAATTTGGTATCTTCCTCCCTTAGTAATTATTTGTTATCCAACATAAATGAGGTGGAACCAAGAAGGAAGGGCAGGAAAAGAAGGAGGAACACTTCTCAGAACATTCCCATTCACAGACATGGAGGTGTGTTGCCTTTGGAATACCCTCCAAAATGGCAGAGTAGGATAAATTAATGGTAGTGACAATTGGGAAGGTTGGAGGAAGGGCTTTATTATTATTTTTTAGATATAACTGACATATAACATTATGTTAGTTTCAGGTGTATGACATGATTCGGTATTTGTAGATACTATGAAATGATCATCACACGATAAATCTAGTTAACATCTGTCACCCAGGATCTTTAAACAGAGTAAATTTTCCCTAGTCAATACCATCTTGGTTGGTTACAACCCTCTAGGTTTGACTGCTTCCCAGCCTATCCCCTACTTCCGCTTTTCCAAATCCTGATTAGTCTGAGGCACATTAGAATCTCCTGGATTTGCTTTAGTAAGGACACACACAGTGGAGGTGAAATTCTAATTCCATTTGTCCAGGGATGAGAAAGGTTAAGACTGTAAAGCAGGAAGGGCACTGCATCCTAAACAGCATCCCAAACCAACCCTGGGCCTCTGTTCGACTGATAAACTGTCCTTGTTAGGACAGCTTGGAGGGCGGGGGGCGGGGTCTGTTTCAGGTTGTACACCAGGGGTGATGGGTGGACCGCACCTACCTAATTCTCTAGGTCACTGCTGTGCTGCTCATTGTGGAATAACAGGAACATGGAAGGGAGATCCATCATTTACAACCAAATGATCCGAATCATTTGGACAATTCAGAAGCACTGAACTAGGATCTTCAGGCTCACACGGGACCCTTTCACTTTCTGACAGAAAGAATGCCCAGCTGAAGGAGATCAACAAGAAGAAACAAAAGGAAGGGATGGATAGTAGCCCAAGAGAAAAAAAGTTTTAAAAATACAAGTTTCCTATCCTACACAAGCAGTAGGAATCTCGTTATCGCATGGGGAGTCCTGACTAAAGACTGTAGTTTGAAAGCAGGAATGGGAAATGGATCAAATCTCACTGTAGCAAAGTAGGGTATGTCTGCCCAGCCTGTTTGTGGGACCTTTGGTTTGTGGGGATAGTGGCTTGGTTTGGAGCTTATTTTCATTCTTTCTCAAGCCTAAGTTTCCACAAGCCCTTGGCTACAACACTACCTGTGTTTGGTACAGAGGATAATCCCACCTTTATCTGGTTTCAGCCTATAGGGCAGTGACCCTAGAAAAACTTGAAGTAGAAAGCTACCATAAAAACATGCTCTTATATGACCAGGTGGTCAACTCTTCCCTTCCCTCCTTAGGGGCCACAGCACCTGCTGGCTTAGAAGCGTGCAGTGTTCTCACACTAATGTGCCAAAACCGCCACCCTTCCCATCCTGGCATCCACCTACCCCCACCCCACGAGACTTGTATATCAAATATTACTTCCTGCTGTCTATGACCACACTGCCTTGGCAGTTAACATCAAAAGCAAACACATGGAGAGAACAGAAGGCACTGGAGCTGGGGAGGAAGAACAAGGAGAGGTAATGTTTCAAAACTTTTTTGCTGGTACCCAGGTGCAAAAACCCTGGAACATCACATGTATTTCAATTTTTCACCCGAGGGCTCATCTCCTCTCTCCCAGAATGGCAAGCTGAAAGAGGCCCTCCTCTGTCTCTACTCCCAACCCTTCTGTCCCTGAAACACAACACGTGGAAGCCAGACCTCAGGAACCCTACCTGCCATCTGCAGGTGAGCCACACAGGGACAGCGTCTGGCAAGCTCAACTACTGTAACCGATTGCACAGGAGCTGACCAACGATATCAATCTGTTCAGTGTTGATGGTTCACCGTCTACAGGGGCCACGTGAACCCGAATTGACTGTTTTCACCATCCTTATCTTGTCTCCTGGGGGTTCCACAACTTGAGGACAGCGATTGTCATGAATGTTTAACATAGTACCCAAAACAAGACTGGAACCAAGGCCAGATGACATCTGCTCACTGCCATATCCCAAACCACTGACTAGCATGGTGACCCCAGTATATGCATCTGACCTCTCCAGACTGCAATTTACATGTAAAAGAAGGGAGCTGAGATGGTATTTTCCTAAGATCCTCCCCAGTTCTATAATTTTATGATCTAATTGCAACCATTTTACTCTACTGAGGAAGGGCAATGTATCCTGCACACTTCACAAGCAATTTCAACAGACCAGTGCTGTGTTTCTGCAGAAGTAACAATACTAAAAACATATCACCCCCCCTACTTACTTGGGTTATTCCCAAATTGTAAGTTTGATCTACAAAGTTCTGAATTTCACAGCGTACTTGACCATCTTCCAATAAGCATAACGACACCCTCCCTGGAACAGAACTTTTTACAGCAATGACTACTGCATTTAATTAAGGCTAGAGAGCAAAGTCCTGCCCAGGTATGGCAGAGCAACAATTATTAGCAGCCTTCTTGACTCCAGCCTAACACACCCTCTAACTAGTTCAACTAATTTGAATTTAACAACATATCACATCATCTTTTCTTCAAAACCCTAAACAGATCTGTCCTACCTAAAGAACAAATGTCCAAGTACCTGCTTTGTTAGCCTGGCACTCAGCAGCCTCCCAAAGCTAGTCTCAGCCAATTCCACTGGCTTATTCTCTGAGCTCCCCCAGCATAAACCTAGACAAGAGTTTCCTACCTGTGGAAGAGACCTTTGGACAAGAGATGCCTCCCCCCATACGGCTTATCTGTGCCTCCCGCAAAATGCCTACCACCAATCACCCTTATTTAAGTCCTCTAAGATTCAAGATCCACCCTGCTGAAAGTGAACTCTTCCCTGACTGGGGCAGCAAGAAGTATTTTAATTTCTACTTTATATTTTTCTCTGTTTAAAAAAAAGAATATTATGCCAACCAACACATGAAAAGATGCTCAGTATCACTAATCATCAGGCAAGTTAAAACCACATCAAGATATCACCTTACACCTGGGACCCCTGGGTGGCTCAGTTGGTTAAGCAGCTGCCTTCGGCTCAGGTCATGATCCCAGCGTCCTGGGATCGAGTCCCGCATTGGGCTCCTTGCTTGGCGGGGAGCCTGCTTCTCCCTCTGCCTCTGCCTGCCATTCTGTCTGCCTGTGCTCGCTCGCTCTCCTCTCTCTGACAAAAAAAATAAAAATTAAAAAAAAAAAAAAAAAAAAAAGATATCACCTTACACCTGCCCGAAATGGCAAGTATTAAAAAAAAAAAAAAAAAAAAAAACACCCCAAAAAACAAAAAACCAAGAAATAACAAGTACTGGTGAGGATGTGGAAAAAAGGGAACACTCATGCACTGTTGATGGGAATGTAAATTGATGGACCAATATAGAAAAGAGCATAGAGTTTCCTCACAAAAATTAAAAACAGAGGGGCGCCTGGGTGGCTCAGTGGGTTAAGCCACTGCCTTCAGCTCAGGTCATGATCTCAGGGTCCTGGGATTGAGTCCCGCATCGGGCTCTCTGCTCAGCAGGGAGCCTGCTTCACCCTCTCTCTCTCTCTGCCTGCCTCTCTGTCTACTTGTGATCTCTCTCTGTCAAATAAACAAATAAAATCTTTTAAAAAAAAAATTAAAAACAGAAATGCCATACAATCTAGTAATTCCACTACTGGGTATTTACCCAAAGAAAACAAAACTCTAATTCAAAAAGATACATACACTCCTATATTCACTGTAGTATTATTTACAACAGTCAAGATATGGAAGCAATTCAAGTGTTCATGGAGAGATGAATGGATAAAGAATGTGGGGCACACACACATATACACCATGGAATATTAGCCATAAAAAGGAAGAAGATTTTGCCATTTGCAACAAAATGGACAGACCTAGAGAGGATTATGCTAAATGAAGTAAGGCAGACAGAGAAAGACAACTAGCAAATCACTTCACGTTTATGTGAAACCTAAAAAAACAAAGCAGAATAGACCTGTAAGCACAGAGAACAAAATGGTGGTTGCCAGAGGGAGGTGGTGTGGGGGAATGGGCGAAAGGGTGAAGGGGAGTGGGCAATACAGGCTTCCAGTTACAGAATGAGTAAGTCACAGAGATGAAAGGCACAACGCAGGGAATACAGACAATGGTATTGTAATGGTGTTGTGTGGTGACAGATGGTAGCTACACTTGCGGTGAGGACAAGATAAGGTAAGGAGTTGCTGAATCACCACTATGTTGTACACCTGAAACTAATGAGACATTGTGTGTCAGCTATGCTTCAAAAAAAAGAAAGAAAAGAATATCATGCTTATAAATAAAACATAATTTTTTTTTTTTAAAAGATTCCATTTATTTGTCAGAGAGAGAGGAGAGCGAGCGAGCATAGGCAGACAGAATGGCAGGCAGAGGCAGAGGGAGAAGCAGGCTCCCTGCCAAGCAAGGAGCCCGATGTGGGACTCGATCCCAGGACGCTGGGATCATGACCCGAGCCGAAGGCAGCCGCTTAACCAACTGAGCCACCCAGGCGTCCCTAAAACATAATTTTTTAACATTAACTCTCCCTACAATATCTGGAACTAGAAGAGTCCTTCAGTATTATTATGTTATTCAATTGCTTAATTTTAGAGATGAGAAAGCAGAGTCCAGAGAAGCTCGACATCTTAGGCCGCACACCAGGGTAGTGGCGAAGAAGGAACGGGAACCTAAATTTCCTGACTTCCAGAGCTCTGTACACATGTTAACAGGGTGACCATCTTCTGTGCCGCTTGGTATCCACTCAAGAGTGCACAGCACAGGTACTGGACAGCTCTAACCATGGGAGCTAAAAAGGGCAACAACTGAAGACAGAGAAGACTCAAGCCCCCAGCACTCCCAGCTTTAATCAGAAGACTAAACATCATGCCAAGTCTCTAGAGGAGAGGTCCTGACTCACTTTCATCTCCTCCTCCTCCAACTACACTTGGCCCCTACTTTCCTCAGACCTTCCAACCAATCCACCCAGGAGTAGGAACACACCTTCTTGCGACTGCGTCCCCTACAGAAGGACCACACTTACTTTCTTACAACCAGAATGAGGGCCACAGGGATTCCCAATTTTCTAAGTATAAAGACTCAAAGGGAGAAAATTCGGACACCAGCTCCCCTCCCCAGGGATTACAGCTGTATTTGTTATTAACCGTAAGTTAAGAAAAATATACGACAAACATCCACTGTGAATTGGGTAATATTTTAATGAGGTCATGGTTATTATTCTGTAAATGCAGCTATGTACATTGAAACAGAGTAAGAGCTACAAAGGGGTGACATTATGTATTTGGTTTACAGACACCTGGGAGTGTTTATGGGTTCTCAGACACTCGGTTGGGAAGTGCTAGGTGGTGGCATCAGACCAAAACTTCAGATGGGATATCTAGGGGTAGGGGTGGAGGGTCTTTAGTCTCTTATCACCTTCCTGTCAAAGACAAATATGACAGGCTAATGAACACACAACCAGAGGGTCATCAGCTCATTTCAGATTTCCCACCACATCTGCTCCCATGTTGCAGTTTTACTATCATAAGCACTGGGGTATTTTTAGTACCACTGTTTTGGGGAACAAAGGGTCTCTCATTTACTTCAGTCCTCTGGTCTATTCTTGGCTTTCCTAGCCATGCTGCCTCAAGTGGAAAGCCCCATCCCAATTCACATTCCAGTCTTTTCCCCATCTCTCACCAGGAATCATCTCTAAAGAGTAAGCAACTGACAAGTGATGGATAATTTGCATTTTAACCCTATTCAAATTTGGGTAAATGGTTTAATATGCATGCTAATATTCCATCATTATTCCAATTAAGGAAACTATTATGTTAAAGTGTTTAATCAGGAGAATTAAGGAGAACTCCAGACACCTAAAATTAACTTCTAATAGTCTTGACATTCATTTCATTTAGGTGCAATTTGCCAAGCTATAAGCAACTCCTTGCTTAAAACTTCTGCTCAGGCACGTGGGTATTCCTGATAAGACCTAAAAGCAATTCATTTCCTAACTAGATTGCTGTCGAAAAGAATAAACTGAAAGGGCTGCAATTTAAATACAATCAAATCCCCAAGCAGTGCATTCCAGAAGACTTAAACACCATCATCGGATCCCGAGGAACAACAATGCTATTCGCATCAGAAACAACACAACCACTTCCTCTTTCTCTGACCTTCTCTGTTTAATTACTTCCTGTGATTTCTTCTAGGGCTGTGCGTGCCTGCTTCCCCAGGCGGCAGGCTTTCCATGCAAGACGGATTTGTCTGGAAGGTGCAGAATGCCAGCTGACCATAGACCTTACATACAAAGTGCTGGGACTTCGTATTTCTTTTTAAATGATGGATTTCTTGGGCCCCCTGGCATTCACCAAGAACGATTTTTAAGCCGTAAGAAAAAATTCTTCCAGCATATTCCCATCTAAAGCCAAGCTCCATCTCAAACTTGGAAACCCTGCCAGGGATGGAGAAGCGGCTGCTTGATAATAGTATGTCTCCATGTGGAAGCACCACCTTCTTCAACAGATTCCAAACACCAAGTATGTGAAGTCAACTTTGAAGACACAAACCTGGCCACTGTGAGCTTACTACCATCACTACCGGATAAGCCCTGACAATTCATGAATTGTCATCCACGGACCAGCAGCACCAGCAGCACCTGGAAGTTTATTAAAAAATGGAGAATCTGAAGGGCACTTGGGAGGCGCAGTGGGTTAAGCATCCAACACTTGGTTTCAGCTCAAGTCATGATCTCAGGGTCCTGGGATTGAGCCCCGAGTTGGGCTCCATGCTCACTACAGAGTCCACCTGAGATTTGTTTCTCCCTCTCCCTCTGCCCCTCTCGTTTCTGTTGTCCATCTGTCTCTCCCTCTCTAATAAATAAATAAATCCTCTTTAAAAATGCAAAATCTATGGGGTGCCTGGATGGCTAAGTGGGTTAAAGCCTCTGCCTTCAACTCAGGTCATGATCTCAGGGTCCTGGGATCGAGCCCCAAGCCCCACATCGGGCTGTCTGCTCAGCAGGGAGCTTGCTTCCCCTCACCCCACCGCCTGCCTCTCTGCCTACCTGTGATCTCTATCAAATAAATAAATAAAATCTTGAAAAGAAAATACAAAATCTGAGGCCTTTCTAAACCAGAATCCTCACTTTGCAAGACTCACAATACAAGTTTAAGTTTGATCCTCCTTCCAAAATAGCTAGGCTAAAACACAGGTCCAGAATAGTGTGCACTGTTATCCATTCTCATCTAGACTTTCAAGGATAAGGTGGCTAGTTCTTTTTCCCAAAGAGGTATCTGTAAAGTCGCTCTTTTTTTTCTTTGAAAGATTTTATTTATTTGAGAGAGAAAGAGTGAGAGAGAGAGCGAGTGAGCAGGGGGAGTGGGAAGGAGAAGCAGACTCCCCGCTGAGCAGGGAGCCTGACATGGGGCTTTATCCCAGAATCCCAGGATCAGCACCTAAGCCAAAGGCAGAGAGACGCCCAACCAATGGGGCCATCCAGGTACCCGTAAAGTTGCTCTTTGTATCAGTACAGAAAAGGTCACCTCTGGGGGCACTGCTTTCCAGTGCTAAAAAGGAATGCAAGAAAGAAATGTCACCTCAGGGGCGCCTGGGTGGCTCAGTGGGTTAAGCCGCTGCCTTCAGCTCAGGTCATGATCTCAGAGTCCTGGGATCGAGCCCCGCATCGGGTTCTCTGCTCAGCAGGGAGCCTGCTTCCTCCTCTCTCTCTGCCTGCCTCTCTGCCTGCTTGTGATCTCTCTGTCAAATAAATAAATAAAATCTTAAAAAAAAAAAAATGTCACCTCACAGCTCTGAGGCAGTTTCAGGATTCAAAGTGAGTTCTAACTTCATTTGCTCTACAGTAATATAAATCAAGCTGTACACACCACACAATTTTTTATATAAGAAAACTAAAGCTCTACAAAGTTATGACATGTAATATTCTATAATCATGGGGCCTGAAGTTAAAAGACCTGGATTAAAAATAACAAATTCTGGGGCACCTGAGTGGCTCAGTGGGTTAAGCCTCTGCCTTCGGCTCAGGTCATGATCTCAGGGTCCAGGGATCGAGCCCTGCATCGGGTTCTCTGCTCAGCAGGGAGTCTGCTTCCTCCTCTCTCTCTGACTGCCTCTCTGCCTACTTGTGATCGCTCTCTGTCAAATAAATAAAATCTTTAAAAAAAAAATAACAAATTCTGCTCTGTGACCTCAGACAAGATACTTAACCTCTCTGCATCTTTTCCTGGCTGTCAGACATATTCCATCCTTGTGTGAGGGCACGAGTGCATGTACACACAACACACAGACCCGAAAAATAACTTGAAGAGCTTGTTGGGGGATTCTGGGAAGGGCATATAGTACCTTCAATGCTCTGGATGAAGACTGCCCCCCACCCTCAATTTGGGAATCCCGATGCCTGCAGCTCTAGGGGGAGCCCTGCAGAAGCAAGGGAAGAAAGGAAAAACAACTCAGAGTCAGTCATCAAGATGATGCTGTCTTCATACCCCTAAGGCATATGAAAGTGCCTAGCACCCTAGAACACAAGCTCCCTAAGGCCAGAGCCTCCTTCTGAGTCACAGTTCCGGTCCCATCCCATCTCGGTGTCTGGTGCACTAGGTACAGTAAGTGAATGGCACTCACCAGCTAGTCACTCCCTTGGCTCAAGTCTCACCACCCTGGTTATTTACTTACCCAATAAAATAATTAACACATGGCTTTGCAATTAGGGTCCAACTATCTTTTTTTTTTTTTTTTAAAGATTTTATGAGAGAAAGGAGAGAAAGAGAGCATGAGTAGCGGGGAGGGGCAGAGGGAAAGGGACAAGCAGACTTCTAAGCGGGGAATCTGACACAGAGCTCAATCTCAGGGCCCTGAGATCATGAGCTGAAGGCAGACGCTTAACCGACCGAGTCACCCAGATGCCCCTAGGGTCCAACTATCTTCTAAAGACTCGTGCCTGGGTGGCTCAGTGGGTTAAAGCCTCTGCCTTCAGCTCAGGTCATGAACCCAGGGTCCTGGGATCGAGCCCCGCATTGGGCTCTCTGCTCAGCAGGGAGCCTGTTTCCTCCTCTCTCTGCCTACTTGTGATCTCTCTCTGTCAAATAAATAAATAAAATCTTTTTAAAAAAAAAATAAATAAAGTCAAGTAATTTAGATTTAAAGTCTACCACACTCTGAATGGACCTCTGGAATCTAGTACCCCCTGATTTTCCTTAGTATAAAAGACATCTAGAATGGAGGGAAAGGGCCTCAAAGCTAGTTTACAAACATTAGACTCTGGATATGAAACCTGTTTATATACAGATTAATGAAAAGGCAATCATTAGGCCATCAGGCCCAGAAGGAATACTGAGCCAGTACATGCTCCCCTGGCAGAGCAGACCTGTTTTGGAATACTGAGTCTGAGAAAAATCATAGATTTGATCTAACCTATTAAATGAAGGAAAAAGATGAAATGACTACATTAAGACTATATTCACACTTTGCAACTTTAAAAGACCTGTAAAAATGAATAAAATTACTGGGATGCTGGTGATTACATTAAACCTCTAATCTAACATTTACTTTATTTCTTGGCCGAAAATATGAAACATAAACACCAACACGGCATACAAATAGAAAAAACAAGTCATAAACCAACTCACTCCTAAGGGAATCTTCAGCCAACCCTCCCCCGCACCTACCCCACCCAGACCAAGTCTACTGACTCTGAGAAACAATCCGAAGGGCATTGGTGATAGGATTTCTAGACCTCTGGCAGGAATGGCAAGAAGGCCAAGGATGTTACTACATCCTTGTAGTACAAGGCCAAGGATGTACAGGTAAGTACACTGACAGTAACAGAGGAGGCCAGCTTCTGTAAGACAGGAAATCTTAAAAAGACAGCCAACCAGGATCACTGAGTAAAAGTGCCAGCAGTCAGCTGGGCATTACTGATATGACAGCACCAAAACTAATGAGTTTCTCTAGGTCCTACCAGCATAGCACCAGAAAGCCGAACAGAAAGCAGAATGTGACTTCGAGGCTCTAATTCTCCTAGTAACCCCCTGGAGCAGGTCACTTCAACTCTCACAGGCATAAAGTGAGAATCTTGTTCCTTGACTCAAAAGGTGCTCTGGGCACCTCGGTGGCTCAGTGGGTTAAGCCTCTGCCTTAGGCTCGGGTCATGATCTCAGGGTCCTGGGATCGAGCCCCACATCAGGCTCTCTTCACAGCAGGGAGCCTGCTTCCCCCCCCCCCCCCCCCGCCCACGCCCCGCATGCCTCTCTGCCTACTTGCAATCTCTCTTTCTCTGTGTTGAATAAATAAATAAAACCTTTAAAAAAAAAAAAAAAGGTGCTCTGAAGGTAGAATATTGCAAATGGATATCCTCTACCTTGTAGATTCTGAAAATAAATCATACTGTGCTACATGATATGAGACACTGGAGGTGGGTGAGTCCCACTGAATTCCCAATTTATCAGGCACTGTGCTGAAATGTTTTACCTTCAAGATTTCATTTCCACTTTTTAACAGCCTATGAATTAGATAGAGTGACCTTCATTTATATTAACCCAGGACTCCTGGCTTAAAACACCTGCCAGGGGCCCTTAATCAGCAGAAGACAGAACACAGTATGACCCCAAAACCCCCATTTCCTCCACTATCATCACGGCAGCCTGTCCCTCCTGGACATTTTGAAAAGGTAAACTCAAAAATCTTTTGGAATGTAGGTACACTAAGAATAATAGTTTATATTGTGATACAAGGTATAATTACTTTTCAATTAACAAATATTTGCTTTAATCAATCAATAAATGTTTGCAGACAGCCTACTATGCACTCAGCATGCTACCAAGACTATGGGTATAAGGCTTCATAAGTGATTATTCCCAACACCAGCAGGGCAGACAGGGCTAGCCTTCTCCGTGTCCTCGGGGTGGGATGCAAAACTAAGTAGTATCTGAAAAATCAATACTGGATGCCACGGCCAAAGCAACCCAAGGAGGAAAAGAAGAGGAGTAAGTAATGAAAACAAAGAGACAAAGATACCATTACCAGATGAACTAGGAAAGACAATTAAAAACTTAACCTGATAATTAAGTTTAAGCACTTAGGAATGGCCAACAGGGAATATATCTAAGAATGAAAACAACCAGATCTGAAAAATCATTCTATCAGTACATAGTGGAGCCAAAGCCATATATTTCAGAAGCTGCCCTTATTCTAATCCCTTCAATTGCCAGTTCCTAGCAAGTATTTTATTAAAATCCTGGCCTGACTTCCTTTCTATGACATGAGACACATACCAAGCTGCAGGAGCAACGCATCACACCCACCCAGGGCCAGTGCACAGAAAATGCTTTTTGCTCCACAGTGCACTGTGTGCACCGGTGCAAAAAAGTCCTTCTACTTCAGTGACTACATACCCCTGAACATGCTTTAAAAAATCATCAATGTTCTGGCCTTACATACTGCTTAAAGGGAAGCATTTACAAGAGTTCATCAATATGACTGGGTCTCAAACAAACAAACAAAACCAGCCCAATTTACACAACAAAACAAGCAAAAAAAAAAAAAAAACATACCCCAAAACTTGGGGCTCTGCCTCTATTATCATCATGTTCAGTTTCTGAGAGTTTTTTTTTTTTTTTTTAAGATTTATTTATTTATTTGACACAGGGAGAGAGAGAGAGAGATCACAAGTAGGCAGAGAGGCAGGCAGAGAGAGGGGGGAAGCAGGCTCGCTGCGGAGCAGAGAACCCAATGTGGGGCTCGATCCCAGGATCCTGGGATCAGGACCCGAGCCGAAGGCAGAGGCTTCAACCCACTGAGCCACCCAGGCGCCCCAGTTTCTGAGAGTTTTGCTGTCAGATTGTGTATTTGCGTTCAGCCTGGGGAATATAGGAACTGTGCCAATACTGGTGTTCATGAGCACGGCTGTCTCTGACTTTGAGTGCCGAGACTCCACGAGAAGCCTGTGGCTACTACAAGTTGTTAATATTGTGATTTCTGTGGAGATTCTCCTGCAGAGGCAGAAACATAGCCCCTGGCTTATACGGCACTCAAGATCTTCCACTTCCCAACCCCTACAACACTGCCTGGAACCAAAATGGTTTTGAGCTATCCATCACAGACCACCACCACCAGATCGTTCGGCACCCAAGTTCCACAAAACGTGCCAAGGGCTTCTTGTGAAGGCAGTTTCTCAGAGGGGGCTTATCCACACTGTGAGTTAACCAAATACAATTACAATTATTGCATTCGTTGGTAGAGACAAAGCATCCTAAAATAATTAAATCCATTTTTTAATTCAACAGACATTTATTAAGCAACCATAATGTGCCCAACAGTATTGGGCCAACAACTAGAAAATTAAGCAGTTAAGAGGTAATACTGAATCCAAGAAGCTCATATTCTGTTAAGAATCTAGTCGGGTATAGGCCCAACTCTAAATGGTGAGAACTGCCATACAGCATGAGGAAAAATACTATAAAGGGTCCTCAGTTTTGATGTGAAGAGGGGACGGAAAAGAAAGAATGGGAGGACCTCGTCAAAGTAATGGCTGCAGAACTGGTGGGAGGGGGAATGAGCAGAAATTCACTTGCAGAAGGGAAGGAAGAAAACTCCAGAATACAGAGCCTGAGTAAGCAGACTGTTGAGGCAGAATAGTTTTGGTATTTGTACTGATTCACTTTTATGTACTTTATCTGGTTAAAGGAAGTGGAAAGCAGAGGGGATCAGCCATAGCTAGAAAGGAGGGAGCACTCACTAAATCCTCGTGGAAACAAGCCTAGCAGATGGAGAAGGACAAGTTCACTACCTAGAAAGATGAAGGGCCTTGCAGTAGGCGCTTAACTTTATACAATTGCATGTCCTGGCTTACAATTTTGTTAAGGTCTTTCCAAGTGTTTTGTTTTGTCTTGCTTTCAAGATCTTCTGATGAATGGACCAAGATTCCAATTCTGCAGAGCCAACTCCATGTTTTCAACATTTAAGGACTCTATTCATGTGGAGTAGAAACACCCCTTTTTTTAAGGCTAATGCAAAGAAACTGGATCAATATTTATTGTACCAGGTCTAATTTCTACCACTGTTATTTCAACGAACATACAGCTGACATCCAGCAATAACCAACTCTGGATTCACACTCCTATTATCTTATGGTGTATCATAGAATTCTCAAGCCCAGGTTTATTTAAATTCACTTTAATTCAGTACGCGTCTCATGGCAATTTCAGGGAAGATAAAGGAAGTAGAAAAAATTATGGCAATGATAGACTCACCAATTCAGAAGAATCAAGGACAGCATGACTAACAGAAACAGTGTGAGCTCAGAAGTCAGAATGACTAAGGCTGGCCCACCTGTCCTCCTCTGAAAAGGTACCTCACAGTGGTTAAAGACAGTCCTTTCTGGGCTGCCAGGTTGGTTCAGTCATTAAGCTGCGGCCTTCTGCTCAGTTCATGATCCCAGAGTCCTGGGATTGGAGCCCAACATCAGGCTCCCTGCTCGGCGGGAAGCTGGCTTCTACCCTCTCCCACTCCCCTTGCTTGTGTTCCCTCTCTCGCCGCGTGTCTCTCTCTGTCAAATAAATAAAATATTAAAAACAAAACAAAACAAGTCCTCTCTGAGCCAGGCTGCTGGAGTCAAATCCTAACTCCTTCATTTACTAATGATACGATCTCGGACAAGTTACTCATCTTCTCTGGGGCTCAGTTTCCCCATCTATAAATGGAGGTAATAATACCCCATCTATCTCATAGGACTGTTGAGAAGACTAAATGACTAAAGAGCTATAAAAAAAAAAATGTTTGCTGTCTTAGGCAAAGCAACTTAAGCTTCCTCATTAGTTAAATGGAGTAACTCCCGGGCACCTGGGTGGCTCAGTTGGTTAAGCCTCTGACTCTTGATTTCAACTCAGGTCATGATCTCAGGGCTGTTTTGAGGGTGGTGGGATCCAGCCCCACATCGCGTTGGGCTCTGCGCTCAGTGGGGAGTCTGCCTGAGACTCTCTCCCTCAGCCCCTCCCCACCACCGCTCTTGTGTGCACACGCTCTCTCTCTCTCTCTAAATAAATAAATACATAAAATCTTTAAAAAACAACAAAATAATGGGGTAACTCCTTCTTCAAGGGATTATTTGAAAATTAACAAGCTGAGCCTATGAGAAACCTATCCCAGTGGCCTGCTAAGAGCCAACACGAGACACCTGATTGATGCTTGGTGCTCGACAGTAAGCTTTACATAGGATATCTCCTTTAATTTTCATAGCAACTCCATGAAATTGCTAACATTCACTCCCATCTTATTCACTCAGATAAAACCAAGGTGAAAGCGGCGCCTGGGTGGCTCAGTGGGTTAAAGCCTCTGCCTTCCGCTCAGGTCATGATCTCAGGGTCCTGAGATCAAGCCCCGTATCCAGCTCTCTGCTCAGCAGGGAGCCTGCCTCTCTTCTGTTCTCTCTCTCTGCCTACTTGTGATCTCTTTCTGTCAAATAAATAAATAAAATCTTAAAAAAAAAAAGCCAAGGTGAAAGTTAAGTAACTTGCCTTAGATCAGAAAGTGAGCAAATGGCTGAGCCTTGAGCTGTAAGTATAAGTTAAATGGCTTTAACTCAGGATCATTAATTGGCACCTGGCTGAAATGACAGTTGTAAAAGACATATTCAGTCAACTGCGCTGAATGTTAAAGACAAAAGGGAATGATTCTTAATTTTGTAAAGTGTGATGATGGTATTGCGGTTTCCTGGAAGAGTATCTTCATCTTGTGGGAAGTAAGCTCAAGTATTCAGAGACAGGACATTCTGATGTCTCATTTCTTTGAAATGGTTAGGCAAAATATCTTTTTTTCTTTTTTTTAAATGGAAGACCTTTCAACATTAGGAAAAACATGACTAAAAACACGACTAAAAGTCCATTCTCAGCAAGATGTGTCCTGCAGAGAAGCATTTATGAGAGGGACAGAATAGCTACATGGTAGGCCGATGTCTTCTGCGTTAAGTTCACTTGAGAAGGGTTTCTTCATTTTGTCAACAAATTTCCAAATCATTCAAGACCATAATCAAATGCTTTCAAGATACAGACAAAATGTACATGATCAAAAAAAATTTTTTTCCACTCTCTTGGACAAAAGATTCTTTTCAACAGTTTGTTGATGCTTTTTACTTTTAAATTATTTTTTAAAATTTGTAGAAATGTAAATCTTAACATGCATTTGTAGCTGGAATGGGATCAGAGGAGAAAGGTCAGAGTATTTTTTCTTTTTTAAAGGATTTTATTTATTTATTTGACAGAAAGAGACACAGTGAGAGAGGGATCACAAGCAGGGGGAAAGGGAGAAGCAGGTTTCCTGCTAAGCAGGGAGCCCAATGTGGGGCTCAGTGGGTTAAAGCCTCTGCCTTCAGCTCAGGTCATGATCCCAGGGTAGATGCTTAACAACTGAGCCACCCAGGTGCCCCTCGAGAAATTTGTTTTTTTTTTTTTTAGATTTTTTTATTTATATATTTGACAGAGAGAGCGAGCCAGCGAGAGAGGGAACACAAGCAGGGGGGAGTGGGAGAGGGAGAAGCAGGTTTCCGGCTGAGCAGGGAGCCTGATGCGAGGCTCAATCCCAGGACTCTGGGATTATGACCCAAGCCAAAGGCAGACACCCAACCACTGAGCCACCCAGGCGCCCCTCCCTCGAGAAGTTTTAAATCGACATAGAAAAGAACATGAGGGGACGCCTGGGTGGCTCAGTTGGTTAAGCAGCTGCCTTCGGCTCAGGTCATGATCCCAGCGTCCTGGGATCGAGTCCCACATCGGGCTCCTTGCTTGGCAGGGAGCCTGCTTCTCCCTCTGCCTCTGCCTGCCATTCTGTCTGCCTATGTTCGCTTGCTCTCCTCTCTCTCTGACAAATAAATAAAATCTTTGAAAAAAAAAAAAAAAAAAAAAAAAAAAAAAAAAAAAAAAGAAAAGAACATGAGAAGACAAAACATTTATTATTTTTTAAAATTAGGCACACTTTTGACAGTTGCGAAATTCTGACTTACTGTACTGACGCTAAACATAGTTGTTATATACCTGTACCATTTAATAAAAACCTTAAATATATATGGACTATCAAGAAAATCTATTTTAGGGGTACCACCATCGGGCTCTCTGCTCAGCAGAGAGCCTGCTCCCTCCTTTCTCTCTCTCTCTGCCTGCCTCTGCCTACTTATGATCTCTGTCAAATAAATAAATAAAATCTTAAAAAAAAACAACAAAAAAGAAAATCTACTTTACCTAAGGCATAACTATTTCTCCCATAGGTCTCCCATTTGAGGTCACCAAACTGCTTTATTGTAATACACCTTGTCTACTTCCAAAAGGTATCTGTAGGACCTCAAACATAAAGCCATTAGAAAAGAAAATGAAAGATCAAAATTCATACTAGAGAGGTATATAAATCTAGCAAAAAGCCAGACTAACTACGACCACTGTAATCAAGCAATAATTTTAGCTCTGAGCTTTCAGACAGTGGTTGCAAAAAAACCCAGCAACAAAAAGGCAATCACAGCAAGTCCTGCAACCCAGAGAGAAACCTTCTTCCAGGCACTAACATTTAAAAGGAATTTTTCAGATGGGTCATTACGTAAGAACCTGAACAATACAATGAACAATGTCCACAAATGGCAGTTTACAGCCCCTACAGCCCGTGTTCTTAGGGGCTTACATTTCATGTCTCATGCCAAGGTCATTACATTAAAAGTAATCCCAGGAAGGCCATTTCTGCACTGGGCTAAGGCGCCACGGCTTTCTGATTCTCTAACTGAAACCAGAACCTGTCCTCAAATACCCATTGTCTCAACTGGGCTTCTGACAGCAGTGGAGGCAGCCAGTTCCATGCTGAGTTGCTCTGAAAGCATGAAATGAGACATAGTCATTTCTTGCTGGTGATCCCACCCCAAATCCCTTTGCTTTGGCTATCAGATGGGGTAGGTGCAAAGCTGACATGCTATGGTGAAAAGGGAGAGGCCAGGCCAGTATTCCCAAGGGATGGAGCCAAGGAACCCAAGGCAGGGCGAATGGAAGCAATCTGCAACAAGAATCCCAAAGTTCAGAGCAAGGCAACTGTCCCTCCCTGCTACTACTATCTGTGTGTGCCAGAACAGAGGAAGACCTATAAAAACACTTGTCTATTAGTCAAGTTGGTATGGGGGCAAGGCCCACCAGCATATTTCTTCCCCACAAGAGCAACTTTTTTTTTTTCCCCATTTTACCCTTTCCTGAAAGCAAAGCAAAATGTTTGAAAAGACCAGCACAGGTGGTGGGACTGCAGCAACGGGCACACCAGGCAGGATGCTCTCCAGGTGCGGGTGTCTGGCAGACCAGGGGTTACTGCAGTCAAAGATCCCCAAAGGAAGGAAATTCTCTTTCCCATACACCACCCCTCTCAACACCCTCTCGCGCCCAGCCTGGCAACAGCAGATGCCAAAGGATAAAGGGGCATTAAAAAAAAAAAAAAAAAAAAGGCGAAGTAGTACTTTTAAGAGTAGAGCACAGCATTCTGTCACCTGCTGCAAGAAAAGCCCTCCCTGTCAACCAGCCCTGAGTCACTTCCCCTCTCTGCATTGACTGTCAGTGCTCGCAGGGGCAAAAGACCCCGGGCCTCTGGAGCAGATACACGCAGCCCCCACGACCCCACAAACCCACTCTCTGGGCCTCTCCCCAGCGTGTGTCCCAGTGGCTACCAACCGGCTCTTTTGCGTCCAAGCCAGCGCCACTGCTACCTTAGCTAATGGCAGCTCTGAATGAAAGGAGCCGAGGCAGGCTCCGGATTTATGAATGTGCAGGGGAGGAGGGGAGGGATATCATGTGACAATAAAGGAGAGCGTCTTATTCACAAAAAGAAAGAAAGAAAGAAAGAAAGAAAGAAAGAAAGAAAGAAAGAGAAAAAAAAAGTGGCTGGTGGCGGGCACAGCCACTGAGCAGCGGCGTGGGCCGCCGTGTGGTGACCACTCGGACCCGAAGCCGACGACCTCAGGCGCGGGGCCCAGGAGCCCTGCCTCCGCTGCTCCCCCAATTGGAAACGCCTTGGGCGGGGGTGGGAGAAAGCCAAACCCGATTCCACGACCGCGAGGCTGGAGGGAGCCTCACCTTGGCCCCGGGCTGGGAAACGGTCCGGATGCCCCGGAGGGCGGCGGGTCACCCCGGAGCCCCTCCAGCGGAGCGCCCGGAGCATTGTTACCCTCGGGCCCGCGGGCCGGGCACGCATGCCTGTGCATGCGCGCACACACACTCGCACACAGATACATACATTTACACACACACACATACACACACTGGTCCGCAGCACATTGCCCCGCACGCTCCCGCCCGCCCCCGCAGCACACGACTCGGATCCGCCCCCGAGCGGCCCCGATCCCGCGGGGCGCCTATCCCGAGCCCAAAAGCGCGTGCACACACGCTCACACACGCTCCTGCACGGCGACCTGCCTGGGGATCCCTGCTCACGCAGACCCCAGTGCAGCCCGCGCCCAGTCCTCCCCTGGCTCCGCCGTGTTTTTTATGAATGAAAATGTGGTATGCAAATGAGAGCGATTCAAGAAAACGAAATGGCGGAGCCTGGGCCCCAGTGGGCTCCCTAAGGGACCGGGGGGCGAGCGGCGGGGCAGGAGTCACAAAGTCACTACATGAAAACCCACCGACCCCAGGAAGCCGTAGCGGGGGTGTCAGGTCTTTCGCTCCGGCCACGGAAGATTTCGGGGGGGAGGGGTGTTTGTGAGTCCCCGGAGAGGGAGCGGGGACCGCCCCGAGGTCATCCGCGCGCCCTTGGCCCCCGCCACGGCCACCAGCCCGCCGACTCAAGGCGCGCCCCCGCCGGCCCTAAGCAGTCTTTGCCCCCTCCTCACTTCAACAACGTGGGGGGAAATCTCGCAGCCCAAAGCCCACAGGCCGGCTAGTAGCTGCACCCCACGCCAAGTTCACCCAAGCAGCGTCCCTGCCTGCGTCCTCAGCCCCGGCTACCTCGCTACCCCCGCGGGGCACCCTCGTCCCACCCCGCGGCCAAACTTACTCGTCCGGGTGTGTTTCTTCGGTCATTTTCCTGTTCACCTAGACGCCTGTCCCGCGGCGGGCAGCTTTGCTCCCTTCATCTTCCTGTCCGCTCACCCCCCTTCTTCACATCTCCGGAGATCGCCTGATTTGGTTGGGGAGGGGGAGCGGCGAGAGATGAAGGGGCGCCGCAGAAGGGAGAAGGGGAAGCAGGGCGATAGGAGCGCGGGTGAGGTTTGGGGAAGGGGTGCAAAGGCAAGCTGCGGGAGGAGTGAGCGCAGCAGCGCCCGGGGCTCCGCAGGAGAGGCTCCGGGGGCTCGGCAGCGAGCAGAGAGGGAGAGATTTGGGCAGGGGACGGCGGTGGGGGAGAGGAGGAGAAAAACAAGCGCGCCGTGGAGCGGCTGAGACTGCTGAGAGGAGGAGGAGAGAAGGGCCAGCTGCGGGTGGGGGCTCGGTCCGGGGTCGCCCCCGGGGGCCGGGCCAATCAGGGTTCCGGGGAGCGGTCGGCGGCCGGGGGAGGTGCGCCTGGGAGGCGGTGCAGGGCGCCCCGTCCGAGCCCCATCTCTCGACTCCACCGATTTACTCCATATTGGATTCTCACCGCCGCCAACAGGAGGAGGAAGTAGGGCGGAAGCGATGACGTCTTCCCAGCGGCCAGAGGTGGTGGAGTGCAAAAAGCTTCCTACTTGCGACCGAAAGAAAAAAAAAAAAAAAAAAAAAAAAAAAAAAAAAGGGAGGAGGGGGGGGGTAGGAGAAAAAAAAAAAAAACTTTGTCCCGCCTACTGAGCATGCCCGGCTTCCTTTCCTCCTCCCTCCTGGCTTCCACTCCCGGAGGAGCCGCGGAGCGGAGTTGTTTGTGCGGCGTCTGTCTGGCTCCGGATCCTTTTTCGTCATAGCTCCGGGTTTTAAGAAGCCCGAGAGGAGGGTGGAGGCGGGAGCCGGGGACTCGCGCACATCTGGCTCCAGTTTGGTTCCCTCCCTCCATCCAAACCCCTGGATTAAAAATGGTGGGGGGCGGGGGCGGAGACGTGGAGTTGAGGAGAGGCCCAGAGGGGTGCTTGGGCTCAGAGGACCTAACTACCCTCCACAGTGGAACGGGAGGGTGGGGACTGCACAGGTGTTTTTGCCAACGTTCTGAATGGCAGAGCTTTTCAATTTCTCATGAATCTTGGGATCTTTTTTGTCTTGCTAGCGGAGTGGGCATTTTTGAGGAATCATTATTTGTACACTTAAAAAAAAAAAGGCAAATACAACACTGCCCAGAAACGTTTGCATTTCAGTAGAAATGATGGACTTCTTCGGGTTAAAAGGTAAGCTCAAATACATTTTAAAAATTGTTTAGTAAACCTCTCTCTTGTTGGAGGATGGCCCTTATCCCAGGCCCTTGAAGGCCATAGTTAGTGCGCCAGATGTTACCAGCCCAGTGGGCCTTGGCACAGATGAGGAGTAGTTTCTGGATCCCCCCTCCTCCTACCCTTTGTCTTTTAAATGATTTTTCTTGTCTTGGCCCTGGGACCACGGGTAGCCCCACGCTCTCCAAAGCAGCATTGTCTGGCAGTGGATAAAGCTGGGTTCCTTGGCATGCAACCTGTGCCTTTGGACAGGGATCTTTACTTGGTTTGATGTTCTGCTGTTGCAGTTTTGAGATTCTTTATAGTGTTGGAACAAGGAGCTCCACACATTTACTTTACATAGCTGTTCAGTATTTCCTTGGAGGTGGGGGGGGGGTCTTGCTATAAACCAAGAGGTAGTCCCTGCCCCTTCCTGCTCTGCAAGCACAGTACACTTTCCACGCTACTGAATGTGCCAAGAGAATATGCAGAGATTTTAACCAAGTAGCAGCCATTGAACAAATTAAGAGACTAAATGCCTCAAATGTAGTACACCTAAAGGGTATATGTATGCATTTGGAGAGTCACAAGTGTTCCAAAGATAGTATCACCTTGAGTCAAGGAGGAACTAGTGGTTTACCCTAGGCTTCATGCCTATCACAACCATGATCTTTGTGGACATGGATTAGGGTTCACCCACCTTTGATGCTGAATGCCAGTGTGTAGTGCTGAAAAGGGAACTATGCAAGGGAGGAACACCTGGGTTTGTTTGTTTGTTTTCCTAGCAGCCCTGAGACCTTGAGTGAGACCTTTAGCAGTTCTTCAGTTTCTTTATAAAACACGGATAACAAAGACAATCTTGTCTTTCTCAGGTTTTAAGGCCATTGAGAGGCTATGAGAAAGCACCCAACAAAGGAGCATCTCATTGTTTTCAAATCCCCATAAGGCTAATGCATCTGTCCTGTCCTCACCTTTGGTCATTGCTTTTCTCCTGGAGGTGCTGAAAGAAATCCCAGTCATTCCTGAACTTCCAGGAACAGATGTTTGCCCATGTCAAAATTTTCCATCCAATGGGCATCACTATGGCTCCAACCTCCAGTTTCAGAGTGTCCAAATGGCAAGGTAGCAGGTGAGATGATTATAAGTTTCTGCAGGTAGGCAAGTAAATCCGTGTCATCACCACTCATTCATCCAGCTCCCTGCTAATAGCAGTGAATGGCCCAGACGGCAGACCAGGCAGCCAGAGGAGCAGAGAAAAACATTCTAAAGTCCAGGTGTCACCAGCTCCCCACTTGGATGTCCTGATGCCAAATTCCAGCAGGTCCTTAGGTTCTCTGAGCCTTGGATACACCACCTGTGGGGTCAGGATAATACCCTCAACATACGGTTGCTGGGAAAAATAAATGGCTACAGTGATCGTATGGCGTTAAGCAGCACACTGCGAATAGATGAATGGCAACACTTTCTCCTCTCTAGCCAGTTGTATTACTAAGTGCCACCCTCCTTCACTCATGTTCCTTCATGTTCCTTTAAAGAAATCCTTCCAGTTCTCTTCAGCCTCGTTCAACACCCAAAAGGGGCTTTTTAATGTAAATGTTCTTAGCAGGTCACCTCTACATCTTCCCCATCAATTGCTGCGACTCCTGAAGCTCCATAGAATAAATGGCGATATTGGGCGAATAACTCAGATATGTTTTTGATCTGAACATCAGGGTTTCATCGAAGTCTACTGAATTGTTACCAGAATAGCGGGTATCACGTATTTAGGGCTTTAATGACATTACCGAACGAGCTAAATACTCATATCCGTGTTTCTCCCCCACAACCAGAAAAACAGGGGGCGGGCAGCTCTGAACACGATCGATTCAAGGATGTCGACTCTTAGTGAAACCTTACAGCTTCAAAAGTAGAGTCGTTCTTCTCACAACTTCACGAACGCCCAGCGGAGCCCCCAGCAGGACCCCCGCCTACCCGCCCCTCCAGCTGGAGTCGTGGGCGGGGAAGCACCCCCAACCCGGGTCCTTCCGCCGGCCGCCTAGAAAGCCCGGAGTGCGGAACCGGAGCGACCCTCGGCCGCCAAGGAACGGGCATGCTCAGTACACCCGTAGGTCTGGTTTCACTCGGAAGCCGGCCGCAGCCCCCGCTCCCTACCGCCCCGCACGGGCGCCGGGAGAAGCGGACATTTTATCTTTCTCGGCAGTCGGTTCTCTTTCGTGTCCTTCGCCCCTTCTCTGCGTCCTCCCACCTCATTTGGGTCCGGCAGGGGCCGCGAGTGTAGATCTCCCTGGGCTGGGTTTGGGAGTGGGATCTGATAAACCACTCCCCCCGGCCCCCACGAGGGCGCGCGTGCGGAGCCGGAGTGTTTTGGGAGAGGACTCAGCTGTGCACTAAGGTTCGTGCGGCGCGGCCAGGCGGGCAGAATCTCCCACTGCCGGGGCGCCCTCGCTCCCCACCCCGCAAGGCGCGCGCAGCTGCGCCCAGGCCTGTCCTCACCTCACCCCCATTCTGCCCCTTCGGTATTTCTCAATGACCGGCGGAGGACACTTCCGACGGGGGAGGGAGCGGGTATCATTAGCTTGGTTGGTTTATCAGTTCCTTCCGGTCTGTCCAGAGCCCAGCCCTGCGTGCCGCTCCGCAGCGCCTCGGCGTCCCGGTGCCTTTATTATGTTTAAGTAAGCGGCGATGTGTGCCAAGTGAGTTTGTAGCCCAGCTGTCTCTCCCAAGAGGGCGACGGGAATGGAAACCCAAACTCTCGTAATAAAGGGGATGATGCAAACTTAGAAACTGACCCGGCGCCCGGGAATGGTGCCCCTTGCCTCCCTTCCCCCGGCGCGGGGCGTCCCAATCGGGGCATGAATGGCTGGAGCCAGATTGCATAATCTACGTGGTATAAATAGCCGGCGGGCGGGCCGCTGACGCGCTCGCTGGTACCGTTATCGTGCCATACTTCATGCCCCGATGCAGCTCACTCCCAGCTCATTTTCCCTTTCTGCTGCGCTGCTGGGATTTTAAGTAGCAGAGATGAAAGGCTCTTGTCCCTGCCTCCCTCCTCCCTTGAGGTCATATTATGAATGAAACGCCAACCTCGCTGCTTTCCGAGGTGCCCCACTTCATGTTGGAGACAGGCTCAATGTCAAGTGCAGCGGTCCACCAAAATGTGTGTGTGTGCGCTGGGGAAGGAGAGAAAGCAAGTAGGAATGAGTGACGGGGCTGGGAAACCTTCTGGTCGAGAAAATGTAACCGCTTAGGGTTAGCCTCTGGAGTTTCAGTTTACACCTCTACTAGCCTCAGCCAATTTCAGAGCGGATTGTTCAAAGGGTCTTTCGACTGTGGCTGCTCCCTCTCCCAATTTAGGCCGCCGCCCCTTTGGAAGTGCTGTTTCATTCGGAAGAGCTGGTTCCCTCTCCCCTCGGAGGCAGCAGACATCCCTGACTATAAGAGCCCTGGGGACTTTTGAGGTTGGGGAGAAAGGCTAGTGAAACGAGTCAGTTTAGCCATTTTCTAGTTCTAGAACCCTTAGAAGACTCAGCTATGTCCAAAGCGGAGGAAGTATAAAAACATTCTTTGCAATAAATATTTCACAAGTATGTGGTCATTTTAAAAATGAAAGTATGCACAGGGTTTTCCCCCCTTCTCTTAAACAAGTTTGAACGTATTTTCTCAAAGTAAAAATTACCAGTTCTTTGCCGATGGGTTTCTGGCATATGAAAGGCAATAAATAGGCTCATTCTTTTTCAAATTACATGCCCATTACTCCAATCTGCACTCAAAAGTGTGGGTACTCTGTGAGGCAATAGGAATACAGAGGTGAATGAACCCAGGTCAAGTGGGGCAACAGGCCTGTGAAGAAAACTTTAGGGCAATGGTGTACCGCTCTAAAACCCAGAGCAAGCTGGTAGAGAAAGCCGGGCTCCAGGAAAGGAAGGCTTTGGAGGAAGGAGTGTTTGAGCTGGATCTTGAGGGAGGGTGAGAGTGTTGATATGATAACTGGGAATAGGGGACTCTGGAATAGCCCAGTGAACACAAAGGCCTTGAGGTGGGAAACTGGGGAGAGAGTGTGGGAGTGACAAGCCCTAGAAGGAGGCCACATAGGCCATGCTAAAGGACCTTCGACAATCCTGAAGTCAAGGAACCTTTGTAGCGGGTTCACAGCTGATCTTTGTCAGTCCCAGTTCCCTGCAGTGGTGCCATAGATATGCAAATGTGGGGCAAGTGGACATTCACTGTTCTGGGATTTAGGGCATAAAACCCCGTTCACAAACTGATAGCCCCTGGGCCACAAAAGGTCCCAGACAAGTTTTGTTTTGCCTGCATAAAGTAAACAAACAGGGCGCTTGGGTGGCTCAGTGGGTTAAAGCCTCTGTCTTCAGCTCAGGTCATGATCCCAGAGTCCTGGGATCAGGTCCTGCATCGGGCTCTCTGCTCAACAAGGAGCCTGCTTCTCTGTCTCTCTCTATCTGCCTCTCTGCCTACTTGTGATCTCTGTCTGTCAAATAAATAAATAAAATCTAATAGTTTAAAATCAGAATATTTCACGTAAAAATCAAGATTTTGGGCTCCTGAAAAAACTCCAAAGATGTGGCAACGGTGAAGGCCAAATCCTGCTTGGTAACAAGTGATTGTTTTAGGGGGACACTGCCTTGTCTGTGAGGCTTCTGGCTCCTATAAGCATTTGTGGTTTTGACCTCTATGTGAACATTTTATGACTGGATCAAAGCCCCTTTCTGAGACCCCAGGTAGGTATAACTTGTCACTGGGTACAGCAGTTTGCATGAGGAGCCCTCGGCCTCTTGGGGAGGAAAGATACCAATTCCCAATATCCTGCCCCAAGACTCTGTATTGGGAAAATAGGTGAATCTTAGTGCCTTTAATGGTGATTAGGGTGACAGGTGGGGAAGGGGAGGAGGGTTTGGTTGCCCAAGATGGAGAGACACAACTGACAGTTGCCACCAATTTTGAGATTGAGGAATACACTGAGGCCAGCACAGAGAAGAGCAGAATCTAGAGACAGTTCCATGGGGACATCATTTGAACAACTGGATTCAATCTTGCCAGAAGCTTGAGGATGATCTGGACTTTTAAGATCAAATTGGGCTTCTGTCATTTACGGCCAAAAAAATTCTAACTACCAAAATAGAAAGCCATATTTTGGATTGTGAAAAAGATTGAGAGGAAATAAGGAATGGAACAGAAGGGGAATTTAGAATGTGTGTTTGCAATTTAACACAGGGACATCTGGGGTCAATGCCAGGGAATTTTGTAGAGATTCTGATTTTATAGAACGAACTTCACCCAGGAAGTTAACACTGAATGAGTTATAGCGACATCTCTTTTTGATGTCACCATCCCACCATCACCACCATAATTCCCATTTCCCATTTCCTTACTCTTTTCATCAGGCCTCATTTTTCCTACTTTTATTCTCCACCCCCTTCTTCTGTGAAGACCTTAACTGAGAAAGGAAGCTTAATAATGAAAAAGAATTTTAAAAAAATCAGCGCCTTTAGAATTAGAACAAAATGAAAAATAGTATGTTTGTGGCAACTTTGTCTCTAATAAACCATTTTGCCAAGTTTTGGGGAATGGATAAAGAGTGATAAAGAGAAAAGAGGAAAACAAAACTCAGTAATATATGGTTCCTGTATCAATTAGCTTTTGCCGTATAGCAGACCACCACAAAATTCTATGGCTTAAAACAATAAACATTTTATTATTTCTCATGAGTCTCTGGGCTGTTGACTCAGTGGCTCTTTTGGCTTTGGCTAGCTCAGCTGGGGCTGGATGGTCTAGGATGGTCTCTAACGTACCTGGTGATTGGTGGGGTGGTTGGTTTACTAGGGCTTGAGCTGGACTGGCCCAGCTCTGCTCCACATGATCTATTATCTTGCAGCAAGCCAGCCCAGATTAGATCATATGGCGTGGTGGTGGCAGGGTTCCCAATTCAGCATGAGAGGGCAAACCCCAAAGTGCATGCATTTTTCAAGCCTCTGTTTGCGACACATTTGTTAATATCCCGTTAGCCAAAGAGGTCACATGGCCAACCCAGAGTCAAGAGTCAGGGAGTGGGGAAATAGACACTCCTTTTTCTTTCTTTCTTTCTTTCTTTCTTTCTTTCTTTCTTTCTTTCTTTCTTTCTTTCTTTTTTAAGAGAGAAAGCAAGCAGAGAAGAAGGGTCAGAGGGAGAGGGAGAGAATCTTAAGTGGATTCCAGGCCCAGCAAAGAGCCTGACGCAGGACTCGATCTCATGACCCTAAGATCATGACCTGAGCCAAAACCAAAAGTCAGACACTTAACCAATGGAGCCACCCAGGTGCCCCTAGACTCTCCTTCTTGATAAGAAGAGCAGCACAATCGTATGACAAGGGAGGCACACACAAAGATGAGAGGCACTTGTAATAATTTTTACAACCTACTTAGGTCTCTACCCCAAGTTTTACAATTAGGGAAGGATATTAGGATATTTTTAATAATATACATTGATCACATTTATAAATATTGTATGTAATATAAATATATGATATACAAAATATACATGTTTAAGTATATAAATATATGAATCATTTTAATGTAAGTATCAGTATATATGTATATGTGGGTTATATATATTTTTAAATGTTTTAAGATTTTATTTATTTGAGAGAGAGAGAGATAGAGAGAGCACGACTGGGGGGAAGGGCAGACGGGGAAGCAAACTCCCTGCTGAGCAGGAAGCCCAATGTGGGGTTCAGTCCCAGGACCCCGGGATCATGACTTGAGCCAAAGGCAGATGGTTAACTGACTAAATGACCCAGTCGCCCCTAGGTTACTATTTATATATAGGAGTACTCTTGATAGAATTAACTTCCACCTTTCTAGTCACTGATTTATGACCAGGTAACTAAAGTTGCTTAATGTTTAGTAGATTTGTGCAAGCTATAAAACTCTTCTCCATAATTTAATGAGTAAAGAAAGAGACCTTATGAACTTACTATGTTTGTCCTTCTTTCTCAGCATGAAAACCCTGTCTCTGATATGCCTTGTCTCTTAAAATAGGTATATTCCTAAAGAGATCTGGGCAAATTCAAATTCAAATTTATAAACCAAAACACATCTAAAAAATACCAAGGAAACTTAACTAAGTTTGCCACAGATTGAATAATTTGGAAAAGCAAATAACCATCCCCTAATTTGTTCATTCTATCAAATCAGACTTTATACACAGTTTGGGATTAGTTAAAGCAAGGCTTACTTGTATACTTTTTTGATGGTGGCAGAGGACGTACTCTCGGTGGTGCAGGAGAGGATGATGGTGATGACAATGAAGGTGTTGAGAAGCAGTCATGCTGCTGGTGATGATGGAGGTGGTGAGAGGGGACCAGGAGGGGGCAAAGCGGTGGTGGCAGTGTGATGGAAAGATCGGAAATAGAAGCTGGGAGTTTGCTGCATGAGTGTCTCTGTGGCCCTCTCATCTGATCCCAGACATACAGATATTTGGGCAAATACACTGCAGAAAAGAATAGAAGAACACTATGTCAGAGAAAGGAAGAAAAGAGAATATGTTGTAGGGTGAGCTGCCCTGTAGGCCAGGTAATTTCCCACAGTAGCAGGAGGACCATCCAAGTCCTCTTCCTCCTGGCCTCCCCTGGGTATCCCTTCCTCCAGGGAGGTTCTTTCATCTCCCCTCATTAGGACTCGATGCTCCAATGTATGACCTCATTTCCTCTGTCCTAGGCTTTTTTACACACTATGTGATTGTGTATCTACTTATCTATGTTACCTTCCCACTAGATGGTAGGCTCACTGATAGTGGACACTACTTTTTATTCCCTCTTATTCAATCTAAAGTCATGATGGCACATAGGGAGTCTCCTGTAATATTACTGATTAAATGAATGACAGGCACTATGGCTTGCCTTCTTTCCTTCCCTCTTAAAGTACATTTGTCCCATGGCATCAGAGAAACTACCCTTTGGAATAACTTTCCATGTGTCACTGGCCCAACTTGCTGGTGTCAGATAAGGGGCTGGGAAAGTCCACAGTTGAATAGCCGCATAAAATCCTATAGTAGTAGAGTTCAAAGGACATTTTAAAGAACCACCTGTTTTAAGATGAGGAAGCTGGGATAGGTAAGCCCAGATAAGCCAAGTGACTTCATTAAGACCACATAGATAGTCACATCTAAAACCATAACTCAGAAACTCAAAGTCCAAGTTCAGTAACTAAGGTGCTCTTGTTGGATTCCTACCATATGTACCCTTGGCACTTAATTGTGCTCATGAGAAGCAATTTAGCTTATCGATGTTGTAGCTCGTTCATGAAAGAGAAAATGAAAACTTGTTTTTAGCTTTCCAAAGTCTACTCAGGAATAAATATTAAATATATATATATATGTATATATATATATATATATATACTTTATGTACATGTGTGTATATGTATACATATATATGTAATCTTGCATCATGGTTCACATTAAATTCTACTGGACTCTGTTGGTCTAGGGAAGTAATGGAAATCCCTCTCTCCCTTCTTCATTTGGGCTCTGGTTTTTTCTTTGAACTATGGTTTTTTTTACCCTATTTTTCCTTACACTGAACCATCACAACATAGCCAATAAAATGTAGGAAGATGTCTTCTAGGGAAATTCAATTCTGGGAAACATTTGAATCCCTGGCAAAAAGAGAGATGGGCTAGCCTCAGCAATCAGACAAGAAAAAGAAATTAAAGGCATCCAAATCGGCAAAGAAGTCAAACTCTCACTCTTTGCAGATGATATGATACTTTATGTGGAAAGCCCAAAAGAATCCCCTCCAAAACTGCTAGAACTCATACAGGAATTCAGCAAAGTAGCAGGATATAAAAATCAATGCACAGAAATCAGTTGCATTTCTACCCACCAACAGCAAGACAGAAGAAAGAAATTAAGGAGTCAATCCCATTTACAATTGCACCCAAAACCGTAAGATACCTAGGAATAAATCTAACCAAAGGGGCAAAGAATCTGTACTCAGAAAACTATAAAGTACTCAGGAAAGAAATTGAGGAAGACACAAAGAAATGGAAAAACATTTCATGCTCATGGATTGGAAGAACAAATATTGTGAAAATGTCTATGCTACCTAAAGCAATCTACATGTTTAATGCAATTCCTATCAAAATACCATCAATTTTTTTCAAATAAATGGAACAAATAACCCTAAAATTTATATGGAACCAGAAAAGACCCCCAATAGCCAGAGGAATGTGGAAAAAGAAAACCAAAGTTGGTGGCATCACAATTCCAGACTTCGAGCTCTATTACAAAGCTGTCATCATTAAGACAGTATGGTACTGGCACAAAAACAGACACATAGATCAATGGAACAGAATAGAGAGCCCAGAAATGGACCCTCAACTCTATGGTCTACTAATTTTCGACAAAGCAAGAAAGAATGTCCAATGGAAAAAAGACAGTCTCTTCAACAAATGGTGTTGGGAAAATTAGACAGCCACATGCAGAAGAATGAAACTGGACCATTTCCTTACACCACACACAAAAATAGACTCAAAATGGAGGAAAGACCTCATTGTGAGACAGGAATCCATCAAAATCCCTGAAGAGAACACAGGCAGCAACCTCTTCAACCTTAGCCACAGCAACTTCTTCCTAGAAATATCACCAAAGGCAAGGGAAGCAAGGGCAAAAATAAACTATTGGGACTTCATCAGGATCAAAAGCTTTTGCACAGCAAAGGAAACAGTCAACAAAACCAAAAGACAACTGACAGAATGGGAGAAGATATTCACAAAGGACATATCAGATAAAGGGCTAGTATCAAAAATCTCTAAAGAACTTATCAAACTCAACACCCAAAGAAGAATCCAATCAAGAAATGGTCAGAAGACATGAAGAGACATTTCTCTAAAGAAGACATCCAAATGGCCAACAGACACATGAAAAAGTGCTCTGCATCACTCGGCATCAGGGAAATACAAATCAAAACCACAATGAGGTACCACCTCATACCAGTCAGAATGGCTAAAATTAACAAGTCAGGAAATGACAGATGTTGGTGAGGATGTGGAGAAAGGGGAACCCTCCTACACTGTTGGTAGGAATCAAGCTGGTGCAGCCACTCTGGAAAACAGCATGGAGATTCCTCAAAAAGTTGAAAATTGAGCTACCCTATGACCCAGCAATTGCACTACTGGGTATTTACGCTAAAGATACAAATGTAGTGATCCGAAGGGGCACATGCACCCGAATGTGTATAGCAGTGATGTCCACAATAGCCAAACTATGGAAAGAACCTAGATGTCCATCAGCAGATGAATGGATAAAAAAGATGTGGTACATATATACAATGGAATACTATGCAGCCATCAAAAGAAATGAAATCTTGCCATTTGCAATGACGTGGTTGGAACTAGAGGGTATTATGCTGAGCAAAATAAGTCAATCAGAGAAAGACAATTATCCTATGATCTCTCTGATATGAGGAATTTGAGAGGCAGGGTGGGGGGTCATGGGGGGTAGGAAGGGAAAAAATGGAACAAGATGCAATCGGAAGAGAGACAAACCATAAGAGACTCTTAATCTCACGAAACAAACTGAGGGTTGCTGGGGGGTGCGGGGGTAGGGATAGGGTGGCTGGGTTGTGGACATTGGGGAGGGTATGTGCTGTGGTGAGTGCTGTGAAATGTGTAAGTCTGATGATTCACAGACCTGTATCCCTGGGGCAAATAATATATGTTAATTTTTAAAAAGGAGAGAAAAGTTGGTGTGCCTGGGTGGCCCAGTGGGTTAAAGCCTCTGCCTTCGGCTCAGGTCATGATCCCAGGGTTCTGGGATCGAGCCCCGCATCGGGTTCTCTGCTCAGCAGCAGGGAGCCTGCTTCCCCCTCTCTCTCTCTGCCTGCTTCTCTGCCTACTTATGATCTCTGTCAAATAAATAAATAAAATCTTTAAAAAAGAGAGAGAGAGAAAAAAAGCTTAAAAAAAATAAAAATTAAAAAAAAGAGAGAGAGATGGGGTGAGAGGAGAATGCCCTCCCATGCCAGCTTTCAGAAATTCTGTGTGAGGCAGTGATGTTCAGTGCTACCCAGAAGGAGAAAGCCACCAAGGTCAAAGGAGAACTGACCCTGAATCCTGAAATTGCTGAACAACTGAGTTAACTCGATTTGGAACCCACCTACTTCTGGATTTCATGTTATGTGAAACAGTAAATCTTTATTGCTTAAGCCACTTTTTACCAATGTCTTATTCCTTGAAGCCAAACTAAATAATTCATGCAGTATGCACTCATTGCATACACTCCCTGTTTTAAGTAAATCCCAGTATTTCAATGGCAGGTGCCTGGCTGATTTGCCACCTCACAGAAGAGAACTAACCCATAGAGTGGACTTCTAGACACATCTCTTTGGGATGTTATCTGCTGACATTCGTGGACCGAGAAATTTTTGTTACTATTCATGTAACAACTAAACATTGGACAATCTACAAAAACATAAGAACTTCTAGCCTCTGGGTGCTTACAAGCACAAATGTTGTATGTTTATAACATGTGATGGTTAAAACTCAATGGTTTTGTTCCATTGTTATTCGTGATTATGAAAGTAAGCCCTGTTCATTGTGTAAACATTTATTTATTTTTTTTAAAGATTTTATTTATTTATTTGACAGAGATCACAAATAGGCAGAGAGGCAGGCAGAGAGAGAGGAGGAAGCAGGCTCCCCGCTGAGCAGAGAGCCCCATGTGGGGCTCGATCCCAGGACCCTGGGATCATGACCCGGGCCGAAGGCAGAGGCTTTAACCCACTGAGCCACCCAGGCGCCCCTGTATAAACATTTAAAGTCTAAAAAAGCATAGTGAAGATTATATCCTAGTAATCCCATCACCCAGATATAACCTGTTAAAATTTTAAATGTGTATCTTTATATACTTTTTCTATACATAGTATATATTTTATTTTTTATATAGTATATATTTTAATGTAATATTATATAGTGCATATTTTATAATTTATTTATTTTAAAAATCTATGTATTTTTGTGAGAGAAAGAGAGGGAGAGTGAGTGAGTGAGTGCACACTTGAGGCGAGGGGACGGAGGGGGAGAGGGAGAGAGAGAGTCTTAAGCTGACTCCACGCCCAGTTCAGGGCCTATATGGGGCTCACAACCCTGAGATCATGACCTTAGCTGAAATCAAGAGTTGGATGCTTAACCAAGTGAGCTACCCAGACACCCCCCCCCAATACAGTGTATATTTTAATAAAAATAAGATCATTTTAAACATACTCTTTTGTAACCCCCTAAAAAAATTCTTAGTAATGATATGCATGTGTTCAGAGTACTAAATGTCTCATACATGTTTTCTTCTTTTTTTCATACATGTTTTCCAAGAAGGAGCTATGATATGATAACATTCTCTTTAGTCTTTTTTTTTTTTAAGATTTTATTTATTTATTTGACAGAGAGAGAGATCACAAGTAGGCAGAGAGGCAGGCAGAGAGAAAGAGGGAAGCAGGCTCCCTGCTGAGCAGAGAGCCTGTTGTGGGGCTCGATCCCAGGACCCCGAGACCATGACCTGAGCCGAAGGCAGAGGCTTAACCCACTGAGCCACCCAGGCGCCCCTCTCTTTAGTCTTAATGCACACATTCATAGATACAAAAATAGCTAGCAAATAGGTGACAGATGGCAAAATAATTTCATATAAAACATTTTATTCTTCTGTACCTCTGCTATAACCCATCTAAACTTCTACCTTAGTATCCATAACAAATATTGAAACTATCTGCTCATCTAGCTTTCTTTTTTTTTTTCAAGATTTTATTTATTTATTTGACAGAGAGAGAGAGATCACAAGTAGGCAGAGAGGCAGGCGGGGGTGGGGGGGCTGTGGAAGCAGGCTCCCTGCTGAGCAGAGAGCCCCATGTGGGGCCTGATCCCAGGACCCCGAGATCATGACCCGAGCCAAAGACAGAGGCTTAACCCATTGAGCCACCCAGGCGCCCCTCAACTAGCTTTCTTTCCAACTAAATCATAAATTCCTGGAGGCGGGGCACCTGGGTGGCTCAGTGGGTTAAGCCTCTGCCTTCAGCTCAGGTCATGATCTCAGGGTCCTGGAATCGAGTCCCGCATCGGGCTATCTGCTCGGCAGGGAGCCTGCTTCCTCCTCTCTCTCTCTCTGCCTGCCTCTCTGCTTACTTGTGATCTCTCTCTGTTTAAAAAAAAAAAAATCCTGGAGGGGGTGGGGAAAGCAATGACCAAATTAACCAAGTTCTTTCCATACACATATATATCTATATCTATCAGAATGTGTAATGCATGCAAAAGTTTATGCAATGAACAAGAAATATGCCTCTTTAGGGTTTTTTGCAGTTATAATAAATGTTTTGCAGGCAAATTTATACTGTTGTTTGCCATAAAATTCTCATTTCAAACCATTTAAGATCACAGAATGATTAAGATCACAAAAGAAACAAACATTGCTTTATCACCAACATCATCACAAATCTTTTAATGGTTCTAGGCTTGAAGTTTTGGCCTGAAGTTCTGTTAGTTCTGGACTTGAATTTGAACCACTGACATTTTACCCAACACTAAACAACCCAAAGATAAGCAGAAAATCAATCAGATACCCCAGTATTTCAATAAACCTGACATTTTGGGTTAGCAGATTTTTAAAAATTCAAATGGCAGACCAAATGTGTTCATTTTTATCTCAATACTTGCTGTCACACAGCTGTCACATTATAAATATAATACATAATCTACTTTCTTCCTCATTTCCATTCTCTCCTAAATCTACCATAGTGTAGCTTTTGTCCTCACCATTTCACACAAGTTGTTCCTTGGCTAGGTCACTTCATTTGATTGCTAAATCTGACAGTCTTTCTTCAGTATTGATTTGTCACCTAACATAGCTGACCACTTCCACCTTCTTAAAACTCTTCCTCAAGTGGCTTCCATAAACCCAGCTTCTGGTTCCTCTTTACCTCTTCTTATTTGTTTATTCAGCAAAAATTTTACTGAGTACCAGTATAAAGTGTTACAGTAGTAATATTCATAAAGTTGGCGTTTACCAAGTGCTTACCAAGTATCAGGCAATGTTTAAAAATCTTAAACACTGGGATGCCTGGGTGGCTCAGTGGGTTAAGCCTCTGCCTTCAGCTCAGGTCATGATCTCAGGGTCCTGGGATCGAGCCCCACATTGGGCTCTCTGCTCAGCGGGGAGCCTGCTTCCCCTCTCTCTCTGCTTGCCTCTCTGCCTACTTGTGATCTGTCAAATAAATAAATAAAAATCTTTAAAAAAAATTTTTTTAAACACTTTACATGTGTGAGCACAGTCTCACCAGAGCAGGGCAAGTAAACTTTTCCTTAAAGGTAAGTATCTTCTTAAATACAAAGTAAATATCTTTGGCTCTGCAGGCTTTGTGATCTATGTTGCAGCCACTCAACTCAACCATTGTAGCATGTGACTGTAGACAATCTAGAAACAAATGGGCGTGGCCACGTTCCAGTAAAACTTTATTTACAAAACAGGTGGCTAAATTTGTCACAAAGGCTGTCATTTGCCAATCCTTGCTCTCAAAGCTAATACAAATTCTGCCAGAGGGAATGCCTGGGTGGCTTAGTGGGTTAAGCCTCTGACTTCAGCTCAGGTTATGATCAGGGTCCTGGGATCGAGCCCCACATCGCTGCCCCCTCCCCTCTCTGCCAGCCTCCCTGGCTACTTGTGATCTCTGTCTGTCAAATAAATAAAATCTTTAAAAAAAAAAAAAATTCGGCCAGAGCAAGAATTTTTGTCTGTTTTGGTACACAATAGATGGTAAATATTTGGTAAATGAAACTCTCCCTGTAAGAAAGAAACTCCTCTGATCTCCATTTTACAAATAAGGAAATGGAAGCGCAAAGGTTAAATAACTTGCCCAAAATCACCAACTGCTATGTATCAAATCCAGGATTTAAATGCATGCAGTCTTGTATCACAGCCTGTACTCTTTGTCACTACCCTGTGCCGCTGGGGCATAGAGAAGGTCTGCTGCGAATCTCACTGGAATCTGGAGAAGTTATTTTATTTATTTATTTATTTATTTATTTATTTATTTATTATTATTTTAAAATAGATTTTATTTATTTATTTGACAGACAGAGATTGTAAGTAGGTAGAGAGGCAGGCAGAGAGAAAGGAAGGGAAGCACGCTCCCTGCTGAGCAGAGAGCCTGACGCAGGCTCTATCCCAGGACCCTGGAATCTTGACCCAAGCTGAAGGCAGAGGCTTTAACCTGCTGAGCCACCCAGGCACCCCAGGAGAAGTTATTTTAACTGAATCTTGAAGAATGAAAAATTCACCAGGAAGAAGAGAAGAGGGAGAGGCTTCCAGTTCTAGAATGTAGAAATTGCAGGTACACAAAAACAGGGAACTGATGCAAAATGGTATTATGGGCAAACTGGTAGCAAAGGAAGATTGTTGCTCAGGAATGCACTCACTTTTCAGTAATTCACACGCCTGGACACAGGCTTTGAGGTGAGAAGTGGTGTAAATGAGGCTAAAAAACATGCTAGGGGCCTTGGGTGACATGTGAACAAATTTGGATTTTAACTTGGTGGCAGATGGGCTACTGAAGTGTTTTCAGCATGGGAAGGAATGACCATATTTGCATTTTAGGTCAATTTTTAAAGTTACATTTTATTTTAAAATTAGATGGTAAAAGCATATTGTACAACATTCAAAAGCTGGAAAGGTCATGCTCCTGCCTGCCTCCAGCCATCCAGTTCCCTGTTCCTGAGCCACACACTGTTTGCAGTTAGAAAGACTTCCACTTAACAGCAGGAAGAGGGGATTGGGTCAGGGTGAACTGGATGTCTTATTAACTAATTTAATTTAATGAGTAGAATTATTAGTAAATTAATTTGAATATCCCCCTTAGGAGAGACAATAATGAAAAAAGGTTGAGAAAGATTACCTTATACCTTTATAAATGGTTCGTCTGGGGCGCCTGGGTGGCTCAGTGGGTTAAGCCTCTGCCTTCAGCTCAGGTCATGATCTCAGAGTCCTGGGATCTAGCCCCGCATCCGGCTCTCTGCTCAGCAGGGAGACTGCTTCCCCCGTCTCTCTCTGCCTGCCTCTCTGCCTGCTTGTGATCTCTCTCTGTCAAATAAATAAATAAATAAGTAAATAATGGTTAGTCTATTAAATCCTTTTCAAAGGACTCAAGTTGAGTGTGCATGTTTCTGCCCATGTGCCTAACTGATAATGGATGGTAAAACTAGGATGGAGAATAATTGCCCACATGGTACATAATCATACAGAAAAGGCCATATACCATCTTGGTAACAAGGATAGACTGCTTGCACTAGAATCCTGGCTCTGCCATTTACTGGCTGTGTGACTTTAACCTCTCTGTACCTCTCTGCAAAATGGGGATAAGAATGGTACTTACCTCCTAGTGGTTGTAAAGATGTCACTTAATGTGTGTTGGCTTGCTCAGAGTCCTCATGATAAGAGCCTTAAAGGAGAAGGGGGTTTTGCCAGAGGGTGCAGGAGTAAAGGTTTAGAAATAGGATTAAGGAATGTGGAGGTTTGTTAACACCACTTCCCATGCCCATGGGTTATGGAGCGTGAGAAAATAAGTAGCATCCTTTCCAAAATTCAGTAAGGCAAGTTACTTAGGGAATTCGTTTACTTTGCTGTCAGGCAAGGAAGGAGCTAGGAGGTTAAAGGTGAGAAGAAGTTTACAATTGAATGGGGATTCTGAGGCACAGAGAAAAGACCTGAGAAAAGAGGAAGGCAAAAGATAGAGAGAAAGCCGGAGCAAGATGGCCAACTGGAGATTAGGGGGAGGAGGAAGAGAAGGGCTAGAGACAGGACCACCCTGTATGAGAGCTCAGGCTGAGCAAAGCAGGGAGTGGAAAACTATGGTCATATCTAGCCAGCTGCCTATTTTTGAAAAGCCCATGAACTAAGACCTAAGGCTTTTACATTTTTTTTAAAGATTTCATTTATTTATTTGACAGACAGAGATGACAAGCAGGCAGAGAGGCAGGCAGAGAGAGAGGGGGGAAACAGACTGAGCAGAGAGCCCGATGTGGGGCTCGATCCCAGGACCCTGAGATCATGACCTGAGCTGAAGGCAGAGGCTCAACCCACTGAGCCACCCAGGCGCCCCAGCTTTTACATTTTTAAATGATTTTTTAAAATCGGAAGTAAGAATATTTAATGGTACATGAAAATAATGTGAAATTCAATGTCAGTATCCATAAATAAAGTTTTATTGTATCTGGCCATGCCGATTCATTTATGTATTATCCATGGCTGCTTTCACACTATGATGGCAGAGTTGAGTAGTGGCCACAGAGACCAAATGGCCCACACAGCTGACAATATTGACCATCTGCCTCTTTATAGAGAAAATTTGCCAGCCCCTGCTCTAGTACATCATCCTATCATGTACTATATGAATGGCACCCCCAGGACTTGTGCACCACGGAGGACCTGGCCCTAGGATCACTCACTTTGGATGGTGATAAAGGATTACAGTTAGGAAAGGCATTGATGGAATTACACGGCCTCAAGGCTCTTTTTGGAATGTGGGCACAATGTTGTTTTATTAAAACAACGAAAGGCTGTAAGACTGGATTCAAGCCACATGCTCTTGGCTGGTGAGAAACAAGGTGTGGTAGGCACAACTGGTTGTACACACAATCTTCACTTCTCCTTTTGTTTCTTACTAACAGAAGCCTGATTTGATCAAGGAAGTCACACACTCTATTAAAATTAATCATCTCAAGAAAAGTGCTCGAAAAATGATGGAAATAAGTTGAAAGGACACAGAAGTCAGCTTAAAGGAGCTCCTAATGGCCAGTCTGTAACCATGTGAGCATCAAAATAATGATAGCAGTGGATTATAACCCAATGAATAGAGTAGGAATCTAGGAGTCCATACTGAAAAAAATGAAAGGAGGAGGAAAGAAAGTTCTATATAGTAAAAGCAAACTAATAAATTATAGCATGAATGACAGAGTTAGAACATCACCATTTTGTAATCACCATAATATTATTTCAGGCAATATCATCAATGTATACTGAAACTGGGAGGTGAAAGTTTGATGAGAAACATAATATTTATATAGTCTGTGAACATCTCCCACAGATTCTTATTAATTTAATTTCAAAGGGTAAAATGGTGACTTTGTAGTAGGGAAATCTGACCAATACAACCATACCACCTTAACTAAGTGATCAAAATTACTATCATTAGTAATAGGACAAACCAAATTATGTACTTCCTGATATGATACCCTGAGAAAGACACCGTATCATTTCTGTAACATTCTAGCTAAAAAGACATCATTTGAATCATGAGAAAACACCAAATAATTCTAAATAAAGGATGTTCTACCAAGTAATTGGCCTAGGCTCTTCAACAATGTCAGTGACATGAGACATAAAGACAGTTTGAAGAACTTTCTAGATTAAAGTAGATTTAAAAAATCATGAGAACAATGTGCAATGTGTGCAATGCAATGTGTGATCTTGAAATGGTTCCTAGGGGGCGCCTGGGTGGCTCAGTGGGCTGAAGCCTCTGCCTTCGGCTTAGGTCATGATCCCGGAGTTCTGGGATCGAGTCCCACATTGGGCTCTCTGCTCAGTAGGGAGCCTGCTTCCTCCTCTCTCTGCCTCTCTGCCTACTTGTGATCTCTGTCTGTCAAATAAACAAAAAAAGAAAAAAAAAAAGGAAAAAAAAAAAAAAAAAAAGAAATGGTTCCTGGACTAAAAAAGAAAAAAAAAAAAGAAGAAAAAAATGAATTTATTTGCAATAAAGGACATTAGTGAGAAAACTGGCAAAATCTGTAGATTAAATAATGGCATTTTATCGATGTTAATATTCTGATTTTGATTGCTGTATTATGGTCAAGTAAGGGAAGATCCTTATTTGTAGGAAACATACACTGATGTATGTAGGAGTAAATGTGCATGGGAGAGAGAGAAAACTATAAAGTAAATGTAAATGGTAATATCTGGGGATTGGAGGCGAAAAGCACACAGGAATTCTTTGTACTATTTTTGCAAGTTTTTGGTCAGTTTAAGATTATTTCCAAACAAAAAGTTTAAAAAAAGATAGAAAGAAAGAAAGAAAGGAAGAAAGAAAGAAAGAGAAAGAAAGAAAGAAAGAAAGAGCAGGCATCTCCTCTTGGTATCCATACAGTGAGATGTTCATATCCCCCTTCCTGGCCAATGAGTTGTAGTTTTTAGTTTAAAAGATGGGGCTTCTCTCGGGGCGCCTGATTGGCTCAGTGGGTTAAAGCCTCAGCCTTTGGCTCAGGTCATGATCCCAGGGTCCTGGGACGGAGCCCCACATCGGGCTCTCTGCTCAGCAGGGAGCCTTCTTCCCCCCCCCCCCCCCACCCGTCTGCTTCTCTGCCTACTTGTGATCTCTGTCTCAAATAAATAAAATCTTTAAAATAAATAAATAAATAAATAAAAATAAAAATAAAAGATGCGGCTTCTCAGAAAACTATTGCTTTTCCGATTAAAAAAAAAAAAAGAGGAGACTTGCCATATGCCTTTTGCTCCTTGTCCTTTCCTTTCTTCCTGCTTGAGTGAGGGCTTAAGAGCTGATGTGGAACTGCCATCTTATGACAATAGGACAAAAGAAGCTGGAAGGAGCCTGCATCTCACTGGCTTCATTAAGCCCTACCTGGATTGGCTTCTGGATAAGTTGATTAATCCACTGTAGTCAGATTCCTGTTGCAGATTTCTATGCAGCCAAATGCAATTCCAACTGAGCTAGAACATCTCCCAGTGGTGTTCAGAATTTAGAGTTTGTGTGGCTTGCCTCCTCAGTCTTCTTCATGGGCAACTTTTTCCAACTGCCTTTAAATCTTTTTTTTTTTTTTAAAGATTTTATTTATTTATTTGACACACACAGAGAGAGAGAGAGAGATCACAAGTAGGCAGAGAGGCAGGCAGAGAGAAGGGAAAGCAGGCTTCCCGCTGAGCAGAGAGCCTGATGTGGGGCTCCATCCCAGGACTCTGAGATCATGACCTAAGCCAAAGGCAGGTCTGAGCCACCCAGGCACCCTCCAACTGCCTTTAAATCTTAATGTTCCCTAATTTTGTGTCCCCAGCCCTCTTCTCCCTCTATATAGTCTCCTTGGATTACCTCATTCACTCCTACTTACCATTAAACTCTGGTGACTCTCATATTACTACCTCCAGCCTGGAATTTTCTGAACTGCTGATGGCAGACCACATATCCAACTACCTATTAGAAACTTGTACCTACAAATAATACATTATATGTCAATAAAATAATTTAAAAAAAAAGAAACTTGTACCTATGGTCAGTCACTTCAGCAGTTACAAAGCTGAACTCTCTTTTCAGACACACACACACACACACACACACACACACACACACGCACACATGCACACACATAGTCTCTTTCTCTTTCTTCTTCCAACCACCATCCAACCACTTTCCCAAGTCAGAAACTCAGGAGTCATCCTCTCTTCTTCTTATTTTCTCACCCCCTACATGCAATTAGTCATCCAGGTCTTGATGACTCCATCTCCTAAATAGTTTTTGAATCCATTTCCTCCTCTTCATTCTCATTACCCAGATAGATGCCTCATCATCTCTCACTGGTATTTTTTCATTAACCCTCTAAACAATCTCCTTGTCTCTGTCCTCTGTTCCTCCAATACGTACCATTGCCCATTATCTGTCTAAAATGTGAATATGATTACCATACTTCCCTACTTAAAAAAATTTCCCTATCACCTTAACTGCTTATGGTAATATCTTTTCTTCCCCAGATTCTTAATTTGGCATCACAATAACCTCTTGGCTGCCCTTCTGTGCCATGTCTCTGTGAGAGGACTGTGGACTGTCCTGGCTAGTTGGCTATATTGTTAGGAGGCAACTTCTCCCAGGCTCTGGTAAACCAGTGGTCTCCCCTTGCTCTCACTTTATTTCATGTCAGATGACTTCCAGTGTTCTTTCATTTGTAGCAAAAATAGAACTTAGATGTTGATTGAAACGACATGCTGGGGCCACTGTGTGTGATAGGGAGAGCTGAGCCTTGTTACCGGAATCCAAGAACTGCATTCGCACAGGTGGTATTTCAGTCTGTATAAGGTAGCCCAGGGAGGGGGGCTGCTGGGGTATTATTACACAACCTGACTCCACACCATGGACCTTCTAATACATTGACTACTTTTGAGTCAAGCAAGCCTGGGTTCCTGGGACTGATCCCTTTATTTCCTGAAGCCAGCTGCTGTGGCTTGGGTGGGACGGAGAGTCAACAGCAGAACAGGAAAGTTACCCAGTTTTGGCAGTGCCAGACATCAGTCTTATCCTTTATTAACCTTCCTTGCTCTGTTCCTAGAAAAAGACTTCTTTTTTTCTTTTTTCAAACCTATATCAGAAGGACCTATTTGAGCCTTCCTTCACCCAGGCAGTTAGACATCCCTCCTAGGAGCCCCCATGGCACGTACCACAGTGTGGTGTGTGATTATGTATTATGTATTATGTGATTATGTATTATTACAGTGTGATTATGTATTTACATGTCCATTTCCCTGCTTTTGGTTTGCAGCATCTGAATGCAAATCTTACTCTTTTTTGAATGCCCCTCCCCCATGAACATGTCCCCACGGTAGAGCCTGACATGTGGGAAATAATCAGTAAGTGTCTGTTGACATTTGAAATGTTGAAATGGATGTTTCTCCTAGGTTCCAGGTGGAACACAGTGGAAAGAGCTGACATCTGGGTACCATTCCCAGTTACTTCTTCCACAATTAGCTCTGTGACCACAATCTCAGCAGCTCCTTCCTCTTATTAACAAAGTAGTGACAATAACAGTCACTTTGTAAGAATTGTTTTGAAAATTAAGTGTTATTTTTCACTGGATTCATTCAGTTGCAGGAACGTACCAAATACCTTTAATGAAGCAGACACTGTATTTGGAACCAGGGGTATAACATTGTCTTTTCCTCATAAAACTTTTCCATCTAACAAGACAGATAATTAAACAAGAATCTACAATAAAATATAGTGAGAATTACAATAGGAGAAGAACAAGACACCATGGGAACATAGAACAGGGGGCACAATCTAGTCTAGGGGTCACAAAAGACCTCCCCAAACAGTGTAAAACAATTAATTGTAAAATACTATACTCATGTCAGTACAACATTATTGCTATACATAAGACTGCCCTTTGGTTCATAGGAGACAGACACCACACCGTGAGAAGTAAGACTTCCCAGAAAAGGTGGAACATAGAGCTGGACCCAACTTCCTTTAATATTGCTGACCAATCTGTATTGGGAGGGCTTGCCCTTTGAATAGCATTTCCAGGATCAGGGATGGATTTGTCTTCCTTTGTCAAGAGTCCAACTTACCTTGTGGCTCAAAAAAAAAGCCAAGCCCTTCAGTTAAAGAATAAAACTCTCAGAGCTAGAGAATGCTGAGGAAAATCGGAAGGGCCAGTGATATTTGTAGGCCAGGCAGCAATGTCAAAACACTCTTGACTTCTGCCTTCAAAATGCATTCAAAATCAGCGGCCACCTCACCATTTCTTCTGTTACCGCCTGGTCTGGGCCATCGTCATGGACATTGTGATGACTATGAAGTCTTCCAAACTGGTCTTCCTGTTTCTAACCTTGTCTCCTCCAATTTCACTTCACACATATTCCAGCTCTAAAATGTGTGGTTCCTTCCTTTGGGCACATTCACTTAAAGAAGACCAGCTGTTTGCAAGGAAAGGAGGGCGTGGATGAAAGAGGAGGAAGGAAGTTTGTGTTCACTTGCAGGATGAGGAAGTGCAGGTAGGTGCCACCTGCCTGTTTCACAGCAGGAACTTGTGGCAGGTAAATAAACGAGAACAAATAAGCCTTCCCCTGTTAAAGGTTTTTAGATAAGCCCCTGCTCCTTTACCCTCTCCCAAACTCCCGTCCTCCACATTTCCCACACATTCCCTGAGTTGTTTCCCAGCTGTGAACACCCCATCTCTCTGCCCCCTCATCTCCTTCCCAGTCTTTTCCTGACTCACCCTTCAGTTGTTCTCAGCAATGCACGCATATCCTCTTGTCTATCAAAACCAGTTCCACATGATCGTTAGAATGTCCGACATTGGGGGAAGGAGCAGAGAAGCCAGCTCCCCGTTTGGTCAGCTTTTGAGTGTGCCAGACTTGAAGGCTGGACGCTCACTGTGGGTTTGCAGTGAGAGCAGTTGACCTGACCAGGCTTCAGACAGGACTGCATCTTCCAAGGATGAGGTATTTGAGAGCCTGGCATTTTCCAAATGCCTGCAAGGTAAGGAATGGAGACACCATCTATTCCAACATCTTTTGCCTTTCTTCGCCGTTTATTTTTCCTGAATTTATTCAAATGTACAATCAAGTTGAAAGAAAAAGCAATGAAATCTGTGGGTTCTTCACCTAGTATAATAATAATTATTTTTATTTATTTATTTTTTTAAAGTTTTTTTTTATTTTTTTATTTGACAGACAGAGATCACAAGTAGGCAGAGAGGCAGGCAGAGAGAGAGGAGGAAGCAGGCTCCCCGCTGAGCAGAGAGCGTGATGTGCGGGGCTCCATCCCAGGACACTGGGATCATGACCTGAGCCGAAGGCAGAGGCTTTAACCCACTGAGCCACCCAGGTGCCCCAATAATTATTTTTTTTAAAGATTTCATCTTTTTTAAAAATTTTTATTTATTTATTTGACCGAGAGAGATCACAGTAGACAGAGAGGCAGGCAGAGAGAGAGAGAGAGAGAGGGAAGCAGGCTCCCTGCTGAGCAGAGAGCCTGATGCGTGACTCCATCCCAGGACCCCGAGATCATGACCTGAGCTGAAGGCAGCGGCTTAACCCACTGAGCCACCCAGGCGCCCCAAAGATTTCATCTTTAAAAAGAGAAAGAGATCACAAGTAGGCAGAGAGGTAGGCGGGGGTCGGGGGGGTGGGGGGTGGGGAGGGGAAGCTGAGCAGAGAGCCAAATGTGGGGCTAGATCCCAGGACCCTGAGATCATGACCCGAACCAAGGCAGAGGCTTTAACCCACTGAGCCACCCAGGAGCCCCTAGGATAATAATTACTAACACTTGCTTTCTCTTTTGCTTTTTTCACTCTTGCACTTTCAAGATTTTCTAATATATCTACACACCTGCATACGTGATGAACCTATTGAAAGTTAAGTTACAGACAATTTGATATTTCACTCTAGATATTTAATTCCGCATTTCCTAAGAGTAAGGACATTTTCCTGTGTAATACAATCTCATTATCACACCTACAAAATTTAACATTAGTGAAATAATGTTATCTAAAATATGATCCAGATTTTCCTGTTCCAAAAATATATAAAGCACCCCCTCAATCAAATCAGGGATCAAGTGTTGCATTTTTGCATTTGATTTTCTATAAATCACAGTATCACAGTTCTAATCCTTTATTATCATTATTTTTAATGCACAAATTTTTCCAGATTTGGGCAGGAGAGCCAACATCTTTAACTTTTGATTATTTATATTGACTTCTAAGATTGTTATTCTGCAAACAGTTGTTTTCTGCTGTGTTTTATTTTTAGAGTGGGGTTTGGGATTTGATTTTGGGCAAGAAATTTGAAGAACTAACCAGGATTATATGTTCTGAGATCTATAACCAACTGAAGAATTTCTAGTTGGCTTAAACCACATATGCTCATGACATATGAATCAGAAAAAAACCTTGCATTTATTTAGTAACAAAAGATGAAGTTATAGAGGTATTCCCAGAAACCACCATTGTCATAGCAACATAAAGGTAGCTGACATTGAAGAATATTTTCCTTTAATCTAGAATCTTTCAGGACAATGCTAAGCTTACCTTGGGACTCAATATGGTTCATCAAGACAGGGCTTTGTATCTGTACACTCAAATCCCAGGTTTTTCTCAGCTGTGTGACTATGGACAAATTACTTCATTTTTCTCACCTTAGTTTCCTCATGTGTATAATGGGAGTACTGTTAAATACTCTAAAGATTTTGTAATGACTAAAAATAATGTAGTTTTAGTGTTTGTCAAATAACAGGAACTCAGGACAAGTTACTCCTTTCAAAAGGGAAGTGGAGAAGGGAACTATTTGGGTTACATGAATGGCTAAAAGCCCGTGTTGTAGTAGCTAAACAAATGTGAGCTAGCTGCACTGAGGTTAAGCTATCTACAACTATTTCCTCTACCCACATAAGCCTGTAGGAAATGCATCTCATGTACTAGAATATAAATTCCATGGGGCAAGGAGTTCCACCTGCTTTATTCACTGTTTTGTTCCCAGTGTCTAAAACACAATAGGTGCTCATTATTTTTGAATGAATGAATAAGTGAATTTTGAATGAATGATTTTTGAATGAATTTTGAATAAATAAATAAGTGAATCAATATAATTTAATATATAATTCAATACCAGATAAAATAGAGACACCCACTGCTTATGTAACTCAAAAATGTCAGCTTCTACCCTTCTTCCCCTTTTTAAGAGTTGGATTCCTCTGACATAAAGTGGTATATATCCATCAGCTACTGCCACAGCTGTGCTGTCTAACAAATTATCCTGAAGCTCCATTACTTAAAACATCAATCCTTTATTTTCATGCTCCTAGGTCTACAGGTTGGCTTGACTGAGCTGGGCTGGTCTTTGGCTCTGGATTCCAAGCTCCAGGTTGAATTCAATTGTATTATATGTGTCTCTCACCTCCTTTGACCAGTGGCTACCTGGGGCATGGGATCTGTTCCCTGTATCTCATTCTGGGGCCCAAGGTATAAGGTATGAGTGGTGGTGTGGGCATGGTCTCTCTAAACTGAGTTAACTTTTAGGTTTTCCCATCAGTATAGCTACAGGATGAATAGTCATTCTCCTGACAATTTCAGGTGCTGGTTTTTGGATCTGCTAGATACAGATATGCACACATATTTAAAGATGAACATGAATTCTCAGAGACAATATAAATACTAGGAATAAGAAAGGAGCCATGTACCTCTTTATGGGTGTTCTTTTATGTCCTGAAATTTCTGGAAGGGATTTGACTAAATTCTTGGCCAAGAGCTCTTTTTCTCAGTTTTTATAGGGGTAAGAGCAGGGAGTGGTTTATTCTCTAAACCACACATGTATAGCAGATTACGGTGGGATGAAGAAAAAAAATGTGATTAAAAAAACCTATACAATTCTCCTTCAGTTCTCTGTCCAAACTCATACTTCCTTACGCTGCCCAACACCCCTGTCTTAAAATAGATGACTTTATAGGTAAGACCATCAGAGAAGAGATTTTGCAGTCTGTCTCTACCCTCCAATCTATCATTTCTTCCACATCTCCACCCACCTTCACTTCCCCTTCTTTTCCTTGCCAAAGCTAATCCTGCTGTCTCTACTAAAATCCCATTCTGGAATTCCAAATCAACCCTTCTCTCATCTCTTTAATTCCTTTCTCACCAAGTACTTTTTTCCTTTGGCCATTTAAATATGTTCCATCTTAAAAAAAAAAAATCCCACTCTTGACCTTGTCTCTTCCTCTAAAGATACACAGCATGCATGTAGAAATACATGCCATACACAGATATCTATGGGAATCTAACTAATCTAATGAAGGTGAGAGCACACCTCCAGGAAATGGCAGCCCTTGGGAAATAAAGGCCTTGGAGAAAGGGGATTTCAGATAATGAGATAAATATATCATTGTTTGATGGAAAAGGAAACAATCAACAACGAATTAGATTTAATAACAGAGCTTAGAAGGGTTGCTAGTCAACATTTACAAATCAAACATCTGTCTATACTAGCAATAACCATCTAAAATGTAATTAAAGTAGAAGAGAATATTTGATATAGTCATCAAAAGTCATAAAATATCTAGGAATTAGCCTAACTACATTCTATGGGCTGACTGTATCCCCCCAAATTCATATATTGAAGCCTTTAGCCCCCAATACCTCAGAATGGGACTACATTTGGAGATAGGGTCTTTAAAAAGGCAACTAAGCTAAAATGAGGTAATTGGGATAGGCCCTAATCCAGTATGACTGGTGTCCTTGTAAGAAGAGGAAATTAGGATAAAGACATGCACAGAGGGAAGACCATGTGAAGACATAGGGAGAAGACAGCCATCTATAAGCCAAGGAGAGAGATCTCAGAAAAAAAAAAACAATCCTGTGGTCAACTTGATCTTCAACTTCTAACTTCTAGAAGTATAAGAAAATAAATTTCTGTTGTTTGAGCCCCCCCATTCTATGGTACATTGTTATGGCAACCTTAGCAAACTAATACAGCAAGAATATACAAAATTTCTGTTGATAAAACTTTTAAAACTCTAAGCCAGTTTCTTCTTCCTTTTGCTCTTCTCTTGCACATTTGGTCCTTAGCCATTAGGGTGGGGCAGAGCATGGTAGACTTCTGTGGGTGGAGGATAGGAGCCAGTGACAAAGTGTCAGGTATCACATTTGGTGCTAGGTGAGGTAGGGGTGTGTGTGTGTGTGTGTGTGTGTGTGTGTGTGTGTGTGTGTGTGTGTTTGTGTGTGTAGGGAGAGGTGGTAACCCAACATGGGATTCAGATTCCATGTGGGGTGGCATGAGGGGAGTATCTATGTAAAGCTATGTTCTGGCACATTCTATTGTGCCAGAAATGAAAAGAAATGCTCACAGAATGATGGGGATGTATCAAAAGGACTTTCACTAAAGGAGCTCCCATTGGTCACACTGGGCACAGTTTCAACCTCAAAATTATGATGATGATGATGGATTATAACCCTTTGAGTAAAACAGAAAATCTTTTCAGTATAGATATAAACAAACAAGTTAATAATTTGAACATTTGAGAAGAAATGAGATATTTATATGGTTTAAAAATACCCCCAAATCCTGATTAATTCCAAAGGGAAAACAGTAACTTCACGGAAGAGAAGCCTAGCATGCCCCACCTTAGACCACTGATCAAAGGGACCATCATTAATACAGGACAAGTTGACATCATGAACCTCCTGACAGGATGCAGTGAGAAAAACACAGCATCACCTCTGTGGAAGTGTGTATGACCTGACATATAACCTGTATCGAACCCCAAGAAAACATCAAAGCCCATTGAGGGACATCCTACAAAACAAAGTCATGTAAACCGAGGCCAGGAAAATCATGAAAAGACAGAAGAACTGTTCTAGATGGAAGGAGACAAAAGAGACATGACAACCAAATGCAATGCTTGATTCTGCATGGGATTCTTTTGCTATGCAAAATGGTACTGGGATGGACGCCTGGGTGGTTCAGTTGATTATGTGGCTGCCTTTGGCTCAGGTCATGATCCCAGAATCCTGGGATCGAGTCCCACATCGGGCTCCTTGCTCAGCGGGGAGCCTGCTTCTCCCTCTGCCTCTGCTGCCACTCAGCCTTCCTGTGCTCTCTCTCTCTCTGACAAATAAATAAATAAAATCTTTAAAAAAAAATGGCACTGGGACAATGGATGAAACTTGGAGTCCCAGGATTATAAGGTGAAGATATGTCAGTATAAATTTCCTGACTGTGATGGTATATGAGGGTTATATAGGAGGATGTCTTTGTTTGTAAACAATGCACAGTGCAGGGCATATCATCAAGGCATGATAAAGGTGCCAGTTCAGAAACATACTCTCAAAGGACTCAGAAAGAAAACAATTCCTTATCTTTTACACCCCAATCTTCTGTACATTTGTGATTATTTCAAAAATTTGAAAATGAAAAGAAAAACTCTAATATAGGAGGGTATAGAAGATGATTTATATATATACCCATGCTCTGTTGGACGGATTGCCTTAATAATAAAAAATACAAATACTCCCCTCATTAATCATTGAATCTTTTGCCATCTATTCAAAATTCCAGTGAGACCTTTTGAAGAAGTTTAAAAAAAAACCCAAAGCCTACTCTAAATGGAGAAGTAAATTTCCGTGAACAGCTGAATAAACTTCATATATGAAATCAGCATATTTTATACTGTATATTATGCAATATGTCACTCTTACAAATAAAGTATGAGGTTTTGCCATACCAGATATTAAGCCATACTAAAACGCCATAGTAGAGTAGAGTGGTTGTTGCCAGAGGCTAGGGGAATGGGGGGAAATGTGGAGATGTTGGTCAAAATACAGTAAGTTCTAAGGATTTAATGTAGAGTATGATAACTATAGTTAGTAAGTAGTACTGTATGTATACTTGAAATTTGTTGAAAGTAGATTACAAGCATTCTTTTTTTTTTTTTTTTAGATCACAAGCATTCTTATCACAAGGGGATCACAAGGGGAAAAAAGTGAAATATATGAGGTAATGAATGCATTAATTAGTTTGATTGTAGTAATCATTTCACAATGTATATGTATATTAAATTACCAGGTTGTATAGCTAAATACATGGAATATTTTTGGTCACCTGTTCCTCAATAAAGCTGTTGGGAATTTTTTTTAAACCTATACTAATAAAAACAGTGTGGCTCAGGTACAAAAACAGGCAAATAGGTAAATGAAACAGAATTCAGAGAAAATCCCATGTATGTATGAGAATTTAATTGTATAATAAAATTCATAAATTGATAGGCAATGAATGAATTATTTACTAGATTGGGTTCTCACCTTACGGAAGAAAATTAGGTTAGTAGGAAATATGTAGATGATTTTGGACTTAGAGTTAAGGAAAGACTTCTTCTTTTACAGATTGATTTACTTATTTGAGCGAGAGAGAGGTGGGAACAGAGAGAGAATCTCAAGCAGACCCTCTGCTGAGCACTGAGTCTGATGGGGGCTTGATCCCTGGACCCTGAGATTGTGACCTGAGCTGAAATCAAGAGCCAGATGCTTCACTGACTGAGCCACCCAAGTGCTCCAGGGAAAGACTCTTTCTTTCCCTCCCTCCCTCCCTCTCTTTCTTTCTCTCTTTCTCTCTTTCTTAAGATTTTATTTATTTGACACAAAGAGAGAGAGAGTGAGCACACAAGCAGGGGGAGAGGCAGGCAGAGGGAGAGGGAGAAGTAGGCTTCCCGCTGAGCAGGGAGCTTGATGAGGGACTCAATCCCAGGACCCTGGGATCATGACCCAAGCCAAAGGCAGATGCTTAACCAACTGAGCCACCCAGGAAGCCTGGGAGGACCTTCTTAAATCATAGAAAACACAGACCTTAAGATGAAATATTCAATAAATTATATTACCTTTACATAGAGGATTTCGGTTCATAAAGGGCACCATGGACAAAATTTATAGCCAGCTGACAGAATGGAATAAGATAGAATTTGCAATGTCTAAAACAAATCAGAGATTGATATCCAAAATGTACAATGACGCTCAACATCACTCATCATCAGGGAAACGCAAATCAAAGCCACAGTGCATTAGGCCCTCACACCTGTCAGAATGGCTAGTATTAAAAAGACAAGAAATAAGAAGTGTTGGCAAGAATGTGGAGGAAAATGAACCCTTGGGTACTACTAGTGGGAGTGTAAATTGGTACAGACACTGTGGAAAACCGTATGGAGGTCCCTCAAAAAATTAAATATAGAAATAACATATGAGGGGTGCCTGGGTGGCTCAGTGGGTTAAAGCCTCTGCCTTCGGCTTAGGTCATGATCCCAGGGTTCTGGGATCGAGCCCCACATCAGGCTGTCTGCTCAGCAGGGAGCCTGCTTCCTCCTCCTCTCTCTGCCTGCTTCTCTGCCTACTTGTGAACTCTGTCTGTCAAATAAATAAATAAAATATTAAAAAAAAAAAGAAATACCATATGATCCAGTAATTCTACTACTGGGTATTTACCCAAAGAAAGCAAAAACACTAATTTGAAAAGAAACAGGCATTCTTATGTTCATTGCAGCATTATGTACAATAGCCAAGACATGGAAGCAACTTACGTATTCATTGATAGATGAGTGGATAAAGCAATGTGGTGTGGTGAGGGGTGTGTGTGTGTGTGTGTGTGTGTGTGTATGTGTGTATGTGTGTGTAATGGAATATTACACAACCATAAAAAAGAATGAGATCTTGCCATTTGCAAAAATATCTATGAATCTAGACTGTATTATGCTAAGTGAAATAAGTCAGACAAAGAAAGACAAATACCATATGATTTCACTTACCTGTGAAATAAAAAAAAACCCCACAACAAATCAACAAATGAAAAAACCAATAACAGGGGCGCCTGAGTGGCTCAGTGGGTTAGGCCGCTGCCTTCGGCTCAGGTCATGATCTCAGGGTCCTGGGATCGAGTCCCGCGTCGGGCTCTCTGCTCGGCAGGGAGCCTGCTTCCCTCTCTCTCTCTCTCTCTGCCTGCCTCTCTGTCTACTTGTGATCTCTCTCTGTCAAATAAATAAATAAAATCTTTAAAAAAAAAAAAACCAATAACAGACCCATAAACAGAAAATAAACTGTTGGTTGCCAGATGGGAGAGGTGTGGGGGGAGGGGTAAGTAGGTGAAGAGGAGGTGGGAGGTATAGGCTTCTAGTTATGGATTGAGTAAGTCATGGATGTGAAAGATACAGCACAGGGAATATAGTCAATGGCATTGTAACAGCATTGTGTGACTGTAGCTATTCTTGAGACTATAGCATAACATAAGTATAGACTTGTCAAAATCACTATGTTGTGCCCCTGAAACTAATGTAACATTGTGTGTCAACTATTTAAAAAAAAAAAAAAATACCAGGGCGCCTGGGTGGCTTGGTCTGTGAAGTGTCCGTCTCTTGATCTCAACTCCAGTCTTGACCTCAGGGTTGTGAATTTTGGCCCAGCATGGAACCTACTTAAAATTAAAAAACAAACAAACAAACAAACAACACCAAAAAGCCAATTAAGGGGAAATACAATAAAACCACAACAAGAAAAACCATAACAATAAATAAATAAAATGTACAGCGAGCTCCTACAAAATCAACAAAGAAAAGACAGCAACTCCAACAGGAAAACAAGGTCATAATTATGGTCATTTTATAGATGGGGCCAACAGGGCCCCAAGAGGCGGTGGCCTGAGCAGTCCCACTTCCCCTAGCTCCTCAGTGTCACAGACAGGAGATCAGAGGGGGCGGCCGTGCTCTGATGCAGACATTGTTCGAACACAGAGTCAGCAGGGTCTGTGGATGCATTGAATGTAAGGTAAAGACATCGGGATGACTCCAAGGTTTTCAAGCCAAGCAACTGGAAGGATGGGTCAGCACCTGATCATGACGTGGAAGGCTGTGGCTGTAGCAGATTTGCACGGGGGCAGGATCAGGTGATCAGTCCAGGACTTGCTAAGTTTGTGATGGCTCGGACACCAAACATGGTACCAACCATATAATTGCTCTGTGCCTCAATGCCTTAATCTCTCTCTCTGTAAAGTTTTCCAGTCTTAGAGTTTTTTTCTTTTGTTCTTAGGAGCAATCTCAGAGAGTGTTTACTTCATGTCCTCCACTTTATGGATGAGGAGCCCAGGGCCCAGAGGAGGATAGAATGCTAGGGCTAGCACCCAGCCTCCCATTTCCTTTTAGCAACCTCTCCTTTATGTGGTATTGCTTCTCTGCTCCAAGCAAACAAAAAGAGGGAGAGAAGATAGAAGCACTCTGCTCTCTATAAAGTGGGATACAAATTTTAGGTCTCCATGCTGTGATGAGGGTCAGGAAGTGGCTTCCAAGGTCCCTTTCAAATTGCCTTTGACTAAAAGAGAAAGACCCTGTAGGTCATAGGATCTCCCCACCTCTCTTTTCTATGGTGGCAATAATACAAGTGAAAATACATTCCTTGGGGTGCGTGAGTGGCTCAGTCAGTTCGCTGTCTGCCTTCCGCTTGGTTCACGACCCCAGGATCCTAGGTTTGAGTCTCGTTTTGGGCTCCCTGCTCAGTGAGGAGCCTACTTCTCCCTTTGCTGCTCCCCCTGCTTGTACTCTCTTCTCTGTCAAATAAATAAGTAAAATCTTAAAAAAAAAAAAAAGAAGGAAAGAAAGAAAGAAAGAAAGAAAGAAAGAAAGAAAGAAAGAAAGAAAGAAAGGAAGGAAGGAAAGGAAAGGAAAAAGAAAAAAGAAAAGAAAAGGAAAGAAAAGAAAATGCATTTCTTCTGGCGCTTGTTAAGAGGCAGGAGGCCATCTTATTCAATCTGGAGCCATGCACCTGTCACTCCAAACAAAGCGATTGTTCTTCCTCCCTGTTAGCATGAGGCCACCTGGTGAGTGGGCACTTGGCTTGGACTTGGGGAAGAAAGCAACTGCCCAAGAATCCCACCTTGTCTAAAGCTGTACTTGAAATGCTGTCATCGATAACTAGCGCTCACAGAGTACTTATTAAGAATTTGGGGCGCCTGGGTGGCTCAGTGGGTTAAAGCCTCTGCCTTCGGCTCGGGTCATGATCCCAGGGTCCTGGGATCGAGCCCCGCATCGGGCTCTCTGCTCAGCGGGGAGCCTGCTTCCTCCTCTCTCTCTCTGCCTGCTTCTCTGCTTACTTGTGATTTCTGTCAAATAAATAAATAAAATCTTTAAAAAAAAAGAATTAACATTTATTGGGCACTGATTGGGATTTGACGTATTTACGGAACCCTCCATACATCCTTGTAGAGGGAGAATCACCTCCCTTTAATGTTTGGAGGGAAATGAAGCTCCCAGTGGTTGGAGCCTGAGGTGAATTCCCGGGTATTTCCAGTGGTTACACAAGACCCTAGGACCCCTGCGGCTGGCTAGGAAGATGGAGAGTCTTTCTGTAAGGGAGCTGCAGGATGCTAGAGCCGATCATAGCTCTGTGTAGCTCTGGGCCTAGGAAACACAGCTGGTTTTTCACTCTGTGATAACAACAGGGGAACCCAGGACCTTGCTACTTCTCAGGGGCCTTTGTGCCAGGCTGGAAGATGAGGAAAGGCAATGGGCTCTGTAATCTACACTTTTGGGCCACAGACCATAGACCCGAGCAGGAGCATTTTAGTGGTTGAGGACAGAGGAAAGAGAACTGGTGTTAACTGATAACTTTAAAATTTGTCATGACTTTTGTTATTTGCCTCCAGTCTTCCAAATACAAATATCCTTCCCCCCACCCAAATACAAATACCCTGACTGTACCACTTTATATACATCTGAAATCTGGAATCTACAGCCCTACCACACCCAACCCAGACCATTCTTTGTTTTGTAAATGAAATTTATCTCCTGTGCATTCCAGTTTAGTCTGGAAACTTCTTTGCTGGAGATGACCAGTTTAGGCTCCTGCCACCACCCCCCTCCCCTGCCGAGGCTTAAAAAAGGGGTATCTCTGGCATACCAGCCTCTCTTATGTTTCACACTACACATATGTGAACCCAAGTCAAGGCTGATGTGAATTTCTGGATTTTGGGATAGCTATTACGGACGAACTGACTGACCGACTGACAGGCCCTGTAGAAGTGGAATGAGAACAGAACCAGGCTTTGCAGCACGCTTACCATGTGGACGAACTCTTCTTTCAGAACATACCTCTCTGGAAGGGAGCCCTCAGACTCTGCACCCCCTCCAGGCACAGAAAAGGGAGCGTACAACCCCCCTTCTGCAGACACCTCCCAAAATAACTCTCAACAGGATATGGCTTGTTATAGTAGTTCTGTAATTTTATTTTCCAAATGATGCTTGTCTTTGAAGCTTGGCTGGGGAAGCTGTAGTGAAGATTAAGTGGGGTTCAATGCTTTGTGACAATACTTCCTTAGATTAACACAGGACATTTAAGAAACACTGTTAAAAATTTTTTTAGGTCGAAGAGGTTGTTGCCTGTGTTCTCCTCAAGGATTTTGATGGATTCCTTTCTCACATTGAGATCCTTCATCCATTTTGAGTCTATTTTCGTGTGTGGTATAAGGAAATGATCCAATTTCATTTTTCTGCATGTGGCTGTCCAATTTTCCCAACACCATTTATTGAAGAGGCTGTCTTTGTTCCATTGGACATTCTTTCCTGCTTTGTCGAAGATGAGTTGACCATAGAGTTGAGGGTCCATTTCTGGGCTTTCTATTCTGTTCCATTGATCTATGTGTCTGTTTTTGTGCCAGTACCATGCTGTCTTGATGATGACAGCTTTGTAATAGAGCTTGAAGTCCGGAATTGTGATGCCACCAACTTTGGCTTTCTTTTTCAATATTCCTTTGGCTATTCGAGGTCTTTTCTGGTTCCATATAAATTTTAGGATTATTTGTTCCATTTCTTTGAAAAAAATGGATGGTACTTTGATAGGAATTGCATTAAATGTGTAGATTACTTTAGGTAGCATAGACATTTTCACAATATAACATCGCCAAAAGCAAGGGAAGCAAAGGCAAAAATGAACTATTGGGATTTTATCAAGATCAAAAGCTTTTGCACAGCAAAGGAAACAGTTAACAAAACCAAAAGACAACTGACAGAATGGGAGAAGATATTTGCAAATGACATATCAGATAAAGGGCTAGTGTCCAAAATCTATAAAGAACTTAGCAAACTCAACACCCAAAGAACAAATAATCCAATCAAGAAATGGGCAGAGGACATGAACAGACATTTCTGCAAAGAAGACATCCAGATGGCCAACAGACACATGAAAAAGTGCTCCATATCACTCGGCATCAGGGAAATACAAATCAAAACCACTATGAGATATCACCTCACACCAGTCAGAATGGCTAAAATTAACAAGTCAGGAAATGACAGATGCTGGCGAGGATGCGGAGAAAGGGGAACCCTCCTACACTGTTGGTGGGAATGCAAGTTGGTGCAACCACTCTGGAAAACAGCATGGAGGTTCCTCAAAATGTTGAAAATAGAACTACCCTATGACCCAGCAATTGCACTGCTGGGTATTTACCCTAAAGATACAAACGTAGTGATCCGAAGGGGCATGTGCACCTGAATGTTTATAGCAGCAATGTCTACAATAGCCAAACTATGGAAAGAACCTAGATGTCCATCAACAGACGAATGGATAAAGAAGATGTGGTATATATACACAATGGAATACTATGCAGCCATCAAAAGAAATGAAATCTTGCCATTTGGGACGACGTGGATGGAACTAGAGGGTATCATGCTTAGCGAAATAAGTCAATCGGAGAAAGACAACTATCATATGATCTCCCTGATATGAGGGAGAGGAGATGCAACATGGGGGGTTAAGGGGGTAGGAGAAGAGTAAATGAAACAAGATGGAATTGGGAGGGAGACAAACCATAAGTGACTCTTAATCTCACAAAACAAACTGAGGGTTGATGGGGGGGGGGGGGGTTGGGAGGGGGGTGAGATTATGGACACTGGGGAGGGTATGTGCTATGGTGAGTGCTGTGAAGTGTGTAAACCTGGTGATTCACAGACCTGTACCCCTGGGGATAAAAATATATTATATGTTTATAAAAAATAAAATTAATAAAAATTAAAAAAAATTTTTTTTTAAAGTCAATTAATTAGGGGCACCTGGGTGGCTCAGTCAGTTAAGCATCTGCCTTTGGCTCAGGTCATGATCTCAGGGTCCTGGGATTGCATCCTGAATCGGGCTCCCTGTGGGGAGCCTTCTTCTCCCCCCCACCAAAATAAATAAAATCTTAAAATCTTAAAAGAAAATTTAAAAAAGTAAAATCAGTTAATTAACATATAATGTATTATTAATTTCAGAGGTAGAGTTTAGTGATTCATCAGTTTTACATAACTCCCAGTGCTCATTACATTATGTGTCCTCCTTAATGTCCATTCCCCCCAACCCCCTGTCCTCCAGCAACCCTCAGTTTGTTTCTTATGATTAAGAGTCTCTTATGGTTTGCCTCCCTCTCTGATTTCGTCTTGTTTTATTTTTCCCTCCCTTCCCCTATGTGCATCTGTTCTGTTTCTTAAATTCTGCATATGAGTGAAATTGTATGATAATTGTCTTTCTCTGACTGACTTATTTTGCTTAGTGTAATACCCTCTAGTTCCATCCACGTTGTTGCAAATGGCAAGATTTCATTCTTTTTGATGGCTGAGTAATATATATAATATATGCCACAACTCCTCAATCCATTCACCTATCGATGGACATTAGGTCTCTTTCCACAGTTTGGCTATTGTGGACATTGCTGCTATAAATATTGGGGTACAGGTGCCCCTTCAAATCACTATGTTTGTATCCTTCGGGTAAATACCTAATAGTGCGATTGCTGGGTCATAGGGTAGTTCTGTTTTTAACTTTCTGAGGAACCTCCATACTGCTTTCCAGCGTGGCTGCACCAGTTTGCATTCCCACCAACAAGGTAAGAGGGCTCCCCTTTCTCTGCATCCTCACCAACATCTGTTAAAACATATATTTCTTTTGATCTCTTAAAGCCTGTGACACAAATATTGGATCATGTCCCATCCTGTCATTTGTTTCCTGCATTAATATAAGTATTGAGTACCTCTTATTTGTCAGGCCCTTCACTAGAGCTGGGAAAGACACAACAGTAAACAGAAACCAATGGCTGATCTCAAGGAACTCAGAGTCATTGCGGAGAGGCAGACATTAATCCGAGGATCTTGCAAATGAATGTACAATGCAGCTGTGACATGTGCGAAGGAGGCCAGGCTCTGGTGCCAGGAGACTATACATTGGAGCAATTTGGTAAGGTCCAGGAGGTCAGAGGAGGAATGCTGAAGCTAAGAGGGGGAACAGCATGTGCAAATGCCCTCGACTGTAGCCAGGGAAGCTGAGTAGAACCAAGGAAGAGAGGGCACAGGTAGATGAGATTGTAGAGGCAAACAGACCATGTGGCTTTTATAAAATTTTGTACCCAGGCCCCACTCACAAAAATTCTGATTCAGTTGGAGGAGGCGGGACCATATATAGATTTAAGTTCTCCAGCTAAAGCAGTCAGGGTTGAGAATCATTAGATTCAGGTTATTTGATCCTTAATCTAAGGGCTATGGGGAGGACTAAATTGTTGGTAAGCAGGGGATGACGTGATTCAGATAGACACCTTGTGTTCCTAGGATGTCTGCACAAACATATACCCTGAGAAAAAAAAAGGGAAGACTTAAAAAAATTTTTTTTTAGATATCTTTCAACTTTAGAAAGAGGACTCTTTTTTTAAGATGAAAAAATAGGGGTGACAATAGATGTGTATTTTTTTCCTTATGCTACTTAGGTATTCATTAGAATCTCTGGTATTAGAAATTTGAATTCAAAGGGAGTGGCACCACTTTAAACCCCTGGTCTTCAAAGAATTTCCCATTTGTCCTTGGGAATTTCTTAATTATGGAAGTTCTGTCCTCTAAAATGAAAAACTTATACTCACCTCGGCTCTTCATTTCCAAAATGTTTCCATAAAATAATTACAGGTCACGGAAATTGTTCTGATTTGAGCACTTTAGTTGCACCAGGAAATCTGTGGTGTTAGAATTGCATGGTCTCATTACATATAAATTGTCTTCTGGATAAATCAGTTTGCTGATATTGAAAGTGTTTCCATAGTAATATCACAGTTGATTCTTACGATGATAGTGTGAGGAAAATGAGGAACAAAGACACCGATGAGTCCTTCAGGGTCAAAGAGAAGTTAGTAGAAAACCAGAGCTAAGCCTCCGTCCTCCTGGCCTCTAGCTTCATGGCCTACCCTCCGCATGCAAAAACGGGGAATGTGAGATCATAATCGGGACTTTTCAGAAGATTCTGGTGATGTGATTATGATCATTATAACATACGGTTTCCTTTTGTAAAGTCTTTGGACATTAACGCAAATGAGTCTCATATGCCACTTCAGGGTAAGAATTATTTCCATTTCATCTGTGTTCACACAGGTTCAGGGTCTTCCGATTAGCCAGCCAGCTCCACAAGGGCTGCCTGTCTTATTCAGTGATGCACCCCCACCCCCGGTGCTTAGCACAGGCAGGCAGTCAATGAAAATGGGTTGAATCAACAAATGAATACATGACTGAAGGACTAACTCAAACAGGAAGTTCTTTGAGGACAAGAACTGCAACTGTGCTATTTAATCTGTTCTAATGTGTCTAATGTACCCTTATGTAGCCTCTGGGACTTAGTAAATTCTTAACTAACTAGGTAGCCTGATGAATCAGTCCAAACTTTAAAAAGATTAGGGATGTCACCATCTCTTCCATTCTTAGAATGATAACTATTCTGGTTTGCTCAGGACTATGCCAGTTTAACACTGAAAAGTCCTGCATCCAAGGAAACCCTTCAATTCCGAGACCAGGATAGCTGTTCACCCTAACTAGACACAGAACATAGGATTTTCGCCTGCAAGAATATACCTTTCAGGGGCGCCTGGGTGGCTCAGTTGGTTGGACGACTGCCTTCGGCTCAGGTCGTGATCCTGGAGCCCCGGGATCGAGTCCCGCATCGGGCTCCCGGCTCTGCGGGGAGTCCGCTTCTCTCTCTGACCTTCTCCTCGCTCATGCTCTCTCTCACTGTCTCTCTCAAATAAATAAATAAAATCTTAAAAAAAAAAAAAAAAGAATATACCTTTCAGCCCAGTGTTTCTGTGTGATCCCTGCACCACCAGCAGCAACACCTCCTGTGGATCTACAGGAAACAGGCTGACTTTCAGGCATCTCCCTTATCCTACTGAATCCAAAATTATGAGGGTGGGTCTAGCAGTGCAGATTTTAACAAGATGTCCAGGTGACTCTGATGCATGACAAAATCAGAATCACTGTCAACCTGAGCACTGTTTGTTCAAACAGGAAGTAAACAGAGCCAAAAGGCAGACACTAAGATGATTCCATTTCTGTTCCTCTGTCGCTTTAATTTTGGTTGTTTTAAATCCTCTAATTCTGGCTAAACTCTTATCCAATTGGAGTGGTAAAGAAGGCATTGGTGGGTGCTTCTTCTTCTTCTTCTTCTTTTTAAAGATTTTATTTATTTATTTGAGCTAGAGAACATGAGTGGTGGGGAGGAGTAGAGGAAGAGGGAGAAGCAGACTCCCTGCTGAGCAAGGAGCTTGATGTGGGGCTCAATCCCAGGACCCTGAGATCGTGACCTTAGCCGAAGGCAGACCACTTAACCAACTGAGCCACCCAGGTGCACCGGTGGGTGCCTCTTAACACACCCAGAGACTCCACAATTTGAAAGATTTGGCTTACAATAATTTCCCAGTAGGGCTGATTCCAGTGGCAGCCTCACTAATTATATACTGTGTACAAGTAGAGCAAATGGAATATTTCAGTATAAGAGCGAGAATATGTCATGAATAGGTCCATGAATGAGAAGATAGAAGTAATACTTGAAAAGAGTGTCTGTTAGGAAGGATATGCTCATGATTTTCTCTCTTTTTTTTAAATCTCCAGATTCCTGGAGGTATGAAAGACAGGGCCAGACCTAATGCCTACCCTCCGCATTATTCAGTTACTCAAATTTCCAAAACATCAGTGAATCCCAAGTGAATGAATCAGGCATAGTTTGCTAGTCTCTGTAACACTGGACACTTTAAATAGGGTTCTTAGTTACCCAGCGACCGTCGACTCCCTAGGGAGATGGGTAGTAACTATAGCACTGAATGTTCTCTTCCTTTCCAAGATAAGGAAACTGAGTGGTTAAGTGACTTCCTCAGATGACTTTTAGAAGGGGCATCTTGGCCAAGAGAGGAAGTCAGGGACTTGGGGCTTCTGCACACACCTGGGGCCATTTGGGCTGATAGGCATTCATCTTTAAAGACCTGAAAATGGTGAGCTTTTTTCAGTGACTTATCAGACAGATGGAGTGTTGGCTTCCAGCCACAGAACTCACTCTGGATGGCTGTCAAGGTTAGTAGTTCTATTTGCAGCTCTCCTCCATCAGATCGCTCTTGTTTTTAAATTATTCCTAACATGGCTCTTAACTGGTTTGGTTGGCCTGGATAAGGACATTGATTCACTGCTCTCTGGGGTGTTGACTGTGTAGGAGCAAAGTGTGGGCACCATGCCAGAACAAAAGCTTATGGATGGTGTCCGCCAAGACCAATTTCTGACTCATCAAGGAATGATGGGCTAGGATCCCTTAAGACGTCAATATATTTTCTGAGGGCAATGAATTGACCAAATGACCTTGCAAATTACCTCCTTCCCATCTCCCCATATCCGTTTTCTCATCGTACTGTCACTCCTTTAACTAGGAATCAATGACATATCCTCTCAGGTTGATCTCCAAATTTAAATAAACTTAAAATAATAGTAGGCACACATGTAGTGTTTACTATATCCTTCTTTAAAGTGACTTACATAGATTATGAATTCATTTAATCCTTACAATTTTCCTCTTAGGTAGGTACTGTTACTATCCCCATTTTACAGATGAGGAAACTAAGACACAGAGAGGTTGGATTACCTCTACCATGGTATCTCTACCATTTCTTTCTCTAGATAAGTAGATAGGTAGATATCATGCATGCTTTGTGCAGATATTCTCAACCCACAGACCTTTTCCAGCTATTCCTATATGATCCTGTATAGTGGCCATAGCAGAGGCAGCCAGCTGTTGTATCTGAATTCTCAACTTGCTCCCCTCTGTTCTCTTTCCTCCCCTTTCGCACCCACTGGAACACATTTCCACCTTACCAGCTTGGCTTAGTCAGTGGTTTTGTTTTGTTTTCATTTAATTTAATTTTTAAAAAAGATTTATTTATTTATTTTAGGGGGAATCGGCAGGGGAAGAGGGGGAAAGAGAATCTCAAACAGACTCTCTGCTGAGGTGGCAGGGAGCCTGAGGCAGGGCTGGATCTCAAGACCCTGAGATCACAACCTGAGCTGAAATCAAGAGTCAGACACTGAAACGACTGAGCCACCCAGGCATCCCTCGTCAGTGTTTGTGTTTCTTTTTTTTTTTTTTAATATTTTATTTATTTACTTGAAAGAGAGAGAGAGAGACAGTGAGAGAGACCATGCACAGAGGCAGAGGGAGAGAGGAAGCAGACTCCCTGCTGAGCAGGGAGCCTGACACAGGACTCAATGCCAGGACCCTGGGAATCGGTCCTGAGCCAAAGGCAGACGCTTAACCAACTGAGCCACCTAGGCAACCCCCCCCAAGTCAGTGTTTTAAACAAATTATTAAAAATTTAAAAATGCAAGGTGCCTGGGTGTCTCAGTCGTTAAGCATCTGCCTTCAACTCAGGTCATGATCCCAGGGTCCTGGGATTGAGCCCCACATCCGGCTCCCTGCTCAGCGGGGAGTTTGCTTCTCCCTCTCCTACTCCCCCTGTTGTGTTTCCTCTCTCACTGTGTCTCTCTCTGTCAAATAAATAAAAATCTTTAAAAAAAATTAAAAATGCTTTTCAGTGGTTCAAAATAGTGGTCAAATACTACTGTATTGGTGCACTAGTTGGAAATTATATGAAAAATAATGAAGAGAAAACTTTCATAATGTTAAGAAAGTGACTCTTATTAATGTGATTTTTCTTCAAACTTAGGTTACAAATAGAATTCAAGTACTCATGAAATTAATTTCACTGTTGAGACCCAAATCCAGCTTTTGCTGCTTAGGCACCAATTTTTAAATGGATTAACCCACTTGTGAATGGGCTAGGTTTTTTGTGCCTGGCATATTACCACATGAAACACTAGCGATGTATTACCAGCCTCATGTTTGTATTTCTGTCTGGGCTCATCATTTAAACAGTCAGCTCTTACTTAGGGCCCTGACTGAAAACTCAGTTCTTAGGTCTCTGGCTCCAGAACTTGGAAGGAAGTGACCTCAACCCTGTGAAGTTGTGGGAGCCAAGAATGTGAATCTGAGGAGGATGGTGGATGGGCTCCAGAATCAGGCTTGCCGGCTCTAGGCTGACTGCCCACACCCCTGGAGATAACCATGCCACCATTGTGAGGCACTTGGAGAGCCACTGGAAATGGGACTCAACCAATAACCTGGGAGAGACAGAGCCAGATAGACAGGTGGGCCTGGAACCTTTAAGACTTTAGTGGTGACCAGTGGAGACCAGGTCTTCTTAACTAACAGGTTAAAGTTGTCCCTGGGCTACTTGAAGCCTTCTTGGGTTTGATTGTCAGACCTCATCCCAGCTGGGTCCGCCCTGCCAAGACCCTGCCTATAATTTCCCTCTGCTCATCATCCACACTCTGTCGGTGCTGCTCCCTGCCTTCCTGGTTTTTGTCAGCCTGCATGATGACAGCTCCTGTTCTTGGTGCCCTGAGGCTTCCACTCCGAGTTCTCCAGTTCTTGGTGACTTCTGCTCCAATGTGTGTATCATCCCACTCTTCTGTTGACATGGGCTAATTTATGAAAACAGCCAACATTTTATAACATTTACTTTGTGTCAGTCACTTCTCTGGGCACAAAGTTATGTTCCTTTGGATCGGTGGATCAGTCCAGACAGACTGGAAAGAAGACTGCACCACCCCAATTCCAGAGTTTCTGATTCAGTAGGTCTGGGTTAGGGCCCAAGAATTTGCTTTTTTTTCTTTTCTTTTCTTTTCTTTCTTTCTTTCTTTCTTTCTTTCTTTCTTTCTTTTTTTTTAAGATTTTATTTATTTGCCAGAGAGAGAGATCACAAGTATGCAGAGAGGCAGGCAGAGAGAGGGGGTGAAGCAGGCTCCCACGGAGTAGAGAGCTTGATGTGGGGCTCAATCCCAGGACCCTGAGACCACGACCCGAGTCAAAGTCAGAGGCTTTGACTCACTGAGCCACCCAGGCACCCCAAGAATTTGCTTTTCTGGTCCAGCTGCTACAACTTAAGAACCTCAACTGTAGAGCATCAGATATCCCTCAGGTGGGCTTGTTACAAATGCTCTTGTACAAGGTCAGAAGGGTATTGGATAATTTTTCTTAACAAAGGCTGAAAGGCATTCTTCATCAGAGCTCTCTAGCAAGGTTTGGATATTGATGGATCATATCCCTCTAGAGTTAGAAAATCAGTTGGTTCTTATGAGCCTCAGCAGTTGGATTTCAGATGTAGGTGGAAAAAGCACCAGCACCAGAGTGCCTGCTATGTGCCAGGCACTGTACTGTGTACTCTACTTCCATGATAAGCTCATTTTGCAGATGAGGAAACCCTGTTTTAGAGCTCAGAGGGTCTGTAGCAGGCCTTTCCAGCTGGAATGGATCATGTGCACTGAGTTCTCAGTCCCCTTAGCACCAGTGGTGCCGGAACTGGAGTATCCTGCCAGTTACCTCTTGAGGAGAACAGAGCCCCACCAGTTGACCCTAGAGTGCCTTGGCCACAGGATGGAACTGCTATGAGCTCATATCCAGGGCAGCCACTCCTCCTCTGTCCTCTGACACTCACAGCTCTGGAGGGCAAGAACTGGCTGGACAACAGGGACAACTTCATGAGCCTGATCATGGCCAAAGGCAGAGAGAGCATGGAAAGAAACCATTCTCCCAATTAATGCTGAGGCTGAAGCACTAAACCAGTAAAATCCCCCAAGGTACCTTTAGGGAAAAGAGATTCCCTTTCTGGTAAGAAAACAAAAGGTCCCTGAGGATACTTGTGCACCCCAATCTTAGGATACAACTATGAGAAAAAGGAGGAGAAAAACAGGACCCAGTTCCATAGAGTTACCTTTTAGCAAGGCCAGAAGGTTGTGGACGTTGTCCTTGGTGAACTGTAGCAGAACCAGAGATTTATGGCCCATATTTTAATGGTCTCTTGATTGGATGATTGGAGCTCCCTGTATTTTTGTCTGCTGGCTAAGTAGTTTGGTGTCTGCACAAGACCCAAAGTGCTACAGTCAGACTCCTGGACAATCAGTCAATGGCTATATATATTGGGGGGAAATCCTAAGTAACTTGATTGACTTTTAGTTGTTGAGGGCATTGATTTTTTTTTTAATTGCTTATGGTTTATAAAACCCAAAATAGCCCTGGACAACAGAGCACAGGTTGAACTGTTAGTTCTTTGGGCAATTCTTGACATAATTTGTCCTCTAAAAGGGCCAGGTAATGTATAAGTTAAAATAGTAGTAGTTCAAGCCGAAGCTTCCACTGATATGTCTATAGGACAATTCCCATTCATTCCCATGGGAAGGCAACTTTCAGAGTCACATGTCTCCACAAAGGTTTTGGGAGATATTCTGCGTAAATAAGATACGTCTGGGGACGCCTGGGTGGCTCAGTTGGTTAAGCAGCTGCCTTCGGCTCAGGTCATGATCCCAGCGTCCTGGGATCGAGTCCCACATCGGGCTCCTTGCTTGGCGGGGAGCCTGCTTCTCCCTCTGCCTGCCATTCTGTCTGCCTGTGCTCGCTCGCTCTCCTCTCTCTCTGACAAATAAATAAAATCTTTAAAAAAAAAAAAAAGATACGTCTGTGGTTGTGCAGCCTCTCTTTTCTTCTGAATGTGATCTGCTGGCACTCGCCTTTCTTTCCCAAGGGACATTTATTCTCAGAACCTCCACTAGCTCGTGTTGTGGGGAAGGAAGTCATGTTTCAGGGACACTAATTATTCCTCAGGTTTGTGTAGTGCTATCTAGCTTTTAGCGTCACAGGGAACATTAAAAACATCCTAGGCTGATCTTGCTCTTATAAATAAAAAATTGAGGTCTCAGAAGTTTAAGTGATTATCCAAAATGTCATAGCCAGCAAGAAGCAGGGCCAATGATTATAAATCCAGGATCCTTGCCAGGACATCAGACTAATCTATTTACAGGTAGGGGATCCAGGCTCCATGAAGTCCATGGAAAGAAAGTCTTATTAAGTTTATCCAGGTATGTTCCTTTTCTGACATCTTCGTATATAGAGCTGGGGTGAGGAGATAAGCACACATGGAAATTGAGAGAACAGGAGAGGAGCCACAGCCACTAAGTCTTCTCTTTAGGCAGGGTTTTTTTGTTTTGTTTTAAAGATTTTATTTATTTATTTATTTATTTGACAGAGAGAGAGAGAGAGAGCGAGAGAGAGAGCAAGAGAGGGAATATAAGCAGGGGGAGTGGGAGAGGGAGAAGCAGGCTTCTCGCTGAGCAGGGAGCCCGATGTGGGGCTCGATCCCAGGACCCTGGGATCATGACCTGAACAGAAAGCAGCAGCTTAAAAACTGAGCCACCCAGGTGCCCCTTTATGCAGGGTTTGGAAGGCTATAGAAAGATTTCCCCTCCCCCATTTTTCTCCCAGTTTAGTTACTAGATCAAGAAAATGAAGCTAATGGAATCAACATAAAATAGATTAGCTTTTTCATTGGACTAAGTGGTCCAGGTTAAGAAATGTTTGGGAAAGATGATACTAGGGAGACCAAGGTACTTATGCAGTAAAAATATAAAGAATATAAACATCCACCTGAATGACCTCTTTGAGGAGACCCTTAGATGAAGGCAGCTGTACCCACCAGTCTGGCATGGGAAGGTTGTGAGGGCTGGAAGGCACATGTTTTGACATGTGTGTATATAAGCCATAGGACTGGCCCTGGTTACACAGATATGCCCTAGAGAAGAGGGGAGGGGATTTTGCAGCTTTGCATGAATTTCTTCTGGAAAGATTTATAGGGCATGTACTGTGTGCCAGGGAGGGATGTCCAGATATGAAGTCTGCAGGATCCCCTCTCATGAGTTCTTCATCGTGCAGAGAGATGAGAATGTGGAGGCTGGAGGAGGGAAGCCCAGTGTTGGAGCAGTTACTGTCACCTCAGCTGGGGTTGAGGGTGATCAGGACTGCCTCCCAGCAGGGCAGGGTGTGACTGTGATCTCATTAGACCTGCAGCCAGCAAGGCTCAATGCTGACATGGTTTCAGAGGGATAACTCCATGTTAGCTAACGGGTCCTCTTATGGTTTCATTCTTCCCTCACAAGTGGCTTTCAGATTCCGAAGGAAATTAATTCTGTTCTGTTGCAAGAGTCAGTAGACCTTACCTTACACCCCCTCCCTTGCTCAGAACCCAGGACATTGCTCAGGGATCACATTTTCACAGCCAAAGGTCAGTACACCTGCTCTGATATCTGAAGATGAATTTGCAATGACAACATTTTCCCAACCTCAGAAATGTGGTTTTAGGTGTTATTGACTAAAAGGTGTTGCTTAAAGCAATCTCCACCCCAAATCTCTTTATTAAGAAAAGCATTTGACATTTATCAATTACTTACTTTGTGACAGGTGCTGTATATATATGTATTAGCTCATTGAATCCTCCTAACAACCCTATAGGTATGTCCTATTATTATCCCCAATTTATGGGTAACTGAAGCTGAGAGAGTCAATGATTAGTTCAAGATCACATCAGGGAGAAATGGCTTAGTGGGGATTTGTAACTCCTGAGCCCATGCTTTGAGTCTAAGTAGCTTAATCACCACATTAAATGAGTCTTTATATGAAATAATGGAACACCCAAGGCAAATTTCTGTTTTAGACATTTTCAGAGGGCTGGGAGGGGCTTCTCAGCCTTAGAAAGGGGTATAGTTTGAGAAATTTATGTTTATCATAATATTTACTACATAGTTTTATGTTTTAAAAAATGACAATGGTAAAGACTCTTTCATATGACCTTAATTAAGAGAGGGCAGTCATCTAGAACACCCAAGCAGGGAGAAGCTGGAGGCGAAACGTGTCTCCACGGTGCTGGCAGCAACGAAGTAGGGAATAGTTACCCATCTATAAACTGGGCAGGATCACAGCACCTGCTCATTAGGGTGACTGTGAGTATTTGGTGAGGTAAAGCCTGTAACACTAATGATGTGCTAAGTAACTATAACTGATCATGTTGGGTTTTAGGGGGAAAGATAAGTAGTGCGACTAAGTAATAAAAAGTATTTTTCGGTTAAAATAAATAGGCACGCATTTGCCCATTTGGATGGAACTAGAGGGTATTATGCTAAGCAAAGTAAGTCAGTCATAGAAAGACATACCATATGATCTTACTCATACATGGAATTTAAGAGGCAAAACAGACGAACATAGGGGAAGGGAGGGAAAAATAAAATAAGATGAAAACTGGGAGGGAGGACAAACCATAGAGACAGTGAACTCTAGAAAACAAACTGAAGGGCGTTGGAGGGGAGGTTGGTGGGAGGATGGGGTAATTGGGTGATGGGCAGTAAGGAAGGCACGGGATATAATGAGCCCTGGGTGTTACATAAGACTGATGAATCACTAAACTCTACCTCTGAAACTAATAATACACTATATGTTAATTAAATTGAATTTAAATCAATTTTTAAAAGGGGGGAAAACTGGGCAGGATGTGACTAGAATGAAAACTTTGCGTGTATTTAAAAAGATACACAGTAGTCTCTCCTTATTTAAGACCCCCAGAAGACACTTGAAACCCTGGGCAGACTGGAACGCTATATACATGATGTTTGTTCCTGTACGTACATAGCTATGATGAAGTTTAATTTATAAATCAGGCACAGTAAGAGGTTCACAGTGGTAAAATAGGACAAGTGGAACAATATACTCTAATAAAAGTTATGTAAATATGGTCTCTCCCCCCGCCGCCCCCATAGCTTACTGTGCTGTCCTCACCCTTCTTCTTGTGGTGATGGCAGATGATAAACTGCCTACGGGTGAGATGAAGTGAGAGGGATGGCGTGGGCACGTTGTGTAGCACTGGCCTGTGTGTCGGAAGGAGAATCATCTGCTTCCTAACCACAGCTGACAGCAGTAACTGGAACCGACACCACAGATAAGGGGAGACGACTGAAGATCAAATTTCAAAGAAGTTTAGTGCCTGTTATGGGACCTCTTCAGGATCTGCCTCAGACATGTACCTCTCTTCTGCTCTGGGGGCTATTTCAATGAAAATGTCAAAGTTGCCAGACCCTAAAGCATCCTGTGTAAACATGAGATGTAAATGAAGCCTTTGCGACCTGGGCACCAAAAGCGGCCCGTTGTGTTTGTTGTTTTCCAGAACTCCCTGGAGGCTGGGGCAGGGTCTGTGTTCCAGATTCTGGCTAGAAAGGGAGCTCAGGGGCGCCTGGGTGGCTCAGTGGGTTAAGCCGCTGCCTTTGGCTCAGGTCATGATCTCAGGGTCCTGGGATCGAGTCCCACGTCGGGCTCTCTGCTCAGCAAAAAGCCTGCTTCCCTCTCTCTCTCTCTGCCTGCCTCTCCGTCTACTTGTGATCTCTCTCTGTCAAATAAATAAATAAAATCTTAAAAAAAAAAAAAAAAGAAAGGGAGCTCAGTGGGGCGCAGGGAGACTTTCTAAGAAGCGCAGCAAGCCTGAGGAATCTTGGTTAACTTCCTCCTGTGAGCTTGCTTATCTCCTTTCCGTCTCCCTAACCTCCCTTGAGAGATTAGCAGTCAAACCCGTCTGACCACTCCTGTGAAGGAGGCCGACCTCAAACCATTATTTGCCTTTTGCAACTCTGACACTATTCCTCACAATCACATCAAAAGTTAGATGACCAAGAGGCTCAAGATTATGTCTTCCCATGTCTATTCTCGGTACACTTGCCACACTAGACCACTTGGCATCTCAACAAGGGTCCTTCGAGGGATCAAGGTTAGGGGCTCTGCATATGGAGTGAGACAGATCAGAGTTCGAATCCCAGCTCCACCTCTCACCGGTGGAACGTTAATTTCATGACCCTGTTAAAACTTCAGACCCTGCCCCTGTAAATGTAGGGATGAAGTGAGATGATCTCTTTAAAGGCTGAGCACAGGGCCTGGCAGAGAGTAATGCCTTAAAAGACCTTAGCTGTTTATGTTCTTTCTTTCTTTTAAGATTGTATCTATTTATCTGACAGAGACCGACACAGCGAGAGAGAACACAAGCAGGAGGAGTGGGAGAGCGAGAAGCAGGCTTCCTGCTGAGCAGGGGACTTGACAACAGACTGACAATGTGGGACTCAATCCCAGGATCTCAGGATCATGACCTGAGCTGAAGACAGATGCCCAACTGACCCACCCAGGCGCCCCTGTTTATACTCTTTCTTACAAGTAATTCAAAGAAGTGCATTTTAGGATTTTAGGGAGCAGAACCGGAATCATTTTTCAGGTCCACCTCTTGGCTTTCTTACCTCCTTCAGAAGCTGCGTGGGACTGCCCTTCTTCACATCTGTCCCTCTGCAAAAGCTAAGTCTGTGCAGCGTATGAGGGTCCGGAGGTCAATACTTAGCAATGACACCTGGATGGAGAGGAGATGGGTCCTTGATGTACCTTTAAATCCAATGGGGGGGGGAGGGGGAAGGTGCGTATTCACCAAGAAAAGAAAAATTGGCTCTGTGACAGCTATGTGCCCCCACTGAGTGGGTGAAAGATGAATTAGTGGAGCCACATTCCACACACAAGTTCTTGCACCGAAGACCAACTAGTTTGTAGGGAACTGGCTTGTTTACTCCGTGGATCCAATGGGGCAGAACCTCACTCCTTGCTTACTCCTCCCAAGAAGGATGCCCAGCCCAGGGACCCAGGAGGAGCCTGTTAAAGAAAAAGCAAAAACACTCAGTGACATTGTTAAAAGTGGTAAGGCAGACTTTATTCAGGATGACTGCGTGGGGTTTTACGGTAGGGGGAATTGGGCTCAACTCGGAAGCCAGTGTGGCCAAGTGGGAATTTGTAGCCAAGGCGGGGAGGGTCAGTGGGTGGAAAATTACCAAAAGGAAACATAGCAGATAAAGGGATATCTGGCTAACCCCGGGTCCCAAGATTCTTGCTGAAGGCAGGCCTGGGAGACAGACATCACTTGGGGGCAGTGGAGGATGAGGAACCTGAGGGAGGTGAACAGATATTGCAGGGGTCGGGGGGTGCGTTTCTGGTCAAACCAACTTAACAGCGGGTTTTTTTTTTTTTTTAAGATTTTATTTATTTGACAGAGAGAGAGAGAGATCACAAGTAGGTGGAGAGGCAGGCAGAGAGAGAGAGAGGGGAGGAAGCAGGCTCCCCACTGAGCAGAGAGCCTGATACGGGGCTCGATCCCAGGACCCTGGGATCACGACCTGAGCTGAAGGCAGAGGCTTTAACCCACTGAGCCACCCAGGTGCCCCCTTAACAGCGGTTTTACTAAAACAGGTTTTTACAAGGAAGTGGACAGATGGGTCTACAAGGTTCAGGAGGCTGACTGAAGTTCGGTCCAGCAGAGTCTCTGTCAAGGCTATAGGGCTGACGCTCTGCAGTGCCAGCCAGCGAAGGGGGGTTTCTGGGGGCTTCTAACCTTTGTCCCTGAAGGAGGTCACTGCTGCAGAAAGAATTCAGACAGGGTTACAAACACCCAGATCTGAGTTGGGGAGGAGAAGCATCCTGTGCAGTAAGGAGTCCTTGTCTTACTGAGATAATTTGCAGTTCCGGAGGAAAGGAAACCCAGGGAAGAGAGCAATCACGTCTTGGCTAAAGGAGGTAGGTATCTTGCATCTAAATGTAAGCAGCTAGGAACGTCAAATTGGATTTTCTTAAGGAGGCTAAAGGCACTATTATCTCCTTTGTTGTGCAACCATCTAGGGGAAGAGGTGGCGCTTTTAATCACCCCCCCCCCCCACCACAGTCTTTCCAGAGATAGTGGTGTCTGCCCAGAGAGGCCAAATGCCCAGGCTCAGGTGTGCTGAAAAGACAGGCTCAGGGAGGCTGCCTTGCATCTCTGCTTGCTGGGGCTTGCCTCTTAACAGTGGGACAGAACCCCACTTGGCTCCTACTGATCACATTTTTATTATGGAAGAGATGAGTGGTAAACTCTAGTTATAAGTTGACTCAGGAGAGAACGCAGGATGGAGGGGGTCCCAGCTTAACTCTTTGCTGACCAGCACAAGTTCAGCAGAACGGATGAAAAGATCCTAACCTGTCCTCCTCTTTTCCTGTGGATTACTCAGAAGTCTACAAAACCGGATTATTTTTAGCCTTTGAGGCGAGGCGGATCCACCATTCCTTTGAAATGGAGAGTCGTTATTGCTCCCGGCGTGGTTAGGGTGCCTGGCTCTCTCCGGCCCCGCGCCCTCTCGGTGGAAAGTGAGCTCAGAGCTGCCCCACCAGCAGGGAGTCGCACCGCCCAAGGGCGGGAGTGCAGAGGCGCAGGTGACCTTACGACGGTAGCAAGGGTTTAGAGGAACTGAAGTCCCGTGGCTTTTAGCAGTCATGATTTAAGTAGTCAGTCCCTTTGTGCATTCGCGCGGATAGGCGGGATCTCGGAGAGCAGCCAGAGGGGAGACAGACAGAGAGATGGGTCGGCAGCAGGGCGTTATTTCCAAGGAAGGATTGATTACTCGGGTAAGTACAGGAACACGCTTTCTGTGATTAAAAAAATCTGTCGCACCACAGTTTTCATTACTTAGGAAGGAAGTGTGTTTTTTTAAAAAAATTACTGAGAAATATTTAAACACAGGAAAGAATGCAGAATACATTGTAATTCACAGGTATGAACTCCTAACACCCCAAATTAACATTTAGCCCTGTTGAATTTTATTTAATTTTAAGGAATAAAACTTTACAAATATCATTTGAAGCCCTCGTGTGCTTGCTCTCCATTTCTCTATCCCATTTGAGGGCCTGTGCATCTTTCATTCCATCATAAGAAGTTTCAAAGCAGAGAAACAAAAATGTGTAAATTCACTATACCACTGAGACATTCCTTTAACTTCTCCCTCTTTTTCAGGTCAGATGCGTCATTATCGGTTCCAGCAAAATGTGTCTCTGCTACCAGAAATTGCAATACAACCTCCAAAGTCATAGATTATTGGTTCTGGAATGAGTCTGAAATGGCCTTAACCATTACCATTGAGAAAACTAAGGCCCCAACAGGTGTGATGTCTGTGTGGTGACACTGGAGACTCAGGTGTAGACGCTGGGAAGGAGGAACCCCAGCACCCCCAACTTAGACCCTAACATAGGAGAGAGGCTCCGTAAACACTTGTTGCATGATTGCCTCTGTTAATGAACAGATGAGCCATTAAATCCTCCCCACAGTGCATGTATGGTTTGTGCCCATAATTCCACCTAATCAATGGAAATCTGTTAGGGATTTATCTTGTTACTTAATATAATGAATGAATGTTTCACAAAACTTCCTAACTATAGAAAAGTCTGCTTGGGATCTTTAAAGATTTATTTATTTATTTATTTGACAGATCACAAGTAGGCAGAGAGAGAGGAAGCAGGCTCCTCGCTGAGCAGAGAGCCCAACGTGGGACTCGATCCCAGGACCCTGAGATCATGACCTGAGCTGAAGGCAGAAGCTTAACCCACAGAGCCAGCCACCCAGGTGTCCTGCTTGGGATCTTTAAAATACTTCAGTTGGACAGTAGGTTTTCATTAATATGTATGAGAAAGTGTTAGCTAGGAGAATTATACGCACACACAGATGCGTGTGCACGTGCCTAAAGAAAGGAATTAGAATCTGCAATCAAACAGTGTTTAGCACAGTCCAATAAAATGCCCAGAAGTTAGTTGCCCTGGGATGGTACATCCGATTTATTTATTGGCTGTCTACTATGTGCCAGGAAATAAAGAATGGGTACATCACAGCCCTACAGGAGCCCAGGAGAGTGAACACACATCTTTTAGCTGGAGTGGCATTTATGAGCTTACTGGCTTGGCTGAAGGGCACAGTTGGTGGCTGCAGGAGAGAGATTTAAAAACTCCTAGAGATGCCAGTTTATTGGTTGGGACTCAAAACCAGGTTTCAGTAACCCCAAACTCTATCCCAGCCAAGATGGCTTCCCAGAGTTCTCAAGGGATGGCATCAATTTCTCCCCAGGAAGCCAGGCTGGGCAGAGGTCCATTGTGGTGGAGTGCGGGGCAGAGAGCTATCAAGACCACCTGGGGAGGGGCCTGATACCATGATTCTTGGCTAGATATAGATCTTTATAATAAGATCTAATGCTGGATGGGTGTCAGGCGCTGCCTTACTTGTTGAATCCTTGTAACACTTTAACAGGCATTCTTAAATCCTCTTGTAGAGATGAGGTAACTGAGGCTCAGAAAGTTTAAGTAACTCCTCCAAGTTCTCACAAAAGGAAGTAGCAGAGCTGAAGCTCTTTCCCAGTCTGGGGACTCCCTGGTTCTTATCTATTTTTTTAATTGAGGTGTAATTTACCTACAGTAAAATTCGCCCTTTCTAGTGGTGTACCATTCTATGAGCACTGACAAATGCATGCTGTAGGACCACCACCACATCAGCATATATAGCCGTTCTGTCCTCAAAAATTCCCTTGTGCCTCTTTGTAGTCAATCCCCTCCTTCCATTCACCAGCAGTCCTGGGCACCCAGGGATCTGTTTTCTGATTTGCCTTTCCCAGAATGACCTATAAATTGAATCATATAGCTTTTTGAGACTGGCTCCTTTCACTTAGCAAAATGCATTTGAGATTTCTTCTTCTGTTGCTGCATCCATCTGTTGTTTGCTCCTTTTAACGGACGAGCCCTATTACAGTGTATGGATGTACCACAGTTTGTTTCCATTCACTAACTGAAGGGCATTTGGGTGGTGCCCAGTCTGCGGCAATTATGAATAAGTATGCATAAACCTTTGTGTATAGGTATTTGTGTGAACTAAAGTCTTCATTTCTCTTGGGTAAATATTGAGGAATGGGCTTATACAGCTCATGCTCCCAACCAGACTTCAAGGTGCTCAGCAGCTGGCCGTTCAGAGTTGCTCACAGGCCCTCCTTTGGGGGTGAGGCCATGAAGGGGAAAAAAATATCTATATATCTGTATATCTATATATCTATATAACATATATATATATATATATATATATATATATATATATATATATTCGAGTCACAACTTTTCAGAAAACTCAGAATTGTTTTTGTTCTACTCTTCACACTTTTAATATAGAAAAAAATGATGTTATAATCCTAACAGTCTTAAGCTTAAAACATAATTTTTTAAATGTGACAGGTGCAAAATTAGACACTACTCTTTTTACAATTTGTAATCTTATAATAATAAATAAAACTCAGCCTTTCCCCCTGATGTTGTGTACATTACTAGGTGTTTTCTGTGTCACTTTGAAAGCAATTACACTTAGATTGGCACGCGAACAGGAGAAGGTGCAAGGGAGGTTTTTCCTTCCCTCCTCTTTAGAAGTTGGCTCTTTTCTCTCAGGTTTATTTGAACTCTGATTCCATTCTCCTCCACTAACATCTGCTTTGGGAGAGGGAGACAGGTTCTCAAATGGATGCCTCCTTGCTATATTTGGTTGAAATCTCTCTATCAAGTGGAGGGTACTTAGACAGCAGCTAAGCCACGTTACCTCACCTTGTGTCCTAAGGCATGCATATGAGCAGTGTGCGAAGCCTCCCACTTCCAATGAAACTGTTCTTCCCATTTTTACATGGTGAGTCACTGCTCTCCCACAAGATGGGTTTTAGTGAATTGACAAAATGAAAAAGGACTTAGTGAAAAAAATTCACCTGCCATGCCTCTCTCATGTAGGAAGAAAAGATCATTTTTTCCTTCTCTGGGCTGGATGTACTTGAGAACCTTTCTCAGAGTTAAGGCTTGACTGGGTCCCAAAGTCAACATAAGCGTACTCAAAGATCAAGAAAACCCTCACTGCTGTGTTCTGTTGGTCTCATTTTCAGAAGCCGAGTATGGTATCTTTTAAGGTTTCTGAGTGCTTGAGCCTGTGTTCTCCTGAAAGCAGGGCCTGACAGGAATGCTTCTGTGAGAGTCATCTTATTTGAGAGTGAAAGAGGCAAGGGGGAAGAGCCGATAAAAGGATGTGTTACTGAACTGGCCACCTTCTGAGAAGCTTTATGAAATCCATCTCAGGGACATTGGGAGGGGAGGAAGAGGAAATGGGGAAGCATCTATGCTTCTGCTCTCAGCCCCTAGTGGGTGAGGGCAGCCCCATGGGTACCCATACCCCTGCCCTGGCCTGGTCTGTGGCAGAGTGCGGACAAAGCCATGGATATGATCCCCACATGGGTCCATTGGCTATGCAGTGTCATTTCAGCAACTGCTGGTGTTCACTGGGTGTCAGACTGTTGCTGAGTAAATGGCAAAGCTCTCTGGAAACTCCTAGGACCTGGATCCAGCCTTTGTCTTCCTATAGCCGTGGCTGTGAAACTCTAGTTGCCCCATGTGAGCTGGCAAGAACTCTGGCTCTAGAATTTCTATTTGGAAGAGGCCTGGGGCGGGGGGATGGCTGATGGTTGGGGCTTGGTGGTAGGTCTTGAAGCTGTGTTTTCAGCGTTAGTTTGGGGTTGGTTGAAAGATAGTGGGGGCTCTTAGCTCTGGACATAGATTCTGGACCCTTACCAAGAGTGAGGTCCTTTTGAGCCTGTTCTGCCCATGGTAGCCTAGAGTCTTCAAGGCTTTCCATGCCTGACCTCTACCAAATTGTGCAGAGTGTTTGGCTGGGCTCTTTCTGTTTCTCCTGTGTGCTAATCTGGCCTGCCCACTCCCTCACTGGGGAGAAGTTGAAGGTGAGCAAAGCAGCAGTCCTCTCCCAGAACAGGAGCTGTAAATGAGGTCTCAGTTGCCAAGCCTTCAGGGAAAGATCTTCAATCCCCCAAATCTGTGACTCCTGGCCTCCAGGCGGTGTGATCCAAGCACAACAGAGAGCTGGTGGTTATGCAGTGTCCTCTGGTGCCAAGTTTTCAGAGCGGGAGCCATGGCGGTCACAGTTACTCAATCAGCCCTCAGACCTGAAGGAAAGTTGACCCCTTTAGTATGTGATTTGTATTCCTTTATGCTATCTTAGCTTGAAAAGCAATTGGAAATGACCATGTATCTGTAATCCTCAGCAGTTGTCTCTTAGACCTTGGTTTTTCTTCTGGTAAACATTACCTTTTCCCTTTGACTGGGAGGAGAGGGCAAGGCAGAATGATGAAGCAAATTGTCTGGCATCCCCTTGCTTTGTGGCTTTGCTCACACGTCTTTGCCCTGTTATTCTCCCTCCTTGTCCTGGCTTCCAGCCATCTAGTACCTGTCCTTGAAGTCCCGCCTCCTCCCAACTGTCTGTCTGCTCCAGCCCCCAGAGCTCATCTTTGAAAACCTAGCCCATTTTTGTTCAGCTCCCTTGGCTGTGCATCACTTCTGCCCAATGGCAGTTCTAGTCTTGTAATTTATCTTTTCAGCTACTTCTGTCTTACCTTTGTCTCCCTCACTCCCAGTAGATTGTAAGCTCCTTGAATTTGCTTTATTTATTTTTGATTTAATAAAGTTTTGTTTTTCAAAACCTACCATTGGTGGGACCTGTGTATGCATCTGCATCAGCATCTGGGGCCTCTCCATCCTTGGTGTTTCTGGTGTAAATGACTTGAGCTCTGTGCCTTGAGACTGGTTCAGTGAATCCTTTACTAAGGAGCTCCTGAAGGGCTCCGCTGGCCAGGGAACCTCAAATCTTTGTGTCTAAGAGACAACAGCTGGGATTATAAGCTTATAGTTGGGAACTTCCTTACAGAGTTTGGCATATGTCACTTTGTCAAACAAGACCAGGTCATTGAGCTTGTCCTGAACTTTGCCTTTGGACCACTTCTTCTTTTTGGCCTTGGCCCCAGATTTGTTCACTGGGTCTTTGTCTTTCTTGGGCAACTTTCCAGGATCTTTTTTCTTGTTGTCCCTGCAGCATAGTGAAGCTCAGAGAGCAGCTGCTCTCATTGCCAGCTCACTAAGATGTCGGACAAAAAAGCTCCTTGAATTTACTTTACATTTCTCTGTAGCCTGTACAGGACCTTATCCAGTATCTTGGACACAGTAGGAATCAATAAATCCTTCTCAAATCAATAGAAAAAAGACTCATGAAGATCTATCTCTACTGGGTCTTAAATACATTTAAGAAATTAGGTGGTCTTGAGCCCTATCTCTAGCATCCAATTCGTTAGCACTTTGTACCAATTTTTATCAGCTTGCTTGCTAGCATCTTTGTTTCTTCCGCAAACATTTGTTGAATACCACTGCTAATGGCAGTCATTAATGGTGCAGGCTAAGGAGAGAGGCCACCTTAGTTCAAATCCCAGCTCTTCCTTCTAGGCTGCATGACCCTGGACAAGTGACTTAAGCTCTCTGAGCTTCATTTTCCTAGTTTTTAAAGTGGGAATAATAATCTCTATTATTACTAATAGAGGTCATTAATAATAATGATCATTAATAATAATAATAATAATAATAATAATAGAGATCATTAGTAATAATGATCTCTATTGAGATGAAGTAATGTATATAAAACATTTGGCAGGGACCAAATGGTGAGTGCTGAGGGGAATAAGATTTGGTACCTGTCTGTGGGGAAGCTCATTACCCAACAGAGAAATGCAGGCTAATGCAACTGTGTGTCTTGAGTGCCCAGGAGCCAACCTGGAGACACGGATTTGAGTCCAAGTAGTTTGTTTGGGAAGAGATGTCAGGAAGCCCAGGGACAGGAGTGGGGAAAGAAGACATAGTCCACAATACTTTAGTGAGCAGGTTACCACTATGGGCAACTGGGGCTTGGTCCTGCTGGAACCTCTGGGAGATAGCAGGAAGCAAAACTCACTTATCTCCCTTCCTCCCACAGGCAAGAAATTTGGAGCATTTTTCACCATCTCCTGGTACTCCTTGCTTGAGGGTTGCTTCCAAAGGTTGATTTCTCCTGCACTTCCACACAAAATTCTCAGGCCAAGAATGAAAGGTGCCTACAGAAGACAGCCTGGGGATGGGGTCAGAGTTTCCATTGGACAACATGTGGGGACTGTCGGTGGGGTACGGATCATGAAAACACTTGCTATGAGTGATTCCTATCATCCATATGAGCTGGTGGAGAAACACAGTCACCCTTAAATTGGTCTAAGGCAAGGATTTAGCTGTGGGGCAAATGCTTCTGAAGAGAACCCCCACCTATACAAGACATGTGTTGTGATGGGTGGCTCTCAAATCCAAGCCTGTGCCCTGCCCTTGCACACCTGAAGGAAGGCTCTGGAAATGCAGAGACTGCTGTCCACCGTCTTGGCGAGAAGGACTCCTGGATAACTGTCTCACCAGGAGTCTGCAGCCCTGCGGTGTTAGCAGTACGCAGAAGGGGCAGGACAGAGCAAGCTCCTGGATTCAAAGAGGCTAGTGCTGCTTCACACACCTCCTCCTCCTTTTTAAACCTGACATAGCAGAGGAAAAGGGGACAGATGTACAAAAAGCACAGCAAATTCAGGGAAAAAGATGTTGCAGTTTTGCTTTATATGTTCTTCATTACGTTCTATCTTCTCTCTGCCACAATTGTCTCCAGAATTACGATCAGGAAAAAAAAAAAAAACAGCAAGGAAAAAAAAAAAAAAAAAACAGCAAGGAAAAAAACTCCAAACAGGCTTGCAAGCAGAGCTGGAGAGAATTCAAGAAGTATTCCTTATTCCATAGGCAGTTGTAGAGGGTCCCTTGGGAGCTCACAGCAAGGCTGGCTCAAATGCATAGCCCAGACTAGGAGGTACAAAACAGGGTGAGGTACCCCTATCCATCCCATGTTCCCATATTTTAGCCCTCGTGGTCCTTTTAAAGCTGTAATAGTGGGGGCACCTAGATGGCTCATTCAGTTAAGCATCTGCTTTCAGCTCAGGTCATGATCCCAGGGTCTTGGGATCGAGCCCCACTTTGGGTTCCCCACCCAGCAGAGAGTCTGCTTCCTCTCCCTCTGTCCCCGTCCCGACCCTTGCTCTGCTCTCTCTCTCTTGCTCACTCTCTCTCAAATAAATAAATAAATAAGTAAAATTCTTCCAAAAAAAAAAAAGCTGTAATAATAATTTGATGCCAGCAGTTTTAATTTTTTATATTCATTGTTTTCTCTTTCAGAGCATAAGTGGGGTGAATAGGGTGCCCCCCAAAATTCATGTCCAGCCAGGACCTCAGAATGTGACCATATTTGGAATTAGGCTCTTTGCAGATGTAATTAGTTAAGATGAGGTCATATGGAATTAGGGTAGGCCCTAAATCCAGTATGACTGGTGTCCTAAAAGAAGAAGGGAATTTGGACACAGAGACACAGATATACAGGCAAGACGACCACGGGTAGACAGAGGCAGAAATCGCAGAGGTGGGCTGCAAGTCCTGCTGACACCTTGATTTCTGACTGGTAGCCTCTGGAACCACGAGACAATATACTTCTGTTGTTTTAAGCCACCTGGTTTGTGTCACTTGATATGGCAGCCCTAGGAAACTGAAGTAGACTATAGACCGTAAGCCACCTGAGGGCAGGGATAATGTCTTACCTATTTGAGCCTCCCATGATTTAGTTCAAATCATGTTGGTTGGCTCAAGATGTTAAAGGGAGTTTCTTGAAGAGTATACATTACTAGAAGATATGGTTCCTTTCCATCCTGGTTGCTGTCACAGCTGTAGAAATGTCACAGCCGATTAGATGGGGAGAGAGGATCCAGGGGTTTGGGGGTGCTGGTCAGTTGCCTCTTGGGAGGACTGGACAGTACTAGGAAAGGAAACAGTGAAGAGGGAGTTGAAAGTGAGCCAAGACTTCTTTCATGTGCTTCCCAGTTTGGGCTAGAGCTGGCCTGGTTTCAGAGCCCTCACATCTAATTGTATGCATTCAGAAAGGCTCAGACACTCTTTCTGGGAGTGGGGCAAATCCTCAGGAATCTGAGGTCCTGACCATGGATTCCTCCAGCTGGACTCCAGAGGACTGGGTATCACCAGGGGTGGGGAAAAGGAGATGGTGGTTTGGAGTCGAAGTCAACTTTCGCAAATAGCCCATTGTTCTCTTTCATCCTTCTGTGAAAGAGGATCAGAAGTTCACTGCATGGCTCTAAGGAAGTTTCTGGCATCTCTGTTTATAATAGCAAGATTTTGGAAATGACCCAAGTGTCTGACAATGGATGATTGGTTACATAAAGTATGGTTTAGCCAGACACTGGAATTCTATTCAGCCATTAAAACTGATGTCATGGATGACGGTTTATTGACATGATAAGATGATATCATATCTAGAAAACACACATATACATAGATAATACTTTATACATGTGACAAATGTATGACATAAGTATGCAGCATAGGAAAAGATTCACAAGGAAATAAGAAAAGTTTTTAACAGGAGCTTTCTCTTGCTGGTGAGATTATAGATGATTTTCTTCTCAGCAATGGGCATGTATTTATAATATAAAACTAAAGTTGTTTTTCATTTTATTGTATATTTATTTAGATAGTTTATTTATTTCAGAGGGAGCAAGCACAAGCCTCAGTGGGGGAGAGGGAGAAGAAACCTCCCATTGATCAGGGAGCCTGACACAAGGCTTGAACCCAGTACCCTGGGATCATGATCTGAGCTGAAGGCAGACTTTTAACTGACTGAGCCCCCCAGGCACACCTGTTTTTTGTTTTAAAAAAATGTTCCTTTTTTTTTTTTAAAGATTTTATTTATTTGAGGGAGAGTGAGAGAGAGAGAGAACACACACAATCGCAAGCAGGGGGAGAGGAAGAGGGAGACAGAAAGGGAAAAGCAGGCTCCCCAATGAGCAGGAAGCTGGATGTGGGGCTCAATCCCAGGACCTGAGATCATGACCTGGGCCGAAGGCAGATGCTTAACCAACTGAGCCACCCAGGTGCCCCTAAAAAATGTTTCTACAATGTTCTATAGCTTGAGCCATGAGCTTCCTCCTTCTTTCTCCTTCATCAGAACTTACTTTTCTGCATTTTTTTTTGCACCGTTTGGTTTCTCTCTCTCAATGAGTCAACAGAGTCATGACAGCAGCACAGAGAAAAACTCATTACCAGGGCAGATGCGCAGTGTTGCCGCAGCTTCTGGCATCCCCTTGGGAATCACCTCTTTGGTGCTGAGATCACCTGTGACGACCCTTCCACCATGTGCCAGGGAGTGTAGGCTTCCCTGACTTCAACTCCCAAAGACCACTCAACATCGTATCAACCTCAGATTCCCTCTGTTAAATCTTGTCCTGCTTGAAATCCCAAACCACATATTATGTCTCTAAATATTGATTTAAAAGAGTTATAATGTTCTACTCCAGTGTAACTCAGCCAGCATTTATTTTACTGCTGACTTGGCACCAGGTCTGGTCACTGAGAAAAGGGTGTATGCTTGAGAAGGGACTGTGGCTGATAGGGGACCTATTAGGTGCTTGACACTTTGCTGAAGACTTTACATATATCCTTTCAATGTGACTGATTTAATAAACCTTTGGGTAAGTGGTACAGATGAAATCAAGGTTTGGCAAGTGCTCAGTAATTATTTAAATAGCAAGACAGAAATTTAAATCCAGTTCTGTCTGATTTTTCTACTACTACTACTTTACTCTTAACTACTACTACTAGTTTACAACGACCTTATGACCACTGTTACTACTGCTGCTGCTGCTACTGCTACTTTACTCCACCGCTACTTACTACTACTACTACCATTACTACTACTTTATTCTTACTACTGCTGCTACTACAGCTATGACTACTGTTACTGCTTCTGTTACCACCACTGCCACCACCACCACCACTACTACTGTTACCACTACCACTCCTCCTCCTCTAGATCCCTTACAGTGCAAAGTAGTTTCCATTACACAGTGCTCAGTTAACAATATGTTATAGTTTACTTAACTATTCCTTATTTTGAACTAGGTACTTTGAAGTATTTCCACTATTATAATAAGACACTGTTATCAAATATACAGAGCTTGTGCTGACCTTTAAAACAGGTTTTACAGGGGCACCTGGGTGGCTCAATGGGTTGGGCCTTTGCCTTCGGCTTGGTTCATGATCTCAGGGTCCTGGGACTGAGTCCTGCATCAGGCTCTCTGCTCAGCGGGGAGCCTGCTTCCTCCTCTCTCTCTCTCTCTGACTACTTGTGATCTCTCTCTGTCAAATAAATAAATAAAATCTAAAAAAAAAAGATTTTACAAATTCATATACATTATGTATGTGAGAAAAAAGACCAGAAGAAAATACAATAAACATTTGACAACAAATACATATAGGGAGTGGGTTTGAGCATAGGAAGCTGAGGGAAAATAACTTTTACTTTGAAAAAAGTAGACTTTAATTTTAGAGCAGTTTTAGGTTAACAGGAAAACTGCAGGGACGGTACAGAGATTTCCCATATATCCCCAATCCTTCTCCCCTCCAGGCTCCTCTACTATCAACATCTCCCACCAGAGAGCTACATTTGTTACAGTCAATGAACTCACATTGGAAGGATATATTGGTTGCTTCCAAGTTTTGGCAAGGACATCTTGGTTTGCTTCCAAGTTTTGAATAAAGCTGCTATAAACATCCATCTGCAGGTTTTTGTGTGGACATGTTTTCAGCTCATTTGGGTAAATACCAAGGAGCACAATTGCTGGGTTGTATGGTAAGAGTATAGTTTTGTAGGGAGCTGCCAAACTGTCTTCCAAAGTCTTTGCATTTTGCATTCCTACCAGCAACAAATGAGAGTTTCCATTGCTCCAGATCACTGTCAGCATTTGGTGCTGTCAGCATTTGGTGCTGTTAGCATTTTGGATCTGACCATTCTAATAGGTGCGTAGTGGTATCTCATTACTGTTTTGGTTTGCAATTCCCTAATGATATATGCTTATTTTCCACTGAGGTGTCTGTTCAGGTCTTTTTCCCATTTTTAAGTCAGGTTGTTCATTTTCTTATTGTTGAGTTGTAAGAGTTCTTTGCATATTTTGAATAGTCCTTTATTAGGTATGACTTTCACAAAATTTTTCTCCCACTCTGTGGGTTATCTTCTCATTTTCTTGAGCATTTTCACTTTACACATTTAATTTTTTTGTTTTTTTTTGAGAGAGAGTATGCACACTCACATGCACGAGTTGGGGTGAAGGGCAGGGGGCAGCTGGAGAGGCAAAGGGAAAGGGAGAGGGAGAATCTCAAGCAGGCTTCATGGCCAGTTTAGAGCCCAACATGGGGCTCTCTATCTCATGACCCTGCGATCACAACCTAAGCTGGAATCAAGAGTCAGACACTTAACCAACTGAACCACCCAGGCACCTCTACACATTTCATTTTGCTTAACTTTTTCCCCCAAAGGGTGTGCAGTGTTTTCTGTGATGACAAAATTTTTTAAACATTGCCTTCCAATGTGCTCAGAAGCATACAAATAAGCTAGGATTTATCAGCAATACAACTGCTTTTAGAAGGATTCCTGGGAAAAGTAAAACATTTTCCCTAACCAGAGAGCCAGCATTCTGTCCTGGCCCTGTGAGAGGAAAGAAGCAAGCACGGTGACTATCTCCCACTGGAGGTCATGAGTTTTTTAACAGCTTGTGTGTGGTTATTACTGTCATGTATTTCAGGGTTTAATGACTATATTATGCATTTATATGTCTGATAGGGGATTGGATAAACAGGAGAGTCTCTGCCTCCCTGAAAGGAAATCCGAATGAATTGGATTCCTTTTGGCTAAAGGAAGAACCTGGAACCAGCAGCATCAGCTAAAGAGAGCAGAGAAAGGTTTAGAAAGAGAGCATATTGGAGGCAGAAAAAGACTTTCAGCAGAGGTTAGACTTTTTTTTGGCTTATCAATTTCTGTGGTCCTTGTTGGAGGAGGCTCCATATTTATGGTCAAAGGCATTGGGTCTCAGACCATCCCTCCTATAAACTGACTGTGGGACTTAAACAAAGTGCTAAGTTTTTGAGCCATAGTTTCCTTATTTTGAAAAATTTGATGGTAACAACATTAATTATCTCACAGGGTTGTTAGAGGAATGAAACGATGCTTCACTTTCAAAGTGCTTTGTAAAGAATGAGGTGCTTGTTCTAACATGTGATCCAAGCATTCCTTGATTATTTAGACAGATTATTTGAATGTCTACTATGTGCCAAGCCCTGAGCATGCAAGGGGCATTAATGCCTGGTGTTTACCCTCAAGAACCTGTCAGGCAACATGAAAGTTTAGATATGTGAAGAACCATCCCAATACTTTTGCACTGAACCTTACACCATATAACTTGCTCCTCAAAAATATAGGGTCACCCGTGTTGTTCACTGTTGCAAGAATGTTCTTTCTCAAATTTCTGTGTAGACTGTGGGCTCCCTGAGGGTAGGACCATGGCTTTTACCTCCACAGCAACTTATATAGTACTGAGTGAATAACATCTAGACCGTGTATGGAGGGCTCTCCCTGGACTAGGCTTTATGCTAAGACCTTTGAGATATATATTTAGATATATCTAATGTATCTTTAAAACAATTCTAAGAGGTAAGTAATACTACAATTTCAACTTTACAATGAGGAAATGGAGGCAAGAGCAGTTAAATAACTTGCATGAGTTGTCTCAGCTGTTGGGTGGTAGAGTCAGAATTTGAACCTTGATTTATTGGACTTCACTGCCCATATTCTGTTAAGAATACTTTGGTAGGAGCTCTGGAAATTTGTTGACTGGTTTCTAAACTCACCTCAGGGCCTGAAATAAAGAACTTCATGTTGAGTTTAGGAGGAAGGATGGAGTAAGGGCTGCCTAGGTGTGTCAGTTGGTTAAGCATCTAACTCTTGGTTTTTGCTCAGGTAATGATCTCATGGGTCATGAGATGGAGCCCTGTGTTGGGCTCTGCACTCAGTGGGGAGTCTGCTGGAAGATTCTCACCCTCTGTCCCTCCCTTCCCCTCATATAAATTTAAAAATCTTAAAAAAAAAAAAAAAAAGGAGGAAGCATGAGGTGAAGTATAAGGAGCTCAGAGAGGTGAGAGATGGACTGTGGGCTCGTCATGTCCCTGGGGGAACACTCCTATAGTTGGGGACCACATGCATATTCTTGATCCTGCTTTATGAGAATGGAGAATGTTTTCTGGCTCCCATTAAGTAGCAACCTATTAGAGATCTTGTGGGTTCCCCACACAAGGACAGTTCAGTAAGTCTGAAGACCCTGTGTGTTAATAAGGTAACACGCAGAGTAGAAACCAGGAGCCAGTGGATCAGAGTGGGGGTCATCTGCGATGCTGCTTACATAGAGACAAAATGATAAAGAGGAGACGAAAGTAGAAGCCGGAAAGGGGCGATGCTGGGAGGAAAAGTGAGGCAAATTACGGACAAATGGAGCCATGCATGGAAAAGTTTGGTGGGTCTTCACGGTTCTTGCTCTTTTAAATGAATGTAATTAGCTAAATCAGTTAGAATCTGGGAAATAGCACCTGGAGAGGGATTGTCAGCAGCAAGGAGAAATGCTACCTGCCTTGGGCCTGAAGCAGCAGAGGGACAAGAGCAGATACGGGAACCCCTTGAGACCTTTAGCTGCGGGACATCCCCAAGGACAGGAGCTGAGGCTTCCGTAGAGGAACAGTCTCTGCCAACCTGCAGCTTGGCAGGAAGGGAATGAGGGGAATAACTCTCCAACTTCTCTCTTAGAGTCTCTGATTTCCTGCCACTCACAGAGGCTTCACCCTCCCATGCCAGAGAGCACGAGAGCCAGCTCGTACTCTTTATAGTGATCAGCAACCTGAACACAGAGCAGAGAAAGATGGACCTGGAGGGGCAAATGGAGAATATCCAGTGCATTTATCCACAGACGCACTTAGAAGCTACTCTAAAAACAACCAAGAGGCTGTCAATAGGGAAGTACTGAATTAACCGCGACACATCCACACTAGGGAACACTATACAGCAGATGCAAAAATAGCATAGATCAATAAGTATTGCTATGGATGGATCACTGAGACATATTGTTGAATGGTGAAGCAAATGGCAGAAGGATGCCTAAAAAAATAACAGTAAAATAAATTAAAAAAAAAAAAAAGATGCTTAAGTAGGATGGCATGTTTGTGACACACACACACACACCCACAAAACCATAAGTCTATTAAATACCCCAGCTCTATTGTCTAATATGGTGTGTTGTGTGTATGCATATGTATATGCACCTAAAGTCTGGAACGATAATAGTGGCTAACACTGGGGAGGTGGGAGGACATTCAAACTGGGGGGGACAAAGAGGACCTCAGTAGTGGTAGACACTGTTCGTTGCCTCGCAGCAGCCATTTCCCACCACCCTACCTCCCAGTTCTTCCATGCTAATAATTCACATTTTGTTTCGGTATCAAAGGGCAGCATTTGCTCAGGGAAGGAAGGTCCCGGCATTGAATCATGATCTAAGCCAAGTGTAGTTACACCACTCTTCTTTGCCTGTGATTTGCCTACAGGTAGGTATGGGACTTAGACTGCTGGTGACTTACAGGAAGTATTTCTTGGCCCTAATAACAGAGTGCAGTGGACGAAGAGTTCTGCCTCTCCCCTTCCTGTTTGCCTTGGGTGATACTGTTTGAAAACATGGTGCTTGGAAGTATGACAATCATCTTACGACCATGAGAGAAAGGCCAGGAGAACTATAGCGACATCAGTCCAGCATCCTGACGTTGTCTTGCTGTTCCAAGGCAGACGGTATTCTACTTCAAGCTTCTTGTTACCTGAGACATTAAAATGTCTTTACTACTTAAACCATTGTTAGCCAAGCATTCTGTTACAACGAAATACATCCAAGATAATATAGTAGCTTAATATGAAATAGTTTAAGGATTTTCTCAGGAGAAGTTATTCATGTGCTGCTTGTGTGAATTAAACCTTTTTTGGTAAAGCTACCTCAGGCACTTATCATTCATCTCCAGAATTGACCTGGTTCCCCTTCTGCGGGCTACCTGAGGCTCTCTCTACCCTTCAGGATCCTTGTTTGCCTCTGACTCTGCACTGTATGCTGAGCAGTTCTGACTGACGACTCAGGTGGACAAGACTTTGGGAATATATCCCTCCCATCCCTCCTGGGGCTGCTGTAGCTCCTCCCTGCCTCAGGCTGGGGAATCTACTCTCTGGGGCTGCCCTTTCCACAGTATTCTCTGCAGGGGAGGGATGTGCTCCCCCTGGGTAACAGAAGAGGTCTGGGAAGACTGGAGAGATGCAGAGTTGGAGAGGCGGGGAGGTTTAGGCCTAACTGGATGGGATTCCCATGTTCTGCCCCTAGGCATGGCCTCTGAGTATTATAAAGAAGCTCCTTCTAGGTTTATCCAGGGAAGTCATGCTGCTCCTGAGATTCCTGAGGATGCTTTTAAATCACCAGTACTCTTTGCTTCTAATAGAGGTCCTATAGCCTGGATTTTATCCCCACAGCAATGGGGGTTTGTGAAAATATCTTAAAGAGGAGGCTCAGGTTTGCAGTTGTGGAAGGCCACTCTGGAGCCCAAAGAGTGTTGGAAGGCCCTTGTGATAGGCTGAGGGAGAGATGCTGAGGTTTTAGTTGGGGCCCAGGATGGGGTGCAGGGGAGGGAACTGGTGTGAGTTCCCCCTTCCCTTCACGATGGATGGTGCTCTAAAAACGGCGGCAGGGCAAGCTTTCTGCATTCTTCAAAGCAAGGGCAGAGAGATCTTTGGGATGCTATTTCCAGGGGCATTTCAGGGAGCTCTCGCTAATAAGGGTTTCCTTTGTGGCAATGGGCAGTCAGTCCCACGTGAATCTAATCATTTTGCTGAAGCAGGGCCTAGTGGGGGTCGCGGGGAGAAGAGGACTTTAGTTTTTCCTTTGCCACTTGAACTTGGCAACCCCAGGAGCAGTGGTAGTTTCCTCCGCTCTCTCTACCTGCCCTCTTCCTGTTTGCTCTTTCTTTCCAAAGTTACAGAGAATTTCTGGCAGGTTTGCAGGACATACACCTATAGTTCAAGACTTAGAAAGGGAAGGAGAGGACAAGTAAAAGCCAAATTTTGCCTCAGTTGCCAGCTGCTTTATTATGCATGCTTTCCTCTTTCTCACTGTTTTTTGGAAAGGCTGAAAATAAACCCTTTTGTAATACAGACTTGTAATTCACACTTCCCTGATGAGTTACTCAAACTGCAGCCACAGCTGCTTAAAGGGGGGTTTGACGCAAGCCTCATTCAACAGGGGCTTTCTAATCCAGAACGTTCCAATACAGCTCATCTCGCTACTTCCAGACTAGTCGAGGGGCCTGGGAGGGAATCTGGGAATCCTGGGTCACAACTTACCACTAGTGTCTCCACCACAAATTCAGACTTTTGAAAACTCCCAAGTCCTCAGGGCAGTTGTTCAGCTCACTTTTTCAAGTCATGTCACAGAATTGTTGATGATTCACCCGGAAGGGTTCATGGAAATTGGTTAACTCATGAACTTTATTCTACAGACCAGAAAAATGACTTCCCGGCTTAAAATGACCAGACTGGGGGCACCAGGGTGACTCAGTGGGTTGAGACTCTGCTTTAGGCTCAGATCATGATCTCAGGGTCCTGGGATCAAGCCCCATGTTGGGCTCTCTGCTTAGCAGGGAGCCTGCTTCCCCTCTCTCTCTGCCTGCCTCTCTGCCTACTTGTGATCTCTCTCTGTCAAATGTATAAATAAAATCTTAAAAAGAAAAGAAAAGACCAGACTGCGGGCGCCTGGGTGGCTCAGTTGGTTAACTGGCTGCCTTTAGCGTGGAGTCCCGCATCTGGCTCCCTGCAGCGAGTCTGCTTCTCCCTCTGACCCTTCCCCCTCTTCTCTCTCAAATAAATAAAATCTTAAAAAAAAAAAAGACCAGACTGGTTAGCAGAACTGCGGGGAATATAACCCCAAATTCAGGACTCCCAGTCCATGTGCTTCCCACTAAGCCATACTTTATTAATTTCTTGGATTTTATTTCTTCCAATCAAGTTTTTGTTAGGGAAAATTTCAAAGATACACAAAGTAGAGAGCCCAGTGCAGTAGTCCCTGTGACCAACCATGACTTTGCTTTAGCAATTTCAGTTATTGGGGTCAACTACAGTGGCAAGCAGAGACTTCTGATGAGTCATCGGAAGGTCCCTAGTAGTAGCTTAATGCTACCTCAGGCGCCTGCGTCTCAGGGTCATCACGTCAAGCGTGTCTTTCACTTCACGTCTCCTACGTCATCACGTCACACGCATTGTTCGCGTCACTCACGTATGACACGTCATCACGTCACGTGCGTCATTCACGTTACAAATGTCACTCACGTCATGACGTCAGTGCGTCCAGCGTCAGACGTCATTCACGTGGGGGTCCCACCCTCCCATCACGTGGTAACTTTATCATCTCACATCATCAGAAGCCGAAGGGTAAGTATAGTATAGTGAGATATTTTGAGAGAGAAAGAGACCACATTCACATAACTTTTATTATATTGTTATTAATTATTCTATTTTATTAGATTTTATTGTAATCTCATTACTGTGCCTATTTTATAAATTAAGTCTTATAATAGGTGTGTATGACTATGGGTCAGTACTCTCTGCAGTTTTAGGCATCCACTGGGGGACTTGAAACATTTTCTGCTATTTAAGGGGGGGCTGCTCTGCATGAATGCCCATGTGCCCCACTACTCGATTTCTATAATTGTCGTTCTGACATTCTTTTTTTTTTTTTTAAGATTTTATTTATTTAAAGAGAGAGAGAGTAGAGAATGAGCAGGAGGGAAAGGCAAAGGGAGAGGGAGAAGCAGAGCAGGGAGCCCGACTGGACTTGGGGCTCATCCCAGGACCCTGGCATCATGACCCCAGCCAAAGATAGATGCTTAACCCACTGAGCCACCCAGGCACCCCATTCTGATGTTCTTGCTTGATCTATTCCCAATCTACTCCCTTTGCAACCAGACAGACTTCATACCCCTTTATCTATTAATAGTATCTCCAACAGAAAGCTTTAAAAAATAGTATAACCACAGTACTATTATCACACTCACAAAATTAGCAATATTTCTTGGTGTCATAATACCTAACATTTTAATTTCTCTAATTGCATCAAAAATACATTTTGTGGTTAAATCAGGTGCCAACAAGTCCACACGTTGCATTTGTTGATTTTTTAAAAAGGGGCTTTTAAACTGTATTAGTGCCTCTTTTCAGTACACCCCACATGCTTTATTTTGTTTGAGAAAGCTGGGTCATCTGTCCTTTAGAGTTTCCCACATTTTGAATTTGGCTGATTGTGTCCTGGGGTATCTTTTAGCATATTTCTTCATCCCATTTCTTGTGAATTGGTACTTAGCTGTAGAGCAGTGGTTCTCGTCATGGGGGAGATCCCCCACCCCCGTTCACCTCAAGGACATTTGGCAATATGTGGAGACTTTTTTGGTTGTCACAACTGGGTGATGCTCTTAGCATCTGGTTGGGTAGAGGTCAGGGATATTGCTAAACATAGTATACACATGAGAAAGAACTATGTGTACCAAGATGTGAATTTTGAGAAACCCAGATGAGATACTTGATTAGATTCAAGTTCTTTTCTGTTTTTATTTTTTGGCAAGGATATTTTATAGGCAGTACTGTGTATTTCCTATTGGACCACAGGAGGACACCACGTCTCATGCTAAGGCTATGTTAAGGTTGATCAGTGGGTTTAATATCCCACTCTTAAACATGAGCAGACAACTAAAATTAGAATTTTATCTGAGAACATGAAGGGATAGAAAAGTCACTTGAACAGGAGGGTAGGGAGCATTATCAGAAGATGGCACACCTGCGTGGCTCACTGGGTTAAAGCCTCTGCCTTTGGCTCAGATCATGATCCCAGGGTCCTGGGATCAAGTCCCGCATTGGGCTCTCTGCTCAGCAGGGAGTCTCCTTCCCCCTCTCTGTCTCTGCCTGCTTCTCTGCCTACCTGTGACCTCTGTCTGTCAAATAAATAAAATCTTAAGAAAAAAAGATTTTATTTATTTGACAAACAGAGATCACAGGTAGGCAGAGAGGCAGCCAGAGAGAGAGGAAGGGAAGCAGGCTCCCCGCTGAGCAGAGAGCCTGATGCGGGGCCCGATCCATGGACCCTGGGATCATGACCTGAGCAGAAGGCAGAGGCCTTAACCCACTGAGCCACCCAGGCGCCCCGTCAAATAAATAAAATCTTAAAAAAAAAAGAAAATAGAGAAATTATCTTATTCTTTATGGAGAAGTCATTAGAAAATGCCAAAAACTTTTCAAGAGCTTTATTCATCTCTAACTGATTTTCTTTCACTCCTCCCTTCCCACAATTTTTACAAAAGTTACGTAGGCACATAATTAAGAGAATCACACAATTCTTAATTGCCACAACAATTAGTTGTCTGCTCATGTTTAAGAGTGGGATATTAAAAAGCCAATCAAAAGGTCTGATTTCACAAGTGGGGTTTGTTGTGAGACTCATTGTAGAGTTATCTGGCTATGTTGTTTTTTAGGGATTTTCCCTAAAAAATGGTAGAATGTCAGAATGTTTGTTTTTCTTCTTGGGCCAATAAGATTACCTAGAGAAGAGTTTTCCAGTCTTTTGGCTGGAAGAGAAAGGCCTGGTTGCCAGGATTCCAGGAGCCAAGTGGGGCTAGAGGGCTGTAAGTCTCAACCTTCAGTATGTGGACTTTGCTGTTTGTTTCTTTTTATAATTCCCTTCCCGTCTTTTGGGCCTGCTGTTCTCCAGTCCCCAGACCCTCTGTTAACTTCTTCAGAGAGGAAACCTAAGTCTAATGGCAGGGTTATGGAAAACCAATTGCCTAGTTGTATAGAGCTGCTAGGAACCTAAGGATCAAACTGTTTTATTAAGATATAATTGTCATAATATATATAGCACTTATTTATAATGTACAATTTTATAATTTTGTATATACCCATGATATCATCATCACAGTCAAGATAATGAACATATTAAGTACTCCTACTCTTTCCTCTTCATCCCCAGAAAACTACTGATTTGCTGTATGTTACTATAGATCACTTTGCATTTTCTATTCAAATTTTGTATAAATTGAATCATACATTTTGTGTGCTCTCTCTCTCTCTCTCCTTTTTTTTTTTTTTTGTGGAGAGAGGTTCTGGCTTTTTTCACTCAGTATAATTATTTTGAGATTCATCCATGTTGTTGAGCATATCAGTAGTTCATTTCTTTTTATTGCCAAGTGGTATCTCATTGTGTTGACATGCCACAATTTGTTTATTCATTCACTTGTTGATGAATATTTGGATTGTGTCCGATTTGGGGTTATTACAAATAAAGCTGCTATGCATGTTCATGTACAAGTTGTTGTGTCAACATAGTTTCTCATTTTTTTTTTTTAAAAGCTTTATTTCTTTTAGAGAGAATGAAAGCATGAGAGGGAGGGGCAGAGGGAGAAGAAGAAAGAAGAGGGAGAAGGGAGAAGAAGGGAGAAGAAAAGAGAATTTCAAGCACATTCCTTACGGAGCACAGAGCCCCCACAGAGCTCGATCTCACTTCCCTGAGATCAGGACCTGATCCGAAACCAAAAGCCGGGCGCTTAAACAGATTGCAGCAACCAGGCACTCCCAGAGTTTTTCATCTTTCTTCAGTTAACACCTTGGAGTGGAATGGCTGGGCCACATGGTAGGTGTATGTTTGACTTTGAGTGAAACTGTCATACTGTTTTCCAAAGTGGTTGCACTGTTTTGCATTCCCACCGGCAACGAATGAGAACATTCTAATTATTCAACATCTTTGCCAACACATGATTTGGTCAGTCATTTAAATTTTAAACACTCTAGCAAGTGTATAACAGTATCTTATTGTGGTTTAATTTGCATTTTCTGATGGCTAACGATGGTGAGCATCTCTGCATGTGCTTATTTGCCATCTGTATCTTCTTTGGTGAATGGTCTGTTCAAATCCCTTGCCCACTTAAAAAATCTGATTACTTGTTTTCTTATTGAGTTTTAAGATTTCTTCACATATTTAGATACAAATCCTTTATCAATGTGTGACTTACATGTATTTACTCTCAGTCTGTGGCTTGTCTTTTTTATTCTCTTAACAATGTATTTCAAAGAGCAGATGTTCTTAATTTCGATGAAGTCCAGTTTATCAAATTTTTTTTCTTTTATTGATTTTGTTTTGGTGTTGCACCTAAGAAATCTTTGTTCAACTCAGGGTCACAAAGGTTTTCTCCTGTTTTCTTCTAAAAGTTTATACTTTTAGGTTTTATTTAGATTTAGGTCTGTGACCCATTTTGAGTTAATTTTTTCAATGTAGTATGAAGTGTGGGTTAAAGTTCTGTTTTCTGGGGGCACCTGGGTGGCTCAGGGGGTTAAAGCCTCTGCCTTCGGCTCAGGTCATGATCACAGGGTCCTGGGATCGAGCTCCGCGTCAGGCTCTCTGCTCTGAGGGAAGCCTGCTTTCTCCTCTCTCTCTACCTGCCTCTCTGCCTGCTTGTGATCTCTGTCTGTCAAATAAATAAATAAAATCTTTAAAAAAAAAAAAGTTCTGTTTTCTGTATATGGATATCCAGCTGTTCCAGGGCCATTTGTCAAAACGACCTTGATTTCCCCATTAAATTGCCTTTGTACTTTTGCAAGTATTTTTTTTTTTTTTTGGATACTCTCTTCTATTTTGTTGTTCTACTTGTCTATCTTGAATTTAATACCACATAGTCTTGATTATTATAATATACTAAATTTTGAAGTTAGGTAGTGTAAATCGTCCACATTTCAAAGTCAAATTGGCTGTTATATTGTCTTTTGCATTTCTAAATGAATTATAGAATCAGCTTGTCAACTAAAAAAATTTATATTGTTAATATAAAAGTTAACAATATAAAATGTAAAGGTATAATGTATACATGTATATGTATAATATAATGTAATGTAAAAAGCCTGCTGGTTTTTTGACTGGGATTGTGTTGTATCCAAAGATCATGGGGGGAAAATGTACATCTTAGCAATATTGAATATTCCAATGTAAGAAAACAATATATCTCTCTTTAAGTATCCTTTCATTTCTTCCCATAATGTTTTGTAGTTTTCATTGCACATCTTTTGTCTTATTTATCCATAAGAGTTTCATATTTTTAGATGGTATTGTATTATATTTTAAATTCTATTTCTCACTATTGTTCTGGTATGTAGTAATATAATTGGATTTTTTACATTGTTTTTATGCACGGAAACTTTGCCAAACTCATTATTAATTCTAGTAGCTATTCTTGTAGATTACATAGGATTTTCTACGTAGACAATCGTGTCATCTGCAAATAAAGATGGTTTTATTTCTTTCTTTCCAATCTGGAAACCATTTTTTTCTTTTTCCTGCCTATTATACTGGCTAGAACCTCCAGTTCAATGTTGGGAATATGGGAATAAGTGATGAAAGCAGACATCCTTTACTTGTTCTGATGTTAGGGGGAAGGTAATCAGTCTTTCACCATTAAGCATGATGTTGGCTATTGGTGTTTTTTGTTTTATATTTTATTTTTTTTAAAGATTTTATTTATTTATTTGACAGAGATTACAAGTAGGCAGAGAGGCAGGGAGAGAGAGAGAGAGAGGAGGAAGCAGGCTCCCTGCCGAGCAGAGAGCCCGATGCGGGGCTCGATCCCAGGACCCTGAGATCATGACCTGAGCTGAAGGCAGAGGCTCAACCCACTGAGCCACCCAGGCACCCATTTTTTTTTTTAAATTTTAAGACTTTATTTATTCATTTGACAGAGAGATAGAGAGAAAGAGATCACAAGCAAGGGGACCTGGCAGGCAGAGAGAGAGGGAGAAGCAGGCTCCCTGCTGAGCAAGGAGCCCAATGCGGGACTCAATCCCAGCATCCTGGGATCATGACCTGAGCGGAACACAGACACTTAACTGACTGAGCCATCCAGGCATCCCATGTATGTTGGTTTTTCATAGGATTTTTTTTTTTTTTAATCAGGTTGCAGAAGTCCCCATCTATTCCTACTTTGAAATGAAATGAAAGTTAGATTTTGTTAAATGCTTTTCTTGCCTCTGTTGAGATGGTCACATGGTTTTTCTTTTGTAGTGTGTTAATATTGTGAGTTAAACATATTGATCTACAAATGTTAAATCAACCTTGCAATCCTGGGATAAGGCCTACCTGGTCATAATATATTATTCTTTCTATATATTATTGGAATCAGTTTGCTAAAATTTTAAGAAATTCACATCCATGTTCATGCAGAACACTGGTGTGTAGTTTTCTTTTCTTACAGCGCCTTTGGCTTGATATCACAGAGTGCTGGCTTCCTGTTTCCTTCCCTTCTCTTTAACTTTTTGGAAGAGTGTGTAGAATTAGTATTACTTCTTTAAACTTTTGATATTATGACTTCCCTTCTTCTGCTTACTTTGGGTTTCATTTGCTCTTTGTTTTCTGGATTCTTAAGTTGGAAGGCAACTGAGATTGTTGATTTGAGACTTTCTTCTGTTTATTTTCCCTAATTTAGGTATTTGATGCTATAGATTTCCCTCTAAGTTCTGCTTCAGTTGTATTCCACAAATTCTGACATATTGTGTTTTCATTTTCCTTCAGTTCAAAGTATTTCCTAATGTCTCTTTTTATTTCTTCTTTGACACATAGGTTAAGAATTGTACCATTTGGTTTTCAAATATTTGGGATTTTTAAGGTATGTTTTCCTAAAGATTTCTATCTTAATTTCATTTTGGTCATAGAACATACTTTGTTTGACTTAAGTCCTTTTAAATTCATTGAGGTTGTTTTATGGCCCAGAATATGGACTCTTCTAGTAAATGATCATTTTTCATTAAAGAGAATGTGTGTTCTACCAATCTTAGGTGAAAATAGAAATAGTCTCAAGATGGGATAGTCATGGAGCACATCTTCATTTCCTTCTCTCAGTGATGGCTGCACTTTGTTGCCTAATATCTAGCATCTTGAGAACGATTGTTTTATCTATTTTGTCTCTTTTATTAATTGTGTCCAGTAGGAGGCTAAATCTGGTCTCTATTCTTCCATCTCTGCCTAAGTAGAAGTCTCTGTGAGCTGCTTTTAATCTGGTTTTCAATCAAAATTCCTTTGAGTCCTATCTTAACCTTCTACTTCAGAAGTATCTGGTTCTGACAATTTCTGAGGCTTTTGGAGTGGGGGAGGATTCTGAGATGTCCTTGTGCCATTTCTTGGCTTTCCTCACTACTGGCTCTGAAATTTCATAAATATCCAAGGAGAGTCATTGAAGCAGAGGTGTAGCTACACAGGAAATACTGAAATTGGACAGTTGTGGCTGAGCTGGTCATTTTCTCATGAGACTGCGTTGCCTGGAACAGAGGCTCACACTTGCATACCAACTAGAGCCCCTCAAGGAGGGGAAATGAAGGAGACAAATGCACAGCACTGGTGCAAGACAGGGGGGTGGAAAGGTGCTGACATAACTCACCAGATTAAAAGCAGCTCACAGAGACTTCCACTTAGGCTGAGATGGAACAACAGAGACCTTTAGACATCTCTGCTCTGGTCTCTTGTGGCTATGCAATAGGAAGGCCTTGTGTCGTCAGCTCTTCCACTAATTCAGAGAAGCTGGAAATTCAGAATTTTATGCAGAACTTCCTCTTTTGAAAATCTCTTTTTAAAATTTAATTTAATTTTATTTTTTTTCAGTGTTCCAAAATTCATTCTTTATGCACCACACCCTGTGCTCCATGTAACCTCTTTGAAAATCTTGACAGCTAACCCAAATTATTTAAAATGTTGTGAGAAAAATATGAAAATGAAAATCCAACTAAAGACTAGTTCTGCCTAGGGGCGCCTGGGTGGCTCAGTGGGTTAAAGCCTCTGCCTTTGGCTCCGGTCATGGTTCCAGGGTCCTGGGATCGAGCCCCGCATCGGACTCTCTGCTCAGCGGGGAGCCTGCTTCCCCCACTCTCTCTCTCTGCCTGCCTCTCTGCCTACTTGTGAATAGAATCTTTAAAAAAAAAAAAAAAAGACTAGTTCTGCCTTGTCATACTGCCAGCTTGGTACCTTTGGATTTTCATGTCTGCTCTTCTTTCCAGTTTCCTGCTATGATCATTATGCAGGACACTTTCTCTGCTTCCTCATGTGCCTCTGCTCCCCAAATATTGACTCACACATGATCCTGGTTTGCTGTGCCATCTACTCTGACCTCTGTTCCACATGACCTTAACTCAGTGTCAAAATCTTCCAATTTCAGATTTTCAGAAGGGAGAATCTGATTGTCCAGCCTTGGTCTTATTAACTACGGTTGAAGGCAGGGCAATTAGGATTATATTTACTGGCCTCTGGGTTCAAGGGTGAGATAGGTTTCTATGGAGAGTGAGAAAATGATTGACTTTCTGTAGAAACCAACTGAATCATACGAACGGAGAGCTGGAAATGGGCCAAGAAAAATGTGGTCAAACTTGATCATATTACATGTGAAGCAACTGAAGCTTATGAGAAGTGAAGTGGCTTCTCCAAATTCAAAGATATTACTAGTTAACAATGAGGCTGAGTCTGGGATTTAATCATCTAGCCAAACTTTCTTCTGTGTTCCATGAGAACAGGAAATATGTCAGTATCTTTCATGCATCCTTGAAACAGAGAAGGTATTCAGTGGATATTTGTTGAATAAAAAAGGTATACTGAATTGCTTTCTATAATGTTGGCATACTTAATTTATAAATTAAGGTAAGATTTAGCTATGTGTAACAGAAAACCCTTGAAACAATGGCTCATGCACAATACAGGTTGTTGTTGTTGAACTCTCATGTGAAAGAAGTCTAGAGCTGGAATGGACCTGTAGTATATCAACAATGTCTCCATGCCCTGATTTCTGTTTTGTCATCTTTGTGCATAGCTTCCATCTTGAAATTTATCTTCTGATTGGTGTTCTAGCTCTGTACTTGAATTCCAGGATGGAAGAATGTAGAATGGGTCCATGGGAACAAGGTATCCTGCGAGTTTCTTCCAACATCTGCCTAAATTCTCACAGTTTGAAACTGAGACATGTGGTCACCCTTGGTTCCAAGAGAGGCTAGGAAAAGGAAGTTGGATAGATTGTCTTCTTGACTAAGTCTGGGTTGTTTTTAAAGACATAGGATGGAATGGGTATTTGGTTGGCAACTACAAGTGTCTGTTGGAATTAAGAGTTCATAACTGATTGAAATGTGTGTCCTCTAGTTTTGATATGCACAGTAACCAGGACAAAAGTATGAAAGCCTTTAAAGAAACTTACCAGAGGAGATACAAACAGACAAAATACTGGTTTGGTTCAGATAATATTCTAGTGTTCTGGTTTAACTGTTTTATTTTATTTTTTTAATTTTTTTATTTTTTTTTGACAGAGAGATCACAAGCAGGCAGAGAGGCAGGCAGAAAGAGAGGAGGAAGCAGGCTCCCTGCTGAGCAGAGAGCCCGATGTGGGGCTCGATCCCAGGACTCTGAGATCATTACCTGAGCTGAAGGCAGCGGCTTAACCCACTGAGCCACCCAGGTGCCCCTGGTTTAACTGTTTTAGAAAACCTTGGTTCAGTTATAGTTCATATTAGTTTAACTGGATTTTATTGGTTTTCATAGAAATCTTTTTGGGTGAGTCCACAATTTAGAAAAAAAAAATTGTGTTTTGTTTCAGTTCAGTACTGGGTTTCACAAATTAGTGTGATCCCTTCCAATTTTGGGTTCATAGCTTGGGTCATCTCCAGATCCTGGCTGCAATATATTCACACTAGGAATTTTGCAGTTATGGTGTAGAATAGCAGACAGAGGCAAAAGATCTGATTTCTGTTTAGGCAGGCATTTATCAATTGTGCTTTTCTTATATAGGAACTAATAATCCTAATGGTTTTGAAAGATTCTAAATTTATCTCTGTGATTTGGCATGGCTGAAGGCCTCAGTTGTGGTAGATGTGCCAAAATTTTACCACATTAGCCTGTTTTATTCTCGTCTATAATATACATGCACCCATTTTTGAAACTTCCCTATTCTTAATTCAGAAGTTCTGCATTTCCGTAGTTAATAAGACCAAGGCTGGACAATCAGATTCTCCCTTCTGCATTTTGGGTGCATTTTGAAATTTTTTTTACCATGTTAGATCTAGAACACTATTCAAGATTCTGTTTTGTATAGTGTCTCAGACAATATACTTCAAGTTAGAGATTGCTAGTTCCATTTTTTAAAAAAATGAGTATTAGGGAAATAGAAATTTCAGAAGCAGAGCATGCGTTGAGAGTGATGGAAATTTTGCTAAAGGAAATCCGGCTGTTCAGGGCCTTGAGAGAACTGTGGCTCAACATTGCCACATAGTTTAATATTATAATGAGGAAGAGTTCTGACTTCATATGAAATATCCCAATTTTTGCGTATCAACCACTAATTTGAAAAATTAAAATCAGTGAATGGGCCAGTACTATGCAGTCCAAATAAAATACACGTCTGTCTGCCTGTCTGCCTATCTATCTATCTATCTATCTGTCCATATCAGATTCTCGCGCTGCTGGTTTTCAGGGTCTGATTTATTTTTATTATTTATTTATTTATTTAAAAAAAGATTTTATTTATTTACTTATTTATTTGACAGAGGGAGAGAGAGAGGGAACACAAGCAGGGGGAATGGGAGAGGGAAAGGCAGGTCTCCCACCAAGCGGGGACCCCCGATGCCGGGCTTGATCCCAGGACTCTGGGATCATGACCCATGCAGAGGGCAGATGCTCAACCGACTGAGCCACCCAGGCATCCCCAGGGTCTGATTTAAATGCTCCATATTTCCCCATGTCTTTCTTCTTCTCTCTAAGCTTTACTTGATGATTCTGTCCTTATTCTTTTGAAAAAAAATGTTGATAAAATATTTGAAAGTGGTTCCCTACTTTCATTGGTATGGTAACAATGCCTGACATTTAAAATATATTGCCTAATTCAAACTATATGTTCTTCTCATTCTGTAGGAAAGAATGATTCATGAGAAGATAATGTTAACGAGGCCAGGAATTCAATTTTCTGGGTATGACCTTATGCTTCTTATACCCATTGGCATCCTTCTTAAGTTTATCTGGTAAATTTGAACATAGGACCATTGGTCATAAAGTAGAAACAACACAAGGATAAATGGTGTATTACAATCCATCCCACAAAATCAGTCAAGTAGCAGATCTGTGTGTTTTGTGCTATTTCTTTATTTTCCAAAATGTGTTCAGTGAGGGCCAGCTAGGCACTAGGCCTGTGGTAGGATGGGAAGTGGAATGTAGAGTGGGTGCATGTTGTTCTCTGGTTCTACTTATTCATTTTTAAGGGAATTAAGAATTAAAGGGAAGGAAGCCTTTGCTCTCTGGTCATAAACTGTGGGGGTGTAAGCCTTAAAGCTACCAGAAGACATAGATTCTTCATCAGGATAAAGCTGGTCTGAGAGAATAAAGCCAACATGGTGAGAGGGTATTATCTCTCACCTGGATACTGAAGAGCTGTTTGAACTTTTCCCTCACTGCTTCTACCTGTGCTCACTGAAGGTCTACTTTGCATGCAGGAACTGGAGTGATCTTTAAAAACAAATGTCAAATGTCACCTCTCTGCCCCAAACCCTGCTTTGGGTCCCTGTCTCACACAGAGTAAAAAAATGAGCAAATATGTCTCCCACATGACCTGACCTCTTTGCCTCTCTGCCCCCTCATCTCCCATAAACATCCACCTCACTCACTCTAATCCAGTGGTTCCTTCAAAATGCCTGGCAGGACCTTTGCACTGACCGGTTCCTGTTCCCAGGAAACTTCCTATAGGTATTTGCAAGACCAATGCTCTCCATTCCTCCAAATTTTGCTCAAATCTTCTCACTGAGGTTAGGTTTAATTGGTTAGTCAAATATGATGCCTAACTTGACCCAGAGCTCTTAATCTTATCCATATAGACAGATTGATCCTTCTGTATGGATGGATAGACAGATCCATATAGACAGATCATCAGGGTCTTGACAAAAGTTTGTCTTTTATTAAGATACATCCTAAATACATCTATGGCAGACCTCACTTAACTGGTGATTTAAGTCTAGCAATAAAGACAATATGGCTAAATGGTCCTTAAGTTGGGCTGGATAAAATTTAAGACTCCTTCCTTCTGTGAGCATTAACCAGGAGAATATTTTCTTCCCCTCCTTCCCCCCTTTCTCTCTTTTAAAAGTAATCTCTATACCCAACATGGAGCTTGAACTCACAACCCTGAGATCAAGAGTTGCGTGTTCCTCCGACTTAGCCAGCCAGGCCCCAACCAGGACAATTCTTAATTTCTCTCAAATTCATTGGCCATATTCCCCAAACACTATAAATTTATGAGATTAAAAAAAGAAAATAATAGTAGTAATAGTCATTACTATATAATAGCAGTAGCTGGTAAAATAGTATATTCTCAATGTGCCAGGTACTGTTATGAATGCTTTATGTGTAATCACTCATTTTATCCTCACAATAACCTTTGATGTTGATGGTATTGATATCCCATTTATTAGTAAGGAAACTGAGGCACAGAGATAATAAGCAAACTTCCCAAGTTCTTGCAGGTAATGAATCACAGAACCACAATTTAAACTCAGACATTAGGATTCAGAGTTGATGATATTTTGGTTTTTTTTAAAATTAATTAAGTTGAGAGAAAAGAAAGAAAGCACATGGGGAAGGAGAGGAACAGAGGGAGAAGGACAAGCAGATCCATGCTGAGTGCACAGCCAGGTGCAGGGGTTGATCTCAGGACCCCAAGATCATGACTCAAGCTGAAATCAAGAGTTGGACACTCAACTAACTAAGCAACCCAGGCACCCTAATGGTATTTTGGTTTTTAGGTGATAGAAAACCTACTTCAAACTGGTTTGAGCCAAACATGGAATTTATTCTGTCCTGTAACTGACCAGTCCCCGGGTGGGCCTTGCTTTAGGCCCAGCTGCTCTCAAATGCTTAAGCATCGGGATTTGGTGCTCTTCTTTCTTGCCTCGGCTCATTCTCAGGCAGCCTGTTTCCACATGGTGACCTGAGCACTGCTAGACCCACATCGTTATCAGCTTCAAGTTCATAAGGGAGAGAGAATATATGTCCAGTAGTTCCAACATAAGTCTCAGAACTGAGTCCCAGTGGGTAATGAACTCTTAACTGAACAGTTCACTGTGATACCAGGATAGAATATGCTGATTGGCCAGATCTTGACCTTGTGACAATTGGTTCCATGGCTTTATGAGAACCATGCGGGCCAAGAGGAGTAAGGAGCTGTTCCACTAAAGGTTAATGGGTGCTGTTACTGGCAGGGGAGGGTAGCAAGCAAGGACATGCACTGAGTGGCCGACTATAGAAGGTATGGTGCTTTTCTTATTTTTTGTTTTCATTTTTTAAAAAGATTTATTTATTTATTAGAGAGAGAGAGCACACAGGGAGGAGGGGCAAAGGGAGAGGGAGAGAGAGAATCCTTAAGCAGACTCCTTGCTAGGTGCAGAGCCTGACACAAGGCTCAATCCCAGGATCCTGTGATCATGACCTGAGCCAGAATCAAGATTTGGCCACTTACCCAAGTGAGCCACCCCGGTGCCCCTGTTTTCATTTTTTGCACATGAAGGGCCTGAGGTTAATACAGGCCAAGTTATTCACCTAAGACCATAGATCTAGAGAGTGGTAAGCCACAACTTGAATTCCAAAGCCTGTGCCATGCTGCCATAAAAAGTTCAACGAGAAGTGATCAGAAATGTAGGCGGCAGGGTGGTACTTGGGACTGGAGGTCTGATTTCATGTTTAGTCACACCATCACTTCTTGCCTTGGAGTTTGGCCCCCAGTGGCTCTGACTCCATGACCCCTAGGACTGGTTATATAGAAAAAAGGACTTGGAGGGTGACTGGGATGGGTGGGGGAGTAGAGCTTCCTTGAAATGGCAAAGTCAGTGACCTAGAGGAGACTTGCTTCTGCAGACGAATCTGACTAAATTTAGGCTGTTATTTAGCCTCTGGCAATTATTTTTCACTCCAGAAATTCCCCAGTTTTATTTACACAGAGTGACTTAGCTTTTTCACAGACCACATCATCTCCTTATTTTGGATATTTAAAAAACCCACCAGCCCCAAAAGCTCCTCAAAAAAGCTACACCAGAAGCTGAGGCATAGCCCATGGCTGAATATCTACACCTTCAAAGACAAGGAACGTCTGGAGGTCAGAGGCTTCCTTCCTTCCTTCCCTCCTTTTCTCTTTCCCTCCTTCCCTCCTCCTTCTCTTCTTTCCTTTCTTCCTGCCTGCCTGCCTGCTTAAAAACCCTTCATTCTTAATTTGCTTGGCTTACAGTCATTATCAGTTACTAAGCATCTATTAGAAGTAAAACATTTTATGAAGAGTTAAAAGAAGAGGATATGTTTTTGGAATGATGTCTATAATTTGCTTCCAAAAAGCCCAGCACAGACCGAGAATCTTAAGTTTATGCTGTTTGTTTTAAGTTCCAACTCCAAGGCTAGCAGCTCTTGCCAGGAACACCCAGTCCAGGGCATGGCCAGCTTCATTCTAATCTGGAAGTTCAGGCAGCAGCTACAAACGCCAACGAGATCCATACCTTGCCGAGTACTTTCTGCTTCGCTAATTAGCATTGTGAATGTCACAAAGGGTTTCACTGGTGAAAGTAAGAGCTAGTAGCCTGCGTAATAAAAGTGAGCCTCAGTTTGATGAACTGAATATATTTGAGATGTGTGTAGGCGGGCTAAAATGTTTCAGGGCCACTTGCATAAACCAGGTAGAAGAGTCTAGCACAGTCTACAACCTATAGCCTTAGGGCAGGCAACAGGCACTTGATCCTAAATGGTCTTCTACCAGTCATTGGTTTAGGGGAGTGTCTGGTTCCCTAATGCCACCTGTGCAGGTAACAGAATCTTGTTTCTGGAATGTTGTCTGGTCTTTCTCAGATAAATTTTTCATATGAGGTGTTGGTCGAAGCATTTTCAAGGATAGAGAGCTTAGACTTTTCAGGGCTGATAGAACAGGCTTTATAAGTGGTTTTCTGCTTACTTGTTAGTGAGTTGTTTTTTAGTAAATGTGTGTATATGTGGCAGAATTTGGTTTGAGGTTTTCCATCAATGTATTGGGATGGGGAGGGTATGAGGAGGCTGCAAATCCTCCAACTTCTTCTGTGGCTGCTGTTTCTACCAAGAAGAAGCAATGTTGTGTGTAACCAAATTGGCTTAGGTCAGTTTTCAATAACTCCCTTCCGTCAGAGAATTGGCATTTTAGCAAGAAAGAGTCATAATTGGAATAACAATCGGAAAAAAACACAACTCAAAGAGGATACCTCATACCGCATACATTACACAAGCAAGAACAGGAGGACTTCAGAAAGGGCAGGAAAAGGTGAGCAGAGGTTTTTTGTTTGTTTGTTTGTTTTTCTTTGTTTTTGTCAGTTTTATTGATGTGTAATTTACATAACATAAAATTGGCCCCTCTCAGGTGTACAGTTTGATGAGTTTTTTTTTTTTTTAAAGATTTTATTTATTTATTTGACAGAGAGAGATCACAAGTAGACGGAGAGGCAGGCAGAGAGAGAGAGAGAGGGAAGCAGGCTTCTCGCTGAGCAGAGAGCCCGATGTGGGACTCGATCCCAGGACCCTGAGATCATGACCTGAGCCGAAGGCAGCGGCTTAACCCACTGAGCCACCCAGGCGCCCCCAGTTTGATGAGTTTTGACAAATGTATACACACCTGCATAATTGCCATCAAAACCAAGGTATAGAACATGTCCATCACCCCCTAAAATTCCTTCTTTCCCATTTGTAGTTAATCCCCTTCCCTCACCTCTTGGCCCCTGACCACCACTATCACCATAGTTTTGCCTTTTAAAAAGAATCTCATATAAAAGAAATGCAGTTTGTAGCCTTTTGAAACTGGCTTCTTTCATTAGGTACAATGCATTTGAGATTTGTTCATGTTGTGGTGTGTATCCGTAGTTCATTCCTTTCTTTTGCTGGGTAATGTTCCAATGTATGGGCATACCACAGTTTATCACTTTATCAGATGATAGACATTGGACTCTCTCCAGTTATGATTATTATGAGTCTAGCCTCTATGCATATTCACATGTATGCTTTTGTATGGACATAGGCTTTCATTTGTCTTGGGGGGGAATTGTGAGGCCACATGGTAGATGTATATTTAAGTTTGCATGAAATAGCCCTAATGTTTTACATTTTTAAAATTTATTTTTTAATTTATATTTTTAGTTGAAGTAGAGTTGACATACAGTATTATATTAGTTTTAGGTGTTTAAGTGTGATTTGACATTTATACACATTATGAAACGCTCACCGTAGCAAGTGTCGCTACCATCTATCATCATACAAAATTACGGCAATATTATTGACTGTATTCCCTACACTGTACTTTTCGTCCTTGTGACTTTTTTTTTATAACTGGAAGTTTGGACACTATATTATTTTTTAAAGTATCTGCGCTCCCACCAGCAAAGCATGAGAGTTTCAGTTATTCCACATCCTCATCAATATTTGGGTTTTTAATTTTAGCCATTTTGATGGATGTGTAGTGGGATCTTCTCGTGGCTTTAATTTGACTCTCTCTGATGACTAATGATGGTTAGCATTTTTTTTTTTTAAGATTTTATTTATTTATTTGACAGAGAGATCACAAGCAGGCAGAGAGGCAGGCAGAGAGAGAGGAGGAAGCAGGCTCCCTGCTGAGCAGAGAGCCCTATGCGGGGCTCGATCCCAGGACTCTGAGATCATGACCTGAGCCGAAGGCAGCGGCCCAACCCACTGAGCCACCCAGGCGCTCCGATGGTTAGCATTTTTGCATGTGTTTATTTTTCATTTATACTGCTACTCCCCAGTGTTCACCTTTTTTTTTTTTAAAAGATTTTATTTTATTTATTTATTTGACAGAGTTCACAAGTAGGCAGAGAGGCAGGCAGAGAGAGAGAGAGAGGGAAGCAGGCTCCCCGCTGAGCAGAGAGCCCGATGTGGGACTCGATCCCAGGAACCTGAGATCATGACCTGAGCTGAAGGCAGCGGCTTAACCCACTGAGCCACCCAGGCACCCCCCAGTGTTCACCTTTAACTGGGGGATTCATATCTGTTGATACCCAGCTTACTGAAATATTTTTGAATATGAATCCTTCAGTGATCCCTTCTATAGTATTCAACTAATCTTGTGATTACTTATTATTTTGAATGACCTCAAACCTCTATTTTTCAGGCTGTTGTAACCTCATCTATCTCCCCACTACTGCCAATATATACATGGTAACCTCAGAAGGAACCGTGTTCTTCTGTGGCCCTATAACTGTCTCAGGGGGTGGTTGGTGGTTTGGGCCAAAGATCTGTTTCTTGGGATTTTTAGACTAGAATGGAGATAGGTTAGTCTTTCTTCAGCGGTTGAAGCTATATGCTATATGATTTGTGGCCTTTTTCCCCCCTGCCTTGTGGGTTATAATGGATACCTGCCATGTGTGGCTGCCCAAATCTTGTGAGTATTTCCACATTTTGATATACCCTATTTTATGAATCTTTGTCACCTCAAGGTAGGTTCCAAAAACCATAATCAAACAAACCAAATTAAATTTCCCAGCTTCCTCTGCAGAAAAGGTGTACAGTGGGGGCCTAGATTATCCCAACCAGAGAATCCTGTGTGGGACTTTGGGAATTACATCAGCGAGCAGTGTGGCTGAGTGGGCTTCATCCCAATGGCACTGATGGATGGGAGACGCAAAGTGGCTCTGGAGTTGGTGGCAGTTCCTACATCAGGTCAGGTCTTTCTCTGGAAAGCTCAGTCTAAAGCCTGTTTCTCCACACTCACAACGACTTTGTGAGCTCATCAGGGTGATTTTCAGGATACCCAGGAAGTGGTACAGCCAGGTACGGACTCCCCCAATCAGAAGGGAGGTGGCTGTGAGCAGCCAGTAAGGCCATGTAGGTACCGGCCAGCTGAATGTCTGAGGATACCCAAGTGCTCTTCCCCACCTTTGGCTATTTTGTGAGATTCCCCTGCATCCTTCCAAAACTCCCCTCTCTGACTTAAATTGACTAAACTGCTTCTGACTCTTGCTAAGTTAGACAATCTAAAATAAACAGCAGAGAGCTTTGGTGGGTTCTTGGTGGATGCCCCTTGGTAGAGACAAACAACAGAAATGTAGTTAGAGCTTGCCAGTTCCAAAGAGGAATGAAGACCGCTGAGTCCACATGACCTTCATGAAAAGTCATTTGTTCCCTTTTCATTCTAAAATAATATTTTTTTACTTATTTGTCCCTTTCCTGTTGTGGAAAGGGCACTACAGTGGCCTATCTCACCCCATTCCCATCCTTCTCCCCTTTCTAGGTCTCTGTCACCAGGGGGCAGAACACTAGGAAATAGGTGTCAGTGGAAAGAGAAGAGATTTTGTGTGGCCATAATGGCAAACTTCACAACGTGGCGGCTAAGAACACAAGGCCATGTAATTCAGTGCACCAGACTCAAAAAACTCACCATGCATAGGAGACACTCCCACCCTTCTTTCTTTCTTTCTTTCTTTCTTTCTTATTTATTTATTTAATTTTTAAAGATTTATTTATTTATTTATTTGACACACACAGAGAGAGAGAGATATCACAAGTAGGCAGAGGCAGACAGAGAGGGGGAAGCAGGCTCCCTGTGGAGCAGGGAGTCCGATGAGGGGCTCGATCCCAGGACCCGGGGATCATGACCTGAGCCAAAGGCAGAGACTTAACCCACTGAGCCACCCAGGCACCCTCACCTTTCTTTCTTTAAAATTAATAAATTAAATCAGAAAAATGAAACAGCCAAGGCTCAGTAGCTGCTGTTGCGTGATGACTGATGTCATATAGAAGTGTGCATCAGGCAGGCTCTTTGCAACGGCATGGCGGGGGTGGGGGTGCCTGGAGCAAGGATTTGAGTGCAAGTACATTATATAGGTAGGAGATGATTCTAGGATATGACTGTGGAGAATGAGGAAGTAAGACAGGAGAGGAAGGCAGCCAACAAAGGGCGCTTTACCAAGCAAGTTATTGGAATGTGGACCTCTACGTAGGGGGAGCTAGCTCTCATTCAGGAAACACACCCTCTACATGTGCTTCCCAGGACGTGAGGGTATCTGGATACGACCTCTGGCCGTCACGGATTGAAGGCCGCTGCTGGTGGCAGTGGTGGGTGTTAATGATCTGGTAGAGCACGCTCCAGCAGGCAGAGAAAGCCTGTAGGCAGAGATGGAGATTGGACAGCTGCCCTGAAATCAAAGGAGGAGGAAAGTGGGTGTGGTATCGCAGCTTGCCTGAGCACACTCAGTACACACCTTGGCTGCCTGCAGGTGGCAAGAGGCGCCACTTTGGTGAGAGAGGTAGCCATCGGCTCTGACGTGTTTGTATAAAGGTAGATTCAAATTGGTTTGGGATTTGAGATCAGTCGCAGAAGAAACTGAATTCTTTGTCCTGCAATTGCTCAAAGCCTGTCTCTTCTGTTTGGCTGTAAGCTCTATGTGGGCAGATCACTGTGTTATCCTCAGATTCTAGCTTGGTACCTGGCCCAGAGCAGCAACTCAATACATTTTTATCGAATGACTGTTGCATAACTAGAAAATGATGTGAGGTATTGCCAGATGTGTAAAGTTTAAGAAAATATGAATGTGTACAACATAAACTTAGAGTTTACAGCTTTAAAATGTCATTGTTTAAGACTATATTACTAGGGGAGCCTGGGTGGCTCAGTGGATTGGGCCTCTGCCTTCAGCACAGGTCATGATCTCGGGGTCCTGGGGTCGAGCCCCACATCGGGCTCTCTGCTCAGCAGGGAGCCTGCTTCTCCCTCTCTCTCTCTGCCTGCCTCTCGCCTACTTGTGATCTCTGTCTGTCAAATAAATAAATAAAATCTTTAAAAAAAAAAGACTATATTACTGTAGGGTAAACAAGTTGATTTGCTCAAAACTATTAATTGGTATGTTTAGAGGTCTAAAGACCTTGCAAAACATTGGAGGATTTTTTTGTGACTCAAAAAAGCCTAAAGAGGGGCAAAGAAGAAGCTGATTTTTCAGCTGTTTGTTTTCTTTTCCCTCCCAACACTCTGAGGTTTCTATGTGTTATTAAGCAGGGGCCAAGAATTTCTGGCTTGGATTCCATCTTTCCTCGGGGTAGAAGTACCCCCCTTTGGCCGCCAGGGCCTTTCCAGTCTGCAGATTCTTCAAATGTGGGCTGACCAACCCAGAAATGATCGATTTTGTTGACCAATTCCAAGCACATGGGTTGTTTGTGGAGGAGTAGTTTTTGAAAGAAAAGCTGCACAGTTAGTATTTGAAAGAGAGGTGGATATTTTCAGAAGCTACTATGGGAGGGAGGCTGACCTTTGCATTCACGTGGAGAGCCTTCAAGCTTGGTGTTTGTGGAGAATCTCTCATCTATTCCTCCCTCCCTCTCTCCCTTCCTCTCTCTTTCTCTCTTTTCTTTTTGCTACAGCTTGTTTTCTCTGTTCTTTGGTTAACCATTTGTATTAGATGGATTTTTACAATGGGAGGGATAATTTTTTTGTTGTTGGAAGAACACCTGAGGTTAATGGAACCCATTTGGGCCCAGAGAATAAAATCTGGGAATTCAGTTTCCTCAAACTGCACAGACTCTTTACTACTCTTGTTTCATGTACTTTGAAATGTGGCATGTTTATATATGAAGCCCCAGAGAGAGATGAGCTAATTATTAAGTGAGGTGTTCTGGGCAGGAAAAATGAGCTGGAACTAATAGGAAAGTGGCTGGGTCTAAATGCCCCGTCTTCCCCAGCAGAAGGCAATGATATGTTAATTAAACGCCTCCCTTCTATCTGGATGCTGCACACACATGTGTGCATGCACATACACACACACACACACACGCACGCACCCCTCTGGTCCATTGGGAACAATAGTTTGAATGATTATACAGTCAACAGAGGTAGGGAGAAGTGTTTTAAATTAAAAAAAAAAATGTTTCATGTGGTGGATCAGAAGCTGACCCATAAAATATTGCAACATTTATACCAACCAAGCCTGTGGTTATGGTTGCAACCATACGTAATTATATCTCATTTTCATTTCATTTATTTTTCAAGAGCTCAGAGATTGCTTTTTCAGCTAAAAACAGGACAGGACATTTCACTGATAATAAGGGGAGAGTGGAGGAAGTATGATGATGGAGCTGACTTAAAGTTGGCAGTCAAGTTAGAGACTTCAGTCCATGTTAGCCGAGCATAGAGCTGATCCTCATTCAGGAACAAACATGATCTGAACATTTTGTCTATGAAAGCCCAATGCTATATATCTTCAGTTACTTATAGAGAACATAATTAAGCTCTATAAACTTGAACATGCACACCAAACTGAAATCCAGCATGAAGAGAGAAACAGTCTCCTTGATCTGCCCACGTAGGACCCTCCCCAGTGGAACCCCAAACTCCTTTTTCTGCTTACAACTCTTCCCTCACATGAAGCCATCTCTCAAGCAAACATGCCCCCCATACCCAGGTATTAATTGAAGAACACCCCTAGTCTTGAACTTTAGAATGATACTGTATAGACATTGAATTTTGATTTCTTAAAATCATGTCTGAAGCCATGTGACATCTTTGCTCTCCATAAGTAGCATATTTGTAATTTAATTTTATACAGTAGGCTATACTAATTCTTATTAAGGAGTTGTGGGACTTTCAAAGGTAAGTAGAGATGTGGAAAGGAGAAATTATAGCAGCTGGGCAGAGATAATTCTCCCATTTTTACATAGACATACAGAGTTTGCAGCTAGGCACCAGGCTCCCCAGCTAAAGAATACTACAAGACTAGCAGCTATAGAATGTAGACTAAGTTCTGGCAATAGTGTGAGCAGAAGTGATGTGTGTGACTCCCAGGTCATGCCTTTAAAGGGAGGAAGCTGGGGTTCCTGGGTGGCTCACTCAGTTGCCCGTCCAACTCTTGATTTCGGTTCAGGTCATGATCTTAGGGTCGTGTGTTGGAGCCCCAGGTGGAGCTCCGCTCTCGGGGGGGTCTGCTTGAGATTCTCTCTCTCCTTCTCCCTGGGCCCCTCCCCGCAAAATAAGTGAATGAATCTTTGAATGAATGAATGAAGGAAGGAAGGAAGCTAGCTTTTAACTTCTGCCACCCACTGTCCTGTCCCTGACAGAAGCACGGACATTACCAGGAGACATCCTCGGTCATGCAGATAAAGACTGTACTATGGTTGGCAGAGCAACAAAATAAAAAGCACTTGTTCCAGATGGCGCCATGGAGTCAGTCCTAGATTGTATACATTCAGATTGTTAGGTCAGAAGAAATTATATTCTATCTTGTTTAAACCATGATTGTTTGGGGCCTTTTCTGAAGTAGCCAAACCTGTATCTTAATTAATGAAGCACTGAAGAATTTCATTAAAGAAACTTCCTAGCCAAAGTGGTAAACTATAGAAACTTTGCTTTGATAATTTGGACAGATCAAATCCCAAATGCATTTTTCAAAAGTTGCTTCAGATTCTTCTTCTATGTGAGAATACTCGTCAGTACCTGGGGGGCCAACATGAACCCTGAATGAGAGTGGAATAAACAAACTACTACAGAGAGACAAGAGGGCGCCAGGCCTCTAGGTCTTGACCGTAATGTGAACAAAGGACCCAAGCATCTGGGGAAAGAGTAGTCTTAGAAGTAGGATTGGCCAGCCATAGTGGAAGAGAAACGCCAGTCATGTGGCCCTTGCTTTGCACAGGGGAGAGGAATTTCACTAAACTCTCTTAGACTATTTCTGGCCTCAGTAGAGCTGCAGGAATGAGAGGGAAAGGGGTTGGCGGTCTCCTTGGCAAAACATCTCTGAGTGATCAACCTGCACCAGGCTCTTCCCAGGGTGAGGCCATTAAACTTTTGATTCATCCAATCACCTTTGCTCTGATGCCCTGTTCAACAGGCCATCTTCTGCTGCAATTTGGTTTCACACCTGTCTCCTACAATGAAAGTGCTGATCAAAGAGATTTTGAGCGTTTCTGGTCTTTGTGACGTGGATGGCTCATGGCAAATAAAAAAGTCGCCGCAGGTTAGGGTTTGGCTTCCCGAGTAGCTGGAGCAGAGTGAAAAGTACAGATCATGCCAACACAGGAGATGGGGGCCCATGTGGGGTTGAGTTTCTCTTCGCAACTGAATATACTTGCATTCTGGTGTCTTCCTCCGGCTTGGGTGCTTTTCAGTAAAATGAGACCATCTTTCAGCCCTGCCTAGCCCACAGTGAGTCTCTGGCACTACTTAGTAAGTGAAAAATCCACTGGGTCTTGCCCTTATTCCCTAGGAATCTCTTGGACAAATGGCTGGTAGCTTTTTTGGTGAGCGAGACATCTGATGGATGAGTCCACCCTGTTTACATGCCCTGAATTATATCCAACTGCAGAACTCTTATCCTTCCCCTGTGCCTTTTTCTTCCCCCACTCAGAACAGCACATTGGAGCTTAAGAATGCTTTCCATACGGAGGAAATCTTGACTCCCCTCCAGTTTGTAATGAGAGGCTTTGTGAGGCTCTCAAAGTCCTTTTTGCTATGCTTTGCCTGATGTAGCCACAGCCTGTTGTGGGAAGACTGTCGTTATGAACCTCAGAGGACCTGATGCCTGAGAGCCAGGCTACTGCAGGATTTGGGGAAGAGTACCGTTTTGGCTCTTCCTGAGTATGTGGAAGTGCTCAGTTTTCTGTGCATGGGGGTCCACTTCCCAGTGAGGTTAAAGTAAGCATTTGCCCTTGTCTTTTTCACCTTGATTTGCAATTTTAGTATTATCTGTGATGAAATTTTTGAGGTTTTCATTATCCAACCTTGAGTAAATATGGTCAATTTTGTTTTGGAGAATTGAAAGCTGTGTGTTTTCATCTTGAAATAATTTAGCAACGAGTTAGGTGTTTGGTTTAATGAAAAGAGCAAAGTTTCAGAGACGGCATTTTAGCTGTGTTCTCAATAAAGTGCCTTGTCTTTCCAAACCTTAATTTCCCCATCTGTTAAAAAAGGGATCTTTGCATGCTTGCTGGGAAGATTAAATACTGTTTGTAAAGCACTGGCCAGGGCCTAGGACAGCTGGCATCACGAGGGGATGCCCTTCCTCACCACTCTGGCTGCTCAGGTGCCCCAGGGCAGCATGGGGCTCAGCTAAAGATGCTTCAGGTTGGACTTGATCCCCAGTGAGCCTGGGGAGTCTCTAGGCTGGGCTTTGAGAATGGCTGGTGGCAATAGCAAGAATGAGGGTGGGGGAGCAAATCTCACATTTGTGTGTGTGTGTGTGTGTGTGTGTGTGTGTGTGTGTATCTGCCCAATTTTAGGAAATTTGAGGGAAGACACAGAATTCTGTTCTGTTTTTAGCTTGTTCTTGTACAGCCTCCTTGTGATATCTGAGACTTGAGTTTTGTGATGATAAATCAGCATAATCCTTGGTGCTTTTAAAAGAGATGGAGTGGGATCAATTGACAAGTAGTCATAGCTGGTTGGGGGAAGGCAGGGGAGTGATCACTGGTGCCAGTAGTGGGAGAGGCTTTGGGAAGTTCCTCTTGTCCCTAAATGTCCCTAAATGCTTCTTCTCTCATATATGAATGTGAATGCTTGAATCACCAAAAGTACTTTTTGTTTTTTTTTTCCTTTCTGGGATCCTTCCTCCCTCCATTCCTCCTTCTTCCTCCCCTGCCCTCTCCTCTTCCTCCCCTTCCCTCTCTCTGTCCTTCCTTCCCTCCTTCCACTTTCCCTATAATGACACATTCAGGTAGTTGACCTAAGTCAGCTTGCTTGTAAACTTGTAGGAGTCACTTTACTCCTCTGGGCCTCTTAGAATTCAGTATTATCTCATTTACCTCCTTTAATGCCAATGAGCAGCACTCTTCTGAATGTAGAAGACTCTCCCCCTGGGCGTCAGCTCCTGGATGGGCATCTGCAGCCTCTTCGTGGATGGGAGGAGGGTTGCATGGTTGCTGAGGCCAAAATGGAGTCACTCCTCAGGCAGTCCCTGTGCTCACTGTGACATGCCCACTGTGAATGGTGTCAAGAAAGATCCCCACAGTTTGATAAAATGTCTTGTTGATTTTAGACCTGAGCTGATTAAAGCAAAGCCATCAGCCCTGGGATTGTCCTGTGAGTCCTAACAATCTGTATGACCCAAGGGTATGAGAAAATTAAATGATCAAGACAATTTTTATGTGTTTTTCATTTCAGGAAGTGTGAGAATTGGGGTCAGGAGTTCTGGTTTTAAGGCCCAGGCTAACCATTGATGGGCTGGGTGAATCTGACATCTCTATGCTTTCCTTTCTTCCTCAGTTAAGCTGGGTGAAATGTATCTGTCTCACAATAGTTGAGGAGAGACCATGCGCACTTGCTCACTTGCCCACTCATTCATTCATTGTTCCAGTGTCTTCTGGGCACTGCTTATTATGTGCTAGGCATCATTCTCAGAAGTGAGGCTATGGTGGTGAGCAAAACAGACAAGGCTCTCATGTCCTTATAATCCAGTGGGAAAGACTGATAGAAAACTAACAAAATAAATGAGATAATTTTGGATTGTGATAAACATCTTGAAGGCACTGTGTGCAAACAGTTTATGAAAGCATTTTACAATCAGTGAATATCTGTGGCGCTCCCACCCATGGCTGCTTCTGATTTCTATCCTTGCCATGATGGTTGCTTTGGAAGTGTCTTCTTCACTCTTGGACTGATACACTGGAACAGCATACAGAATGCCATGGAGATGGCATTTCTTCATTTCTGGGTAATTCATTTCTCTTTGTGGCCCCATCACTGAGCTCCATTTGTCTTTTTCTTCCTGTCAGGTTGCATGTCTCTCCAGCACTCTTGGCTTGGGGAGGCGGAACTTGTATTCTGGGGTCTTCTTTGGCATGATGCGCTGTTGTCATAGCAACTGTTTCCTAGACTGACCAGTCAGTTCCTGTGGAGGTTTTTCTTTGGCTTTCTAGGCTGTGGTCATTTCTTTCTTTTCAAATACCAGAGTTGATCTAACTTCCCTACTTCTAATCTTCAAGCTGGAGAAACCCTTGGCTTTCAAGGAAGTCTGACCCACACAGATTTCAAGACTTTTTTTTTTTAAGATTTATCTATTTATTTTGAGAGAGAGTGCACATGAGTGGGGGAGGCGAGGGGCAGAGGGAGAGAGAGAATCTCAAGCAGACTCTCCGCTGAGCTTAGAGTCCGTTGTAGGGCTCAATCCCAGAACCCTGAGATCATGACCTGAGCTGAAATCAAGAGTCAGCCATTCAACTGACTGAGCCACTGGGGTGTCCCAGGTTTCAAGTCTTTATAAGAAAACAAAAGCAAGAGCAAACACAAAAGGGTCTCCTTGTTGGGATAATGGAAGGTGCTACTCAGGGCCTGTGTGAGAAGCTCTTTTTTACTCTTGCTCCTCACTGATCTTTCCAACCTCTTGGGGGTCTCTGCCAGCAGCCCTGGTAGCTAGTTAGTTCCCCCTCTGCATGTGGTTTTACTAGTTTCCAGGTTTCACTGCTCCTTGGGTCCTGACGCTCGATACAAAGGCCAGGTTTATAAGGTCAAGAGAATCAAAGACGGCCAGTGACTCATACACTTTCATGAGTCTCAGCCCTTGCCTGTTGGCCGTTTCTGGACCAACTTGTAACCACTTTCCTGGAGCCAGTGCAGGTAAAGGAAAGGAGCTTAGCAAATAGGGAAGGGGTGGGCGGCCTGCCTGAACCTGAACCCAAGCCGGAGCCTGTGATGTGGTCAGGCCACCGTGCGCCAGCTCGGCAGGCCCCTCCGACCCTGGGAAGACAGGCCAGGGCACACACCACTGGCGCCTGGGAGAGCTCCTGGGTCCCCTGCACAGCAGGGAAGGGGGGAGGTAGCCGAGGAGGAAAAAATAGCCATGTGTTGGTGAAACTCCTGTAAACGTGCACTTGGAATCTTCCTTTTTTAAGCTTCAAATTGTGGGTCATGACCCATACAAGTGGATCATGAAATCAATTTAGAAAAGAAAAATATATTTCTGAATTAATGTTAGTGTTAATTTTGTGGGTGTAATATGGCTTCATTCTTAGGAGATGCATGTTGAACTATTTAAGTATCAATGTCATGATGTCTATAATTTATTTTCAAAGCATTTACCCAAAAAATATGTCTCTGAGCATATGTGCAGGAAGGCATATTGAGAGAAAGATAAAGTAATAGGGTACAGTGTTAACTATTGGTAAGTCTAGGTCAGTGCTTCTTGAAGGGGGAAGGATTTGGCCACCAGGGGACTTTTGGCAATATCTGGAAACATTTTTGGTTGTTGAAACTGAGGGGGTAGGGGCTTGGCATCTAGTGGGTAGAAGCCAGGGATGTTGCTGAACACCCTACAATGTGGTCAGTCCGCACAATGAAGAAGCATCTGGTCTGAGATGTCAGTGGTGCTGAAGTTGGGAAATTCTGCTATAGGTAAAGAGCATTTTTGTATCATTCTTTGAACTTTTCTGCCGGTTTTTCTTTTAAAAGATTGGTTTATTTATTTGAGAGAGAGAGAGAGAGAAGAGAGAGCATGAGTTGGGGAGAGGCAGAGGGATAAGGAGAAGCAGGCTCTCTGCTGAGCAAGGAGCCCTATGCGGGCTCCATCCCAGGACCCTGGAATCATGACCTGAGCCGAAGGCAGATGCTTAACTGATTGAGCCACCCAGGCGTCCCACTTTTCTGTAGGTTTGAAAAATTTCAGAAATAAATAAGTAAATGAAACAGAATAGACTAATGAAGAATCAAGTCTCAGAGTGCCTCCTAGGTTATGCATAGTAATTGTTGTTTGGTAAAACTTGTTTTGTTTCAGTCATGTATCTGTTATGTGCTCTGGGTTACAATACAAAAAGTATTTCTTATGGGGATTTTGCTCACAAGTTTGAAAAACACTGCTTAACTCTATCTTTCTGGCTGCACTTGCTGTTGGGGAGATAGATAAATTTCTCAAACGACCCACCTCCAAGTCATCCACAGTGATATTCTCATCTTACTATACATGACTTTTTGTTTATGATGTGTCATGAGCTGTGCAAAGCATCTTATTTTATTTAATCTTCACAAGAATCCTTGTGAAGTGGGTATGATTCCTGTCCTCATTTTACAAACCAGCTGAGGCTCAGAGATTTAACTGATGACCCAAGGGCACACAGCTAGTGCGTGGCAGACCAGAGACGTAGGTCGCCTAGATTCCAAATCCAAATGCTTCACTGTGATGCCATTCTGCCTCCCAGCCTCTTGGCTTTGGGTTTGGAAGTGAGAGGAGACTTGTTCTACTGGAGGATGGACCGTGTGTGTCAGCCAGTAGCTGTGCCCTTTCCTGTCTTCCAGCCTCGCAGCAAGTCAGCATACATGAGTCTGAGTGCCGTTTCTGGCCCTAAAGAAAGATGGTGATCACGTTAAAGTGATGGCATATTGGACTGAAAAGGAATCATTAGGGTTGAGTGACAAAAAGGCAACAAGTGATGATGAAAATATTTGACTCAAAGTCCATTCTGACGGAGTCAACCCTAAATACAGATTTCTAAAAAGCCCGGATTGCCATGTTTGAGGGGCAAAAATGAGAGGCTCACACCCCTCATTCCACCCGGATAATTCCTAGAGTGTTAATGAAGCTTTGAAGAGCTGATTGAGGTCCTTAATAGTGCTCCCAGCCCTGTGGGATCAGTGTACAGATGCCCGTGAGCCCAAATAAGTATGGGTTCTCAAGTCTTAAGGCAAGGGGTAACCAAGTCCAGTCTTAAAAGGGAGAGAGCACTGACTTCTGGTGAGCATGGCCTCACCCAGTTTCTAACTCTAGCTAGAAACCTTCAGTCTCCTCCATCCGACTGACCCTCACTTCCCACCATTTTTTTTTTAAGATTTTGTTTATTTATTTGACAGAGAGAGACCACAAGTAGGCAGAGAGGCAGGCAGAGAGAGAGAGAGTGGGGAAGCAGGCTCCCTGCTGAGCAGAGAGCCTGATGCGGGGCTCAATCCCAGGACCCTGAGATCATGACCTGAGCCAAAGGCAGAGTCTCAACCCACTGAGCCACCCAGGCGCCCCTCATTTCCCACTTTTTTTTTTTAAGATTATTTATTTATTTATTTGACAGAGAGAGAGAGATCACAAGTAGACAGAGAGCCAGGCAGAGAGAGAGAGAGGGAAGCAGGCTCCCTGCTGAGCAGAGAGTCCCATGCGGGACTCGATCCCAGGACCCCCGAGATCATGACCTGGGCCAAAGGCAGAGGCTTAACCCACTGAGCCACCCAGGTGCCCCTCATTTCCCACTTTTTTTTTTTTTTTTTATTTGACAGAGAGAGAGCACAAGCAGGCAGAGAGGCAGGCAGAGAGAGAGGAGGAAGCAGGCTCCCTGCTGAGCAGAGAGCCCGATGTGGGGCTCGATCCCAGGACCCTGAGATCATGACCTGAGCCGAAGGCAGCGGCTTAACCCACTGAGCCACCCAGGCGCCCCTCATTTCCCACTTTTAATGCTCACTTCTTCCTGGCAATTTTAATGAATTGTTCTTCCTGTACTGTAATTGTCACTGCCTCGACTTCAGTCCCCATCACCTTTCATCCAGAGTCCAGTCCTAAGCCAATGCCATCATTTGCATGCAGATCTGAGCCACCTCCATTCGTCACCCACATAGAAGTCTGAGTGGTTTTTAAAAAACATCCCTTCATTGTTGTGCGGGGATATCTTAACTCACCACTCTTTCAGTCATAAATTCCCAATTCCCCTCTCGTTACTGAATAAGACCCTCATTTCATGGGGTGGGATCCACTTTCTCTTAAAATCTGGTTCTCTCCTGTATTCCCACTCTCATCTCCCCCTTCCCACCATTTTGCATGGGCACCAACCTGGCAATCTCCTGGGTTAGTCACATTCTCTTCCAGGTCCCCGTCTCAGCACATGCAAGTCCTGAGACCACTTCTCCGCGCATGTCCTGCCTGGCAAACTCCTAGAGTGCAGTGACTTGAAGACATGTTGGATTGCAAGACACACACTATTATTTTATGCCAATAAAAAGAAATGATGTGCCACTAATTATCTTATAAACTTTTTATCACTTAGGATTTTTTATGCTTACTTAAAAAACTCTTCGGTAGACATTTTAAAATCATATATAACTTTTGTGCATACATAAAAATCATAAATAAAATATATTGATGAAAGCATTCCTTATTCATATTTAGTCTATCTCTTTTTTCTAACTTTAAAAAAAATTTTTTTAAGGATTTTATTTATTCATCTGACAGACAGAGATCACAAGTAGGCAGAGAGGCAGGCAGAGAGAGAGGAAGGGAAGCAGGCTCCCCGCCGAGCAGAGAGCCCGACACGGGGCTTGATCCCAGGACCCCGGGATCATGACCTGAGCTGAAGGCAGAGGCCCCAACCCACTGAGCCACCCAGGTGACCCTTAACTTTTTTTTTAAAGCACCACAGTCAACATTTTTTTCAAAAAATTTATTTATTTATTTATTTGACAGATAGGTCACAAGCAGGCAGAGAGGCAGGCAGAGAGAGAGGAGGAAGCAGGCTCCCCACTGAGCAGAGAGCCCTATGTGGGACTTGATTCCAGGACCCTGAGATCATGACCTCAGCCGAAGGCAGAGGCTTAACCCACTGAGCCACCCAGGCACTCCCACAGACAATATTTTTATTAGTGATTTAGATGAAGAGACTGCTGTTGATCAACTATTTGGATGACACAAAGCTAGAAGGAATAGCTAGTAGATATGAAAATAGGGTGTGAAGCCATCTTAATAAGTCAGAATGATGACCCAAAATTGAGATAAAAATTTAATAAGGAAAAATATAAAACTTCAAACTGTGACATCTGGGGTCTCTGTGTCAAAATCTCATATTTCTAAGAGTAGGCATCATACCGATTCTGAGAAGGGGTGAAATAAGGCAAATTGACTGACCTCAGTCACATCAACAACGTGTAGCCAGATTAGTGGACAACATAAGAAATGAAAATTATAAATAGCTTTGTAGCAACACATGAAATGTAAAAATCAATCTAAACATTTCATTGCCTCAAAAGAACTCAGGAGACCCTGAACTTGGTCATCTGCTCTGTTGGTCATAGTTTCTGGGGGCAGTTTCCCTGGTAAGATTTTCCTTGGAAAGGTGCAGGCAGGTGAGCCTGTGGTTGATACCCCAGAGGCTGACTGTTTTAGGGGCCCAGGCTAACTGCTGTTTGTGGATCTGGTTAGACACTGGGACCTGGCAACACATCGTCCTATCATTTAGCCAGTTTTGAAAACCAAACTAAATAAAGTCCCATGGGAAGAGTTACCACCCAGAGATTACTTCAAACAGAGAGCTCTGATCTTAGTTAACTTATTTATTTAAAAAGGTTTTATCTTTGGGTGCCTGGGTGGTTCAGAGGGTTAATTGTCTGCCATTGGCTCAGGTCATGATCCTAGGGTCCTAGGATGGAATCCAGCATGGGGCTCCCTGCTCAGCAGGGAGTCTACTTCTCCCTTTGCCTCTGCATCTCTCCTTGGTCTCTCATAAATTAATAAATAAAATCTTTTTTAAAAAAGGTTTTATCTCAGTGTTTAGTGTACTGAGCAATCTGGTCTCTATGACCAGTGCTGTGCCTTCTCACCGCAGCTCTTGGTTTGGTAGTGAGCTCATAGCAGGTGGATGTGCAGGCTGCCCCGAGAAGCACTGCCGTTATGAGGCTGGGAATGAGATGTCATGTCTGCACTTGGCGGTGAGAATGGTCCAGAGATGGGCTGTGTGGATCCATGGAGAAGGGAACAGTTCGGGGTTGGTCTCCTGCTTCTAGAAGGAAGACCTGGCACCAGTCCTTTGCAAGCCTGGTCTTTGTCACTGTCACAGTGGCTGCTCTGGTCCTCTAGGCTTTTAGGCTCTGGTGTGTGGCTCCTGGTGTAGTCATTTGAGAGGAGGTAAAAGGGTCTGCTGAGGGCCAGATCTTCTGTCTTTAGCACCTGCTAGGGGCATCAGGCAGGTGGTTCTATTGATCCATACAACTGTGGTCAACCCAGAATTTTAGGATTTTGCCCCAACAGATAGTTGGCATCCACCTCTACCTTTCTTGTTATCTTGGGAAGTTAATAATGATTAGCTTTATATTTTATTAATTTCACAACTTCCTGCATTCATTTCACTGTTACATCACCATAGCTATAAACACGGAGATCCTCAGCCATGGATGCCATTTGCACAGAACTCTTGGTGAGGTGAAGGTTTAATCAGCACATAGTTTTGTGCCCATGTGGGGAAGAGTTTCATAGTGGGATCTCCCCCCGCTGCATTTTCTGTTGTGATAAAATAGATATAACATACTGGAGCGCCTGGGTGGCTCAGTGGGTTAAGCCTCTGCCTTCAGCTCAGGTCATGATCTTAGGGTCCTGGGATCAAGTTCCGCATGGATCCCTGAGCAGGGAGTGTGCTTCCCCCTCTCTCTCTGCCTGTCTACTTGTGATGTCTCTGTCAAATAAATAAATAAAATCTTTAAATATATATATATTTATACAACATAAAATCTACCATTTTAACCACTTGTAAGTATACAATTCAGTGACATTAAGTACATTTATATTGTGGTGCAACCATCACCACCATCCACTTCCAGAATGTTTCTAATCTTCCCCCATTGTTTTCCCCACTTAAAAGAAAAATGAGCTTGGGGCGCCTGGGTGGCTCAGTCATTAAGCATCTGCCTTTGGCTCAGGTCATGATCCCAGCGTCCTGGGATTGAGTCCGGCATCAGGCTCCCTGCTCAGTGGGAAGCCTGCTTCTCCCTCTCCCACTCCCCCTGCTTGTGTTTCCTCTCTTGCTGTCGCTCTCTGTCAATTAAATAAATAAAATCTTTTTAAAAAAGAAAAATGAGCTAGAAGATTCACCCTTTAACCAGTGTATAATTCTAGGGGTTTTAGTTTACTCACAAAGTTGTGCAACCATCACATTATCTAATTGCATAACATTCTTACCTTTCATTACTTATTTTTTAAATTATGTTTGTAACATTAATTCTGATACAATTCGGTGTTAGATTAGTCTCAGGTGTACAGTGTAGTGATTCCACACTTCCATACCTTAGTGTTCATCGTGACAAGTGAACTCTTACCTTGCATCACTTTTTAGTTCTGGTTTTCCGTGCAGCATCATCCTCTCTGCCATCGGGTACCTTTTGGTTGACACATTTCTTAAGAGTGCTCTACTGTCTTCTCTGGGATTTTCTCCTAAGCTACGGACACCTCTTCTACAGGACTTGATGCCAAGACTCTCCTTATTGTGTGTGATGATGTCAGACAATGACGACTATATCATGGTTACCCATCTCCCTGGCTGCCAGCGGTGGTATGACACAAACCAGTTTGGAGATCTTACAATGTGAAAAAATGTGTCTTAGAAATGATGAGCTCAGTATCTTCCCAGCTTCGACCCCAATGTGGCTGCCTCTCTCATGACATACTCCCTTGCTCGGTTCTCTGGGTGGCATCATTTGCACCGTCTTGAACTCCATGCTTTGGACGAAACTGTATTCTTCTTCCTATGGTTATCTGTCTTATCTATGCTCATGGACATATTGTCTCCCTCCCTGGGCCAGGAACCCCTACTAATGTAATGAATGTTTTATTGGTATTTGGATCTGCTGTACCTATGGTCATGTAAGGAATAAAATAAATGTTCAATAAATATTTTTTGAGTGAACAGTGATAATAAGAGCCCATAAATTATAACTGAGAGGAGGGACATGCTTACACCAACCTTCCTGGATATTACTCTCCTTCTAGTATATTTTATTAGAGAAGTTAAAGAGCACTTAATTAGGAGTCATATAGCTCAAGATGTAACCAAAGAAAGATAACTGGGGACGTTGGGAACCCATGACATGCTCTGAAAACATGGGGATAGGGAAGTAAAGAAGAATTGGGTTGCTAATGGCAATGAAAACAGGTTTGTGGTTGTGATTAGGGCTGGGAGAGACAGGAAAGGTTAGCATTTCCTAGGTGGCCAGCCAGGACCCAGGGGCTCATTCCTGGCTTAGGTGACAGTTCTGGGGGCTTGGCAGGTCTAGGGACAACCTCGGACAGGACAACACAGATCCCTAGGACTTGGTCCATCAGGCAACCTCTGCGTCTGAGCTCAACTTCCTCCGCCAATAATGGGATGTGCTGAAGGCTTGCCTGCCACAATTGACAATGACATTTCTCATGATAAACTGGCTTTTACATTTTATGTAGTCATCTGGAGATGGGGTTGCAGGATTCAACTCAGCACTACCTGATGGCTTCTTTATCAGTGCTTGGCAGTCATAGCTCCACCAGCCAGCAACAATCATTACTTGCGGTGGGCTCCATCAAGGCCAGCCTGGAAACCGGGAGCCCCCAGGGTGGCAGTGTGTTAACTCCTTCCCCACTAACGTGTCCATATGGATATTGTCTTCTGTGTCTGTGCTGAGTATCCCAAGGGCTGTGGGTGCCTGTCCCCACGTGCAGCTAGTCTGCTGGCCAGCCCTATGTTTGAGTCCCTGTTTTTCGGTTCACTTCTGGTTCCCTTTCCTCTGGGACCTGCATTTAGCATGTCTCTCAAAAACTCTGAGGGCCTCCCTGAGCTCTGAGTTATGCATCCACCTAACCCAAAGAGCCTTGGTTTTTCTAGACCAGGAGGCATGTATCCCTATATCCCTACCAAACTGAACCTTGGGGTAGCACTGCTGGGCTATATCTTCCACAGTTTACTCTGCGCATTGAGCTTTGGTCACTTGAAATGCTGGACTCTTTTTTGACTGGAAGAGGAGGAAAAAATTGTCTTATCTGTTCTGGCTGATTTCCTCAGCTCTTGCCCCAATTTTTACCCTATTTTTTCTTTTTACGTAGAAGCCATTGACATGCTTCCTGGTCAGAGCAATCTAGTTATGCCAGAAAGACTGATAAAGTTCAGTTTCTGGATTGTAAAGCTGAGGACATAATCCTGGTCCATGAAGGACTGTGCAGGTGGAGTTCCCTGTGAGACCATCTTGACTAGGCTTCTCTTCTTACCCTGCATAACTAAGTGGGTCAAGGAGCCATGGCCACATTACCTAGTCTCTTGGGGAGGCATGTAGCTTCCCCAGTTCCTCAGGGCTCAGTCGTTAGCTCTGCCTCGAACCTCCTATAATCTGGTTGTTTTGACCCGAGGAATTGACATCCCCTGGGAACTTGTTAGTAATACACAGAACCTCAGGCCTTACCCCCAAAACTCCTGAATCAAAATCTGCATTTTAATACAAAGCCCAAGTGATTCATATTCACATAGGACTTCGAGGAACACTTGTCTGAAGCACTCATGAGGGGCTCCTGGGTGGCTCAGTTGTTAAGCATCTGCCTTCAGCTCAGATCAAGATCGCAGGGTCCTAGGATCGAGTCCCACATCTGGCTCCCTGCTTGGCGGGAAGCCTGCTTCTCCCTCTCCCACTCCCCTGCTTGTGTTCCCTCTCTTGGTGTGTCTCTCTGTCAAATAAATAAATACAATGTTTTAAAAAAAACAACAACAAAGCACTCATGATTGTGGCGCTAGCAGTTGCTGCTGTAGAATTTGTCATGTGCAAACACTAGGGAGACTCCTATCTGTTGAGCACCCACTATGAGCCAGCCCCTTTTTCACTACCAGGCCTCAGTACACGAGGGTAGGATCTTTACTTTGCTTAGAGCTCACTCATTTATTCAACTCTAACTAGTGATCAGTGTTTGCTAGGCAGCGTGCCAAGTGCTCAAATACAAAGGTGAACAAGATGTGGGCCCTGATCACAATTACCATGAGGCTGCCTTAGCAGTGCCGGGCCCTGTGCACAGCACAGGCTCCATGAGTAGTCGTACCAAGGTGGTTGGTTTCAGAAGGTTGGTGTGGGCCCTCATCCAGGCAGTCTGTGAGCAGTGGGTAGGGTGGCACTGGCGATGCGGAGCCCAGGCTGTAGGCGAATAACTCAGTGTGTAAAAGGACTTCATCATTACCGATATTAAAAAGGAAGAAATACTACTTGGCAACCCAGAGACATGGACATTTGAACTGCAGCGGATGTCACCCTGAAATAGGCACCAAATAAGCTATATTCTTTGGCCAGTATGGTCAGTAAGTAGGATTTTGGTTAGTTTGTTTGTTCACCGAAGTCCAGGAGTCTGAAAAGCATGGGTCATGGGCCAAGCATGCCTGGCTGCTTGTTTTTGTAAATAAAGCTTTATTGGAAAATTGCCATGCTCATTCATTTACATATTATTCATAACTGCTTTCACAATACAATGGCAGAACTGAGTAGTGGCAACAGAGACTATCCATAAACCTGAGACTATTTACTATCCTAATCTTGACGGAAGAGGTTTGCTGACCCCCGACCTAGTTTACTTTAGCTAAAATAAAAACATCTTCAATTACTTAAAAAAATTTTTTTTGGAAAGAGTCTATTTATTTATTTGACAGATAGAGAGAGATCACAAGCAGGCAGAGAGATGGGGAAAACAGGCTTCCTGCTGAGCTGGGAGCCTGATACAGGGCTCAATCCCTGGACTCTGAGATCATGACCTGAGCCGAAGGCAGATGCTTAACTGTCTGAGCCACCCAGGCACCCCCATCTTCAATTACTTTTAAAAGTTTACATGTATGTAGGTAGAAAATGTTTACAATAATATAGCAAACTTAGATGTGATTCCCTGTGGGGGAACTTGATTTGGAAGAATTTGGAAAATGGGATACTTAATTTTTCCTTAATATGTTTTAATACTTTTTGAATTTTTAATGACCAGATTCTGTTACTTTTTATATTTAAAGAGAGTATTTTGTTATATTAGATTATTTTTGTTATATTAAACTATTACTATATTATTTATTATATTTCATTGTTTTTAATTACAAAAGCTATACATGTTTATTATAAATTCTTTTAAAAATACAGAGAAGCAAAAAGTATATTAAAACCACTCATAGTTAAACCAACCAGAAATTTTGCTACTGCTTCTATTTTGATACATATTCCCTAGTCTTTCATTTGAATGTGTTATTATTTTGGTGCATGTTCTTTCAGTCTTTTGGCTGAATATATAAGTACATGTACACATATGCACTGAATGTACTCATTATCTTATGTAAACTATTTTTGAAACTTCAATAACACATTGTGAACATTTATCTGGGTTGTTAGTCAATTACCCAACATGTTAAATGGTTGCATAGTATTCTATCCTATAGTGATGTAGGATGATTCCCTATTGTTGGAAATTTATATTGTTTCCAGTTTTTTACTCTTATAAACAAAAGTATTTTACTCTTATAAACAAAGCTAGTGTGAACTTCCTTATAGATAAATCTTTGCAGATATCCATTATGACTTTCATAGGGTAAATTTGTGCAAGTTGAACCACTGGACTAATGTGTGCAGTCACTGTGATTCTGATTCCAGGTCCTCTTTGGATGTGTGGGATTTCCCTTGACACCACCACACCATTCTCTGACGCCTGCTGTATGTGCTCCAATTCAACTCACTTCTGACGCCTTCTACCTGGAGATTGCATCATCAGATCCCACAGGTTAAGGCTTCAGTCCTACAACCATGCACCTCCCAAACCTTAACTTCAGATGCCAGTAGCAAGTCCAGATTTCCCCTGTGCTTCTGACCAACCAGCTGTAAATCAGAGGTTTCCATGACTGCCTCCTTGGGCTTGATTAATTTGCTAGAGGGACTCACAGAACCCAGAGAAACATTTTACTTGCTGTATTACCAGTTTATCATAAAAGGATGTAACTCAGGAATAGCCAGATGGAAGAGGTGCACAGGGAATGTGAAGGAGCTTTCATGTTTTCCCAGCACCTCCACCAACCAGGAAGCTCCTCGAACCCTTCCTTTTGGGTTTTTCCAGAGGCTTCATTACATCTCCACGATTGATTAAATCATTGGCCATTAGTGACTGAACTCCATCTCCTGCCAGTCTCCTGTCCCTGGAGGGTGCGACTGAAAGTTCCAATCTTCTAATCACAAGGTTGTTTTTCCTGGCAACCAGCCTTCATCCTTAGGTGACCTAGGGGCTTTCCAAAAGCCATGTCATTAACATAACAAAAGAACCCTTTCCTCATCACTTAGGAAATCCCAAGGGTTTTAGCGGATCCATGCTAGGAAAGGACGAAGACCAAATATATATTTCTTCCTATTGTATCTTTTAAGTTTTGTTTGTTTGGTTACTTATTGATAAAGTTGTGCCAATTTAAATCCTCACAGGTGGTGTCTGAGATCTCATGCCTGCTTCCCCGGAATGTCATCTTGGTATCATCAAAACCAACCATAGATCCTTTGCCACTTTCATTTTTGGTTTTGTGTTTTCTTAGAGATGCTCCTCCTTTTTCTTATACTTAATTATTTTTATTAACATATAACATATTATTTGCCTCAGGGATACAGGTCTGTATCGTGTGAATCGTCAGGCTTACACACTTCACAGCGCTCACCATAGCACATACCCTCCCCAATGTCCATAACCCCACCACCCTCTCTAAGAGTCTCTTATGGTTTGTCTCCCTCCCGATCCCATCTTGTTTCATTTTTTTCTCTCCCTGCCCCCCAACCCCCCCACTCTGCCTCTCCAATTCCTCATACCAGAGAGATCATATGATAATTGTCTTTCTCTGATTGACTTATTTTGCTCAGCATAATACCTTCTAGTTCCATCCACGTTATTGCAAATGGCAAGATTTCATTTCTTTTGATGGCTGCATAGTATTCCGTTGTACATATGTACCACATCTTCTTTATCCATTCAAAGTACTCCTTCTCTTCCTATTGCCCACTGAAGCCTCAACTCCTCCCTCTAATGCTGAGTAATCATGTCACCCCACATCTCAGGACCACTGAAGTCCTTAACTAGTAATATCTGGCAATGCTAGCACTTGGTCTCAACATCAGCCAGGGTAGACATCAGTCTCTGTGGGCACCTGCCCCATTCTGCAGCTTCATCCAAACAAGAGTGGTGAGTGGTGAGTCTGGTGGGGCCATGTGACCAGGCATGTACTAAATCACACACTGCAGAAAATCACCTGCTCTACGGAGAGGGTGGGTGGCCTCTCTCTTTCCCTTCTTCTCCAGTATTCTCTAAAGAGTAGTATAAATGTTCTACCTCACTCCCAATCCCAGGAGATTCTGCTGAATTAAAAAAATCAGACAGGAATGCCTAGCTGCCTGACCTAAGGACTTTCGTCTGGGTCTTCTTGCTGGTGCTTTTGACATTTGCTCCTTTTGGGTTGATGTCTCGTCCACACCCTGCATTTAGTTCTTCATCCTCAGTTTCCTCTGCTAGCTCTTCTTTCCTTGAACTCCCCATAAATATTTATGTTTCTGAGGTTCCTTCCTTAGTTCCTGTCTCTTTCCTTTTTGCTTTATGCTTCCAGCCCTCTGGCACTATCATCGGCAGGCAATTTACTTACTATCCTTTGGCTGCTTCAAAACCAACCTATCCAAAACACAACTCATCATCTCTGACTCCTTATCCCCCAAACCAATTCTTTGCCCTGTTTCCTTCCTCTCTGAAGAGTCTTTGTCAACTGACTGCTCCAAGTTAGAAACCACAGAAGCACTTTGTTTTTATCTTTCTGCCTTGCTTCGACATCCAACACGTCTTCAGACCCTGCTGGTTTTCTCTATGAGGGCTTCTTTGTGAGGGCCTTCTAGAACTGAAACGCTAGCCTCCTCATTGTTGACCAAAACTGGTGCAGCAATTTTCTGTCTTACTGCCTGCTTCCTGATTCCCCCAGGTGGATTCTACCTTTCCTGCTCCTGTCACAGCCATCTTCCTGCAGTGCAAATGTGATTGAATCCTTTTTCCATGAAAAGAATCTCTTAGTGACTTCTCATCGATGACAAAGGCCTTCATAATCTGGCTACCACCTTCCTTTTCTGGCTCACATCCTGTGTGTCTGCTTGCCTAGCAGCCAGTTCCTCATTCCCACCATGTCACCCGGTGGTTCTCAGCGCACCCCGTGCCCTTTGCCCACAGTCCCCTGACCCAATCCCTCTTGAGCCCCCTGAGACTTGGCCTCTCCTTTCCTCAGCATTACTCACTTCCTTCTCTCTGTCCCTTGGCACCTTGGTCATATCACTGGTAAAGCAGTTACCATATTGTTATTCCAGTTAATCATATGCCTTCCCGTCCTCCCTGCCAGATGATGAGTTCATTGTGGACCGGGCTTGCCTTATTCACCTCCTTCTCTCCATGGCTCTACACAGTGCCAGGCACAGGAGAGTCACTCTCTGAATGCTTGCTCCTATAATGACCTCACTAAGTTTGTTCAGTAACTGACGTTAAGACACAGACGTTAAACTGCTGGTTTTCTCAGTTTTATGTGACCACAGTCAAGATAGCATCCTATCAGTGGTCAAGTTCCATATTGATCTAAGTTTTGGTTGTTATTCATCACACGTAGATCTTAGCTGCATCAGGAGATAGAGGCACGCTCCTTAAAGTTAGTGTGTTCTAGAATTCCATTGTAGATTCAGGTGGACTGGGCCTCCAGAAACTTATGTGCTTGTTTTCTACTCCAGACAGGAAGTCAAAAGGCAAATGAACACAAAGGTCATCCTAGTTAGCAAACAAAGTGAACCCGTATTTCTAACAATTCTCTCAGCAAATGCTTTGGGATTATAGTCTGTTCCTACTAGTTTAGAGAAATGCATTTGCTCCATTCAGCCATGCTTGGAGCAATTGATGGGACTTAGGGACATGAGCAGTCATGCCTGGCAGCTGGTCTGCCTTGCTAAGAAGGGTACGTTACCTCTCTGAGCCTCCTGGCGGCCTGGCCTGGATGAGCCCCTGATATGCAGCTGCTGAGGGGTGCTGCCCATTATAGGCACCTAGAAATTGCCTGCTACGTGTGGCCTTAACATTTGGCCAGTCTAAATAATATTGCTGCTTTACCCCCACTCAAGACATCGTTTGGTTGTGGTTACCTGGAGTAGGGCAGGTATGCAGTGTTAAGTAGGGAGCAGGGAATGCTCTTGCACTTTAAATTTCCATAACCAGGAAAGAGGATTTTTGTGGTTTAGGGATGGTTTTTAGGGGTCCTCTGAACCCCCTGAAACTGTATGGCCAATTATATGTGGAAGTGCAGTTTTCTGCGGGGAGAAGCATTGGCTTTTATCAGCTTATCAGAGGGGTCTATGACCTTAAAAATGTTAAGCACCATGGGCCTGGAGTCCTACAGATTGGAGACCTAAATGTGCCTTGCTGTTAACATCCTAGGGTATGATGGAGACAGCTCTAAGAGCGGGAGTCAGTCCTAGCATGGGTCCTCTGTCAGCCCTGGACAGCCAGGGACATGTAGGTGGGGAAATGAGAGAGCCTCACTTAAGGTTGACAGCTGCAGTGATGGGCTTTGTTATGGCAGGAGCCCCTGTCACAGCCCTCTTCTATCAGACACTGTCAGTCCTCACACTCAGATGGGAGCTGCACACACTGCCTGGAGGAGGCTATGCCAGGCTCTGGAATGAAGCCTCGCGCGCGCATGCGCGTATGTGTGTGTCCTACTGGATTCTGGGTGGCAGATGTTGGCACCAGCTGCTGGGGGGTGGGAGGTGCAGTCTGTAATCCCGGAACCTTATCAAAGAGATGTCCAGTGATCCTTGTGTGAATGGAAGATGAGCCTTAGTCTTACTGGGTCAGGGCTCTCACCAACTCCTGTCAGAGCTAGCGGGTAGCAGCAGGAGGCTCTCACAACAGACGTGGAGGAGAACACAGACAAAGGTCCTAGAGGAACATCTTCCAGGCATGATGTTGGGCTTGTAGGTGGCCGTGCTATGGAAGGCGGCTTTTCCTCCCATCATGGTCCGGGAGAAGGGCCTGCAGAGTCTCCGTTGCTGGCCTCTCAGGGGCTTTCAGAATGCAACAACATCCCAGCCCCAAGTCCTCCTCAGAGACTGGAGGAGAATATGGACTGGAAATCGGGTGTATTTAGATCGCCGGACTTCGTGTTTCATTTTAATGCCCAAGGCTTAGTGGGTGGGACATTGTCTGGGGGCACTCCATGGCTCAGCATGGTTCCTGATGGAATGTGCTTATTCAGAAGCACAGAGACGCTTCCTTTGACAGAATCCCACTGCTGTTTGTACTTAGAGACAGTTCTACTCTAAATTCCTCAGCTTTCCCCACAAGCAAGTGGAGGTCCTTTGTGTTCCTTGTTGAAGGAGGAAAAGATTATGCTGTGAGATTTCAGCTCGAACTGGTCTTCATGCATATTACATTCGGGTTTTTACAATGAGTGATTTGCTGTGGAGGAATATTTATTTCTAAATCCACCAAATGCTTCTCAAGGCAGCCTCCACACAGATTTTAATTTCTAAACCCACTTATTCTGACTCAGTGTCTGTTTGGTAAAATGTCTAGAGATACAAAAAGCAGGGAGACAAGTGAGCTGGGCCCAGATGCTTCTCTATGACTAACAGAATGTCCACCCAAGGTTGGGAGATGAGCAGCCTACTGGCGTGTCATAGGTGGGTGGGTTTCTCATAATCTTATTTAAAGCTGTGCCCTATTGTACTAAAATTATAATTTGTGAATAAGCATTAAATTAGACCACTGGGCTGAGCTGACTCACTGCTGGGAACTGGGACAGGGTCTGAGAGAAGTCTCTGTGTCACAGTCAACTCAGGTGAGTGGAGAACAACAGAGGAAACCTGATGGGGAGCTTGTGTGTGGCTTCTACAGCTGACCACGGTTACTGGGCCATGGTGCTTTCTCTCCATTCATTCTCTCCATCCATGTAGAAGAAGAATGGGCTTATGTTGCAGTGATCCTCCCACAGTCAGCCAGTGGATCTCAATGAAAGATGTTTGAAAATCAGTATGGGGCTTTGGGTCATGTACCCACATCTCTAGGATCTCTAGGATGGTCCTTACAGCGGAAGGTGGGCACGGGACGCACAGAAATTTGTAAAGTGGTTTCAGGGCTAGATTTGGATGTAACCTAAAGTCCTCACCATTTCAAGTCATGGCTTTGGGGGCTTGGGTGGAGTAGGCGGTCTTCCCAAGGTGGCATGTACCACTCTGCTGAGCTGTGTGTCTCTGGCAGGTGGGAGTAAGCTCATTGTCTTGAGCTGCAGTTCAACTGCTCAGTGACTAGTTGTAGCAGCTGTTGGAAAGGGTAGTTTCTGTGACAGAAGAACCGTGGAAGTGAGTATTGAAGAGGGAACCACTGGCATCTGTTTCCATTAATCGGAAACCCAATTTAATTTGAATTCAGTCACCATATCACTTGTTCCACATATTGAAAGGAGAATAAGGTTCTGAGGTACCAGATTTTAAGAAGCATGAATTTTTCATAGAAACAGGGTAGAGAAATCCCAGAAATCCCTAGAAGAAGGACTGGGTCGTGGGATGACTTAATGGCCATAATTTTAAGGAATAACCAGTTATTCCCAAGGTGGGTGACATTGCCCTTGGGAATATGTCACTATGGCTGGAGAAACTTTCAATTATCGTAGCTGAGAGAGAGTGCTGCTGAGGCCAAGGATGCAGCCAAAGAGCCCTTGGTATGCAGGAGAGCTACAGTAAAGGGTAGCTGGCCCAGAAGATCAGTAGTGTCACTCTTGGGAAACCTGTAGTAAATGGATTCCGAAGCGTAGGAGTTGCACCTTCTCTTCCTCTTATGACTGCCTCTTGCATTTTAGGCACAAGAATCACAAAGATTTTGGGAGCATCACCTGTGTGCCAGACACAGTGCTTGGTTAAGTGGGAGGCTAACAGATGATTAAGGCCAGTTAGGGAGAGACAAGAGGACTACTGGGGCTCATGTCCCTCCTCTCCTAGACTGGAAGCTCCCAGGGAGATGGTGCATCTCCTGTCACAGCATCAGGGAAGGTGCCTGATGGTGGCCTTTGTTCTTAATAAAGGCCTTTGTGCATGGGGAGTGGGGTGGGTGAGCACCCCTCGCCCATGGGGCCGGTGCTGATTCCGTCCTTGTTAGTTCAGCTGGCCTGTGATGCTGTTCCGAAGGCCTTCTGGTTTCTCACCGTGGGGCTTCTCACTCCAGCGGGCAGATTTCTGTTAGTGACTGAGATTGTCTCGGATGTGACTGAGAGTCCAGAGCTCTTTCTCTTGCTCAACAGTGATTATTCACAGCTGACTGCAGATTTCTTCAGAAAAGCCCCCACATCCGGCCCCAGGAAGTCCTGCTCAGTGAGAGTGTCCTGGCAAGGGAGCTCTGGAGAAGGAGGAGAATCATCTGGGTCACTCACAATTCTGTCATTCTAACCTCCCTTGATTGCATGCTGAGCCACAAGAGCTCAGGGGCTCTCCAATGGTTGTTTCACCAGGAGGAATTCAGGCTTGAGGAAGATGAAAAAGCCGAAGCTTAGGATGCCTGGACCTGCCCCAGCCCTGCCCCAGCCCACCTAGGGAGAGGTCCCCATTTCCACTGCACTGGAGCATGAGAGCTAGAGCAATGCTGCTGCTGACGGACTGACGGCATAACATGGCTCGTTACCGTCACATTTATATTCGTCAGGTTCTGTGCCAAGGAGCCCAGGGTGGGGTGAAGGTGCTGCAGTTATTGCAAGGGGTGTGTGACCTGTGCCACAAGCCTTATCTACAGATGAAATACATAATATTTCACACATGTGTGTTCTGTTGTTGTTTAAGTGAATGTGAATGTGATGAAAATACAGAGATTAGTTGAGGTGCTGAATTCAGAGTGAACTGTCATTGCCTGTTTGCCACAGCCCATTTTGAGTCTGTATTCTGGCTTGCTTCCCGTCCCTTCCTGTTTCTGCCTCTCCAGTCTTGTCAGTCGTTCTGTCATAAGTCCTGTCACCAGGTCTTGTCAATCGCTCTGTCGTAAGTCTCACATATGTGTCCTTTCTTCCCCTCCTTTGTCACCCAAGTCTGGCCCTTAACACTCTACAATTCCCAGATGACCAGAGCTGCCCGCCTGGTCCATTTCTGACGCCCATTCCAGACCATCCATGACAGTGCCACCAAGTAAAGCTTCCTACTGGTCTATACAACTCCTTGTCTGAACTTCCAGTCTCCTTAACTTGGTATTCAGAAAGCTTCCTCGTGTGGCATCAAGAGACATCTCCTTACCATTCCTTCAAATAAAGTAATCTGGTTCTCCCCTCCTCCCCCAAAGAAACAGCTCTTGAACACAGAATGAGTCATCTAATCATTTACATGCTCTAATATATTTAAAATAACTTTAGAAATAAGGTTTAAGTGTCCCATTAAAATACCTATCAATTTATAATTACCACATGGAATTATTTTATTTTTTTTAATCATACCCTTCAGAATAAAAGTGTTCAATAAACATATATACAGGCAGTGGTATTATTCACTGCAATCAATAGAAAGCTTTTTTTCCCATTTTCCCCAGATCTCACATTTAAAGAAAAGAGGTTCGTTTCCTATTCCCTTTAGATAAGTTTCTCCCAAATCCCAGTGCTCTACAGAGTGCTATACATCAGAATATTCAGCAACTGTCAATATGGTTTACAGGCTCCAGGTCTGAAGCATTTCAACCTTTCACCTTCAGCCTGCTGGGATGCAGGGAGGCTAGGAGCCAAGAAAGCAAGTCCAAACAGGACCCGCTGGCTCCCTCTGGTGGAGAGCAGGGAGACAACATGCAGGAAGAAAAGTTGCTCTATATTGACAAATACTATTTTATTGAAACAGCCCAAGGAACGTGACCTACAAAATAAGGTATGAGAAAGAGTTGTAATTTGCTGTGTACTGCAAAAAGGATTTGAAAACATTGGGGGTTGGACAATAAATCAAAGAGAATGTGCAGATAATTAACATATCAAATTTAAGCCGAGGATTTAATTGTTTGTCAGCAGCTAAGCTCCCACCAGAGCAGCTTACAAGGAGCAAACTGGTTTGGGAATCTCTTTTCCCCCACTCTGATCCTGATCCAGAGTGGGGGCTGTGGCAAGGGTGTCTGCTTCACATCCAGGTGCGTAGGCTCACCTGAGCAGTCCGCCCAGGCCTCAGGAGTTCCTGAGTCTGCCTGGGGGTCAGCATACGATATTGTGACTCTGGTTCCATTCATGTCAGCAGTTTCTCCTAACTGCTGTCACCCAGCCCTCAAGACCTCCCAGGCTGGCCCCTGGTCACTCACCAGTCAGCACGTGAACATTTCATGCCTTCCCCTTCTTCCAACTAGAAACAGAGATGCAGGCAACAGGGGCGATGGTTAAAGTTTACTCCCCCAGAAAAGGGTGGGGGCATTAAGGGCAATGGTTAGCATGTCTAATGTGACCTGTCATACATGAAATGCATTAAGTGTCTAGCGTGTTCAGCTTCTACAGTTGCACCGCGTGCTTCTCAACGCTGATGGCAGAAAGATAGCAATGTTTGAGTGTATCTGACTGTTAGAACATTGGAGAAGTTCCTGCTAAGGGCATTCCCTCTTGCTTGGTTAAATATGGCCTGCCTTCCTGGTCTTAGCTTATGGGTCATTTATGCTAGGAGACCCTCCTCAAGTCCCCCAAGGCCGGATGAGGTGATTCTCCCATGCCCCCAGCACCCCAGCCATATGCTGATCATTGTGCTCATCACTCTGTACTTTGCCAATTTACTTGGCTGTCACTACCATCAGCTCCCTGCCTCTTGGAAAAACTGCGTCTTACTGCTTTTTACAACCTCAGGGCCTGGTGCTGCTGTGGGGTGACATGCTGTGAGGGGTCTCAGGGAAGGCTTGCTTCCCATATGATATATATGTCTCAAGAATGACTAAGGATGGGCTGCCTGGCTGGCTCAGTCGCTTAAGCATCTGCCTTCATCTCAGGTCATGATCTTGGGGTCCTCAGATCAAGCCCCACATCAGGCTCCCTGCTCAGCAAGAAGTCTGCTTCTCCCTCTGCCTCTGCTCCTCCTCACCTCGCACTTACGACCTCTTTCTCGCAGATAAATGAAATCTTAAAAAAAAAAGTGACTAAGGATCTTCCAGGGAGGCCAAGCATTCTAGAAGTAAGTGACAACAAGAACACGGAATGTGCCATCATCAGACATGGGCAGGAAGCTGCTCTTGAACTGGGCACTGCATGTCTGGCCCTCTTCCAGCCCCTTTCCTCCCACAAGGAATGAGGAGACCATGGGAGAAAGGGATGTGCTCATGCAAAGCTCACCTCTCCCAGACACTCTCTGGGTTCTGGGAGCCCAGAATTCCGTGTTGCAGTGGCCCCGAGCCTGCTTCTAGAGCCTGCATGGGTCTCCTCCATGAACCTCTTTCCAGGGTCAGGCCCTATCATGGATGCCCAAACCTCCGGCCCAGGAGGCAACTGTCAGGAGGTATGTGGATGGAGCTTGGATGCTGGTGCTGGACTGTCCACACACAAGCTTGAGATGCCCTGTGGCCCAGGACAAACCCAGCAGGGGAGAGCGAGTGGCAAGCTGGGGGCTGGGAGACACGGGCTGGCTTTTCCTAAACTCTAAGAAGTCCAATGATTCCAAATACAAACCCAGTCTTCCTGTTACTATGAACATATTTGTCAAGGCCAGAGGAAAAAAAATGGGAAGCCGTTAGAATAGCTGAGATAAAAAAGACAGACAATAACAAGCGCTGGTGAGAGTGTGGAAAAACCGGAGCCCTCGTGCACTGCAGGCGGGGCATGAGGGGGTGCCCGGGGCTGCTGCGGAAAGCTGTGCACAGAGCTACCTGTGACTTAGCGAGTCCCCTCCAAGGAACGTGCCCAAGAATTGAAAACATGTCCACACAAACACTTGTACGTGCACGTTCACAGTAGTGTGCTTTGTAATTACCAGAAGGTAGAAGCAGCAGAAATATCCCTCCAATGACAAATGAATAAATAAAATGTGTCGTATTCATATAATGGAATATTATGCAGCTGCATAAGGAATCAAGCACTGACACATGCTCCCACGTGATGAATCTTTGAAAACGTTATGTTAAGTACAACCAGCCGGCCATAAAAAGTCACATACCATATGATTCCATTCATGTGACAGGTCCAGAACAGGCGAATCCATAAAGGGGGGGAGGTTAGTGGTTGCAAGAGGCTCCGGGAGGAGGGAATGGGCAAGGACTATTCATGGATATGTTTCTTTTTAGAGTGATGAAAGTGTTCTGAAGTAGATCATGGTTATGGTGGTATGATTCCGAGAACATACTGAAAACCACTGACTTGTACACTTTCCTATTATTTATTTTGAAAAATATTTTATTTATCTATATGAGAGAGAAAGTACAAGCTGGGGGAGGGGCAGGAGAGAGGGAGAAGGAGAAGCAAACTCCCCACTGAGCAGGGAGCCCAGTGTGGGGCTTGATCCCAGGACTCTGAGATCAGGACCTGAGCTAAAGTCAGACATTTAACCGACTGAGCCATCTAGGCGCCCCTCTTGTTATATTTTCAAGATTTTATTTGAGAAGGAGAGAGAAGGCGAGCACACATGAACAGGGGGAGGGAGAAGCAGGCTCCCCACTGGGCAGGGAGCCCAACATGGGACTTTATCCCAGGACCCTGGGATCATGATTGAGCCGAAGGCAGACATTTAACTGACCCAGCCACCCAGGCGCCCCTGACTTGTACCCTTTAAAATGGAGGATTTATAAAAGTGAATTATATCTCCACTTAAAAAAGAGAAAACATGTATTGAACAGTTTGTTTGCTTGATTAGAAATGCTAACATTTAGACACATTGTATGCAGGTCTCCATTGGTGCTGCAAATGTTACCAAGAAGCCTGAACATGGAAGTGTGAGGCAGCTGCAGATGCTTTGTCAAGGTCAGGTTTTCTGATCAACCTGAACTTCATATTCGAGGCTGGAGCATAGATAGGACCAGGTTGTGGAAACTTATTAAACCGTGAGAGGAGCTCAGACTTTACCGGGGAGGACTTGGTTGCATGCAGGCACTGGGAATCTTAAACCAGAGTCTGCATTTTCAGATAAACCACTCTGGCAGCTGGTGCAGAGGACAGATTTGAGGGTGACAGGACTGGGGTTAAACAGGCAGTCAGCTATTGCACTAGTCCAGGACAGAGGTGGTGCAGGCATGACCTAAGACAGTGAGGGTAGAAATGTGGCAGAGGGAGAGGCCAGGTAAGAAAAATATGTAACTGATAAATTCAGTGGGATTTGGATCGTAACTGGATGTGGGAATAAGGTGGAGGAAGTGTCAGGGGTGAGTTGGTATGGGGGATGGTGGTGCCATCAACTGGGCGGAGAAGGGCAAGAGGCCATGATTTTTCAGTCAGAAGTGCATGGTTCAAGTGGGTGAGGCTGGAGTATGGGGGATAAAGTGGAGTTAAGAGTCCTGGGGAGTTGAGGAAATTTGAACCTGGGGTGTTAGATGGGATGAGGTCCTTACAGTACAGTAGATGTTGAAATCTCTTAAGATGATGGCAGGTGCTAAAGTTCTCAGTGGAGGTGGGTATGTCCTAGAAAAAGGAATGCTGGGTATGGTAGATGTTGGGAGTGTCAGAGGAGGAGAAGCTTGGCCAAGGGTGGGAGACTGATGTCTTCAAAGCAGCGACTGTGAACAGGATGCCTATCTGCTGTGTCTTTTTGCCTTGGGTCAAGGGAGTATGGGGAAGCAGGAAGTGGACAACGCATTCAGCAGGAAGGCTGAGAAGCAGAGGAGATTATCTACATGGAAAGAAAGCTTCCAGGGTATTCTGGATGGAGGAATAGACTGGAAGAAATGGGGTGGCTGTCAGTGGCCCAAGGAACCAGCTGAGAGAAGCACCATGAAGAAAGGGGAAGATGTGAGATGGGATGGATAGGATGGGTGGGGGGTGGGGAATATGGATGAAGCAACATGCCCCAGTGTTCCCATCTTTGATGGCTTTCGCTTTGGTGGCTGCAGGTTCCGGCCAGGTCTTGGCAGGACCTAACTGGAGCAGCTGCTTTACCTTCGTGGCCAGGTGGCAGTCATGTTTATTGACCAAAGGGCCCATTGGTCGGGGTCAGTTATACCTGGGTTGAATACCAACTGGGTGTTGTATTAGTTTGTTGGGGTTGCTGGTCCCATGGACTGGGTGGCTTAGACAAAAAACGTATATTGTCTTACAGTTCTGGCTGGAATTCTGAAATCAAGGTGTTGGTAGGGTTAGCCCCTCTGGAGGACCACAAGGGAAGGATCTGCTCCAGGCCTCTCTCCATGGCTTGTTGATGGCCATCTTCTCCATCTTTTCACGTTGCCTCTATGTGTGTGTGTCTCCAAATTTTCCATTTTTAAAAAAAAGATTTTATTTATTTATTAGAGATCACAAGCAGGCAGAGAGGCAGGCAGAGAGAGAGAGAGGAGGAAGAAGGCTCCCTGCTGAGAGAGCAGAGAGCCAGATGTGGGGCTCTATCCCAGGACCCTGAGATCATTACCTGAGCCGAAGGCAGAGGCTTTAACCCAGTGAGCCACCCAGGCACCCCCAAATTTACCATTTTTATAAAGGTTCCCTAATGACCTCATTTTAGCTCAATTACTACTTTAAACTCCCATATGCAAATAGCACATACTGAGATACCAGGGATTAGGACTTCAGCACACGAATCTGAGGGGACACAATTCAACCCATAACAAGGTTCTGTGGGCAACCACTCTTAGCTCCAATTGCTCTGTCTCTTAACTGATAACCACAGCACTACCAATTTCACTGAATTGTGTGGATGAATGGGAATAGTGTCTGGCACATTTAAAATGCTTGCTACAAATGATCACCATTGTCACCATCTTTACCATCATCATCTGGACCTCTTCACTTGGTTCGTGGACAGTAAAACCAGTGAGTTCTTGCCATTGATCATCCTGAATTTAAGTTACAGCAAGCCCCAAGCTAGAGCTGCAAAGAAGAGCTGTAGGGCCAAGCTCGGGTGCTCCCTGACTTGCATACAGATGGAATCAGCTTTAAAAGGATTACCAGGTTCTGCTTTGGGATTGCAACTGGATAACACAGGGAGGCTGGGTGGGAGAGGGAGAGAGAAATCCTAACACTTTAATTTGGCGGGGGTTGGGGGGGTGGAGGGGGAGAGGGAATGTTGGCTTTATGATCTGTATATAAGTCACAGAACTTTAGGTTCTGCTGTGGGAAAGGACTTTTCTTCTCTGTCCTGTTACGCTAAACCACTGCCCCACCTCCTGGGCCTTGCGGAGGTGTTGTGCCACTTGCCCCGCAAAACAGAGGTGGAGAGTGATACCAGAATTTGTGAGAAGGGCAGATTCTGTTGAGGGCATCTGGGGCTGACTTCGGTCGTGCTCATCTGGAACAGGGCTTTTTTAGGAACCCAGAAATCCCTCTGCAGGTGGATATGTGTCTTTTATACCCATAGTTCTCAAAACGCAATCCCCAAATCAACAACATGGGGGTTGCCAGACTTTTCTGTGAGGAGTCAGAGAGTAAATATTTTTGGCTTCGAGGGTCGAGAGGCCGCACGCAGTCTTTGTCACAGCTACGCCACTGATGTCGTGTGAAAGTGGCCGGAGACTCTAGGCCAGTGAGTGAAAGCGGCTGTGTTCACAGGTGTACGAAACAGGTGGCAGGACATTTGGCCATGCGCCATAGGTCGTTGACCCCTCTCTTACTACAGTTATGAAGAGTGCTCGCTCTCTTAAACGCGTCGTGGTTAGGACACTAAATTTTATAGTCTCCCCACCTAGGGGTCTAGCTGGCAGTGCGGGGAGCGGCAAGCTGTGATACACTGTTGGCCGCGCTTAGCCGAGAAGCAAACTGGTACGTTTATACAGCTTTAGAAGTGAAGGAAACAGGGCGCCTGGGTGGCTCAGTGGGTTAAGCCTCTGCCTTTGGCTCAGGTCATGATCTCAGGGTCCTGGGATCAAGTCCCGCATTGGGCTCTCTGCTCAGCAGGGAACCTGTTCCTCTTCTCTCTCTCTCTCTGCCTGCCTCTCTGCCTACTTGTGATCTCTCTCTGTCAAATAAATAAATAAAATCTTTAAAAAAAAAAAAAGTGAAGGAAACAGAATTAAAGCCATTGAGGAAAATCCTTGTTCTTAATTACTCTCCTTTTCAGTGTTCTCTCTGCCCTCTCTTCTTCCCCATTATGGACCTGGGACTTTGAAGACCATTTTCAAAAGGACCACGGCTTTGAGGTGGCTGCTGTTTTAGATTCTTCTGCCGGCTTAGGCCTTCCCTTCTCCGGGGCAGAAGCCTGAGGCAGGCCACAAATAGCTTCTTCGGGGTGAAGACACAGCTCTTCAGACAAGTAACCCTGAACAATATAAGAGAAAGTACCGGTTCCCCACTAAATAATGAACACTTTGGAAATTAGAGGAAAACATGTAGGAAATCTCTGGTCCCTAGCCATTAAACCCAAGAAATTGAAAATAAGATACCTTATGTTGAAATGACATTTCTATCTGAAAAGCTCAAAGACCTTTGAAAGCATCCTCAACATGCATTCATTGAACACTCTAGATTCCTCAGAATCCTTGCTAATGGGCAGCATGGGCACTTTTATCCAAGTTAGCTAGGAAAATTTGAAGGGCACCCTTCACCCCAGGATGCCCACCACCTATTTCTGGCCTATAGCCTGCTTTGTATTTTCACAGCCTGAAAATTAAAGGTGCTGTCTGGGTTACCATGGTGACTGAGGTCCCCACTCTTTTCCCACTTCATAACTGGGCCAACGTGGCCACCAGTCCACCAAGAGGTGGGGACAAGAAGCCAGATTGGACTACTTTACAGGACTCCTGGAAATTTGCTTCGTGGCTGTGGTGTAACTTTTACTCAAAGCCTATTATAGACTGTTTGTGTCCCCCTAAAATTTATCTGTTGAAACCCTAATCCCCAGTGTGATAGTATTTGCAGGTGAGGCCTTTGGGGGTAATTAGGTCACAAGGGTGAAGCATTCTTAAATGGGGTTAGTGCCTATATTCAATGTTCTGCAGAGAAACGGAATAGATAGGTAGATAAAGGAAGGAAGGAAGGAAGAAAGAAAGAAATGTAGATTCCTACAGATTAGAGATTTATTACAGGAATTGGCTCATGGAGCCAGGGAGGCTGAGAAGCCCCATGATTTGCCGTCTGCAAGCTGGAGAACCAGGAAAGCTGGTGGTATAATTCAGTCTGATCTGAAGGTCTGAGAACCAGGGGCTGCTGATGAAATCCCTGGAGTCTGAAGGCCCAGCAACCAGGAGCTCCAGTGTCTGAGGGCAGAAGACAGACATACTGGCACAAGTAGAGAGAGAGGAAATCCACTCTCCCTTCGCCTTTTTGTTTCATCTGGGAACCCCCAGTCTACTGAGTCAAACAGTATTTTCTTCCAGAAACGTCCTTGCAGGCACACCCAGAAATAATGTTTAACTACTATCTGGGCATCCCCGAGCCCCGTCAAGTTGACACATCAAACTAACCATCACACTATCCTTACAAGAGGAGACACGGCAGAGAGGATCTCTTGGCCACATGAGAATGCAGTGGGAGGACCACCTTCTCCAAGCTGGGAAAGGGTTCTCACCAGAACCCAGTTATGCCAGCACCTTGATCTTGGACTTTTAGTCTCCGGAACCGTGAGAGAGAAGTGTGTGTACTTTGAGTTTTGAGCCCCCCATCTATGGTATTTGTTCTATAGGCCTGACCAGACGAAAACAAAGCCTTTGTGAAGGAACAGGTCGGAGTGAATATGGGGCTTCCCCCACACCCTACCCGCCGCCAACAGCTGTTCTTGGGAGCTGCCTCGCTCACAGGGAGGCATGAGTGTGGATGACACGACCACACTCTGTAGAGTGAGTAACTAGTCGGGGACGGGTAGCTCAAGTTGGACACCAAAGGTAGTTTTACAGTTTTACGGGTAGCTCAAGTTGGACACCAAAGGCCATTTTCAATCAGCCACTGGGAAAGATGTTCTGTAACAGTTACATTTTCTCATATGTTTCCATTATAAAGCAGTAGCAGGTTACAAAGTGCATATTATGGTTCTAGTAAGCCAAATAGATACCCTTTTCTGTAATGACTTTGTCCCCTTTCCATCATCAACGGGTCCTCCAGGCTTTTTTTCTGACTGGTTGCAGCATGACTGGTCTTGTCTGGTGCCCAGGAGGCCTCTGCCGAGGGCTAGGTCTTGTCTGTTTAGCTCTGGCGTCAAGTTGTGTTTGCAGCTGTGGACATGATCTTTTCTTGTTTCCACACTAAATTTCCCAGAGTCTGTGTCAACTGATTCTCAGCACTTCCAAGTCCCTGCCAGGAAACACTGGCTCTCCTGCTCACCAGCATAAACTGGATAAACACCCTCTCTGCTGTAGCCTTCCTCTGCTCCTGTTTCAAAGTGCTGGTCTCTTCTGCACCTGGGGCACCAACTTGGGACACCGGGGGATCACCCTCACGTTACGTCTAGAGTGGCTTTTAACCCCTCATGGTGAGGGTTGCTTTTCTCCTTCTTGGAGACCCAGACCGTTGTCTTATACTCACTATTTCCTGCCTTCCACTTTCACCTTTATTTTTTCTCCACTAAAAACTATACTTTATCCGATCTTGCATCCTCTTTACATGCAGTTTATAGTAAAATCTGGACTAAGATCTTAAGTTTTGCTCTTGATATCAAAAAGGAAGCTTTGGAATTTAGAAAACCTTTTTCTTTTTTAATAAAACCTGTTTTTCTTTTCTTTTTTTTTCTTTTTTTTTCTTTTTATTTTTTTAAAGATTTTTATTTATTTATTTGAGAGCGAGACAGTGAGAGAGAGCATGAGGGAGGAGAAGGTCAGAGGGAGAAGCAGACTCCCCATGGAGCTGGGAGCCCGATGTGGGACTCGATCCCAGGACCCCGGGATCATGACCTGAGCCAAAGGCAGTCGTCCAACCAACTGAGCCACCCAGGCGTCCCTAAAACCTGTTTTTCAAGACTACTGTCTCTTTATGGATCTCAAAAATCTCATGTTGAAACTGCATCTATGACTTCTCTGACCTGGGTGGTGGTGGCTCCCCCTTCCCAAGGTGCACAGTGAATGACACAAATTCAGTAGGGCTGGCTTGTCTAGGAAGGAGAGACTTAAAATGATGTTTTAATATCTCAAAGATACTTCCCTACACATTCTTTCTTGGATTTGTTTTGCATTTAAGATACTAAAATCATACTTGTGAATGTAACAACCTCAAATAATTACACCTTTAAACCCACGGATTAATGTAAACCTACAAATTAGCAAGGACTATAGACCTTGTGTCTGCTGGGACCTCATCTTTAAGTTAGGTTGTAGCATCTTGTACCATTTAGCCACTGACCAATGTGGGTGACACAGACACTTCCAAGCCATTCAGAGCAACATTTTTTTATTTGCTACATGATGCCTGTTCACTCCTGGTCATGTCACCATGACTAGTTGTGCAGCCTGTGTACTGCGCAATTCCAGGGTGCTCTGGTCCTTAGACTAGACTTTGTAAGGTGAATGGTGCTCCCCTGGAGTCCTGTCCCTTCCCACTCCATCCAATCTCATTTCTTTCTTTCTTTCTTTTTTTTTTTTAAGATTTTATTCATTTATTTGACAGACAGAGATCACAAGTAGGAGAGATCACAAGTAGGCAGAGAGGTAGGCAGAGAGAGAGGAAGGGAAGCAGGCTCTCTGCTGAGCAGAGAGCCCAATGCAGGGCTCCATCCCAGAACCCTGGGATCATGACCTGAGCTGAAGGTAGAGGCTTTAACCCACTGAGCCACCCAGGCGCCCCCATCCAATCTCATTTCAACCTGACCTTTAATCTGAGGCTCCCATCCTTTTCCTCATTCTGTCTCTGTACCTCTGGAATTAGACTGGACTCCCTGGTAACACTCTTAGCTCTCTCTTAAGAACTTGGTTCGGGGGCGCCTGGGTGGCTCAGTGGGTTAGAGCCTATGCCTTCGGCTCAGGTCATGATCCCAGGGTCCTGGTATCGAGCCCCTCATTGGGCTCTCTGCTCAGTAGGAAGCCTGCTCCTCCCTCTCTCTCTGCCTGCTGCTCTGTCTACTTGTGATCTCTGTCTGTCAAATAAATTAAAAAAAAAAAAAAAAGAACTTGGTTCTGACTTTCCCACTGGCACTGGGGCTCCAGATTTCCTCTGGAGGGTACCCTGCCTCATTTAGCAACTTGGCCCTTCATTTGGCCATGGCTGGGCCCCTAATGTTTGCAGTAAACTTGTGGGGGTGCTTTGGATAATTCAGTTTTAGAAAAATTTGCTGATATTAAAAGAAATCTGGGCTCAATCAAGTAAGAATCAAAAATCTCTTATAACATCATGCTATCTCCTCTCTGGGTGATGGGAGCAACATGGAGTAGTGGTAAAGGGCTCAGTCAGAAGTTGTCTCCCATGGGGTACCTGGGTGGCTCGGTCAGTTAAGCTTCCCTCTCTTGGTCTCAGCTCAAGTCTTGATTTCAGGGTTTCGAGTTCAAGCCCTGCATTGGGCCCCATGCTGGGCATGGAGCCTACTTTAAAAAAAAAAAATGTTGGCTCTTGTGTTCTGCTTCTGCCTCTGCCAGTAACTAGCTCTGATCTCCAGGTGTTTCTTTACTTCCTGGGCTTTAGTTCTCTTCCTGATGGCAGAGACAGCCACCAGATAATTTCTAAAGGTACCCTGCTCTAAGGCTTGGCAAAACCTAGGCATGCTTCCTATGAGACATTAATTGTGTTGCTGAACTCACAAGGGCCAGATGCTGCTCGGCTTGTGCTGAAACTCTGAAGGAACTTTCCCCAGCATGTATTTCATTTGCTGTGAGAACAGTCAGTGGAGTGCATATGCGTGTGAGGATCTGTTTGGGGGAGGTGTTTGGTTTGTTTTAGCTTGAAGGGTGTTTGGTTTCTCCATGGGCTCTGTAGAGCATGCAGCGGCTTGAAGTTCAAATGAGCTTGCCGTGTTGTTGGTGCTTCGGAACCAGCGCGGGGATCACTATCATGCGATTTTTTTGGACAGCATTTAGACACACTCCTGCCAGGAAAAGCTTGGAAAATTTTCTCTTTTTGCTCCGTGCCCTGAAGCTATTTTCATTTGTTTTTGGTGTGTGACACCCTTTTCTCTGAGTAAATCCTTCACCCACGGGCTCAGTGTGACTTTCTTGATAAAGCTGGAATTCCTTCTGGTCCTCCTTTGCAGCAGGATTTTGGCACCTGTGGGAGGCTTTCTTTCATTCTACCTGTAGGTGGGCGTGTTCAGCTCTGGTCTGGGCATGGGACTCCAACTAGGGTTTGGGACTGAGAAGGAGAGGGTCCTGAGCTTATTTCAGGTTCCTTAAGGCTGTGTGAGGGTCGGGATGTAGAAGAGAAGTGGGTTTGGTATTTGTAGGTAGGAGCTTCTGCTTCCTGGGCTCCCTTCTCACTAGTCTGACTTGCTTGTGCACACATCCCTCTGGACTCTTGGTGAGGTCCTAAATGGTTCCTTTTCAACGAAATTGCAAATGGAGATGTGGCAGATTGGTTTTAATGACAGAGTCTTGGGGGCTGAGTTGACTACAGGCATTGTGGTAAGACCCACAGCTTCCATGGCACCCTTCAAGCCTTGTACCTGGACAGCTGGGATCCAGCTTTTATGCATGGGGTCAGTTGTTGCTCAGTAACAGCAAGGGGGTGCAGAGAAGGGGGCACCAGACCCCATGGTTTTGCTACATTTTCCATTTTAACTAATTTAAATTTAAACAGCCATATGCATTTATCAGCTATTGTATTGGAGGGAGCAGTTCTAGGACCTTCTCTTGGGTTAAGTTCAATGGACAGGAGTGATTTCACCAGACAGGAAAGTGTGTGGGAGTGTGTTAACTGTTATAGGAGTCATGCCTCTGAGGCAACCATCATAACAACTATAAAGAAAAAGAATCTCCAGAGGGCTGGAAAAGGGTGACTTTGGTGATGGGATTCAGACACCCTGACAGGCATCTGTAGGGATTTAAAAAAAAAAATGTTTTTTTTTTAAACTTTCTGTAGTAGATGAGGACTTTGGCAACCCTAAATCACAATTTTTCACCCACAGCTCTAACACAGTGCCACATTCACAGGGTATGGGGATCAAACTGCACGAAGTTCCAGGATAGTCCTAATTTACTGTTTGTCTTAAAAAGAAGAGACTGGGGGTGGGGTAGGAGTGGAGCTGGAATGAAGAAAGGGAGTTTTCCTTTTTGTTTATATCCTACATCATGGTTTGCAGTTTCAATTATGTACATGCATAACTTTTATCTAAATAAATACATAAACACATAAAATTGTTATTTCTCCCAAGTCTTTTCTGCTTTAATACTGACATGGAAAAATGCTCAGGAATTTTGCTCTGTAAAAAAAGAGGTCACCAACTATATAGTTTCTTTTTTGAGGGTGCACACACGTATACAATGAGGAGAAGTCTTTTTTTTTTTTTTAAGATTTTATTTATTTATTTGACGGAGATCACAAGTAGGCAGAGAGGCAGGCAGAGAGAGAGGAAGGAAGCAGGCTCCCCGCTGAGCAGAGAGCCCGACGCGGGGCTCGATCCCAGGACCCTGGGATCATGACCTGAGCCGAAGGCAGAGGCTTTAACCCACTGAGCCACCCAGGCGCCCCAAGGAGAAGTCTTGATGGACATATTCTTAGTGTTACTTTGGTAGTAGAGTTTTGGATGACTTTAATTTTTTGTATTGTACTTTCTAACTTTTCTCCAAGTGGACATGTTTCACTTGTGTTGTAAAAATAGTAATGAGAACCTAGTTCACTACCACAGCAATCAAAATAACTCTGTTCCCCTTTTCTCAGGCTGTTGCCTTTTTTTTTTTTTTTTTAAGCTCAGTATCTTGGCTCAGGAAATAGGGTTAAATAACCTAGTGAATACTTTAAACCTAAGCCTGTGGGGGCTATTTAGAAAACTTTGGATTAAAACTGAGTAACAGGTGTGACCCTTGAAAGGAGACTTTAAAAAGAAAAAAGGCAACTATCTCTCCACAGTCATCCTGTGAGAGGTCTGTAGTGCGGTTGATGGTTAAGAAAATGTTCTTTTGCAATTAACCAACGGGATTTTTTTAAAAAAAGATTTTATTTATTTATTTGACAGAGAGAGAGAGAGAGAGAGAGAGATCACAAGCAGGCAGAGAGGCAGGCAGAGAGGGAGGGGGAAGCAGGCTCCCTGCTGAGCAGAGAACCTGACTCTGACTCCGGGCTCTATCCCAGGACCCCAGGACCATGACCCAAGCAGAAGGCAGAGGCCTTAATCCACTGAGCCAGCCAGGCACCCCAGTTTTGGTTTTGATTTCTTGGTGTAGTTGATGGAATTGTAGTCCTTTAAAATTCATAGGCTGGGGCGCCTGAGTGGCTCAGTGGGTTAAGCTACTGCCTTCGGCTCAGGTCATGATCTCAGGGTCCTGGGATCGAGTCCCGCATGGGGCTCTCTGCTCAGCAGGGAGCCTGCTTCCCTCCCTCTCTCTCTGCCTGCCTCTCTGTCTACTTGTGATCTCTCTCTGTCAAATAAATAAATAAAATCTTTAAAAAAAAATAAAATTCATAGGCTGAAGCCCAGTACCTCAGAATGTCACTGTCACTGAAGACAGGACCTTTAAAAAGGTAATTAAGTGGAAACAGGGTCTTTAGGGTGAGTACTCAGTCAATACAACTGGTACCCTTATAAACGGAGATTAGGACACAGACAATGCAGACAGAGGAATAACCATGAGGGGGCACAGGGAGAAGCCAGGCTCTTCCCGCCAAGAAGAGAGACCTTAGAAGAAACTAACCTTGCTGATACCTTAAATTTGGACTTTGGCTTTCAGAATTGTCAGAAAATAAATTTCTGTTGTTTCAGCCACTCATTCTGTTATGGCATTTTGTTATGGCAGCCATAAGAAACGAGTACACTTGGATTTTGTGTGACTTGCTTCCTTTCAAAGAGGAATTGGGGGATATTTGTTGCTGAGATTTTCCTGGGGTCCAGTTCCTGGCTAAAGAAAATTTATCTATTTGGGAATTTGATCATTACTTCAGGACCAGTCCTCCTCAAAACTTTGGGAACAGCGACATCTAGTGGTCACTTCTTTAAATCCCCTTTTCAGTGGTTGTCCGTCTGGCTTCACATTATAATCACCTGAAAAGACGCATTTAAAATCCTGATACTCAGGCAACACCCTAGACAATTTTTTTCAGAATCTTTTGGAGTAGTACCTAGGCATCAGTACTTTCTTTAAAGCTTCCCACATTGGTCCATAGTGCAGCCAATGTTGAAAACCGTAGCTTTCAGTGGGTTCCCTGCTAAATGGTGAAAACAGTTCTGGGTCATAAAAATATAATGCAGTTTCTCACAATGTGAAAAAATACATTGATTTCAGTACTTATGTATTGTCCCTTTGCCTCCAAAGAAGGTAAAATACATGGGATAGGGACCATGGTCTGTTTCACCATTGGGTCCCATGAGCCTCAAACAGTGCTGGGCAAATTCTGGGTTCATAACAGCATTTGTGAAATGAATGAGCAAAAATATAGCCTGCTCCCTGGCTGTTAATTACAAATATTATTTTATTATGATGGAAAATATCGATTTCACTGCAGAGTTTAATTCATGCTATGTAGGTTCAGTTCAAGGTGACTCATAGAATATTACAGGAAGCCATTTCTTGGTCTGTCATATAACATATAGGTTGTATTCTTGTGGTCTCTACCACTTCTGATCCTAGGAGAGGATTCTCAATTTAGTGGTCAGTTCTCAATGTCTGTTAAGTGTTTTAGTTAAAAAGATCTGTTAAACTAATGATCTTTCACTCTGTGCTTCCCCCCACCGCCTTCAGTTTTAGAAGTTCCTCTGTTTTTTCTTTAAAGATTTTATTTATTTTTCTGACAGACAGAGAGAGATCACAAGTAGGCAGAGAGGCAGGCAGAGAGAGAGGAGGAAGCAGGATCCCTGCTGAGCAGAGAGCCCGATGCGGGGCTCGATCCCAGGATCCTGGGATCATGACCTGAGCCAAAGGTGCCCCTAGAAGTTTCTCTATTATTCAATATTAGTTAACTATCCACTTAAAAGTTTTCCAGTTGTTAATTCTTTTTTATTGGCTTAATGTATGTGGATTTTTTTTTCTTTCGCATATGATGCATAGTGAGGATCTAATTTAAGGGTCTCTCAAATCCAAGAGCCAATCTTGTTCACATGATCTGTGAATACACCATCCCTTTTTCTGGTTTGTGGTGCCTTTTTTTTTTATCCTGAATTAAGTCCTCCTATATATCAATATGAAAGATGTTAGATTGAGACTTTTCCTGGCAGAGTGAGTGAGAGTTCTGCAATGTCTTCAAAGAAAATCTCTAGGAACCTGCCTCTTGACCTTTGGATGTCCTTAAAAAGTAGTAACCGAGGGGCACCTGGGTGGCTCAGTCAATTAAGCGTCTGACTCTTGATTTCTGCTCAGGCCATGATCTCAGGGTCATTAGATCAAGCCTCATGTGGGGCTCCGTGCTCAGTGAGGAGTCTTCTTGAGGTTCTCTCTCTCTCTCCCTTTTTCCCTCCCCTGCTGTGCTTGCTCACTCCCTCTCTCAATAATAAATAAACAAATTAAAAAAATCTTAAAAAAAGTAGTGAGTGAGGAGAGGAAGAAGAGAACTAGACTTGCTGAAGAGAGAGCTGTTGCTGTGTCTGGGCCCCCAATTTCCTTTTTTGGGAAGTTGAAGGTGCTTCCTTCTAACCCCAAGCTGGAGAAGACCAAGAACTTTGAGAAGTGGGTGTGACACAGAGGGTGGGTATGCACTCGAAGCAGAGTGTGGACTGCTACCTGGAAGCCAAGGGGCCAGACGAGGCTGTCTGGCTGCTTTTGGCAGAGCCTGGGCAGGGGTGGGGGGCACGGTTGTGTGTGGATTGGCCTCCATACCTGAAGGTTATAGGGCAAAGGATGTGTGAGTGTGTTGCAAGGGCTCGATGGGAGGTTGCCTGGGAAAGAAGATGTGGGATTGTTGTGGTTTAACATGTTCACAAGTTCTTATAACACTTCTCTGTTTAAGATAGGATGCTTATTTAGCGTCTGCTTGGCTGTGGGCTGGACATAGTGACATGCTTTTAATGAATATAGAATTTGCGGAAGTAAAAGAGTGAGACATCCAAGACTAAGTCATAAGCACGTTATAACTTCCTCCTGGCTCTTTCTCTTGGATGATCTGCTCTGGGAGAAGCCAGCTGCTGTGTTGTGAGGATACTTCAACAACCCTGTGGCTGGGCTGTCAGACAAAACACAGGATTCCCAGTGAGGCTTGAATTCTAGAGAAACAATGAATAGTTTTTTTTTTTTTTTTTAGTTTAAGTATATTCTAAATAGTATTTAGTATATGCATATAAATGCTGACTGGGTATCCTTCCTTTGGAGTTGAGACTATATTTGGGATTTATAGTGACAGGATAATCTCTGACTTATGAGTGGACAAAAGATGATGGCATTTTTATCTGAGGAAGGGATTGATTGATTTTTTTTAAACTTTCTTTTTCTTCTTAACTAGGTTCCATGCCCAATGTGGGACTTGAACCCAAAACCTTGAGCTCAAAGGCAATTCATGAAAGAAACTCAGAGAAACAGGCCAGGGCCCTGCCTGATCAAACCACCCCTGACGTCCTCACTGCTTCTCAATTGCTTCTTAATTGGGAGTGATTTTGCTCCTGAAAGGGCATATGGTAATCTCTGGAGACATTTTTGGTTGTCCCAGTGGGGTGGGTGCTACTGGCATCTAGTGGGTAGAGTACAGGGACGCTGCTCAGCATCCAGTGTAAAGGGCAGTCCCTTCCTCCTTGCAACAAAGAATCATCTGGTCCCAAATATGTATACCTCAGCTAAGGCTGAGAAACTCTGACCTAGAGATTCGATTAGATACAAGTCTTCTTTGAGTAAGGATTGTTTATAGGCAGTACTATTCCTAGTCTATCACACCAGGTATATTCTTTTGGTTCTTTGAACTTTTCTATCTGCTGTTGTTCCCACTCCAGTGCTCCCCACACTCTCACTGCCTGGCAAATCCCATCCTCCCATCCAGCCCGGGAGCTGCCTTTCTCTTATGCTCCCTCCATCCTCAGTACTCCTCTCACTGTGGCATTGGGCTGGGGCATTTTGGGGCTCATTGGTGTGTTTGTTCCCCCTGTACTGGAAGCATCACGAAGGTGGAGACTCAATCTGTTTTCCCTCATGCATCAAGTACGTGGGAACGTGGTAGTTCTCAACACGTTCCTCTCAAATCAATGAAGAAACAGGGCACTACTCAGATATTTGAGCCCGCCAGAGGCAACCGTCTCTTCCTCCAGGAGCTGGATTGGCTCAGGAGCATTTTCACAAGTCTGTCCCTTCTCACCGCTCACCAACAAAGTGGTGTATGTTATGTGTACAGTGCGATATTATTCAGACTTAAAAAGAAGGAAACCTATCCCCTGCTACAACCTTGAGGACCTTATGGACCTTGAGGACATTATGTTAAATGACATAAGTCAGTCACAGGAAGACAAATACTGTATGATTCCACTAATAGGTATCTAGAGTAGTGACACTCTTAGAAACAGAAAGTAGAATGTTGGTTCCCAGGGGCTGGGAGAGGTAGGGAAAAATGGAGATGTCATTCAAAGGATGCAGAGTTTCAGATTTGCGAGATGAAAAGTTTCCCGAGATTTGTTGTGCAAAAATGTGCATGCCGTTAACATGCAAGTTCTGTGCATTTAAAATGGTTAAGATGGAAGATTTTGTATTATGTATTTTTTTTTTAAAGACCCCATTTATTTATTTGACACAGAGAGAGAGATCACAAGCAGGCAGAGAGAGAGAGAGAGAGAAGGAAGCAGGCTCCCCACTGAGCAGAGAGCCTGATCGGAGGCTCGATTCCAGGACCCTGGGATCATGACCTGAGCCGAAGGCAGAGGCTTTAACTAGTGGCAATTTTAAAAAAATGCTCATGTTGATTGCACTTTAAGAGACTTAGCTGGATTTCGGAAGTGGGCTCGGGGCTTCGTATCATTTTGTGTGGATCCATGAGGAGCTTATCTGCTTGCTTCAGAAACTAACCTTCTTATCCAATCCTGGGACGCCCTGTTGAGTCTCCCAAGCTGTCTGAACCGTCAGCCCATCATGGTGCATGGCAGGCCTGGCTACCAGGGGTGTGTGTCTCTCTGGCACCTAGCCAGGGTGACATGCAAGGACAGTGGGGGGATGGGTCTGGAGTCTGGATCATATCCTGGGATCCAGGGCTTTTGTCCTTAGGCAGCAGGCAGACGCTGAAACAGCAGCGACCCAAGTTCTACTTAGCGATGCGGGCAGTCAAGGTGGGCCTTTGTACATTCTTCCTCAGAGCCTCCTGCTCTTAGGAGACGTGGGAGACACATTCCTCCTCCTTCACACAGATCTGTGTGGCTTGGTGCATTCTTCCAATGGCCCATCCAGCCACAGGCAAATGGCTCTCTCCAGCTCTGTGAGGGGCCTTCACACCTAGTTTGTCACCTCTCCTGCCTTCTCCTGCTCTTTTACCTGGGCTTGCCAGCCAGTTAGCACCTCCGCTGAACAGAAGGCCTGAAACAGAAGGGGGCCCTGCTCCTCATTCCCATCTCAGGGAGCCAGGCTGGAGAACAAAGGAAGGCAAGATGCCCCATCTCTGTCCACCTTCTGGTTCCCTGTGCCCCTTCTGTCTCCACGGGAACTCTGCGCTTTTCTGAGAAACCATCTCAGAGTGGGCTGTGGAGCATTGGGGCACAATAACCACTGTCCCTCTCTCCTGCCTTCTGCTCCCCACGTCCTGGGATGACTCTGCGTTGGGTATATTTTTTGCTAGCAATGTTTAATGTTGTGCTTCCATACTTACCCCTAACTAGCTTCATACTACTTTTATAACAAAGGAAAACTCACCTTGAAGAGTTAACTATAAGCTTGTGGGGAAAAAGGGACTTAAAAAAATTGTGAGAGTAGGGAGTGTTCTTGCAAGAACAGTGAGGAAATAGAAACCAGGAGAAGGGAGAAAAATAAACACCAAGCATAGAAATGTGTCACTTAGGGATAGCCTGAGGTCAGCGTGGGTTTGCTGGAAAGAAGAGGCCGAGGGGGGGCAGGAGTAAGGCACGAGGTACTAGGGCTGAAGCAGGGAAGGGAGAGCAAGAGACATTCTGAGTCCTGCTGTGAGCAACGGTGGGTGGGGGTGGCGGGGTGGGGTGGGGTGCTTGATCCGCTCTGCCCAAGAGCCCCTGCCATGTGAAATGCAGACATTTGTCTGGGAGAAGAAAGGAGAAGCACTTAACCACTGGCTCTCATGCTTCAGCAGTAGAACTTTAGCTCTATGGGGGACCATCTCCCCTGCATCTCTTAGCCATGCATACGTGAACACTGAGTGGGGGCATCACCGGAGAAATAGAAGACAAGTATGGGCCTGAGTGTGGTGCTGTAGGAACTGGTCTGAGTGGGCTAAGAGACAGGTGAGGCCCAGGAATATGAAGTGGCACACGAGGAGTCTGGGACATCGGCTGTTCCAGCAACATCTCCAGCAGTTACTCTGAGCCAGACACAGTGTCTTATGTGGATTATCCATTTCATCCTCCAGTAATCCTAGGAGGAAGGACTCTTATTATCCCGATTTTAGAGGTTCCAAACTGAGGTTCAGAAAGGCTAAGTTTACCAGACGAGCCAGTTAAGAAGTGGCAGATCCAAGACCCAAGCCCAACCTGCCTGAATGCAGTTCCCCTCTTCGTTCTTTGTAGTAAGTACACGCTGATTGTTTGGGTTTGCCCAGCATCCATTGGGCTTCAGGTTGGTTTGACTGAGTGACTCTCTGTTGGTCTCTCTATTTAGCCTTCTGTGGTGTCAGCTGCAACTTAAGGCAGCCAACAACCCCAGGGCCATGTGCTTCTCAGCCCATGTCAGGGGGACAAGCACACAGAGAGGTCTCCCCCCCTCCCAGCATTCCATGTCTTCACCTGGCTGGTCCAGCCAGGGTGGCCTGCCTCCTCAGGGACTGTGATCAGGAATATGGGATGGGTCAGTGTGGGGTGGGATCCGCTTTCTGTAAATACCGAGCAGAGGAGCACTGGATCCTTGGGTTCAGTTAGGAAGAGGAAAGTGGGCAATAGATTCTGGATAGACACCCTTTGGCTACTCTGTCTTTAGACTTTCAGTTTTGAGCACAGTGTGCAAGAATGCAAGGAACAGTGGGAGGAACAGTGAAGAGGTGGTGTGCTCTCTCCTGGGGACCGCCTTGTGGAGTATCCTACTTTCTGACCTCCCCCAACCCTGGCTCCTCAGTCTTCTGTCTAATCTAGAAGTAATCCTCCCATTCCTGCTACTTACCCTCTTCATAAATGCCTCTTTGCCTCCGTTCCCCAGTAAGGTTTTACTGCTTTTCACACAGGTTCTGACTGATACATGTTGGAGACCCAATAAGTTCTACCTTACTTCCCCAGCTTGGTGGAGAGCCATCAGAAATATGGTCAGGAGTGCAAAGACCAGGACACCTTCTTCACTGCTAATAAAAGGAAAAGTTGGAGATGTAGCTTAGTATGAGAGCCACGTTGCGCTGCAAAGAGAAGCCCAGAGTTAGGCACAGGTAGCCCAGGACGCTCAGGCGGCGCTGGCCTGGGGAAGGCTCCCAGGCAGGCAGCAGGGGAGATGTGGAGCTCACTGTCACCAGGTCACTCCCAGGAGTAAGAGGTAACATGCAAGCCCAGTAGACCTTGGTTATTCTTCCCAGACTTCCTCTTCTAGTTCTGTGTCTTTTATTTTATTTTATTTTTTTTTAAAGATTTTATTCATTTATTTGTCAGAGAGAGAGAGAGAGGGAGAGATCACAAGTAGGCAGAGAGGCAGGCAGAGACAGAGGGAGAAGCAGGCTCCCTGCCGAGCAAGGAGCCCGATATGGGACTCGATCCCAGGATGCTGGGATCATGACCTGAGCCGAAGGCAGCTGCTTAACCAACTGAGCCACCCAGGCGTCCCTAGTTCTGTGTCTTTTAATTCAGTAAAGAGGTGTTTGTATGTTAAGGGTATCAACCCATTGCCTGTCAAACATACTGCGAGTGTTTCCCCCATTTGGGTATATATTTAAATTTCATTTACTATCTTTGACCTACAAAATTAAAAAAACCTTGTGTATGGTCAGGCCTGTCAATTTTATCCTTCATCCTTGATATCATGTCTGTAAGTCCACAGTTGTGGTTTTTGTTTTTGTTTTTTTTAAAGGATCTAAAAAAAATTTTAAAAATAAATAAAGGATATCAGATCTCTCTGAAGCTTTAAGTAGAGGGTGATGCGCTTTCTCGAAATGCTTGGCGTCCTTGCTCAACAAATCATTTCTCTTCCAGGGCTTTCGCAAACATTTTTATTCTCTTTTGGCTGTGTGAAAGAATCCTTAAAAATCTACCAGTTAGCACTGTCTCGGGGGCACCTGGGTGGCTCAGTGGGTTGGAGCCTCTGCCTTCGGCTTGGGTCATGATCCCAGGGTCCTGGGATCGAGCCCCGAGTCGGGACCTCTGCTCAGCAGGGGGCCTGCTTCCTCCTCTCTCTCTGCCTGCCTCTCTGCCTACTTGTGATCTATATCTGTCAAATAAGTAAAAATAAAATATTAAAAAGAAAAATCTACCAGTTAGCACTGTCTGCATAACACTGTACAATTCTCTTCCAAGTTTCTATATCCCTCATTTAAACTTGATCATCAGCTGAGGTTGGGATAGGGAGTTCAGATGTTAATTTTCCAATAAGGCACTAATTCAAGCATCCTATCCTTGGGCGGTTTATAAATTCATTTGTTCAACTACATAAAGCATTCGATTCCATGACCCCTGCTCAGGAGAGAATTATGTGGTCAGGTCCCAAGCTCAGAACCGCCAGGGCTATCATGAAGTTATTTTCTCCTTTTCCTAACACTTATCAGCACGAACCACACGGAGATCAATGGGAACCAGGCAGTGGAAAGAGGGCAGTGGACATTTTGCTGAGGCTAATGGTTTCACAGAACTATTGCTATTAACTCCAGTGATCCTGTAAATTAGTTACTACATTGTCACTGAGGCCGTCAAACTGAGCCAATGAAATATCCTTGGGATTCTGTCAGCTGTCCTTTAGTTGCTATTATGTCTCCAGGTTTCAGAGGTGGTTACTGTATTCAGAATATCCTGTATGGAGGTCTTTGCCTTCCTTGTTAAGTCCCAGAGACACCATCAGACATAAGCCCTGGTGTGCTTGAAGTTTTGAAAATTTCCCAAAGGCAGGGGGTATGGTTCCAAAAGTGGCCAGGAATGCTTTTTTTCTTTTTTTTGGTGGCGGGGATCTCTAAATAGATCAGAAGACTACTGTGGGTGGTCTACTTTTATAGAAACCTTGCTTGTAAGCTTCCTTGGAGGAAGTTTACATTTATTTGTTTATTTATTTTTAAAGGGGTTGTGCTATCTTTGGGCCTTGATATAATGTACTTGCATGAAAGACCCCTCTGTGGAACTCATAGGCTTGGCTTAGGGAAATCTGGGCTTTTTTCTCTTAATCACTTAATGAAAAGCATAGCCATATTGATGAGTGAATCAAGGGCACAGGCCTGAGCCCTGGAAGGGAGTCAGTGGGGGTATCCAGGGCAGCCATCAGGGAGAGGATGGGGTGGATGGATACCTGTAAGAGCCATGTGGCTTCAAGTCCAGGTAGAGGCCTAGAGTAACACCGGGAGCTTAGGGAGGTGATGATGCGTCTCATTTATAATGGGGTGTGTGTGTGTTGGGTGAATGTTAGAGTGACAGATGTCTAGAGAATTCTGTGTATTAGGTTCCTATTGTTGCTGTAACAAATGACCACAAACTTAGTGGTTGAAACAACATAAATGTCTTCTTTTACAGTTTCGGAGGTCAGAAGTCCCCAAATCAAGGTATCAGCAGCACTGTGGGTTTCTTTTGGAGCCTCTGGAGGGAGAATCTGTTTCCCAGGCTTTTTGAGCTTCTAGAGGCTGCCTGGACGCATTGGCTTGTAGCCCCCCTTCTATGTTCAAAGCTGGCAGAATAGCATCTGCACATCTGACACTCTGACCTTTGCTCTGTCATCACATCTTCTGTGACTCCAATACTCTTGGTCTCTCTTACAAAGATCCTTGGGACTACATTGGGCCACCATGATAATCCAGATCCTTAACTTAATCACATCGGCAAGGTCCCTTTTGCCATGTAAGGTTATATAATCACAGGTCTTAGTATTAAGATATAGGCATCTTTGGGCACCATTATTCGATCTTCTGTGTTCAGTATGACAGATCTGGACCAACTTTCATTTTACTGCAAAGAATCTCAGGGAGCAGGGTGCTTCGGTGGCTCAGTCAGTTAGGGTCTGCCTTCAGCTCAGGTCATGATCCCAGGGTCCTGGGATTGAGCCCAGCATCAGGCTCCCTGCTCAGCGGTGAGCCTGCTTCTCCCTCTCCTCCCTGCTCCTGCTCTTTCTCTCGCTCTGTCTCTCTATTGCTAGTAAATAAATAAATTAAAAAAAAAAAAAAGATCCTGAGGGAGGAATTTGGTGCTGATAACATGGTTTGTAACAGCTTACATTAGATGCTGATACAACATTTACACCATGATTTCTTTCAATTTCACTAACATGTAGTTGAGAGAGCACTAGGATTTTGAGTCAAGGGTTCTGATTTCATCACTTAATAGCTGTATGGGCTTCAGACAACTTCCTTAACCTCTTGAGGCTCAGTATTCCCATTTGTAAATGGGGGGACTGATGTGATCACTGGAAAAAAAAATTAGCTAGACTCTGAGAAAATTGAGAATCTTGGAATGTTTGTGTGAGAATTTTATTTGGAGAGATGCTTTCTAACTCTTCACTGGCTAGGATGGATTTACAAACTTGCTTTTCACTCTCTGTTTGTGTTAGATTATCTGAGAAGGAGACACCAAGGTGGGATTAGACACTTATTTATTTAAATTTATTAGGGAAAATGCTTTTGGGAGAAATGGGGAAGGGGTGGAGGGTATTGGGAGAAACTTCAGGCTGCTGTGCAGATCTGGATGCTGTGGAGGAGGGTGTCAGGGTGGTTGGAGCAGGGTCTTGGTGGAGGAGGTAAGTAATATGAGGTGGGGTGAGTTGGAGTCATATTTCGACTCCCTTGAATAGGGAGCATCAGAGCATCAGAGTGACTCATCTCACCTGCTCTTTAGGGGGGTTGTACTAAGGAAGGGAAGAGGGGTTTGAATGGGAGAGAATATGACCAAGGCACCAAGGAGGGTCTGGTCTGCTGCAGCACTCCTCAGGTGGGTGGTATTACGGGTTTGGACCAGGCTAGTGACAAGGAGAATGGAAAGTAAAGAGTAGGCATGTGTAATTATTCATCCCAAGGAAATACATTTCTTTCATTCCCCCTTTCCAAATAGAACCACCGGACTGTGTTAAATCAGTTTTGATTACTGAGCAACTAGAGATGTTTGGTATGGTGTTAAATGACTTGTGAAGAGTGGTGTTCATTGTGTAAATACTGACCCCATCCCAGTGTAGACTGAACTGATTGCTCCAGTCTGCACCCCATTCCTCTTATCTTTCTTTCATCTCAGACCTAAGAACTCAATGTAATTTATGTCAGCAACAGTAGTCAAGGCCTGTTCTTCCCATTCTTTGATGGCAGATAGCTCATCAAAGGCGAGGTGTGTTGACTTGGATCTTTTAAAATTTATCGTAACATCTGAGGTTCTGATGATTTATTAAATCAAAAATCTGGGAGAGGTGAAGGAAATGTAGGTTTAAAAAATGATAACTCTTGACATCAATTTGACCTGAGGATGTTCGACCTTGAACATACTTCTTTGAGAAAAGTTTTGTTAGGCTGCTGTAAATTCCAAAGTGTGTTAGAATGGAAACAAAGAAGATACCCCAAGTGATCTCGTTATTAGAGGAGAATTCACTGAGCATGCAGAACAGGCTCCAGAACGTATGGCAACAACAGTAGATGGCATGGGGGTTCGTGACTGGTGGATAAATGTCGCAGCAGACCACACCTCAAGTCCAGGCAGATTGCTTGCTCCAGAACCGTTAGTTGCTGGGTTGAGTTTAAAAATAGCATCCCAGGGGCACCTGGGTGGCTTAGTGGGTTAAAGCCTCTGTCTTTGGCTCAGGTCATGATCCCGGGGTCCTGGGATCGAGCCCCGCATCGGGCTCTCTGCTCGGCAGGGAGCCTGCTTCCCTTCCTCTCTCTGCCTACCTCTCTGCCTGCTTGTGATCTCTCTGTCAAATAAATAAATAAATCTTAAAAAAAAAAAATAGCATCCCAGTCATTGCGCTGGAAAAAAGCAAGGCTAAGGCCCTCATTCTAAAGAGAATTTATAGTACCAACAGAGGATTCAGGAAGCGTGAACAAGACATGGGCCTGGAGCTGAGGTTTAAGAGCAGAGCTGCAATAGGAGTGCTGATGAATGTCTACCACACTGGCCTCTTGAATTTCTTGTGTCTGAGGTTAGGCTAAGACTGGGGCACTGAGGCAGAGCTGGCTCTGCACATGGCCGATCGAGGGCTCTGAATAGGGAGGAAGAGGCTGGGAGCCAGGCAGGGGTAGGGTCACACAGGTGGGAATTCTCATGACATTGTAGGAAATGTAAATGTTGGTCTCAGATAGAAACACGAATCAGAACCACTTGGAAGACTTGTTAAAACACAGATCGCAGGACCCCACCCCCAGAGTTTTTGAGTGAGTAGGGCTGGGAATTTGCATTTCTAACATATTCCTGGGTGATGTGCTGCTGCTTCTGGTCCTAGGGCCACACTCTGAGTACAGTGTTTCTCCCTACTTACCATATATTTAAATGACCTGGGAAGTTTTTAAAACTATGGATGCATAGGGGCGCCTGGGTGGCTCAGTAGGTTGAAGCCTCTGCCTTCGGCTCAGGTCCTGATCCCAGGGTCCTGGGATCGAGTCCCGCATTGGGCTGTCTGCTCAGCAGGGAGCCTGCTTCCCCCTCTCTCTCTGCCTGCCTCTCTGCTTACTTGTGATCTCTGTCAAATAAATGAGTAAAATCTTAAACAAAACAAAACAAAACAAAACTATGGACGCATATATCCTACCTTTTGGGATTCTGATTTAATTGGTTTGTGCTCTCTGGGTGATTCCAGACTTTAAAACCCCTGCTTTAGACTCAGACCACATTTTTTTTTTTAAAAACAAAATGTATCCTAAAATTTACATATAATAAAAGTGATTCTTTTTGGTATTCAGGTCAATGAATTTTGATAAATATGTAGAGCCGTTTGACAAATATATAGAGTCACCATCACAATCAAGATATGATCCCATCGCTCTGCAAAATTCCCTTATGCTGTCCCTTTGAAGTCAACTTGTCTCCCACCCTTGACCCCTGGCAACCACTGATCTGGTTGTGCCTGTTCCAGGATATCTAAATCCAAATGGAACCATATGGTATGTTGCCTTTTAAGTCTGGCTTCTCTCACTCAGTGTGATGTATTTGAGATTTTTGCTGTTGAGTAGTCTACTGTATGAGAGTGCCGGTTTGTTTGATTGTACCAACTAAAGGATATTTAGGTTGTTTATAGTTCTTGGATATTATGCATGAAGCTTCCATAAACATCCATGCACAGATTTTTGTGTGACCATAAGTGTCCACTTCTCTAGGACAGATACCTAGAAATGGGATTGCTGAGCCTTATGGTAAGTTTATGTTTATGTTTAATTTATTTTTTAAAAAGATTTTATTTATTTATTTGACAGACAGATCACAAGTAGGCAGAGAGGCAGGCAGAGAGAGAGGAGGGAGCAGGCTCCCTGCTGAGCAGAGAGCCTGATGTGGGGCTCGATCCCAGGACCCTGGGATCATGACCTGAGCTGAAGGCAGAGGCTTAACCCACTGAGCCACCCAGGCGCTCCTATGTTTATGTTGAATTTTATAAGTAACTGCCAACTGTTTTCCCAACTGGCTGTGCCATTTTTTAGTTTCTGCCAGAGAGGAGTCAAGATGGCGGAGAAGTAGCAGGCTGAGACTACTTCAGGTAGCGGGAGATCAGCTAAATAGCTTATCTAAAGATTGCAAACACCTACAAATCCAACGGGAGATTGAAGAGAAGAAGCACAGCAATTCTAGAAACAGAAAATCAACCACTATCTGAAAGGTAGGACTGGCGGAAAAGTGAATCCAAAGCGACGGGAAGATAGACCACGGAGGGAGGGGCCGGCTCCCGGCGAGCGGCAGAGCAACGGAGCAAAATCAGGACTTTTAAAAGTCTGTTCCGCTGAGGGACATCGCTCCAGAGGCTTAACTGGAGTGAAGCCCAGGCGGGGTCAGCGTGGCCTCAGGTCCCGCAGGGTCGCAGAAGGATCGGGGGTGTCTGAGTGTCGCAGAGCTTACCGATATTGGAGCGGGGAAGCCGGCTACAGAGACAGAGCCGAGGAGTGAGCTCTCAGCTCGGGGTTGCCTTGAACTGGTCGCAGGCTCGGTCAGCTCGGAGTGCGGCCGGAGGCCAGGGTGACGGGAGTCATTGGGCGCTGTTCTCTGAGGGCGCACTGAGGAGTGGGGCCCCGGGCTCTCGGCTCCTCCGGGCCGGAGACCGGGAGGCCGCCATCTTCATTCCCGTCCTCCGGAACTCTACAGAAAGCGCTCAGGGAACAAAAGCTCCCGAAAGCGAACCCGAGCGGATTACCCCGGGTAAGGGCGGTGCAACTCCGCCTGGGGCAAAGACGCTTGAGAATCACTACAACAGGCCCCTCCCCCAGAAGATCAACAAGAAACCCAGCCAGGACCAAGTTCACCTACCGAGGAGTGCAGTTTCAATACCAAGGAGAGCGGCGGAATTCCAGAGGAGGAGAAAGCAAAGCCTGGAACTCATGGCTTTCTCCCCATGATTTTTTTTTTTTTAATTTTTTTTTTTTAAAGATTTTATTTATCTATTTGACAGAGAGATATCACAAGTAGATGGAGAGGCAGGCAGAGAGAGAGAGAGAGGGAAGCAGGCTCCCCGCCGAGCAGAGAGCCCGATGCGGGCCTCGATCCCAGGACCCTGAGATCATGACCCGAGCCGAAGGCAGCGGCTTAACCCACTGAGCCACCCAGGCGCCCATCCCCATGATTTTTTAGCCTTGCAGTTAATTTAATTTTTTTTTCTTTTTCAATTTTTTTTCTTTTTCTCTTCTTCTGCTAAAATTTTTTTAACTTTTACCGTTTTCTTTTTTAACATTTTTTAAATAGTTTATCTAATATATATATATTTTTTTCCTCTTTTTATATTTTTTCTTTATCGGCTTTCTTTTTTTAAATAGTTTCTTTCTTTTTTTTTTTTTTTTTTTCTTTTTGAACCCCTTTTTATCACCTTTCTCCCCCCTCACAATTTGGGATCTCTTCTGATTTGGCTAAAACATATTTTCCTGGGGTTGTTGCCACCCTTTTAGTATTTTACTTGCTCCTTCATAAACTCTTATCTGGACAAAATGACAAGGCGGAAAAATTCACCACAAAAAAAAGAACAAGAGGCAGTACCAAAGGCTAGGGACCTAATCAATACAGACATTGGTAATATGTCAGATATAGAGTTCAGAATGACGATTCTCAAGGTTCTAGCTGGGCTTGAAAAAGGCATGGAAGATATTAAAGCAACCCTCTCGGGAGATATAAAAGCCCTTTCTGGAGAAATAGTTTCTGCCAGAAATGTATGAAAGTTCCTGTGGCTGCGTATCCTTGCTGGTACTTGGTATTGCCAGATTATGCAGGAGGGACGCATTCTGACAGATGTATAACATCTCCTTGTGGTTTTAACTTCATGTCTCTAGTGAATGATTATGTTGAGGACAGTTTCATGTGTTTATTTGCTATTTAAGGACCTTCTGTGATCCATTTCCCCTTTTACTTTTTATTTTTTAAAGTAGGTTCCACGCCCAGTCTGGAGGCCAACGTGGGGCTCAAACTCATGACCCTAAGATCAAGACCTAAGCTAAGATCAAGAGTTGGCCATCTGGGGCTCCTGGGTGGCTCAGTGGGTTAAAGCCTCTGCTTTCGGCTCAGGTCATGATCTCAGGGTCCTGGGATTGAGCCTTACATCAGGCTCTCTGCTCCGCGGGGAGCCTGCTTCCTCCCCTCTCTCTCTGCCTGCCTCTCTGCCTACTTGTAATCTCTGTTTGTCAAATAAATAAATAAAATCTTAAAAAAAAAAAAGAGTTGGGCATTTAACCAATTGAACCACCCAGGTACCCCTGATCTGTTTCTCCTTTTAATTCTATCAGTTTTTGCCTCATATATTTTGATGCTCTGTTGTTAGGTACACACACATTTAGGGTTGTTGTCTTCTTAGAGAATTGACCCTCTTATTATCTCTTTTATCATGTCTTTATCCTTGGTCAAGACCCTTGTTCTAAAGTCTACTTTTTCTGATATGAATATAGCCACTAAAGCTTTTGAAAGTTAACATTTGCATGGTATATATTTCTCCATCATTTTAACTGTAATCCACCTCTGTAATTGCATTTAAATAAGTTTTTTGTACATAGCATATTGTTGGCTCTTTAAAAAAAATAAAGTCTGACAGTCTTTATTTTTTAATTGCATGTTTAAGCCATTTACATTTTATATGTTTGGTTTAATGTTCGACATTTTCTTACTTGTTTTCTGTTTGTCTTCTTTGTTTTTGTTTCCTTTAGCCTCCCATCCAGTGTTAACAGTTGTCATGTGTATTGTATGTACTTACATTGAAAACTACCAGATAATGTTATAATTTTTGTAGCCAATGGCCATAAATATTTTATTTTTTAGAGATTTTATTTATTTGTCAGAGAGACAAGCAGGGGGAGTGGTAGGCAGAGAGAGAACCAGGCTCCCTGCTGAGTAAGGAGCCCAGTGCAGGACTTGATCCTGGGACTCTGGGATCATAACCTGAGCCAAAGGCAGAAGCTTAACCTACTGAGCCACCCAGGCATCCCAGTCATAAATATTTTAATGACTTTAAGAGGAAAATTTTGTCTGTTATACTTACACAGATTTCTCATTTCTGTTGTTTTTATTTGTGTAGTTCCAATATTCCTCTGATAACACGTCTCTCTTGCCTTCCATGTCTGGTAATGGTTCTTTTCTTTCAGCACTTAAAGATCGTTGTCTACTGTTTTCTGTCCTCTGCTGTTTCTGGGGAGAGATCTGCAGTCATTTGTTCACTAAATGTAATCTGTTGATCTTCTGGCTGATTCTTTAAGACATGATCTTTGTTTTGCTTTGTTTTATTTTTCAGCAGTTTGATTATGTTGTGTTGAGTATTTTTTTTTCTTCAAGTTTATGAAGTTTGGGGTTCATCTGAGCTTCTTGAATTTGTAAATTTATGTGTTTCATTAAATTTGGAAAATCTTCAGTCATTATGTATTCAAATACATTTTCTTTCTGCATTAGTCTTTTTCTCCTTTTCTTCTGGGACTCCAAGGTAGTGAATGTTAGACTTTTGATACAGTCCTGAGGGTTCCTGAGAGTTCTTTTCTTTTTTTTTTTTTCCCAGTCATGTTTTCTCTCTATTCTCAGACTGAATAATTTCTATGGATCTATCTAAAACTTCCTGACCCTTTCCTATGTCATTCTGCTAATAAGCCCACCTAATACATCTTTCACATTATGCATTATATTTTTCAGACCTAAAGTTTCCACTTGGTTCTTTTTAATAAAAATTTCTATTTCTCTGCTGAGAACATTTATCCTTTTATTCATTTCAACAATATTTTACCTTTACAGTGTGGTTTTGGAGCATGGCTATAGTAGCTGTTTTAAAGTTATTATCTGATCATTCTAACACCTGAGTCATCTTGGGGGTACCAGGGAGTGATTGATTATCTTTTCCTTTGACAGTTGGTCAGATTTTTTTTTCTCAGTTTTTATCATGTTGAGCAATTTGGGCTTGTAGCCTGGATATTTTGAATATTATATTGCATAATTCTGAGTCCTGTTGAAATCCTCTGGAGAACGTTGATTACTTTTGTTTTTTTAGCATGCAGTCAACTCCATTGGGTTTGGAGTGGGCAGTCTGGCCCACATTCTGTGGGCTGTGAATCCAATGTCAGTTCATTTTTTAGCACTTTTGCTATGTTATTTGGGTCTTCCCTGCACATGTGCCACTTAGGGATTCATCTGGAGCTTGGCCAGGCCTCAAAGCCTTTGATACGTTTTGGGTCTGTTCCACACACATGCATGTCAGGCTTGTATTGATTCAGACGTAGAATTAGGGAATCCATTTCTTCAACTCTCTGTTCTCTGGGATCACCGCCATTGAGATGGTCATATGATTTTTCTTTTATTCTATTAATGTAGTGTATCACATTTGTTGATTTACGTATGTTGAACCATCTTTGTATCCCAGGGATAAATCCCACTTGGTCATAGTGTATGATCCAGTTAATGTGCTGTTGAATTCAGTTTGCTAATGTTTTGTTGAGCATTTTTGTGTCTATATTCATTAGGGATATTGGTCTGTAGTTTCCTTGTAGCTATTTTTTTTTAAATTAAAAAAATTTTTTTTAAATTTTATTTATTTACTTGTCAGAGAGAGAGAAAGCACAAGCAGGGAGGGCAGCAGTCAGAGGGAGAAGCAGGCTTTCTGCTGAGCAGGGAGCCCAATGCAGGGCTCCATCCCAGGACCCTGGGATCATGACCTGAGCCGCAGGCAAACATTAAACAGACTGAGCTGCCCAGGCATCCCCCTTGTGGTGATCTTATCTGACTTTATTATCAGGGTAAGGCTAGCCTTATAAAATGAGTTTGGAAGTGTTCCTTCCTCTTTGATTTTTTTTTTTTTGGAAGAGTTAGTGAATAATTGGCATTAATTATTCTTTAAATGTTTGCTAGATTTCACTAGGGAAAGCCTCTGGCTCTGGGCTTTTATTTGTTGGGAGTTATTTTTATTCTGACTCATTCTTCTTACTCGTTATTGGTTTGTTCAGATTCTTCTATTTCTTCATGATTCAGTCTTCGTAGGTTGTGCATTTTTAGAGCTTTATCCATTTCTTTATACAGTTTATTGGCATATGATTGCTCATAGTAGTCTCTTATGATCTTTTCTATCTGTGCTATCAGTTGTAATGTCTCCTCTTTCCATTCTGATTATATTTCTTTTAATCTTGTCTCTTTTCCCCTTAACCTAGCTAAAGGTTTGTCAACTTTATCTTTTCAAAAAACCAGCTCATAGTATTGTTGATTTTTTTCTGTTGTTTTTCTGGTCCCATTTCACTTATTTCTGCTCTGATCTTTGTTATTTTCTTCCTTCTGCTAGCTTCAGGCTTAGTATTTCCTTCTTTTCTGAGTTCTTTGAGGTATAAAGTTAGATTCTTTATTTGAGATCTTTCTTTTCCTTAATGTAGACATCTGTCACTATAAACTTCTCTTTTATTTTATTTTTTATTTTTTGGGAAGAGAGAGTGCTCACTTGAGTGAGTTGGGGATTGGGGAGGGAGGGCAGGGAGAATGGAAAAGAGAGAATCTTAAGGAGGCTCCATGCTCAGTGTGCAGCCCAATGTGGGGCTTGATCCCACAACCCTGAGATCATGACCTGAGCCGAAATCAAGAGTCAGATGCTTAACCAACTGAGACACCCAAGTGCCCCAAAACTTCTTGTTTAAAATTGCTTTTGTTGCATGGCATAAGTTTTGGGATGTTGTGTTTCCATTTTCAGTTATTTTGTTTCATTTGTGGTTTTTAGATTTTCCTTTTGATTTCTTTTTTGACCCACTGGTTGCTCAGGAGTGTTTCATTTAATTTCCACGTATTTGTGAATTTTTCAGTTTTCCTCCTGTTAGTAATTTCTAGTTCCATACCATCATGGTCAGAGAAGATACTTGGTATAATTTCAAACTTCTTAAGATTTTAGTTTATTTACTCTCAATTTTAATCTTACTAAGACTTATTTTGTGACCTATAATATTATCTACCCTGGGGAGTATTCGGTGTATGCTTGAGAAGAATGTATATTCCACTGCTATTGGATGGAATGTCCTGTATATATTTATCAGGTCCATTTGTTCCAAAGTGCAGTTCAAGTCCAATGTCTCCCTATTGATTTTCTGTCTAGATGATCTATCCAGTGTTGAAATGTGGGTATTACAGTCTTCTACTATTATTGTATTATTGTCTATTTTTCCCTTCAGATCTGTTAGTATTTGCTTAATGTATTTAAGTGTTCTGATGTTGGGTACATATTTATTTATGATTGTTAAATCTTCTTGATGAATTGATCCCTTTATCATTATTTAATGACCTTTTTATGTCTCTTGTTCCAGTTCTTGGCTTAAGACCCATTTTGTCTGATATAAATACAGTGACCCCTGCAGTCTTTTGGTTTCTGCTTACAGAGAATGTCTTTTCCCATCCCTTCACTTTGAGTCTATGTGTGTTCTTAAAGCTGAAGTGAGTCCCTTAGGGGCAGTGTATAGTCGGGTCTTGTTTTTTAATCCAGGGATGGCTATTTTAATATACCCTAGCTGGTCTGGCTCTCCCAGTGTTGCCACTTCTCCTCCTCTCACCACAGCTTCCTTTATAGAAAGCTTTGAGTCCTCTTGGGGCTGGGTGGTCAGTTTTGTGCCACACCCAATTTTCTGCTGTGTTTCTTCCACAGAATCTGTGACTCAAAACTGGACATAGACCCTAGATCCTCTTCCCCTTGGGATAAGTTCCAGGACTTCCTAAGGCAGCCATTATCAGCATGTGTGTGTGTGTGTGTGTGTGTGCGCGCACGCGCACACATGTGTGTGTAGTATTATCAACATCTAGCTTTCTAATAATAAACCTTTACATCATCGAAGTCAAAGGGGACCCAGACCCAGAGGTCTTTACGTAAATAGGGTATCCCTCCAGTTTCTGGGGTGGGCATGCAAGAATGGCCCGAGTATGAACCTTGTGACACATAGTTATATAGATTGTATCATGTAGAGTTTTATCTTCCATTTTCCCCACCCTCATTGCTTGTAAATGGTCCTTTTTGGCCTGGTTTGCTTACCTCTGCTTGTACAGATTCTAATCTTCCCAGAGGGGGTGGAATTGTTATTACACGGATGTTTTAGGATCCGTACGGGTGAGGATGCTCTGAATATATACCCCATTGTGGAAGTGACAGTTTGAGTGAGGAAGTGAGTAGACCTGCAATAGCATTCTCCTGTACCCAGGAGCTCCCGTGAGCTGTGATGGAAAGAGCAGTGTGAGTGTTGTTACACACCCAGAGAGGAGCCATTTCAACTCCCTTTGTGAGTGGCCTTTGCTGGTACCTCTGCCATTGGCTACTCCTCAAGTTGGGGAGGTTTTTGTTCAGGAAGGAGGGAAGAGGTATGGAGGAATTCCCCTTTTTATTGTTCCAGAGCTGTTAGCTCAAAGAGGGGAGTATTTGTATGCTGGTCACAGGCCCAGGCAGATGGAAACTTTCTGAGGCACCTGTTTTCCAGCTGTTTGCACCCCCTATGGAGGCCAGAATGGATGTGAGTAGATATAAAAATTCCACAAACTCTATTTAGGATGTTAGTAAGTAGCCAAGTAGAATACTTGTTTAAAGAAAACCAGTGCCCAGGGAAGTTTATATATATGTCACATTTTGCCCAAGGTGTATGTATTAATCTTGTAGTTGAAGGAGTGAATTGGTATTGATCTGATATGATACTGTATTCAGAGTTCCCTAGGCCTATTTTCCATTTGGAGTGAAATCAAGAAGATTAGGACACGAGCCTTGATGCTTTTTCTGTTCTGTGTCTTGTAAAAGACAAACCCCTTGTGTTTTGGGATGATATCATTTTCTTTTTGGGAGAAGAGTAGGAGATTAGTATTTGTCTCTCACCTTAAAGTCTGGCTTTTGATTTAATTATCCCATAGAAGTAATCTTTTAGTAGGACCTTCTTTCATAGCTTTAATGCCATTTCTGATTTTGCCTCTATGGGCAGGGCCTGCGGTTCCTCTGAGTGTTCAATTAGGATGACTTACGAGAACAAAGTGGGGGAAGTGGCATTGGATATCATACCAAAGCCATTTGTGCTATCAAATAATGACGGCTCTTTTCTAGAAACACATAATTACGTTTGGAATTCAGGATAACATTCTCCTGTATTTCAAAATCCAGGCCACAAACAGATAAAATATCAGGGGAAAGAAAATGCTTTTGATGTGTCAGAATTCATTTATTTTCCAACTTGTAATGCTTTGTCTTACGTATGTGAATGAGCACTTATCAAAACATAAGAAGCTTATTATTCAAATATTCCATTCTGAACAGTTGTCCAAATTCAGTTTAATATGGCCTATTAACATGAAGAATGTTGAGAAAGGATCCCAAGTAGATTTTAGGAGGTGATTAGAAAACTAAATTAGGCTTTGTTCCTAAATATTTAAAAAATATTTACTTAAGTTATAAAAGTAATATACAAACAGATACATCATGTAAAAAAGCAAACAGTATGTTCTTAAATACTTAACAGCATTGGGGCAAAAATCCCTCTCTGAAGGAAATTTGGGAATCTCTCTTTTCATGGCTAATAAGCTTGATTTGGCATTTTTTGCAGTAAAATAATTTGCAGCTGCCCATTAAAATATATAATTTATTTTTTAGGATTTGCTGCTTTTAAATATTTTGCATGTGGCTTGCTCTCTTTAGTAAGAGGAAAATTTGTAATGCACTTTCCTAAAGTGTAGCACTTCTTTTCTGCTCATTAACTTGTCTGTTTTTATGCTTTGCCTTGTTGAATCAATCATGGTGGGGCTTTCACCACAAAAAAAAGAACAAGAGGCAGTACCAAAGGCTAGGGACCTAATCAATACAGACATTGGTAATATGTCAGATCTAGAGTTCAGAATGACGATTCTCAAGGTTCTAGCCGGGCTCGAAAAAGGCATGGAAGATATTAGAGAAACCCTCTCGGGAGATATAAAAGCCCTTTCTGGAGAAATAAAAGAACTAAAATCTAACCAAGTTGAAATAAAAAAAGCTATTAATGAGGTGTAATCAAAAATGGAGGCTCTCACTGCTAGGATAAATGAGGCAGAATAAAGAATTAGCGATATAGAAGACCAAATGACAGAGAATAAAGAAGCTGAGCAAAAGAGGGACAAACAGCTACTGGACCATGAGGGGAGAATTCGAGAGCTAAGTGACACCATAAGATGAAACAACATTAGAATAATTGGGATTCCAGAAGAAGAAGAAAGAGAGGGGGGAGCAGAAGGCATATTGGAGAGAATTATTGGAGAGAATTTCCCCAATATGGCAAAGGGAACAAGCATCAAAATCCAGGAGGTACAGAGAACCCCCCCCCCCCAAGTCAATAAGAATAGGTCCACACCCCATCACCTAATAGTAAAATTTACAAGTCGTAGTGACAAAGAGAAAATCCCGAAAGCAGCCCGGGAAAAGAAGTCTGTAACATACAATGGTAAAAATATTAGATTGGCAGCAGACTTCTCCACAGAGACCTGGCAGGCCAGAAAGAGCTGGCATGATATATTCAGAGCACTAAACGAGAAAAACATGCAGCCAAGAATACTATATCCTGCTAGGCTATCATTGAAAATAGAAGGAGAGATTAAAAGCTTCCAGGACAGGGACGCCTGGGTGGCTCAGTGGGTAAAGCCACTGCCTTTGGCTCAGGTCATGATCTCAGGGTCCTGGGATCGAGCCCCACATCGGGCTCTCTGCTCAGCGGGGAGCCTGCTTCCCTCTCTCTCTCTCTCTGCCTGCCTCTCTGCCTACGTGTGATCTCTGTCAAATAAATAAATAAAATCTTTAAAAGCTTCCAGGACAAACAAAAACTGAAAGAATTTGCAAACACCAAACCGGCTCTACAGGAAATATTGAAAGGGGTCCTCTAAGCAAAAAGAGACCCTAAAAGTAGTAGATCAGAAAGGAACAGAGACAATATACAATAACAGTCACCTTACAGGCAATACAATGGCACTAAATTCATATCCCTCAAGAGTTACCCTGAATGTTAATGGGCTAAATGCCCCAATCAAAAGACACAGGGTATCAGAATGGATAAAGAAACAAAACACATCTATATGTTGCCTAAAAGAAACTCATTTTAGACCCAAAGACACCTCCAGATTTAAAGTGAGGGGGTGGGAAAGAATTTACCATGCGAATGGACATCAGAAGAAAGCAGGAGTGGCAATCCTTATAGCAGATCAATTAGATTTTAAGCCAAAGACTATAATAAGAGATGAGGAAGGACACTATATCATACTCAAAGGAACTGTCCAACAAGAAGATCTAACAATTTTAAATATCTATGCCCCTAACGTGGGAGCAGCCAACTATATAAACCAATTAATAACAAAATCAAAGAAACACATCAACAATAATACAATAATAGTAGGGGACTTTAACACTCCCCTCACTGAAATGGACAGATCATCCAAGCAAAAGATCAACAAGGAAATCAAGGCCTTAAATTACACACTGGACCAGATGGATATCACAGATATATTCAGAACATTTCATCCCAAAGCAACAGAATACACATTCTTCTCTAGTGCACATGGAACATTCTCCAGAATAGATCACATTCTTGGTCCTAAATCAGGTCTCAAACACTATCAAAAGATTGGGATCATTCCCTGCATATTTTCAGACCACAATGCTCTGAAGCTAGAACTCAATAACAAGAGGAAATTTGGAAAGAACCCAAATACATGGAGACTAAACAGCATCCTTCTAAAGAATGAATGGGTCAGCCAGGAAATTAAAGAAGAACTGAAATAATTCATGGAAACAAATGATAATGAAAACACAACGGTTCAAAATCTGTGGGACACAACAAAGGCAGTCCTGAGAGGAAAATATATAGCGGTACAAGCCTTTCTCAAGAAACAAGAAAGGTCTCAGGTATACAACCTAACCCTACACCTAAAGGAGCTGGAGAAAGAACAAGAAAGAAACCCTAAACCCAGCAGGAGAAGAGAAATTATAAAGATCAGAGCAGAAATCAATGAAATAGAAACCAAAAAAACAATAGAGCAAATCAACAAAACTAGGAGCTGGTTCTTTGAAAGAATTAATAAGATTGATAAACCCCTGGCCAGACTTATCAAAAAGAAAAGAGAAAGGACCCAAATAAATAAAATCATGAATGAAAGAGGAGAGATCACAACGAACACCAAAGAAATACAGACAATTATAAGAACATACTATGAGCAACTCTATGCCAACAAATTTGACAATCTGGAAGAAATGGATGCGTTCCTAGAGTCATATAAACTACCACAACTGAACCAGGAAGAAATAGAAAACCTGAACAGACCCATAACCAGTAAGGAGATTGAAATAGTCATCAAAATCTCCAAACAAATAAAAGCCCAGGGCCAGACGGCTTCCTGGGGGAATTCTACCAAACATTTAAAGAAGAACTAATTCCTATTCTCCTGAAACTGTTCCAAAAAATAGAAATGGAAGGAAAACTTCCAAACTCATTTTATGAGGCCAGCATCACCTTCATCCCAAAACCAGACAAGGATCCCATCAAAAAAGAGAACTACAGACCAATATCCTTGATGAACGCAGATGCGAAAATTCTCACCAAAATACTAGCCAATAGGATTCAACAGTACATTAAGAGGATTATTCACCATGACCAAGTGGGATTTATTCCAGGGCTGCAAGGTTGGTTCAACATCCGCAAATCAATCAATGTGATACAACACATTAATAAAGGAAAGAACAAGAACCATATGATACTCTCAATAGATGCTGAAAAAGCATTTGACAAAGTACAACATCCCTTCCTGATCAAAACTCTTCAAAGTGTAGGGATAGAGGGCACATACCTCAATATTATCAAAGCCATCTATGAAAAACCCACTGCAAATATCATTCTCAATGGAGAAAAACTGAAAGCTTTTCCTCTAAGGTCAGGAACATGGCAGGGATGTCCATTATCACCACTGCTATTCAACATAGTACTAAAAGCCCTAGCCTCAGCAATCAGACAACAAAAGGAAATTAAAGGCATCCAAATCGGCAAAGGAGAAGTCAAACTATCACTCTTCACAGATGATATGATACTCCATGTGGAAAACCCAAAAGACTCCACTCCAAAACTGCTAGAACTTGTAGAGGAATTCAGTAAAGTGTCAGGATATAAAATCAATGCACAGAAATCAGTTGCATTTCTCTACACCAACAACAAGACAGAAGAAAGAGAAATTAAGGAGTCAATCCCATTTACAATTGCACCCAAAACTATAAGATACCTAGGAATAAACCTAACCAAAGAGACTAAGAATCTATACTCAGAAAACTATAAAGTACTCATGAAAGAAATTGAGGAAGACACAAAGAAATGGAAAAATGTTCCATGCTCCTGGATTGGAAGAATAAATATTGTGAAAATGTCTATGCTACCTAAAGCAATCTACACATTTAATGCAATTCCTATCAAAGTACCATCCATTTTTTTCAAAGAAATGGAACAAATAATCCTAAAATTTATATGGAACCAGAAAAGACCTCGAATAGCCAAAGGAATATTGAAAAAGAAAGCCAAAGTCGGTGGCATCACAATTCCAGACTTCAAGCTCTATAACAAAGCTGTCATCATCAAGACAGCATGGTACTGGCACAAAAACAGACACATAGATCAATGGAACAGAATAGAGCGCCCAGAAATAGACCCTCAACTCTATGGTCAACTCATCTTCGACAAAGCAGGAAAGAATGTCCAATGGAAAAAAGACAGCCTCTTCAATAAATGGTGTTGGGAAAATTGGACAGCCACATGCAGAAAAATGAAATTGGATCATTTCCTTATAGCACACACGAAAATAGACTCAAAGGGGGTGAAGGACCTCAATGTGAGAAAGGAATCCATCAAAATCCTTGAGGAGAACACAGGCAGCAACCTCTTCGACCTCAGCTGCAGCAACATCTTCCTAGGAACTTCGCCAAAGGCAAGGGAAGCAAGGGCAAAAATGAACTATTGGGATTTTATCAAGATCAAAAGCTTTTGCACAGCAAAGGAAACAGTTAACGAAACCAAAAGACAACTGACAGAATGGGAGAAGATATTTGCAAACGACATATCAGATAAAGGGCTAGTGTCCAAAATCTATAAAGAACTTAGCAAACTCAACACCCAAAGAACAAATAATCCAATCAAGAAATGGGCAGAGGACATGAACAGACATTTCTGCAAAGAAGACATCCAGATGGCCAACAGACACATGAAAAAGTGCTCCATATCACTCGGCATCAGGGAAATACAAATCAAAACTACAATGAGATATCACCTCACACTAGTCAGAACAGCTAAAATTAACAAGTCAGGAAATGACAGATGCTGGCGAGGATGCGGAGAAAGGGGAACCCTCCTACACTGTTGGTGGGAATGCAAGCTGGTGCAACCACTCTGGAAAGCAGCATGGAGGTTCCTCAAAATGTTGAAAATAGAACTACCCTATGACCCAGCAATTGCACTGCTGGGTATTTACCCTAAAGATACAAACGTAGTGATCCGAAGGGGCACGTGCACCCAAATGTTTATAGCAGCAATGTCTACAATAGCCAAACTATGGAAAGAACCTAGATATCCATCAACAGATGAACGGATAAAGAAGATGTGGTATATATACACAATGGAATACTGTGCAGCCATCAAAAGAAATGAAATCTTGCCATTTGCGACGACGTGGATGGAACTAGAGGGTATCATGCTTAGCGAAATAAGTCAATCGGAGAAAGACAACTATCATATGATCTCCCTGATATGAGGGAGAGGAGATGTAACATGGGGGGTTAAGGGGGTAGGAGAAGAGTAAATGAAACAATATGGGATTGAGAGGGAGACAAACCATAAGTGACTCTTAATCTCACAAAACAAACTGAGGGTTGATGGGGGGAGGGGGATTGGGAGGGAGGGTGGGGTTATGGACATTGGGGAGGGTATGTGCTATGGTGAGTGCTGTGAAGTGTGTAAACCTGGTGATTCACAGACCTGTACCCCTGGGGATAAAAATATATGTTTATAAAAAATAAAATAAAAAAAATAGAAAATTCCATGTAAATTATATACCTCACATGAGAGTTTCTTGGGTGAGAGATTCTTGGGAAGAATTATAGTTCCCTACAATTCTAAGTAACGTACAAAAAACTATTGAAGTTTTTCCCCTTTTTTCCGTGGAAGTTGACACTGTGGTGAGGGTATCTTGTTTGACTTGTTTGAAACAGGGACGTTTGACTTGTTAGTAACAGAAGAAAATGTGACCACAGTTTCAAGGACGATTCAATACAGCTTGGCAGCAGACTTTGATAGCTCTCCTGTTATGTTTTTTTGGGTAACATGGATGGAGAAGACAATGAAGATGAAATTTCCAGGAAATAACCCAATCAGGTGTTGCTTAATGGAGTCTACTGTCATTAAAATCCAATTCGATTCATTTGGAGAGTGAAATATCACAATTGCAACTACACCATAATGGCTTTTGGAAGATGGAATTTGTATAAGCTGGGTTAATCCCTTGATCACCAATTCAAATAAAAATAGATAAAACATGAGGAGGTTGGCAGGAGCGAAGGACTGGGAATAGCAATGGTGATGCCAGAAGGTGTCTTTCCTGCCAAAGGGAATTGGCATAGGAAAGAGTCTCTGAGCCCAAATCCTGGAAGCCACAAGCTGGTGGAGACGGAAGACAGATTGTCCATGTCCAGCCGGGGAGCTGGAGCTCTGCTGGCCCAGCCAGAGCACAAGTGAACCACCACTCTGACCTGCATCCGTGGCCTTGTATGCAGAAATTTGCATTTCTTTCCATTTAGGGTCTTGCTTTCTGTTAGCGTGCAAGAAATTGAATGGCTTATATGAATAAGTTATATCTTTGGAAAACACAACAGACAGAGTCTCTCTGAGGGGGAGCTACTCCCAGTTTGTGGAAGAGGCCGTTACAATGTATAATTAGAGAGCTGTTCTGTGAATTTTAACTTTATGCCTGGAAATGGCATCCTGGAGTTCTGAAGGGGATAAGAACTACCAAAGTCCTAGTAGACTTTCAGGGCATAACTTCGACATAGGCTACATTAGTGATATTGGCTGGACTGCACTTAACTGTGAGGCTTTTACCTTGGACTGGAAATACTTGACAATCCACAATAATTAGCAGGAATTGGGATGAAATTTGTTTCTGCTTGACAAATTCTTCTAAGCTATTAAAAGTGAAATGGAATTTCAAAAGCACGTTTATATCGTCCTTGATGACAAACTTTTAACTACCTCGCATACAAAAAAATGGCAAAGTATTTACAGTTGTTAAAGGTATTCATTAGAAAAGACCCTACAAGAATTTCTACCAGGCTGTACTTGGTTGCCTGTACATTGGGTAGGATGCTTTTGACTGCAAATTACAAAATGATTTAAACAATACAGATATTTTGCCATCTTACATAACAAAAAGACCTGACATAGGATAGCTTTAGCATTGGTTCCAAAAATCAGCACCTCAAGAACATCCCCTTGGTCTCATATTCTTGTCCATTTTGCCCTTCTCAATGAGCTTGATACCTTCCCCTGGTACCAAGATGGCTGCCAGAGTTCGGGCATCAAAATGGATACAGCCATTTCCAGGAGAAGAATAGTCCCCCTTTGTGTTGCTTTTTATTTTTATTTTTAAGATTTTATTTATTTATTTGACAGACAGACATAGCGAGAGAGGGAATACGGGCATGGGTGAGGGAAAAGCAGACTCCTTGCTGAGCAGGGAGCCTGATTCGGGGCTTGCCCAGAACCTGATCATGACCTGAGCCAAAGGCAGCCACTTAACGACTGAGCCACTCATGCTTTTTAGAATAAAGGAAACACTTCTAGAGACCTCTCAGCTGACTTCCCATCACATTTCATTGGCCAGGAATAGATCATGCTCCCTTCCTAAGTCAGTCAGTAGTGAGGTGAATGGGATCACACTGACTATGTAGATCTATAGAATAATCAGGAGTTATTCCTGGGTCAAATTGGGAAAGAGGTAGATCTCTGAACAAAATCTTACACATACTTACATACATACACACATGTATGCATGGCTATCCGAAAATAACCAACTGCAGGAGCTCTCCAGAAGCAGATACTGAGACAAAGTTTGGAGTGCAAGATGTTATGAGGGTTCAGTTCCTGTGACAGGAAGGGGGAAGAAGTAGGAATGGGGAGGAGAAGCAGATGAACTGGGGTGCAGGCCTGACAGAGCCTTGGCCAAACCAGGAGAGTTCTGGAGCAGTTATTTCCCTGGTGTATCCTGCATTGAGTTGAAATGGCCAGGTTTTTATACCTATCAGATAACTCACCGGATGTGGGCTGCCAGGTGAGACCGCTCTGCAGCTGATCAGAACTGGGGGGTGGTGCACTCCCCACAGCTGGGGGTTCTGGGTGCTAGACCCCCATGTGTGTCACAGCCACCAGTGTCTGGTACAGCCCATTGTGTGCAAATGCATAAGTGTGAAAAAAAATGTAACCATGGTTTAAAAAAGGATCCTATAGTCTCTTCTGGCTGTTAATCAACACTCTTCCTCTTTCTCTTTTTCCAGCCTCAGTTGTTATGAAGCTGCAGGGGATTTACTGTCTATGGTCTCCATGTTTGGATCATGGATGTTTGGAGCTCGAACAGCTCTGGGAGTTCACCTGTTCAGTTAGAGAACCCAGTAAGCTGGGTCAAACAAGCTAAAACCCAGATGAGTTCTGGAACTGAACTTGTAACCTTGCTTGTAGTAGGCATTTAATGAATTGAATTTGAATTGAACTGTTTCAGAATATGAACTGGGGACTAGAACCATGTTCTCCTGACTTCTAATCCAGTGATTTTTGTCTGACCCGTGCTGCTCTCTGTGTGCATACATGCAAGCACGCACAGATGACAGAGAGACAGAGACAGAAAGAGAAAGAGAGTGTGTTCAGGGAGGGACAGAGAGAATTCAAACAGTTTCAGTTGGGCAGTCTGGGATTTGATGATATCATGTATACTTATACGTCAGGCAAATCAGAAATATTTGAAAAATTGGAGACAGCTTTACCTGGTATTCAAATAGGTTTTGTTTTATGGACTGTATTTTGGTCATAAACTCAAAGTTATGTGGGACAGTAGCTACTAAACCCAGCAGATTATTGCCATGGGGCAGTGCAGACCAAGTTGGCTTGATCCTCTGCTTTCTCAAGAAAAGCTGAAGATCTGTATTTTTTTCCAGTGGTATCTCCAAGATTTTTAATGCTGATCCACAAATTTTTGATTAAAAAAAAATTTTTTTTATTACTATGCGGCCAACTTGAAACATGCTAGTTTGCAGACTCGAATCCAGGGGTTCACAATCAGAGGCAATTTTATCCCACCAGGAGACATGTGACAGTGTCTGGATTTATATTTGGTCATCACAGTGGAGTTGGGAATGCTGCTGGCATCCAGAGGCCAGGGATGTTGTTACACATCCTACAATGCACAGGACATTCTCCACAGCAGAGAATGATGTGATCTAAAATGTCGATAGTGCTAAGGTTGAGAAAATCTGCTTAGTCAGTGTGTTAAAGGAAAAAAACAGAAACTGATCCTTTTTTTCACTGGGATATCCTATTTGAAAGTTGGCAGCTTGGACCTGCCTCAGAACAGGGAACAAAAATCTCAGGGCTTCAAAAATCAGTGCCTTTTAAAATGGTTACTGAGGTGCCAGTGGCCAACTAAGCATATGAAAAGATGGTCAACATCACTAATTACCAGATAAATAAGAATCAAAACCACAATAGATACCTCCTCACACCCATTAGGATGATTGCTATTTAAAAAAAATAAGTAAGAAGTGTTGGCTGGGATGTGGAGAAGCTAGAACCCTTGTGCACTTGGCGGGACTAAAATGGTACAACTACCAAGGCAAACATTATGGCAGTTCCTCAAAGAATTAAAATTAGAACTACCATATGATCCAGCAATTCTGCTTCTGGGTATAGATCCCAAAGAATTGAAAGAAAGGTCTTAAGGAGATATTTGTACACCCAGATTCATAGCAGCATTATTCACAATACCCAAGAGGTAGAAGCAACCCGAGTGTCCATTTATGGATGAACGGTTAAAGAAAATATGGTCTATACCTATAGTGAATCCTACACAGCATTAACAAGGAAGGAAATCCTGGCACATGTTACTATGTGGGTGATCCTTGAGGACACTATGCTAAAAGAAATAAACCAGTTAGAAGGACAAAAACACTATCATTCCACTTACATGAAGGTACCTAAAGTAGCCAAATTCATAGATATAGAGGGTAGAAGGATGGTTTCCAGGGACTATAGGAAGGGAGGAGGGAACTTATTGCTTAATGTACAGAGTTTCAGTTATGCAAGAGGAAAAGATTGTGGAGATTTCATTTTATAACAATGTAAATATAGCTAAGACTACTGAACTATACACCTAAAAATGGTCAAGGTGGTAAATTTGTGGTATGTATTTTTTAGCTGTAATAAAAAAAGGCAACAGAGCTGAAAAATAATCTACCAATAGAAATTCTAATCTCATTGTATGTGATATTGGTTATGCCAAGATATTTTTGAAAAACAAACACAAAAACAAACAAAATGCATTGTTTGTAGAGACTGTGGTCACATTTTTCTCTGCATTTCAAGAGAGAAACATCTAACATCTATCTGGTTGAGTGACAGGTGGTCAGAATTACAGGGGTTATCAGGGCTTCTAGCCTCCCAGACCCCTTAGGGTCCAGTGTTCCGAGGAACTCATGTGATCAGATCACCCAAGAGTCTCCTGCTCTGAACAGCTGGTGGGATGACTCCCCCTTTCTGGTGGACAGAAAAACTATCATTGTTATGTATCCCTCCCCACTCCGTGGTGAGAATGATACTAACTCTATACTCTGAGACTTCTAGAAGTTGGCTTTCTAAAGTCTCTCTCTCTCTAAACAAAATTTCTGCTGTATGTCTTAAATACCTATTCTGAAATCAATTACAATGTTTGTAGACAGTGAATTTAGGAGGCCATTCCTGTTGCCTGAGTGAATGGAGAGGAAGGTGGGGTAGAGGGGAGTATTTCATGCCCATACTCAGGTTGTCTCTTTTGCCCTACTATGAGCTCTTTGAGGCAGGGTCTATTTCTTCATTTTGTGCCACCAGGCTTGGCTGGCCCATGCTCCAAGAGGAGCCACCAAGAAAGGGTTTGAATCAAGGAATAAATGAACGAGGGGATGACTTGATCTCTTTGTTTCTTCCCACCTCTAAAATAGGATTAACAATTCTTAGGGGTGACCACAGGCAAAATTGTGACTTAAATTAAGTTTTCCTCCATTCCCTTCCTCCGTTCCCATTTTCTTCCCCTACTAAAAACTGCTCTCGGGAGATGCTCACCTGTGGTTTTGCCCTGCATTACACACTGGCCAGTGGGTTATCTTTCCAAAGGCTATTTGCTTCTTAAGCCTTATCTGCATTGTGGAACGGAAGGGCTCTTTGTGAGAGGGATTTTCAGGTGCAGTTGGCCAGGAGGGATTCTCTGAGGCTGGCGGGCCCATCCTGGGCCCCCAGATGCGTTGAGTACATAATCTGCTTTGCTTACACTGAGGGCTGTCCCTGATAATCCCTGCTCCACCTGCATCACCAGGCTGTCAGGAGGATAAAGTGGGATGATAGATGGAAGAGCACTTTGAAAAGTTAAAAGCTCCTCACAAACGCAGATTGTTATTGTAATTAATCCACAATGTCAGAGAGGCACTCTTCTTGAAGGGTCCCATCCCACAGGAGATGGGGGGGGATTTGGAGGGAGGTACCATTTATTGGTTTCTTGTTCTTAGAGCAACAAAATTTCCCCTCCCTCACCAGTGTGCACTGAGTGAATAGGATGAAAAGTTGTTTTAAAAATCAGCATGGATTAGAGGCTTCCCCCTCCCCCTCCAGAGCCTCTAAAAACTATAAACTTTGTTTTGTCATGTTCATTGCCAAATGACAGGGAGCCAATAGCCTTAATTTTTCTCTCTGTTCCCACATCTCTTTCTCTACCCTCTCACCTCCCTTAATTATTTTAGAACAAGTCTCAGCTTGGAGTTGATCTTCGACTTCTGGAAAGGTGAATTGGTTCCTACGTATTTGGCTTGGCTGAATGAAAGGAGGAGGGCTTGCTTCTGCAGGAAAAAGAGAGGGGTGCAAGCTGGGGGGAATTTGGGGAGCTAGGGGGAGACAGGGGCTTTAGTGCAAGTTTGAGCACTCTCTCCCCTGACCAGCTCTTCTGTCTTCTGTTTGCAGGTCGTCAGCCCTTGCTGGGTTGGGGGTGGGGGAATGTCTGGAGAGAGGGCTTGAGGCCTTTGGTCCTGGTTCTGATTAGGATTCTGACTGCTGGTCAGATTTCATTAAATACGGGGCCGTTTGCTGGAAAATAAATCATGAAGCAGGCAAGAGCTTGCTGGTGGTGATTTGTTGTCTTAGAGGAAGGTAGCTGTTTCCACTGTTTTCAGGTGGAAGGGGGAAGGTCCTGCTGCCTTTGCCTCATTGCTGGCTGTTTTCATCATTTTCTTGGAGGAGGCTTGTACATGGTGGAGTATTAGCCAGAGGTCATGTGTTGGCTGGAGTTCCTGGGGCTTGGTTGGGCAGCACAGGAAAACCCTGGGTCGGGGTCACTGAGATCCCATCTTATGTCCTATCAGACAGCAGGCAAGGTGAACACTACTATTTCTTGAGAACAGCCCCAGCTGTGAAGGGCCTCTCCTGGCAGTTATCTGGGGATGTGGGCAGGCCAAGGAAAAATGGCTCTGTTTCTGGGTGAGGCATAGGAAAAACTATCTTCAGAACCTTCAAGGGTTTTGCTGAGCATTTCCAGAATGTGACTTCTTTTCTCTTGTTCTTCCCATTTGAGCGAAAATCCCTTTCTCCCTTGTCTTTCCCATCCAAATTCAACTCACCGTCCAGGGCTTTGCTCAAATCCTACTTTCTCCCATGCTTCTTGAACAGTCGTCTTCGCTTCATGAATACCCAGAGACCTGTTTATACCCACCACATGAGTAGGCTCTTGATTATCTGAAATTCCATGTATGTTGACACTTATGAATTTATTTTTCTCTTACCAGTTTACTATGTATGTCTTAAGCATTGCTCGCTGACTATAATGGTTCATTCTTGAAACTGTTCATTTCTTTAGGACAAATGATATGCCCCATTCCTTTTATACACCTTCCAATTCCAAACTTCACACAGAACGTTGTAAACATTCTAAAACCCATTACTTCCTTTTTTTTGGGGGGGGGGAATTCAATTTATGTGAAATGAAGAGTACAGGCATTGGGAAGGAAGATGTGCTCTCAGGAGCAGATAAGGTCCCAAGGCAGTCTCTCCTGCACGGATGTGTCCTCACTTCCTCATCCTGTGCCAGGAGTAGGCATCAGCACTCTCTTCACAGTCTGACAGATCTTTTCAGGCACTATAGATCAGTAAGAGCTGGCTCAGTGCTCTGAAGCATATGTGGGGAGCATGGGGGCTTCTTTGCAATTCTTACCTTCCATTTCTCTGTCTTCCCCGAAATGACCCAAGGAGGTAAGATGTGATGCAGTGGGGCAGTCAAAGGGCAGGGGGATGTCTTGGGTATGAGAGATAGCTGTTGAAAAGTTTGCCATGCTGGGGGAATTGGATAATCATGTTCGGATGGTGGTCATGCAGGAAGGCGAATAAAATGGCACTTTGTCCCCACAGCATTCTAGTACACAGGAGTCCAGGTCTCACACTCTTATTTCCTGGCCCAGGTATGACATCGTGCAAGTAGGTTTTACATTTTGGTGTTTGCCTGTGGTTACAATCAATGATGTGATGGGTTTTCTCTACCCCAATTCATACCTAGATCTCTAAGATTTTCCTATTCAGAATTGTTTTAAGAAATTAATGTTAAAATAGGACCAGTGTTCACTTCCCTGGGATGTAGTGAATGCTGCTGGTGCCCCCTGAGATCTCTTTGAGTGCCCGCAGCCCAGCCTCACTTGCTTCCAGGCTGACACCACCACTGGAATGGCACCAATCCCTGCATGAAGAACCAGAGTGCCTGGGGGTTGACGTCCACTCTGAGGTTGGCAGCAAGTGACTGACTGTGTGGGAATAAGAAGGCCCAGCACCCTTGCCTGGGTGTGAGACAATTTGTGCTCCAGAATACTCCATGAATCAGGCTGAGGCTGAGACTTGGGGTCACTCCCCTGCTCAGGTCTTTCCCTGGTCTCCTCCTGCTTCCCCCACCTCCTTTGCCTGGGAACACTTCATTGATGTGTTCCTGGCAAGTGAGTCATGGTCTCAAGGTCTGATTGTGGGGAACCTGATTTAAGATGAGAGTGGTAGAGAGGATTGGTGGTGGGAGTGAAAAGGATATAGATGAGGGATAATCCCAATTACGGTTAAAATCAAGCTTCACTGAGTCTTGATCTGGCGGTACACAGCCCTTGTGTCCACCACAGTGGGATGTGGAGCATCTGTTTACTCAGCAATGCTTGGTAGTTAGTAGTGTCAGGCTGGGGCTGCTAGTGGTCTAGAGAGGAAGATTCCAGATTAGGGCTGAGAATCTATGTGGGAAACAGTCAATTTACGTAGCGCAGGTTAAATCACTTCTGGAAGACAAAGGGTTGGTTGTTGTTGAGTTTCTGTTTCTGGGATTGAAAGTTGGCCTTAGCCATGGAGGTGTCATGTTGACCTCCATGAGCAGAGGGGAGATTTTGCCTGGTCCCCGATCTATTGCTGTCTCTGGGCACCGAGGTGAAAAGACTCAGCCTTTGAGAGTAAATATTTTCTTCCTTTAAGGAAAATTCAGGTTCGCAGCTTTTCATATTAAAAGACAAAGACAGGGCACCTGGCTGGCTCAGTTGGTAGAGCATGCGACTCTTGATCTTGGAGTCATGAGTTCAAGCCCCATGTTGGGTGTGGAGCCTACTTAAAAAAAAAAAAAAAGAAGACAAAGGCATATGTTAATTTCCCAGAAATTCTAAGTTGAGATGAAAAAACTTATCTGTCTTGGCTAAGCAGTTTTTTCTCTCTCCTGTTTCCACCACCCTTTAAAAAAATTTTTTTTTTTAACACTCTCATATGAGTCAGAATGGGTGTATCACTTTTAATTATTGTTGATTACCATTCATGTTGGAACAGCTACCTTGTAACGCCATCTCCTATCAGGAAATAAATGCCGGCTTAGTGACCTGCGTGAGATAGCTGGTGACCCATCCCACTGGGGAGATGGCAGGCAGCCGTCTGGCGCTTGTTGAATTAAGAAGTGTGACTACAGTAATTAGCAGTGAGTTTCTAGTCCAGGATAGAGTGGATTCAGGGCAGAGCACAGTTGTCTTACAGGTTGACCTCCGTGCGGGAGAAATGAGGGATTTAGGATTGGGGCCTGGAGGGGTGGGGAAGGGGTCACAAGAAAGAAGGTCAATAGCAAAAACCAATTTGACATCCCTGCGCTTGTAATAGGATTTACCCAAGGCTTGCAGACCTTGGAGGTGTCGCCTATGCAAAAGCTCATTGATAGTTCTGCAGCCCTGGAGTGTGTACTTGGGACCAGAGGAGTTAAGTCTTGACTGCTTTGCCTCTAGTATGTGCTTAATGGAACACAAACAAAAAGGAAGAGACGCAGTGTTAAAATAGAACTAGGGCACAGATTGAAATGATACATGATTACTAGCAGTTGTACAATTTATGGGAAAAATGTGCACACAGGTCTTTTAGGAAGTGTAAATAAAACAGATGGATTTATGGAGAGGGGAAGTATGCTTTACACACCCAGCTCCTATATCAACAAATGTTGCCCTCAAGGTAAAATTTTTTATAAAAAGTTCTAAGCTTGTATTAGTCACCCCCATTTATTTTTGGCATAATTTGTGCACTATTTGGAAGTTGGCAAGAATGGGAATGTTAGGGCCAACATTTGGCCTTGCTTCAGGAGTTTCTATGAATATGAATGCCTGAAGTTTACATAGGCTTATGCCATCTCCATAGCAACGCATGTTTGTTGTGAAAATCTAGCCTTTTAAAGTCAAGAATCTGTATGTTAACCTCAAATTCAACACACTCTCTAATTCTGGTGTTTTAAAACACTTTTAGGACTGTTGCATATTCAGTATTGGATCGGATTGGATTGGATTGGATTGGAGGGAAGGTAATGGGTGTTCTTGAAAACACACACATACCACACACACACACTCACGCACAATCATACTCACTGTGAGGGGAAGCCCTTGCTTATGGCAGTTAACCTTAGCATGCCCCCAGATGGAGCCAGATGAGAAGTTCAGATCCTGGAGCAGCCTAGAGGATCTGAGAGTCTAGTTTGAAGCACCAAAAGAGAAACGGTTGTTCAATTGTGGTTTTTCCCCTGGGTGTTTAGAACTTGGAGGAGACGTTGGGAGTACCCATTAGGCTGGCTATGGTCCTTCAGAGCCTGAAGAATAGAATGGGAGCTGCAAGGGTATTGGCACAGTTGAGGCAGAACAGCCCAAATCTTTCTGTCAGCCTGAGGCACAAGGACTCATTTCTGCAGCCCTGTCTCTCTCAGGTCTTTGTGTGGTGGACCACTGTGCTTTCCCCTATGGGATTCCTGATAGAATTCTAGTCAGATACTAATCATGGTTGGGAACTTGTATCTACCAGTTCCCTCAGTGTAAGGAGCTGGCTTTTGGCAAAATTAAGGTGTCCCTTATGTCCACCTTGCTTCTTTTTGGTCATGCCCTTTCCTATTCACAGTGCTTCCCAAGGGTCCTCAAACTCTCTGCCTGCCCCCCCAAACTGGCATCAGAATAGGATAAGGTCAACTCTTTTATTCTGCTGTGTAAGAGGGGAGTGTGTTGGGAAAGAGCAGTGGGTTTGGCATGAGGACTTGGTTCCACATTATAATCTGGGACCTGCTTCTTTTTTTTTTTATTTAAGATTTTTATTTATTTATTTGACAGACAGAGATCACAAGCAGACAGAGAGGCAGGCAGAGAGAGAGTTCCTCTTGGCAGTCTCCCTGCTGAGCAGAGAGCCAGACGCAGGCCTTGATCCCAGGACCCCGGGATCATGATCCGAGCCGAAGGCAGAGGCCTTAACCCACTGAGCCACCCAGGCGCCCCTGGGACCTGCTTCTTAATAGTGGCATGTCTATGAACCGTTCATGGCAACTTTAATGTCCTCCATTTTGATGTAAAGAAGAAAATAACTCCTGCTGTAATGAGATAATGGATGTGACAGAACTTTGAAAAATTCTCAACTCTTACTCAAATGCAGTCTGTTACTCCCAATTTAGTAAGGAACGGCAAATAGTTTTCCACTTGCATCCCAGCTTTGCCCAGTTGGTGGTAGCTGCTTGGGGTGCTGCACTGAGGATTTGGAGATTATGTCGCAGGGAGAAGTGCTGAAATTGATTAGTGATGTCTGTCACTGGCACAGGGAGGCAGGAAAAGTGTCCTCTGAGTATCAAGTGTTGGCCTTCCCCGGCTCATTCCTTCTCAAGAGGGATAGACAATATGGAATAAGGGGATAAACTTTTATGGTAAAATTTCAGATATTGCTGCATTTGAGGAAGTAGACTTCCTGATACCCAGAATTAAGCATGTGTATGCATAGTTCTGACTTGGTCGGTGGCAAAGAATTCTCATGTTCTTTCCCAAGGCCATTCCCCTTGTTGCCTAGTAGGGAGGTGCTAGTGTGTGAGGCTAATATCTTCTCTGTTGCTCTGTTGCTCATTTTGTCTTTTTTATACATTTGAGAAGATTCAGTTTAGCACCCAGCTCTTTGTCATCCTGTTTTGACCTCTAATGGTTTATTTTATTTTTACTGAGGTATAATTGACATATAACATTACATTAGTTTCAGGTACACAACATAATGATTTGATATTCAGATATATTGCAAAATGATCACTACAATAAGCCTAAATAACACCCATCACCATATATAGTTATGAAATCTTTTTTCTTGTGATAAGAACTTTTACGATCTACTCCCTTATCAATTTTCAAATATGCAATGCAGTATTATTAACTGTAGTCACTATGCTGTACACTTCATGTGACTGCATGTTTGTAGTCATATAAACTAATGGTTTTTAACTCTATGTACAGATTCATCTGGCAAACTAAATTGTTTGAGGGAAAGGATAGTGTTCCACATTTCCTCTCCTCTTGATTCCTAGTCCAGTGTAGGATACATAATAATGAGCAAATTCTGAATCAATCATTACATTTTTTTTCTGATTATACCTATAATATTTTTTTTAAAGATTTTTATTTATTTATTTGACAGAGAGAGATCACAAGTAGACAGAGAGGCAGGCAGAGAGAGAGAGGGAAGCAGGCTCCCTGCCGAGCAGAGAGCCCGATGCGGGACTCGATCCCAGGACCCTGAGATCATGACCTGAGCCGAAGGCAGCAGCTTAACCCACTGAGCCACCCAGGTGCCCTAATTATACCTATAATATTAATTTTGGAACATTTGAAAAATAAAAAAGCACAAAGAATCAAGTAAAAATAGGTCAAAACATCATAACTAGAGTTAACTACCACTACTATTCCATGTGTTTCCTGACAGCCTTTTTTTCTATGTGCATATCTAGATATAAATTTTAACATAGTGAAGAGTATCCTCTCTACATAATTATGTAATCTGGTTTTTCCTTCTATACTACATTATAATTACTTCTCTTTTTTTTTTTTTTTTTTACAGCTTTATAAACATATATTTTTATCCCCAGGGGTACAGGTCTGCGAATCGCCAGGTTTACACACTTCACAACACTCACCATAGCACATACCCTCCCCAATATCCATAACCCCACCCCCTCTCCCAACCCCCTCCCCCCATCAACCCTCAGTTTGTTTTGTGAGATTAAGAGTCACTTATGGTTTGTCTCCCTCCCAATCCCATCTTGTTTCAATTACTCTTCTCCTACCCCCTCAACCCCCCATGTTGCATCTCCTCTCCCTCATATCAGGGAGATCATATGATAGTTGTCTTTCTCCGATTGACTTATTTCGCTAAGCATGATACCCTCTAATTCCATCCACGTCGTCGCAAATGGCAAGATTTCATTTCTTTTGATGGCTGCATAGTATTCCATTGTGTATATATACCACATCTTCTTTATCCATTCGTCTGTAGATGGACATCTAGGTTCTTTCCATAGTTTGGCTATTGTAGACATTGCTGCTATAAACATTCGGGTGCACGTGCCCCTTCGGATCACTACGTTTGTATCTTTAGGGTAAATACCCAGCAGTGCAATTGCTGGGTCATAGGGTAGTTCTATTTTCAACATTTTGAGGAACCTCCATGCTGTTTTCCAGAGTGGTTGCACCAGCTTGCATTCCCACCAACAGTGTAGGAGGGTTCCCCTTTCTCCGCATCCTCGCCAGCATCTGTCATTTCCTGACTTGTTAATTTTAGCCATTCTGACTGGTGTGAGGTGATATCTCATCGTGGTTTTGATTTGTATTTCCCTGATGCCGAGTGATATGGAGCACTTTTTCATGTGTCTGTTGGCCATCTGGATGTCTTCTTTGCAGAAATGTCTGTTCATGTCCTCTGCCCATTTCTTGATTGGATTATTTGTTCTTTGGGTGTTGAGTTTGCTAAGTTCTTTATAGATTTTGGACACTAGCCCTTTATCTGATATGTCATTTGCAAATATCTTCTCCCATTCTGTCAGTTGTCTTTTGGTTTTGTTCACTGTTTCCTTTGCTGTGCAAAAGCTTTTGATCTTGATGAAATCCCAAAAGTTCATTTTTGCCCTTGCTTCCCTTGCCTTTGGTGATGTTCCTAGGAAGATGTTGCTGCGGCTGACGTCGAAGAGGTTGCTGCCTGTGTTCTCCTCGAGGATTTTGATGGATTCCTTTCTCACATTGAGATCCTTCATCCATTTTGAGTCTATTTTCGTGTGTGGTGTAAGGAAATGATCCAATTTCATTTTTCTGCATGTGGCTGTCCAATTTTCCCAACACCATTTATTGAAGAGGCTGTCTTTGTTCATTGGACATTCTTTCCTGCTTTGTCGAAGATGAGTTGACCATAGAGTTGAGGGTCCATTTCTGGGCTCTCTATTCTGTTCCATTGATCTATGTGTCTGTTTTTGTGCCAGTACCATGCTGTCTTGATGATGACAGCTTTGTAATAGAGCTTGAAGTCCGGAATTGTGATGCCACCAACTTTGGCTTTCTTTTTCAATATTCCTTTGGCTATTCGAGGTCTTTTCTGGTTCCATATAAATTTTAGGATTATTTGTTCCATTTCTTTGAAAAAAATGGATGGTACTTTGATAGGAATTGCATTAAATGTGTAGATTGCTTTAGGTAGCATAGACATTTTCACAATATTTATTCTTCCAATCCAGGAGCATGGAACATTTTTCCATTTCTTTGTGTCTTCCTCAATTTCTTTCATGAGTACTTTATAGTTTTCTGAGTATAGATTCTTAGTCTCTTTGGTTAGGTTTATTCCTAGGTATCTTATAGTTTTGGGTGCAATTGTAAATGGGATTGACTCCTTAATTTCTCTTTCTTCTGTCCTGTTGTTGGTGTAGAGAAATGCAACTGATTTCTGTGCATTGATTTTATATCCTGACACTTTACTGAATTCCTCTACAAGTTCTAGCAGTTTTGGAGTGGAGTCTTTTGGGTTTTCCACATGGAGTATCATATCATCTGCGAAGAGTGATAGTTTGACTTCTTCTTTGCCGATTTGGATGCCTTTAATTTCCTTTTGTTGTCTGATTGCTGAGGCTAGGACTTCTAGTACTATGTTGAATAGCAGTGGTGATAATGGACATCCCTGCCGTGTTCCTGACCTTAGCGGAAAAGCTTTCAGTTTTTCTCCATTGAGAATGATATTTGCGGTGGGTTTTTCATAGATGGCTTTGATAATATTGAGGTATGTGCCGTCTATCCCTACACTTTGAAGAGTTTTGATCAGGAAGGGATGCTGTACTTTGTCAAATGCTTTTTCAGCATCTATGGAGAGTATCATATGGTTCTTGTTCTTTCTTTTATTAATGTGTTGTATCACATTGATTGATTTGTGGATGTTGAACCGACCTTGCAGCCCTGGAATAAATCCCACTTGGTCGTGGTGAATAATCCTTTTAACGTACTGTTGAATCCTATTGGCTAGTATTTTGGCGAGAATTTTTGCATCTGTGTTCATCAAGGATATTGGTCTGTAGTTCTCTTTTTTGTTGGGATCCTTGTCTGGTTTTGGGATCAAGGTGATGCTGGCCTCATAAAATGAGTTTGGAAGTTTTCCTTCTATTTCTATTTTTTGGAACAGTTTCAGGAGAATAGGAATTAGTTCTTCTTTAAATGTTTGGTAGAATTCCCCCGGGAAGCCGTCTGGCCCTGGGCTTTTGTTTGTTTGGAGATTTTTGATGACTGTTTCAATCTCCTTACTGGTTATGGGTCTGTTCAGGCTTTCTATTTCTTCCTGGTTCAGTTGTGGTAGTTTATATGTCTCTAGGAATGCATCCATTTCTTCCAGATTGTCAAATTTGTTGGCGTAGAGTTGCTCATAGTATGTTCTTATAATTGTCTGTATTTCTTTGGTGTTTGTTGTGATCTCTCCTCTTTCATTCATGATTTTATTTATTTGGGTCCTTTCTCTTTTCTTTTTGATAAGTCTGGCCAGGGGTTTATCAATCTTATTAATTCTTTCAAAGAACCAGCTCCTCGTTTCGTTGATTTGTTCTATTGTTTTTTTGGTTTCTATTTCATTGATTTCTGCTCTGATCTTTATGATTTCTTCTCCTGCCGGCCCCTCCCCCCGCGGCCTATCTTCCCGTCGCTTTGGATTCACTTCTCCGCCAGTCCTACCTTGCAGAAAGTGGTTGATTTTCTGTTTCTGGAATTGCTGTTCTTCTTCTCTTCAATCTCCTGTTGGATTTGTAGGTGTTTGCAATCTTTAGATAAGCTATTTAGCTGATCTCCCGCTACCCGAAGTAGTCTCAGCCTGCTACTTCTCCGCCATCTTGACTCCTCCCCCTATAATTACTTCTCTTAATCTTTAAATGAATCTTGACAAATGTTAAGATGCTTAAATTTTAATTTTTAAAACTTCACTATTATTTTGTGACTAAAATAGTAATATCCAAGGGTTATTGAGGGTTTCATTATCAAAAAACCCTTGAAAGGTATATAGAAAGATGTGGAATGAAAAGTAAACATCCTTTTACCCTGCATCTGCCTCATCCCCTCACTTCCTGTAACCCCTTTCAAACAACTTCTTAGGTCTCCTTCCAGACATCAGTTTTAATTCAGAGGCATATAAAACATGTTTCATATTATTCATACCCTTTCTCAACATGATTTTTGGACTTACTATGTCTTAGACATCTTTTATATTACAGTGTTCAAATCCACCTTATTCTTTTAAACTGCTACAAGGTATTCCATCTCACAGAAAACTCATCTTTAGCCACACTCTAAGTGATAGCTATTTATGTGGCTTCCATTTTCTTTTTCTTTTTTTTGTTTTTTGTTTTGTTTAAAGAGGGAGAAGCAGGCTCCCTGCCGAGCAGAGAGCCCGACGCGGGGCTTGATCCCAGAACCCCGAGACCACGACCCGAGCCGAAGGCAGAGGCCCAACCCACTGAGCCACCCAGGCGCCCCTGGCTTCCATTTTCTTGCTATTATAAACAATGCTGTATCAGACCTCTGTGCACATATATTTCTGTGCACGAGTGTGAGTGTTTATGTAGGATTAATTCCTGGAAGTGGAAATTCTGGGTTAAGGGGAAGGCTCACATGTAAAATGTTTAAGGATATAGAATAATTGCCTTCCCAAAATGATTGGTTATCCATTTATATCTCACTAGCTACACATAAGTTTCTCGTTCCCTTATCAATAATGAGGTCTAAAACAAACAAACAAACAAACAAACAAGCAAACAGGAAGCTCATTATTATTGAGGCTGTACATTTAGCCACACATTTGTTTCTTATTCTATAAAATTCTGTTTGTGAACTTTGCATATTTTCTGACATGTTCCTGGTAAGTTTCATATTGGTATGTTCTATGTCTTCAGACAGTAAGGAAAGTAGCTGTTTGCCATAGGTAGTAGAAGAAATTGCATACATTTTTGTCTTTCATCTTGATTATAGTGATTTTAGTTATGTCACTTATTTCATTTAAAATGTTTATGCAATGGAATTTATTAGTTTTTCTTCAGTTATTTTATTTCATGTTAAGAAGTCTAAATTATTCCAAGATAATTTAGATAGCACACCAATCTTCCTTATTAGCAATTTTTTAAAAGGCGTTTTTATTTTCATGTTAAAATCACGTTATTGTAAAAAGTTGTAATGTATGGGTCTAATGTAAATTTTTTCCCAAACATTGAGCTAGTTGCTTTATACCATTTGTTGAATAATCTATCTTTTCCCTTCTGATTTGGAATGTCTCCTTTATGTTATACTAGATTCTTATGTATACTTTGGCCCTCTCTGAATTTCCTGGTCTGTTCCATTGGTCTGTTTAGTCCTGTTTTTGAGCCATATTGTTTTAATTACTGTAGCTTTTACCATGTATTTTTTTTATAACAGAGAAGTCTAGAGTACCCATACTACTCTTCCTTTGAAAACAAACTTTTTGGCTATTTTCACACAGACTATTTTTCCAGATGACCATGAACGAAGTCATTTTGTCAAATCCCTCCCAGCAAAATGAGAAATAAAATTCTTTTTGCAAATTCAATTGGGATGACATTGAATTTGTAGAATAAGATAGACAAAGTTGACATCTTTATACTACTAGCACTTTCTATCCAAGAGGACAGTTTTCGTTTCCTTTTATTCAAATCTTATTTTGTGTTTTTTCAGGAGAAATAAACATCATTTTTAAAGGCAATATAATACTTTGTCTATAGATTTACCAGAGTTTATGTGATTATTCCCTTCTTGCTGAACTATTGGATCATTTCACATCTCTTTCTAGATTCAGTAATGCTGCAGTGGGCATCATTGTGCTTTGCTCTTGGATCACATTTTGCTGATGTCTTTAGAATACATTTCCAGAAGCAGATCAAAGGATCTAGGCATTTTAAAGGTTCTTGATAGCTATTGAACGATCACTTTTCAAGGAGGCTCAAACAACCTACCCTCTACAAGAGTACCTTTCCTAGCTGAGTCCTCACCAGCATTTCAAATGTTAACATTAGTAGAAACTTTGCTGTGCTGATGGGATGAGGCATGTCGTGGAACACAGCACTTGTGGCCCCTGTCTCTCTGTGAACCCATCTTTTTCTCTACTTTGCTACATGCTTCCCCCACTAGTATGCTCAGGGACTGTCTTCACTCTTCACTAAAGTCTGCACTGAGCTGACTTTGGAGATACTTACTCTAGAAAATTCTTAGGAAATTTCAATTGTCCACTGACATCAAGAAATAGAGGGTAAATTCTGAGAGGCGTCTTTTCATTTTGCTATGATACAATTATCTAACAGCAGGTAAGATGGATGAGAAGCCCCCACCCCCTTGCAACACACACACACACACACACACACACACGGCTGAGACCCTGCAAATTGTGTTGAGTAACTTGGGGTTGAGGTGGGCTAAAGGTGAGAGAGGGTTTCCAAGCTCCATGACCCAAATAGGTCTCTGGAACAGAAGGTTTCCTCCTGCTTCTCACTAGAAAATGTCATTTGGATCCCTCACCCAGACGTGTTCATTTCAACAAGCCCATGCCAAATCTCCTAGCAAAGGCTGAGATGGACACCCGGACAACCCACCTTGTTAATGCTTCTTTGCTTTGGAGTTGTTATTCACCCCTGTGTACTTTGGCAGGCATTGAGCGTGGGAATTAGATACTTAAAATGTTCTCCTTCCATCTGAAAACCCCTTTTGCTGCCACCACCTTGCTGTAGAACCCCCTCCGTCAGGATTTTTTGGTGGGGTGGGTCATGCTTTTACAGGGCGGTTTCTTTCAGGGCGAGTCTATTAGGCTTGCAGGATGTTTTAATTGGGGTGGTGTAATTGTAGGGTGCTACAAGAGCCCTGGCAAGGGATACTTTATAAATCAGATTATTATGCTTAGTTGTGTTAATGGGCATTTATATGCCCTAAATCCTTCGTACAGCAATGGGATAATAGCCCTTAAGGCCATAGTTACTATTTTGGGTTGGGCCCACTTGTAAAACTGGATCTTTTTATTGTGAAGCTGTTTTTAGTTAGAGGAGTATATAAAACCCTTTGAACGACAGAATTTCAATTTTGTGGTTGCCATCTTATATAGTTGAAATGGTAAAATAACTATATATATATATAAAGCTTAGAACCAAACAGTTAAAGTTGTGACCCTAAAGCGGCACTCCTAAATAATGGCACACTAGAAAATCCTAGTAGAATTTGTCCAAGTGTGCATCCTTCCCTCAATCAATAATAATTTTTAGCATTTGGGAGGCAGGTTCTCTTTCTAATACTCATTTCTCAGAGGTTGCAGTTCCCTGAGGAAGATTTGGATACTGTGGCAATAGTGTGGAAGACACAGGCTGTGTGGGTTCTATTGGCAATATGAACATGCTGGTGTGCCTTCACAAGAGTTTTGCAAATGCATTTCCACCGCTAGACCTGAGGCAGGCAGAGCGCCTGCCTGGCCCAACATGAAGTCCCCTGGCTAACAGGTTTGGTGGTTCCCAGTAAACACATTGAACAGACTGTAAGCAGCTGACCATGCTAGTTGTGGTACATAGATGTGGCTGGAATGGGAGACGACTGAAAACTTCATGACATGGGGGGATGGGTCCTTTCCCATCAGACAGAGAGGATTCAGTGCCATAGTGAGATCTCCAACTGACTGTAAACACCCGTGGCCGCCATAACCACTGATTCATTTTTTTTCTAATCCTTTTTTCCTTTATTTACATGGAGAGAGCTGTTGCTACCTGAGTCCCATACACATGACTGAGTTCAGAGGGAGGTGACTGGGAATATTTAGAGAAAGCTACTCTGGGGATGGAAACTTTGTCCTAGATACCTGAGGACTGAATAATCAGATGATAGGACAAATTTCTCATGGCCTTTCTTTCTTTTTATTTTTTCCCCAATTTTTAAAATTAATTAATTAGTTAATTAATTTTCTTTAGAGAGTGAGCAGGGGGAGGGGCAGAGGGAGAGGGAGAGACAATCCTAAGTGGACTCCGCACTGAGTGTGGACCCTGATGCTGGGGCTTGATCCTGAGATCCTGAGATCCTGACTTGAGCCGAAATCAAGAGTCAGATGCTCAACCAACTGAAGCACCCTGGAGCCCCTCTCGTGGTCTGTGTACTTACGCAAGTACCTCTGGTGACTGTGATCTCTCTTCTTTTCTCCGTTTTCCTTTGCTACCTGTCATTCACCTAGTACCTAATTAGTTGGTCTGAAGGACCAGCCATTGATGATGGTATTTCCATGTCCCCAGTGATGCTGCCTCAATCTCCCCCTTCATTTTATATACCCCATGAGAACTCTTCCCACATCTGCTCCCAGTAATTCTATATGTGATCCAAGCTCTTCATCTCTCCTTTACCTTCTTGCAGAACAGCATCAGGCTTTCTTTTCTTTGGAGCTTTCCCTCACCATTCCGGGTGTTGGCAGGCATTAATTGTATCGGTCATTTAGGGTTTGTATTTCCCCTCAGTATTGCTAAAGCAAAGAGGAGGTATATATAGTGGTTAAGAGTTTAGCGTCAGGAGTTGGGCATACCTGATCTGTGTCCTGGTTCTGTCCCCTGTTGAATGTGTAACACTGGATATGATCATTTACCCCCCTAAGCCTCAGTTTGTCATGGAAGACTAGAACCTACTCCAGTAGGTAGTCATGAAGGTTAAACAAGATTCAAAGCCATTAAAAACTCTTATCATAATGGCAGTGACTAACAAGACCCAGGAAGTGTTATCTGCTATCATCATTGCTATTATTATTACTTTGCCAGATGCATCATGTCCCAGATATCATCATAAGACCCTTGAGAGTTTCCTTGTATCCAACAGAGCACTTAGACCTGCACCTACAGGTAATGATATTCAGGGGAGGCTGGGGATGGCATAAGCCTCCTCTCTTACCAGTTTGACCCTTGGATTCCTAGAACAGGATGTTTGACAGCACGGAGACCCTGCTGAGGTTCTTGGCAAGTAAAAGATAGCATGTTCTTTAGGAAGCAAATAAGGGGACTGTCCACTGATCTGCAGTTTCCTGAGTTTGGGGCAGGAGTTGGGAGGAGGTGAGTGTGGCAGGAGAGATAAGGGCTTGCAGAGGTGGGAAGAACATCTTTGTTCTTTGTTCTTTCCCTTTGTCTATCCTATAACTTAGGGTCTTTGGAGGCCACATGGTTTAGGGGAAAGAGGGTGATACTGGACTCAGAAGGCCAGGCCTTGGAGGTCCTACTTCTGTCAATTGCCCATTACGTAAGACTGGGAAATTCACAGTCTATGGAGACACCAGTCTCCACAGCTGTGAAGCTGGGCTGTGGGAGAATCGGTGAGGTAGTTCCTGTGTAAGTGCTGTGTGAAAAAGGACACACACATTAGCTGTCATCATTAGACACATCCTGTATTAATAGCCTTGACTTCACTAGTGTAGTGTTCATTGTTTTTCTTCGCCCTTCATCCTGTTCTTCCCATCTCTTTACTTGCCCTCTCTCATCCCTCTTCTTTTCCTGGTGCAGATTGTTAGTCTGCAGGGAAACAGCAGAAGTGAAGTACAGCTTCAGATTTCTGGCCAGGACCTCTGCACTGATCTCACTCCCTCTGCTCTCCCACATACCTTCAGACTGGCTCAGTGCTGAAGCTGGGGTATTCCAGATTCCTGCTCAGAGTTCCTTCTCCTTTCATGTGCATTCCTGGGTGTTTGCTCTGGTCTCCCCACTGACCATATATTGGCTTGAGGCAAAGATTATGATCTCTGTTGCTTTGTACAAGGCAGGCATGCAGTAGGCAGTCAGTAATTGTTCACTAAGGAGCACTGCTTGCTAGGAGATGGAGGAGAAGAATGCCCTATAGCCTGTGGATTGGTAGCCCCAGAAGGCATGCTCGCATGTGGCCCAAAGGGACACAGGCTCAGGCTCCTGACTTCTCTTTTGCATCAAAGATACCTGAGTGGTAGTCCCAGGATGGGGAGCTGGGTAAAGTCTGGAGAAAACTCAGAAGCCAAAAGGTTGTTTTTATTTTTGGAAATATCAATAGCAGAAACCATCTTATTACTATTAAATAATTAACAAATATATAACTTAGTAAAGACTAACCAGGAGAAAAGATTTAATTAAAAAATACAGATTTTTTTAAACAGAAACAGCTGTAGATACAGCGTTACAAAAATAAGAGAAGTAAATTATGAATGACTTTACCCTACTAAATTTGTAAACCCTATATGAAACAAGAACATTTAGAAAACACTATTAAATGTCAATGTTGGTGAAAGAATACATAGAAAACTCTAATAAACAAAGAAGCACCAAAAATTGAAATAGCTCTCAAAGAGCTCCTCTCTAAAAAGGCATCTGGCCCAGACAGTTTCATAGTTCAATTCTAGCAACCTCAAAATAGAAAAGAGAAAAACAGCCGAGCTGCTTCCCTTATTTTTGAGCTGAATATAATCTTTATCCCAAAATTAGATAAGGACATATAGAAACAAGAAAATTCCTGACCTCTTTTCCTTATGATCACAGATATAAAATTTTTAAATAAAATATTATAGTAGCTTATTAAATGTTTGTGGTAAAAAATATGACTATATTATCATTTGGGAGATTTATTCAGAAATAAAAGGATAATTCAACATTGTAATACAATTTATAGACTAAAGGTTGGAAAAAATCACATAATTATCTCAGTAGATTCAGAAAAGTTTTTTTTTTTTTAAAGATTTTATTTATTTATTTGACAGGGACACAGCGAGAGAGGGAACACAAGCAGGGGGAGTGGGAGGAGGAGAAGCAGGCTTCCCACAGAGCCAGGAGCCTGACATGGGGCTTGATCCCAGGACCCTGGGATCAGGACTTGAGCCAAAGGCAGATGCCCAACAACTAAGCCACTCAGGTGCCCCCCCAAAAAGCTTTTAATAGAGCTCAATACCTATTTGGAATGAAAACTCAAAACACAAATTATACTTAGTGGAGAAATAAATAGTCTATTTAAGATCAGGAATAAAAAAAGGATCTCCATTATCACTCAGTAGCATTAGCACATAATTGGACTTCCTACCCAAGGCAACAAACAAAGAAAAAGAAACAAAAGGTGTGAATTATAGGGGAAGAAATGAAACTGCAATTATTTGCAGATAATGTGATTGTCTAGAAAGCAAAAGCAACAGTTTTAACTATTAGAATTAAGCAAGGTTGCCAGATTTAAGATTATCTTATGAGTATCAACAGAATTTCTCAACAGAAACAAAAATAGATTAGAAAACAAATTTTAAAAAGACTAATATTCATGGCAGCAACCAAAACTATGAAACATTTGGGGATTAACAAAAAACCAAATAAGACATTCCTCTATAGAAGAAATATTAAAAATTTTAAAAGCTATAAAAGAAAGCCTGAATAAATAGTCACAGTGATTTCTATGTATTTAAGTGGGATGGCAATATAAAATTATGTTTATTATTCCCAAATTAATTTATACAGTCAAGGCACACCCAATAAAATTCCAGTAAGATTATTTTTAAGTGTTTAATAGATGTACTTAAAAAGTTATATGGAAAAAGAAAGGTTCATGAATAACTCACCGAGTTTGAAAAAGGAGAATGAAGGGAGGGAACTCACCTTATCAGACAGGAACAGGTTACTAACCTTATTGTGGCAAAAAAAAAACCCAGACAAATTTAGCAGTGTAACAGAGTGGAGAACTCAGCAGCAGACCGTGTGTATAAAAGAATTTAAGAAATGATAAAAATGACCTTCTCATAAAATCGGATCCTATGGCAGATTCTATTCCCAAAGACGATTGCAATATTTGTTGCCGTCCCACATGTGCTTTTTACAATGTGACTTTGACACTTACCCAGTGAGAGTCCTGGTGTATGATGTTCCTTCCCCTTGATTCTGGGCAGGTTTAGACTACCATGGAGGTAATGTTAAGGGATTTATTTATTTATTTATTTATTTATTTATTTTTTGTTAAGTGATTTCTGAAGCTAGGTTATATAAAGTAGTACAATCATGGCCTTTTTTTTTTTTTTTTCTTTTCTTTTCTTGGAACTCAGCCATCAGAATGTGAGGAAGCTCAGACAGCGAACGACAAGCAAGGTGCAAGTGGAAAGGACCTGTGGCCCCAGCCCTCAGCCTTGCCCAACTTCCAACTGACAGTCATCACTGACTCACCAGCCCTAAGGGAGCCATGCTGAGCATACTCGCCGCAGCCTCAGGCAGGCCATCTCAGCTGACACTCCATGGAGCAAAGATGCACCATCCTTGCTGATCCCTACCTACAGTTTAGGTATGTGAGCAAAACAGAGGTTTGTTTTGTTTAAAGCCACTACATTTTGGAGTGTCACTCACTGGTTTTTTAAACAGTCCTCTGGCTCATACCATATGCAGATTATGGACTCTGCATGTTAAAGGTGATACAATGCAGTTTGTAGAACATTATATAGGAGAATATCTTGGTAACATAAGAGAAGGGAAGAATTTATTAAATGAAACCCCAATGGCACAAATCATAATTGAAAAATTGGTCAATTTGATTTGATAGAAATTAAGTAATTCTGCCCTGTTAGGAATTAGTCAGCAGTTATCCAGTGAGAATAAAGTTAACAAACAGATGATAGTTGGAGAGAAGTTATGTAAACTATCAAACTCTGAAGGACCAATATTGGGAATTTACAAGGAGCTGTTTAAATCAACAAGAAAAAAGATAGGAATCTCTCTGAAAAAGTGGGCAAAAGGATAGACACGGGCAGTTTACAAGGAAATCTGAATGACTAAAAAGCATATGAAGAAAATGTTCGAAGTCACTAGTGATTAGAGAAAAGAAAATAAAAATAACAAAATATTATGTTATCTCCACCGTACTGGCAGAACTTGAAAAGCTGAGTGCATTAGTGTCCTAGGGCTGCAGTAGCAAAATACAGAAAACTAGGTAGCTTAACTGACAGGAGTATATTGTCTTATAGTCCTGGAAGCTGGAAGGTCAAAATCAAGGTATTGGTAGGGTTGGTTCCTTTTGAGAGTGTGGAAGAATCTTTTGGATCCCCTTTTCCTGGCTTCTGGTAGTTTGCTGGCCATCGTTGGTTTGTAGGTGCATTGCTCCAATACCTGCCTTCTTTTTGGCACATGGTGTTCTCCCCTTTGTCTTCACACTGTCTTCCCTCTGTGAGTGTCTGCCTCTGTGTCTGGATTTTCCCTTTATGTAAGAGCACCAGTTGTATTGAATTAAGGCCCATCATAATGATCATATCTTAACTAATTGCAGCTGCAAAGATCTTGTTTCCACACATGGTCACATTCTGAGCTGCTAGAGGTTAGGACTTCCATGTATCATTTTTTGGGGACACATTTCTATCCATAACACTGAATCTTGCTCAGTGTTGGTAGGGAGTTGAGCTGCAGAAACCTCTGGCCTGGCTGGTGTAAGAGGGGACTGGTATAGCTTCATTGTTGGGCAGTCCCCCTGCAGTACTTACACTCACCCAGAGGACTTACTTGCCTGCTCCTGGGCATATAAGGAGATTTGTAAGGAGCATGTATGTGGATGTCATCACAGCATTGTTTGTGGGAGGGGGAGCCAGAGGCATTTTAGTTGTCCATCCTGGGGGGCCAGAGATGTAACATATAGTGGGTACAGATTATGCAACAGTATGCATCCTTCAGGAGGAATGGACAGATGCATGCTTGACCATATGGATAGGTCTTAAAAATATGCTGGGTGAAAAAGGAAGGGATGGGATGATACCTAAACCATGAGAACATACCATTTCTATATATTAAAATATATGCACACCAGACAACAAGAACACATACGTATCAACACAGTAACATGGTTATATATTGCAGGGAGGGAAATTGGGCTGGGGAATGCAGATGAAAGGGAATTACAACAATGTGAGGGGAGAGGGGTTGTGTAAGGACCCAAAGCAATGCTGTTTTGGAAACTGAGGTATCTGATCAAACCAATCTTTAGTCCAGAGTCACACAAATACCTCCCCGTGAGATACTCCACTTGCACTAACTTAATGACTGCCTTGGAAGATGTTTCCTCATGTTACTGCTCTTATTCTCTTTGCAAACACTGTCCTCCTGTGTGGAGTCTTAGAATCTTAGGGTTGCAAGAGACCTTCCCTTCAGCAGCACCTCCTTGCCTCATGCCGCTTGCTGAGGGGGAGACTAGAGAAGCTTGTTGCACTTCCTGCCCGTAGGCCAGTTCATCTAGATGCTCAAAAAGCAATTAGATAACCACACAAGATGCCAGGTGATGAAGTGTTAAACTGCATGGGGCCAGCCTGTGACCAGCAAAGGCAGAGGTGCTGGGGCAGAACAGGATGTCTTTGGGATAAAAATAGATACATGGAATTTTATTGCCTTCAAAAGAATTTGCGTAGAGTTGCTACAGTAGGACTTCCTTGGCCCCTGGCCCTGCTGCCTGTTGCCGGGAGCTGTGGATTTCCAACTGTGTGGTCAGGAGGCTCTGAGGTTGCCCTGAGCCAGCCCCCTGTAGTGAAGGAGGCCGGCAAGGGGGAGGTCCTTAGGACTTACCACCCAGCTTTAACCAGGATCCTTTGGCACACAGGACTCTAGATTAGATTTTGCCTGAAGACAAACTTCTGTTTTAAAAAGTTTGAAAACCAGAGGCCTACAGGATGGCCTCTCATAGACCTCATGGGCCTTCTCTGATCCCAGAAACTGCAATTTTCTGAATACCTCCTTGCTCTCTTATGCCTCTGTCTGCCAAGTGAATTCCTTGCATCTTCAAGGTATAGTTCAAGCGTCCTTTTCTTTTTGGACCCTTACCTTATCAATTACCTTGCCCTAACAAGACCAGATCCCTTCCTTCTTTATTAAAGAATTCAGCACATGCTATGCTGAGTTTATCTTGCCATTGACCTATGAACATCCCAAAGGTCAAGGGTGCACTTCTCCATCTTTGGGGCTTCAGCATCCAGAATGGCACCTTGCACATAGTGATAAGCGAACATTTGCTGAGGGAATGTGTGATTGTTATACGAGGGTCTCTGTTCAGAGTTCACGTGTTTGCTTTCATAAAAAAAATATGATACTTAAAACAGGGCTGTCTGTCTCTCGGTCTAGCCCAGGGATCAGCAAACTATGTACATAGGCCAACATCCAGCCTGTGGTCTATTTTAGTCCATAAACTACAAATGATATTTACATTTGGAAGACTTAAGACTCCTAAGAAGATTGTGTGACAGAGATTGTAGGTAGCTTGCAAAGCCCAAAGTATTTACTATCTGACAATTTAGAGAAAAAATTTGCCAACCTTAGGACTCTAACAGAAGACATGTAAGAGTCATGGGATTCTATATGTTGTGGGGAGCCAATTAGTCCTGGTTACACTGAGTAGTTGACACTTAGCTAACATAATAGCTCTTACTATGTGTCAGGCACATTTCTAAGTACATATGTTAACTCATGGAATTCTCCTCCAGACCCTGTGAGGTAGGTACTATTATTAGCCCCATTTTATAGATGAGTAAACTGAGGCACAGTAAGTGTGACTTGGCCAAGATCCCACAGTGACTTTTCTTCAGATGGATCTATGAACTAGTAGAGTATGATGGTTAAGAACAGTGTGTTCTTGTGCCATCTTGCCTGGTTTGAGTCCTGCCTCCATGACTTAAATGAGTCTCTATGTGCAAGGTGCTCAGCTTACTGCTTGCTATAGTGTGGGAACTAGTCAATGTTCTGTATTATTATTATTATCGTGATGCCACAAGAACCACATTGACAAATACCTTCATGTTACTGTAATGAAATAGAGAATATTATCCACTGGAATTAGAGGAAAGCAGGATGACCAAGAGAAGAGCTATGCTTCCCAGGGCACTGTGACTGTTGAGGCAGTCATAGGTAATGAATGTGATGAATTGAATGGGGGGGGGCGCTATATTAAGGTAAGTGGGATATGTGCCTGTGTATGAGGGGGAGAAAGGAAGATGGCGGAAGAGGAACATGTGTATGTTTTCAGCTTTTAACATAACATAGACTTTAGAGGCAGAATGAGATATCTGAACAGGGTTGATTGGGGAGATCTGGGTAAAGCACCTGCACCAAACTTTCTAAGAAAACCCAATGATGATATTGTTTTCCAAAGCTTCTGGAATCATCTTTGCGTTTTCTTTGAATGTATCTTTATGTTGAGAGTGGGTCCCATGGGGGCCAGGCTTTATGTGAGTTATATTGTATGATCCTGTATGGGTGTAAAGGGCTTCTTAGCCCAGGACATTGGCAGTGAGGTCTGAAAACCATCCTAGAAACAGACTGGTTGAGAGCAGACAATAAGAATTACCTCCAGAGGGGCACCCGGGGGGCTCAGTCAGTTAAGCATCTGCCTTTGGCTTGGGTTGTGATCCCAGGGTCCTGGGATCGAGCCCTATTGTTGGGGCTCCTTGCTCAGCGGAGAGCCTGCTTCTCCCTCTCCTCTCTGCTTGTGCATGCTCTCTCTCTCTCTCAAATAAATGAAATCTTAAAGGAATTACCTTCAGAACTACCTCTCGATGTCAAAGGTGCTACGAACATTTTTAAATCTCCAAGAGGAGGTATAGGCATGAAATGGTGGAATCAGCTTGCACCACCTTGCGAGAGCCCATTGTGCAGCTACTCTCTGCTCAGCCCTTTAGCAACATCACGTGGGTAGCTGGAAACTGGCCACCATGGAGGCGTTTATATCACAGAAATTAGCGAATGCTCCAAGTCAGAGGTTTTTTCCTTCATTGCAAGCTGGTTGTTAAATATCGACCAGCACACCACTGTAGGCATCAGGCTTATCCTTCTTCTCAGTTCCAAAATGTATTTTATTACCTAAGCATATAAGAATCATTGGTAACAAAGGCAGAAACCTAAGGGGAGGAGACATTTCAATAGTGACATTTTATTTTTAAGAGGTAGGCTGAAAATAAGGTCTTGGTTTTGAGCATCTTTTTGAGTGTTTCAATGCAAATTTATCTAATTTTGACATCAGACAGTCTAGTAAAACACAGTAGATGTAAAATGATTGGGTTTTATGTTTAAATGGTGTGTGTGTGTGTAAGTGAGAGAATGTGTGACATGAAAGATTTAGGCAAGAAGGAGCTGGTGTGCAGTGGGATAATTATATAAAAAAGGAATATATTTTGGTCCGTTATTTCTGTGTGATTCATTCAGGTTTGTTTGTTTATTTTAGTGGGTAGGAGGAGGGGTCTTTGTTGTTGTGCATTGACTGATTGTCTTTCCACTAGGATATTACAGGGAGAGAAGTGAATTTTTCAAAGATTATTTAATGCAAGTCATACACTAGGAGTATGAAAGATTACGGAATTGTTTTCCATGCAAGGTTGAGTATATCTCAAGACTTCAGTTTTTCAACAGTAGGTAATTTTCAATAATGAGATTATCCTATAAAATTGAAATAACTTTGGAAAGGAGTCAGGCTTTCACAGTTGTAGAAATTTACCATGATCAATGGCTAGTTCTAATTAACACAAGAATGTGATTCAGATGACATCGAAGGGGTATGTAAGTGCCTTTGTTGTGTGACTTACTATTTGTGGAAGGACCAACTCTTGTGGAAAATGTGGACTTTGCAGTCATTGGAATATAATTATGTGTGTTTTGTTTGTTTTTACAGAACAGATGCAAGACAAAGAACATGGTATGAGATATTGGAATGTAATTTCAAAACATATGTTTCCAAAATTATGGAAACGTTCTGGATGATAAATAAATCCTTTCAGCCTCAGAGGGTACAGGCTTGTAAGGCTGAGGGAGAGCTGGGTGTTGGATGGGGAGGAACGTGGTTTAAGTAACAGGCTGAATAGTAAGCACATCAAAGCCATTAAAGCATAAACCCCCAGATTTAAAAATGTGAGAGGCAAAAGATTATGTACCGTGGCCTGGCGGCTTTATAGAGCCCATTTCAAATGAGGGATAGAACAAAAGAATGTGTGATTGAAGCTCTTGAAGAGATTTATTTGAGGAGAGAGGCAAACATTTTGCTCTGATACCAATTAACCAGGAAGAAACACCACGTCATAAATGCCAATATTAAAAATGTAAATCCCACACCCGAGGGTGTATTGAAGACAGGTCACAATGCTTTGAAGACGGAATGCATAAAGAGATAACAGGAAGAGCACTTTCCAACCGCCCAGTCTACCTGCTTAGTTCTATGTCCAGCTTGCTGGTGAGATTTTCAATGGGAATGTAGGCTCTTCTGGGGTCGCTGGGCCACTTGGCCTATTATTACGTGAGAGTTCGATCCCCCCCAAAAGAATTTATTATGAAACTCCAGAAGACCCTCTTTATCACCCTGTTTCATCTGTAAGAGCCTGGAGATGCTCTGGAGTTTTCTATATTATTTTGGATAGCATAGTTCACATAATGGATATGTAAAGGTGTTTACAAAACACAGAGTGAAAACCATCAGGTACTATGTATGGCGCTTTTATACCTTCTAAAGTATATTCACGTCCATTAACTCGGTTGTTCCTCAGCATAATTCTGTGCAAGAGGAAAGGCATATGTAGTCTTAGTCTTTAGAGGTTGGGATGAATGTAGGATGATTCAGGCCATCCCTCTCATGGTAGAAAAGAGGGCAGGGAGGTTGAGAGATGCTTAAGTCCATTAGCCTACTAGGGAAATGGAGCAAGGAGAGATCTGGGTTTCTCAGTCACCAATAGCGTTGTGTGTTGAATCTTCCATTTTTCTCATTGATAATTGCGCACCCAGTCTTCTGGGAAAGGCGGTACAGTGAAAAGTCAAATAAAAAGTGTTGTCTGGAATAGAGATGTCTGTTGCTACAAAAATATTCAACTCATCATTGCTGAACTAAGATAATAAATCTCTTTACCTTTGTATTTTGGTGCATTGAAACATTATCTTTTATGATCATAGGTGTTGCTTCATTATTTAAAGCATACTTGTTATTGCAGGAAAGACAAGCTTGCATTTGATTTATAATGGAACGATTGTGCTTTGAGTTAAATGAAAGTTCAAAGGAAAATGAATTCTAAATAAGAATAATTGAAGAGACTCAAGGTTCATTTGAGTTTATATTCATCAAGGCAATTGTCTCCAGAAATCCTCTTATTTAAAGCAACAGGACAGATCGTAACTTACAAACTTCGCCTTTATGACATCACTTTATTCTATATATCATAATCAGAAATGTTAAGCCTCAGCAGTAATTTATACAAAACGTATTGTTACAGAGTTATAAATGTCATTAAGTGGTAGACTTATGCCTCAGTGTCATGCAAGTTGAACCCTGGATTTAAAAAAATTACCCACAATGCAAGTGTTCTATAAAAATATTCTTAGTCCTTTCTCCTCCAGAGCAGTTTCATATTAAAAGTTCAGTTTCATTTTACACCTGTACTCTGCTCTGGGAAGTGCAACCTTTATTTCTCCTTCATGTTTTTAAAGTCACCTTCTTAATTCTGGTAGAACATAACTCAAACAACTGAAAATGTTAGGAATGGATTTACAGTCCCTCTGGCTACTCTCTATCTGGGATGGAAAGGAAAGTGAAGCTGGAGATAACTTTTCCTGCCATCAAGGGACACCTAGAGAGAAGAGGCGATGAATTGTAATGTGCCAACTAGTTTTGATTATTCAGGGACTTGTGATAGAATATGTGGATCATTCAGGTCTCTGGTTTCCTGTTTTGGCTAATTTCACTGCTCAGTGGCACCTCTGGTGGACAGGAACAAGCATCCTCCTAGGTGGGTCCCCAAAGGATTAGTGGCAGAGGAATGGCCCCTTCTTGAGCACCTAGTCTGTATGAGACACGGAACAATTTTCACAAAAACGTTGGTTCATTCAATCTTCACAATAAACCTATAAGGAAGTACTGTCATCCCATTTGATAGATGATAAAGGCTGAGTATAATTCATTTCTAAAATCTTTATTGAGTATGTTCTGCATTCTAGTTCCTGGAAGAAGATGGTGAATGAAGGAGACATGGTCATTGTCTTCTGAATACAGTAGGGGAAAGAGAAATTAGATAAATCATCCTACATATAAATGATAAAATTACAAGTGGTGATATGTGTTATAAATAAAAATTATAAGGGATTGTGAGGTTCACAAATAGGGATCCGATCGAATTCGTGGCCAAAGAGGGGTCTTTAGTTGATGACTAAAGAAAGGAGTAGGTTGTCAAAGGTTGTGCAGCTAGCCAGCTGTAGAGCTGGGATTCTAACTCAGGTTTGCATGAGGTCAGATTCTATTCATATCCCACTACCACACGCAGCTGGAACTATGCGCTGAAATCAGCCCCTTGACTCCAGCCGCCAGCCACATTTGCCCAGCTTCTGCCTCCATGGACTCCAAGTCTGTGGGAGTTGGTGATGGTGGGCTGGAGACTGTGGGGGCCCCTATGGCTTCTCAGCAAGTTACACCAGCAGCACAAAACAGCCCTCACTCTGCATTCTTTCCGTTTTCTTCATGGTTCTATCTGGATTCGACATGGGCACTCAGGTAGGGGCCACCATCTGCCGTTACTCCTGATGGGGAAGAGGCCAATTTTGGACGCCTGGGAGGGGCTTGATTAATGACCTGCCTAAGCCAGAGTTCAGAAACACTGCCTGGGGCCTCCCAAACTTCCCAGATCCTGTCTCATAGTCTGACTCCCCTTGCTCAACCCTGCCTCTCCTGATTTAAAGCCATCTTGGGGATTGGCTACCTGCCTGAAAAACTCCCTGACCTGCTGAAGAACTGCAGCGGGGAGTCCTGTTAGCAGCTGTGGGAGGATGATTGGAGCCTGACCAGAACATTCCTTGCTCATGTTTCCACCCACTTCATGTCTGCAGGGTGAGCTGCCCTGTTGGACACGGTAGCTGCCCCAGAGCCACACCTTCCAGCCGGGCACAGGGGTTGGAGCAGCTGAGGATGGAGGCGAGAAGTCTGCGAAATGGAGCATTTTCCTGGGTCCTCTAGTGATTTTTCCTCCCACCAGATTATAGCAGGGGCAGTGATTTGTCAAAGAAATTGAGGTGTTGAGGGGTGCCCGGGTGGCTCAGTCAGTTAAGCATCGGACTCTTGGTTTCCGCTCAGATTGAGTCTGCCTTAAAGTCTGTACCTCTGCTCCTCCCCCCAGGTGCACTGGCGCTCTCTCTTTTAAATGAGTAAATCAATCTTTTAAAAAAATGAAAAAAAAAAAAAACAAAAACAAAAACCACAAACAGATTGAGGCATTGAGTGACTCTTCAAAGGCACGCCTCCAAAAAACAAAAAAGCAAAGCCAAAAAACCCAAGATAAAAACTCTTTCCTTGGGGCACCTGGATGGCTCAGTGGGTTAAACCTCTGCCTTTGGCTCAGGTCATGATCTCAGTGTCTTGGGATTGAGCCCTGCATCCGGCTCTCTGCTCAGTGGGGAGCCTGCTTCCTCCTCTCTCTCTCTCTGCCTTCCCCTCCACCTACTTGAGATTGAAATAAATAATATCTTTAAAAAAAACAAAAACAAAACAAAACAAAACAAAAAAACTCTTTCCTTAAGGCTAAATTTCCACCCAGGGTTTTTTCTTTTGGGTTAAGCAGCATTTGCCTTCTCACTTCAGTGCTTTTGTTAAAATGCAGTCTGGTCAGAAGGGGAGATTTTAGTCCCAGCCTCCTTAATATGAATGCGTTTATCATTTTCCTTTTCAGTACCTGGTGAAAGGGTGGCTGGAGGCCGATGGGTATCTTGGGGAACAGGTTGCTAAAGTAGGGGGACAGAAAGGGTAGCCACTTTCTCTGCTCCCAGCTCTCCAGGCTCCCTTTTGCAAAAAGCAGCAATATGTTATGATCACTAGGGGGCAGAAGTAGGCCAACAATGGGTCTCTGTACTTGTTACCAGTTCTGAAAACTAAAGTTGGCAAATATGCATTATTACTGCTCTCTTTTTCTTAGGAATCTGAGTCTCTCTGAGATGATATGAATGTGTGGATTAGGCCACTGTAGTGCAACGGAGCAACTGGAAAAAAAAAAAAAGCCCTGTGCAGGTAAGGCAGATACCCAATGGATTCTATGGATAGACCTTGATACCGTTGCCCTACTGTTTTTATTATGAAAACATACTGACAATTTCTCAGAGCTAAAGTTCACATGAGAACATTTGCAACTAAACTGCTTTGTCAGATGCATATTGGTGCCCTCAATTTCACAAAAGGATGAAAACTTACATACAGATATATTTTTCTGATTATAAAGAACAGACTCTCTTGAGAAAGGGTGAAAAAAAAGTCTTCCTCACAGTCAAACATATATTGTACTGTTACGGATGGCTCTGTTCTTACTGAATAAATCTTGCTTAGCAACTTACCTCCAGAGTAAATAATAAATCACCACCGAAAGCTCCAGGCATTTAGCTCTGTCTGGGCAGTAAAACTTTGCGATAGTCTTGACAGCATTTTCTAAAATCATAATTGCTTAGGGAAAGTGATTCTAGATGTTCTAAAATGTTCAGAATTAAAGAGTAGCTGTTCCTTTGAGTAAAATTATCCTAATGCTGTGTGTGTGTTATCCTTTATATGAATCTAGGTTATAATCTATAGACCTTCATCACTTCTATTAAGAATGTATAAGAATTTGACTAGAAACACAGCCACATCATAATTCTCTCGTTTTATAGGAAACTTTGTGACAATTAAGGCAAAAATGCTTAGTTATTTGGACACAGTACATTATGTACCTGCCTATCTTTTATATACACACACACACACACACATATAAAACTAATATATATTAATTAATATAATATGACTTATATATATTGCTGATATATAGATGCTGAAATAATATGAATCCTCTAAAATTTATATGTTGAGATCCGAACCCTAGTACCTCAGAATGTGACCGTATGTGGAATGAGAGTGTTTAAAGAGGTCAATGAGATCATATGGTAGGCCCTAATCCAATATGACTGGTCTCCTTATAAGAAGAGAAAATGTGCCCACAGATATACACAGAGGGAAGGCCATGTGAAGACATAAGGAGGAGACGGCCACCTACAAGTCAAGGAGAGATGCCTTGGAAGAAACCAGTCCTGCTGACACCTTAATCTCAGACTTCTAACCTCCAGAACTGTGAGGAAACAAATTTGTTTGTTTGTTTATTTGTTTGTTTTTAAAGATTTTATTTATTCATTTGAGAGAGAGAGAGAGGAAGAGAGACTGAGAGAATGAGCAGGGGGTGGGGCAGAGGGAAGGACAAAGGGAGAGGGGAAGCGGATTCCCCACTCAGCAGGGAGCCAGACGCAGGGCTCCATCTCAGGACCCCTAGATCATGACCTGAGCTGAAGGCAGCCACTTAACTGACTGAGCCATCTGGGTCCCAGATTTCTGTTTTTTAAGCCACCCAGTCTGTGGCAGTTTGTGACGGCCGTCCTAACAAACTGGCATATTATATATGCAGGCATACCTCATTGTATTGTTCTTTGCTTTATTGCACTTTGCATGTGCTATAATTTTTACAAATTGAAGGTCTGTGGCAGCTCTGTGTCCAGCAAGTCCATTGGTGCCATTCTCCCAACTGTGTGTCTCTGTGTCACATGTTGGTAATGCTTGCAATATCTCAAACTTTTTCATCATCATTATATTTGATACGGTGATCTATGATGTTAAATATTATAATTGTTTTGGGGCAGCACCCATATAAGATAGCAATCTTAATAAGTGTGTGTGTTCCCATGGCTTCACCAACCAGCCATTCTGTTTTCGCTCTACCCCTGCCACCTTGCCATCTCCTTGGGCCTCCCTATTCCCGAAGACACAACAGCATTGAAATTAGGACAATTAGTAATGGCCTCTTAAGTATTTGAGTGAAAGGAAGAGTTGCATGTTTCTCACTGTAAATCAAAAGCTGAATATGATTAAGTTTAGTGGGGAAGGCATGTCAAAAGCAGAAACAAGCCTCTTATGCCAGTTAGCTAAGTTGTGGATGTGAAGGAAAAGTTCTTGAAGGAAATTAAAAGTGCCGTTCCAGCGAACACACAAATGATAGGAAAGTGAAACAGCCTTATTGCTGATACGGAGAAAGTCTGGACAGAAAATTAAACCATCCACAACATTCCCTTAAGTCAAAACCTAATCCAGAGCAAGACCCTAACTCTCTTGGATTCTATGAAGGCTCTGAGAAGTGAGGAAGCTGCAGAAGAAAAGTGTGAAGCTAGCAGAGCGTGGTTCGTGAGGTATAAGAAGCAATCTCCATAACGTAAAAGTGCAAGGTGAAGCAGCAAACACTGATGTAGAAGCTGCAGCAAGTTCTCCAGAAGATCTAAGATCATTAGTGTGGGCGGCTACAGTAAACAACAAATTTTCAATGTAGATAAAACTGACTTTTATCAGAGGAAAACGCCATCTAGGACCTTCATAGTTGGAGAGGAGAAGTCAATGCTGGGCTTCAAAGCTTCAAAGGACAGGCTGACTGCCTTGTTAGGGGCTAGTGCAGCTGGTGACTTTAAGCTGAAGTAATGCTCATTTGCCATCCTGAAAATCCTAAAGCCCTTAAGAATTACGCTCAGTCTCTGCCTGTGCTCTAGAAACGACAACAAAGCCTGAATGAAAGCACATCTCTGCAACGTGGCTTAGTGAATAAACTTAAGCTTACTGTTAAGACCTACAGCTCGGAAGAAAAGATTCCTCTCAAAAATGACAATGAAAGGTTTAGAACATTGTATAAATTAAGTTGATAAAACAGCGGCAGTGTTTGAGAGGATGCACTCTAATTTTGAAAGTTCTGTTGCAGAAAAGATGCTATCAAAGGGCATCAGGTGCTACAGAGAAATCGTTTGTAAAAGGAAAAGTCCATGGATATAGCAAACTTTATTGTTGTCTTATTTTAAGAAATTGCCGCAACTGCACCAACTTTAGCAGCTGTCACCCTGAGCAGTCAGCAGCTGTCAATATCAAGGTAAGACCCTCCACCAGCAAAAAGATTATGACTTGCTGAAAGCTCAGATGATGGTTAGCATTTTTAGCAATATAGTATTTTATTTAGAAAAATTTTTTTTATTTGAGAAAGAGAGGGAGGGGCAGAGGAGACAAAGAGAGAGTCTCAAGCTGACTGTGCTAAGTGCAGAGCTCAATCTCGTGATCCTGAGATCATGACCTGAGCTGAAACCAAGAGTAGGTGTTTAACTGACTGTACCACCCAGGCGACCCAGTAATATGGTATTTTAAAATTAAAGTTATATACATTGTTTTATTTTTAGACATAGTGTTATTATACATTTAATAGATTACAGTATAGTGTAAACATACTTTTATATGCACTGGGAAACCAAAAAATTCATTTGACTTGCTTTATTGTGATATTCACCTTATTGGGGTGGTCTGGAACCAAACCCGAAATATCTCTAAGGTATGCCTGTATATTATTTACATCTATATCATATATATTATATATAAGATACATACAATTATTTTCAAAGTCAGTGTGTTAAAATGATATCTCTACATATTTAAAAGAGAGCTCATGATTTGGATTTAACAGTTTTAATATCAGGAATTTTGAAGTAGGATTGTTTAAAATGAAATCACATCTTTACAGAAACTCACGCGATTGAACTGATGACCTTTCTGTGAGTTGCAGATGAATACTGCCTACTGTTTTTCTTGTGTCTGGATTCAATATAACTACTTGGCTATTTCAATTTTTTATTCCTAGGAAGTAGGAAGGTACATTTAGGTATTGTTCTGTCTTTCCCCCAAGTTGTCATAGGACATTAAACTGCAAGTCTTGCAGAGTAAGTAAAATCTCTTTCTTTGTCTTATTTTATCCAGCAAAACAACAGTGCATTGTTCCCAGGTTCACCTCTGGGATGGATTATGGACAAGAATCATCACTATTGCCTCCTCACCTCTGGCAATACTCTGAGAAGTGCCAAGAATCTTACATAAAAAACCCAGAGGGGTCAGGATCAAAAAAGAAGATCAAGACCCCAAAACCAAACGCAAACCAAACCCGGAGGAAATAGTTGGAGCGAAGTGGTTCAAAACATTCAGAACGTAGAATTGAACTAGTGCTTCAAAATGGGCAACATGGCTGAGAGTTTTTACCCTCATTTTGCATATTAGCCTCTGTCACCAGGTTTGCTGATAGCTCATTGGATGAGCTTTCCTATCTATCTATCCCAGGCACCTTTCTTTCCTATCTGTCCCAGGCACTTGTCTCTGCTTCCTTTCAGCACTAACATTCTCTATGGTAATTAAGGTTTTGGGGCCTGTGGGCAAGTATTGGGCCTAACTTAGCTCTTGGCAAACCTGACAAGGTAAACTTGTCTGTCCTGGTGCAGTGTGGCCTGTCTTCTAAGTCTGTGCTTGCATCTGTAAGGTCCTCTCACTTCACCTGTAGGTACCATAGGCTCGTTCTCTGGTGTTAATTTCTTTTCCATCTCTCTCTCCAGCAAAACTGGTTTTCTAGAGAGCATTGGATACAAGTCATTTACAACATAGTGCAAACTTAGTAGGTTACCTTACTCCATGGCAAGGACATTTAAAATCACACTCCTTGGGTGCCTGGGTGGCACAGTTGGTTAAGCATCCAACTCTTGGTTTTGACCCAGGTCATGATCTCAGGGTCTTGAGATTAAACCCCATGTTGGGCTTTATGCTCAGCTTGGCATCTGCTTGACACTCTCTTTCCCTCTTCCTCTGCCCCTCCCCCCTGCATTCCTGCTCTCTTTCTCTAGTAAGGAAGTCTTTAAAAAATAAAATGAAATTGCATTCCTTATCAACTGTGGGACTTTCTTCTGAGAGTAGTTTCAAAAGAGTGTGACTAAAAGAGCCATATTAAGTAGGTGCTATAAACTCTTAATGAACAAAAAAATTTGTGATCAGGATTAGGATCCTGGGTCTGGTTCATTTCTTTCATCTTCATCCTCTTATTGGGGGGAGGGTGCACATTTGGTTGTGTATGTGCTCATTCTGGGCAACTCAGTGTTATACACTAGTTATTTGAGCCATGAAGCAGCCCATGTGCCATGGGCAGTGGGACAGGGCAGGGTGTGACCTGCTTTGTTGTCTCTGTCTGATGCAGTTTGGGCAACAGAGCATGGCACACATAAGGAGATCAATAAAATATGTTTTTGGATGGATAAATGAATGAATGAATGAATGAGTCTTGGAAGCTCATGGGGAGACCTGACTTTGGGTTTTCCAGTTTATTTTCCTGTTGTCTATTCCAATTAGGTGTGAGTATGGTGCTGTAGCAGCATGCCCTAATGTGCTGCTATGCTGCATACTATGCCCAGTATACTATGCTGTATGTTATACTATGCAGTACATGCTGCATATACACTTATATGCTACATGTTATAGCCATTATAAGATATAAACCCCAAATCAAAACATTTAAAAGTTTGGGAAAAAACCCAAGTATAAATAAAAGTTCTAATGTTTCTTCCTATACCCCAATGGTATAGGTAAATACATACCTTGTGGGGGAGGGGATCAAGACCTACTTTGGAGACCATTTGCTTAGTGCAGTAGTTTTATGTCTGACATTAATCAGAATCTATGCGATATCCACTAGATGAAGTAAAAACAGAATTCAATTAAATAAATATTCACTGAGGGTCTGTCTTCTTAGTGGATGGATAGTCTGCTAAATGCTGAGGGGTTGATGACTCTGTGCTTTGGACTATTCCGGGCAGGATTGATTTAAACTACTTGCTCTCATTTTCCCACAAATAATACTCATACTGGCTGGTTGTTTGCCCAGATTTTTTAGCACAGAAAATATCATGACAATTGCTGTGGAAAAAGCAAAAGAGACAGGACGTCTCTTGTTCCTTAGGTCTTATTTTGAGTTATGTTGTGTTGTTAGGATTGGCCACAGTAAAACAACAACAACAACAACAAACCAAACAAAAACCAAAACACAAGACCACTAAGAAGAAGCATACAAGAGCTGCAGATATCTTGGTAGTGTCTATTTCTGAACCCAAAAGGAGGATGTGCAGGTTTCCTTCTATTCTTATTTAATCTGTACATATACACTACAGGTACATGTCTGAAAGATGAATTATTTTATAAAAGCAAAAGGAAATAAAAGAAGGTATTAAAAATCACAGGGCCCTCTGAGATTGAGTGCAAACAGAATGAAGCAGGCAGTAAAGCTTTACCAATGAGGTCGTTGACTTCTGGACCTAGAAGAGCAGTGGAAAGTGGGTAGGTGGAGAGGAGCAGCGGGGCCATTCCAGGTGAGTTAAACAGTGAGAGCTAAGCATGGTGGTGGGGCTGAGCCTATGAGGTATGAATCTCAGCCTTGAAGATTAGTAGGAGAGTAGCTGATGACTTCTAACGAGGGTCATCCAGTAGAGAGATGGAGGTGAAACTGGTGGGAACATGTTTTGAAATGCAGACAGAAGAGTTTCAAAATTATGTTGGTAGTGCTTAAGAGCCATTGACAAAAGCAAATTAACTTTTGGGAAGGTTATTTTGAAGCTGTGGAGAAATACTATGTGTTGGTGTTCTCTACTGGTATCTCCTGATTCCACCCATTTCTCTGTTTGTAATGCAGCAATGCCCTCTTTACTGGCCTCTCTCTCTCCCATAACCCTTGCTAGTCTCTTTCCTACATTTTTGACTGAGAGATTTTTTTTTTTCAATGCCATCTGATCATATCTCTTCCCAGTTCAAACATTTTTTAATGGTCCCACCATGTTTTCCATGAAGTCCAAATACTATGCTGGACATACATGGGTCCCTGCGCCTTTCAACTTGTTCTCCACTCTACCCTTGCCTCACACACTTTCCACTCAAGCCAAACTGAAGCACTTGGGCTTCCTTGAGCCCTCCACCCCCTCACTGTTGTACCTGGGCCATGAGACCCATCCCACCTCCAACTTCCTCTTACCCTGGCTAACTTCTACTCATTCTCCAAGACTTGGCTCAGTTGTTAGTGTTCTCTCTGATTTTCCTGCTCACGTTATGGTCTGTGTATCAGCAGCATCCTCAGCATCTCCTGGAACCTGCTAGAAATGCTGAATCTCAAGCCCTACCCCAGATCCACTGAGTCAGAAATCTGCATTTAACAGGAACTCCAGATTTGTGTGCACAGTGAAATTCAAGACACACTGCTCTAGGCAGTCTGGTCTGCCCCTCCACGTACTCCAGGAAGCCTTCCTAATGAGGCATTCTTATCTTCTGTTTACTTCTCTGTTTCCTCACTAGGTTTTGAACTCTCTGAGAATGAGGACCACATCTTACTCACTTTTAGTGACTCAGTGACTACTCTAGTGCTAGCACATAGTAGGTGCTCAATAAATGCTTGTTGCATGAGTGAACAATCAGTTAATGGCTTCATGTTGTGAACAAATGGTGGTCTGTTACTCATGACCATAGGTGACCAGCTTAAGGGGGATTCCATTTCAGATACTTTGTTGGGATCTAGTTAGTTTCTTCTTTTCAATCATCTATTTACTTTATAGAAGCTTTGAGGCCGGTCAGGTCCCTGGTACCTTCCAGAGCCCAGAAGCAGCACCTGTGATGCTATCATTTAAACCCAAGAGACTTTCCCATTAGTAAGATTCTTTAAAATGGCCACTGCTTGGGGATACACCAACTGTTCTTGAAAGGCAGCCTTTTAATCGCTTCTCAGCCTTTTGGCTAAGATCAACTGAAAGGCAGCCTTTTATTTATTTATTTATTTATTTATTTATTATTATCATTTTTAAATATTTTATTTATTTATTTGACAGACAGAGATCACAAGTAGGCAGAGAGGCAGGCAGAGAGAGAGGGGGAGGCAGGCTCCCTGCTGAGCAGAGAACCCAATGCGGGGCTCCATCCAAGGACCCTGAGATCATGACCTGAGCTGAAGGCAGAGGCTTTAACCCACTGAGCCACCCAGGTGCCCCAAAAGGCAGCCTTTTAAATTAAACAACATTTTCTTTCTTTCTTTCTTTCTTTCTTTCTTTCTTTCTTTCTTTCTTTCTTTCTTTCTTTTTAAAGATTTTATTTATTTATTTGTCAGATAGATAGAGAGAGTACAAGAAAGCAGAGTGACAGGTAGAGGCAGAGGGAGAAGCAGGCTCCCTGCAGAGCAAGGAGCCTGATGTGGGACTTGATCCCAGGATGCTGAGATCATGACCTGAGCCGAAGGCAGCTGCTTAACTGACTGAGCCACCAGGCATCCCCAACATTTTCTTTCTGATTAAAGATCCACTTTGAAGACTTTTAAATTGGGCTTAAAGTGGAGATTAAGGGACTGAGTGGCATGGGGCATCGCCTTTGACTTCTTACCCTTACTGGGGAGCTCTCATCAGGACTCCTGGTTCTGTGCAAAGAATGGAGAGGCCACCCTAGCCCCAGACTTGATTTTTTTCTCTTTTACCTGGGAGAGAGAGATGGGTGACCCTCATGCCAGAACTTTAATGGTGAGAGACCCTCCATTCAATGTTGGATTCCAAGGAACACATTTAAATCTGCCAAGGGACACGTTTAGATCTGCCTCAGTTCCTTCATGGCCGAATTAAAAGAGCATCATGCCAAAGAGGGTGAGGGTTTTGAAGGTCAAGGCTTAGCCTTAGAAGGCTTCCTTATTTTCTGCTGCAGAACAGGTTGATTCCTGGGGCGCCTGGGTGGCTCAGTGGGTTAAAGCCTCTGCCTTCGGCTCGGGTCATGATCCCAGGATCCTGGGATCGAGCCCCACATCGGGCTCTCTGCTTGGCGGGGAGCCTGCTTCCTCCTCTCTCCTCTCTGCCTGCCTCTCTGCCTCCTTGTGATCTCCATCTGTCAAATAAAATAAATAAAATCTTAAAAAAAGAAGAACAGGTTGATTCCTCTCTTTCTACCTTGACCCTCTGAATTTTCTTTTCTGACATATTTGGACTCAGGAAAGTATCTTCTATTTGTGATGAAAATAGTGCCATGTATTTATTTGCAAAGTGCTCAACTCTTCAATATCCAGTCTTTGATCCCACTTGGTCCTCATGGGAGGCAACAGAACGGTTTCACCAAGGGGGATTCAGGTGCAGAGAGAAGAGACTAACCCAGGGTCATGCAGTCAGCTGGGGCAGAGCTGAGGTTGGGATTCAAGGCTTCTGAATCTTAGTGTAGATCTCTTTGCAGCCTGCTTCTTGATTTTATAAGATGGATTCTTGCATATGAATATAATGTTCAGGATTTAAATACAAAGTCCCTCTTAATTCTCACTTCTCATCGCTTCTTGGCCTTTTGGCTAATATCAAGTGTAGTATCTGTTCTTATCAGTTTAATTCTCACTTCTCTGAGAGACAGGCAGTCTGTCTTCCTCATTTGACAGATTAGGGAGTCAAGGTGGACTTTCCCTTCTCACGCAGGCAAACTTATGCAAAACCCAGCTTGAATATGATGCCTAGGATTCTGTTCCCTGATTTCCCCAGGAGCCATTGGCTCCTTCTTCATCCTTCTCTTGAACTTGTTTGTTTCTCCCCTATAGCATCCATCCAATGGGATGGTTATCATTTGACCTATGAGTGGTTTGAGGATATTGTATTTTTTTGACAGGATTCAATACTGGAAAATAATATTCTTTTTCCTCCCTTTGCAATTTCATCTAAAGTTTTGTTTCTTTGGGATCCTCTGGAATAAAAGAAAGCATATTATACATCAGGGCACATTTGACAGATGTAAGTGTTTATACTAACAGTGGGATTATTTCCCTACGTGTCTAATGTATTCAGGCTTCTTTCAAATGAAACGATTTTAAAACTCATCCCTGAAAATGAAACGAAGACTTTTAAGTATCCCACACTTACCTCCTTCTTTTATTTGGATTTTAAAGCCTTTTTGTTTTTATTTTTATTTTTTTAAAAGATTTTATTTATTTATTTATTTGACAGAGAGAGAGAGAAATCACAAGTAGGCAGAGAGGCAGGCAGAGAGAGGAGGAAGCAGGCTCACCGCTGAGCAGAGAGCCCGATGCGGTGCTCGATCCCAGGACCCTGAGATCATGACCTGAGCCGAAGGCAGTGGCTTAACCCACTGAGCCACCCAGGCGCCCCGCCTTTTTGTTTTTAATATGAGGGCACTATTTTGTTGCCTATAATTTACTTCAAAATACTTTGACACAGATAGCCTGACTTTATATATCTATATCTAGAGCTACCTAATTATCTGTATACTTCTATGTATATGCGTACACACAAACACACCCTTACGTTGGTATACATGATATGTGTGTGTTTGTAAGTAAATTTATTTTTGCCTGTATCCTAGGAACAGTCTTTTACCCCAAGATGGAGCATACATGTCTGGGGTGGGTAGTTAGTGTTTTGAAAGCTTCTAATCAGAAGACCACACAACAGAGGTAGACTTCAGCTATCCTTTTTTTCTTTTAAGGATGGATTTATTTATTTTAAAGAGAGAGAGTGTGTGCATGAGAGTGGGGGGGTGGGGGAGGGGCAATGGGAGAGGGATAGGAAAGGACTCTCAAGAAGACTCCCCACTGAGTGTGGAACCTGATGCGGAGCTTGATCTCACAATCCTGAGATCATGCCTGAGCTGAAATCAAGAGTTGGACGCTCAACCAACTGAGCCACTCAGGCACCCCTACTTCAGCTATCTTTATACCTAATCAACACTGGGGGCTTTGTCAGTTTTCACAGGAGAAGGAAGTGGTGTTCAAGATAAATGGATTAGCCAGAAATATTGCAGAAATGGGGCATAGGAATTTAGTTCATACTCTATACCTTTCAAAATGGTGCCAGAGGTTTCATTCTGAAATGGTGCTGTGCTCAGTCATTGATCTGAGCATTCTCATGAATTATAAGGTCTCATGAATCTAATTATAAAGGACCTGAGACCTGTTGCTAGATTATTGTCATGTTTGCCTTTGGTGAACCTAAAATTTTTGATGAAGACAGAAAGCTGGACCTTCTTCAAGTTTATAGACTAGGTTGTGTGAGTGTTTGAGGGCCTGCTTGCTAAATGAATGAGTGTGTATACAGAAGACTTTGGTCTGAGACTTAATTTCATTTTAATCAAATGGCAAGAGAAGGGATCTATAGATTCTGCCCACCTCTAACTATTGGATGTTACCCATGTTTACTAGAAAGAACCTAATACTTGTGAACAACCAAATTTGCTCATGACAGAAAGTAATGGAGTAACCGAGTACATCTCTTAGAGTGGGCTTTGCCCCATTAGAGGACTTTATTTCCATTTTTATGATATTCATGTATCAGTCCTCTCAATTTTGCAAGGGAGATTAATAAAGTATTCCCTAAGTAAACAATAAGAACACACACTTTTAATGATGTCTTAAGCTTTATGTTATCATATATAAGAAATTTGTTTTAAAAGTGCAGTGGGGCCTTGGATGAAACAGATGCCTATGTTGCAAGTATCATCCTATCCAGAGAGGCAGGATTGTTGACAGTGTGCAAAAGGGCACAACAAAGGTAGTGCTGCCATCAATCCAGGACCTCTGGGGATAGACTCTTTAGTTTCCTTAGTGCATTCGCTACTTGGGCCAGTTAGGATCAAGGGGAGAAGATTGCTGCAGATTTTGTGGGAATCCATGGAAGCTCACCACGATACAGCTGATTGGGCAAATCCTTTCTTTCCAGGATTGAGTTGTTTCTTATTTGTAGGATGGAAAGGTATAGTGTTTTTTGGGTTTTTCCTTGTTTTTGTTTTTGGGTTTTTTTTTGGTACAGTACAATAATGACTTGGCAAAAAAAGAGTCTGTACATATCTTGGAATGAAATATACTAATTGTTAATTATGATCATTTTTGCATGGTGGAAATACTGATAGTATTTTCCCTTCATTTTTGTTACTGTTTTCCAAATCATTGTGGTGCCTGAAGATGTTGTTTTGAGGCACTCAGTATGGAGTCCTCCAGCCCGGAGTGGGGTGGGGTGTGCAAGCTCTGATCTGGCCAAAGGGTGAGAGTAACCCAAGCTGACTCCTTGGGCTTTGTGGGGTTATAGGAGGAAAAAGCCCAGAGACAGAGGAACAAGATTCAGTGGTGAGATGGAGGCTTAGATCAATTTAATTTCTTTTTTTTTTAAAGATTTTATTTATTTATTTGACAGACAGAGATCATAAGTAGGCAGAGAAGCAGGCAGAGAGAGGAGGAAGCAGGCTCCCCGATGAGCAGGGAGCCCGATGCAGGGCTTGAACCCTGGGATCATGATCTTAGCTGAAGGCAGAGGCTTTAACTCACTGAGCCACCCAGGTGCCCCTTTAATTTCAATAATAAGAGAGATGTGACCTTTTTTTTATATCTGAAGTTTCTGAAACAGGTCATTTTGGTTGTAGAGGTATTCTTCCATTTATTGCATACTTCTCATAAATATATATATTTTAAAGTTCTACAAGCCAAACACAATCACTAAATTAAAGGTTGCTATGTCTTTGAATGGCTATGCTATTGTTCTTTTAACTCTACCCCTACAGCTGGCAATTCAGATTCTTTTCTTTCTCATCATATATTTAGAGTATGATTGTACATAAAGTTTTTTTTGTCCACTTCTGATGATACTGGTTAGTATTTATGAAGCCCTTTCTATGTGCTTGACTTTGCTAAGCATTTTCCAAACATTCTTTCATTCAGTTCCTACAGCCACTCTATGATTGGACAGTGTCATTATATCCATTTTACAGATGAGAAGATTAAGTCTCGCAGAGGCTAACATATTGCCCAGTCACCCAACTAAGAAATGGTAGATCCAGGATTTGAATCCAGATGCATCCGACTTATAAAGTCTATATTCCCAGGCACTAGCTGTCCTCTTTTCTGGTTCCCAACTATATTCTCTCCTCTGTATTTGGGATCATTTCTTTAGCATTGGCTAATAGGGGCAGAATTACTGAGCCTAAGGCCACGTGTTAATTTATAAGGCTCTTAACTCCTATTGCTACCAGCACGTTTTATCTCATCTTCATGAACATTGGGTATTAGTATTAAAATAATAATTAAAATTTGGCAAATTAGACATGCAAAAACAGCATCTTATAGCTTTTATTTGCAATTATTTGATTACTGGAAGGGGTATGCAATTCCCTACATTGACACATTAGTTTTAATCCCTCTTTTCTGAATTTTGGCTATGCCCTTTGGTTTATTTATCTACTGGGAACTTAACATGTTTCTTAATGATTTGTATGAGCTATTTACATAATAAAGATGTTAACCCTTCATTACATTTCAGCATTTTTTCCTGTTTTCTGTTTGTCTTCCAGTTTCTCTACAATCTTCAGATTTAAAATGTTCCCCTGTCTTATTACTGCACAAAGATGAATTTATTTATTCAGTGATGAATAGGACTTGGTCTGGTCCTAATAGAGATTCGCGTTTATTTATTCTATAAACACCTATTTAGTACCTACTTTGTGTAAAACATTGTGTTGGGTATTGGGGTAGCAGAGTGTGTGTGTCTGCATGGGTGGGAAAGGGTCAGGAAAGGCTACTTACCTTTCAAGGATGTTAAATCTAGTTAAGGAGTAGAGTCCAGAACACATATAAAATAGTAAAATGACAGGAAAAGATCTTATAGTAATGAGTGACAAAACAGTTGTGTAGTTAGCACCATAAATTTAGGTGAAGTAGGAGCCCAAATATTATTCAGAAAAATCTTCTAAACTCACCTGATCTGTGGTTTCAGATACAGCTGTGTTCAAATACAGGTACTGATATTTGCTATGTGTTTTTTGGATAAGTTACTTAACTTCTGACTCTTTTTTCTGAAGATCATTTTTGGGGGGCAAAGAAATGCCTCATCTTATATTTAAATCCAATAAATGTGTGCCAGGATATGAGATGCTTTCAAATAGCTGTGAATTTTGGAGAAGGATAAAATTTCATTGTGCCATTCTGGGTACCCTAAATCATACCAAGTGTAAGTTTACGCCCTCCCCTGAATTTGATAGAAGTCATGTTTTTAATTTTATTTTATTATTTCTTTTCAGTGTTCCAGAATTCATTGTTTATGTACCACACCCAGTGCTCCATGCAATATGTGCCTTCCTTAATACCCACCACCAGGCTCACCCAAGCTCCCACTCCGCTCCCCTCCAAAACCCTCAGTTTGTTTCTCAGAGTCCAGAGTTTCTCATGGGTTGTCTCCCCCTCCAATTTCCCCCAGCTCACTTCTCCTCTCCATCTCCCCGTGTCCTCCGTGTTATTCCTTGTGCTCCACAAGTAAGTGAAACCATAGTCAGTCAGGTTTAGAATGTGGCATGGACTGCCCTAGTTACCTTACCTCAGTCATTCATGTAACTAATGCTTGCTGCCACTAACCATGTTAGTATGTCAGGCACTGGTGGCTCTGGGGACTTTTTAGCTCTCTTTAAGGGCTCAAAAATTGCCCAAAATCCAGGGCAAAAAGATTTTCTCTCTAAGCAATAGAGGAGATATGTGCCAATGCAGTTTTTTTTTTTTAAAGATTATTTGACATATACAATCTGATTGCTTATAAACTCCCAGTAGAAATGTCAATGCCAGCAAAAGGAGGGGCTGTAAGTAGCCCTTCGATGACCTTGTGTTTAGGGTACTGTACTGGGAGGCTGCTCATGCGATGTGGCTCTAAAAGCTGTTGGTGAACTCTGCACCCAGGTGACTGTGCCAGCCCAGTGAGTACCAGTGATTATTGTTCCAGAAGTTGATGGTTATACTGACACACTGCTCTCCACTTCCAACTTTTAGGCTAGCCAACTCAGCCTCAAGACCTGGGCCCCCCAGACCAGGGGGCAGCCAGCTTTCTCACACTGTGGCCAGCATATGGCCACTTCGCCAGTCTCCTACGAACCCTGAAAGTTATTAATGTTTTTATTTCTGCCTCGTGTCAAATATTTTCTCATCTCAACAAATAGAGTTCTATAAAAACAGTCTTAATGGAAACATGGTGTTCTGTTACCCACAATTGTTATAATCTTTTATTGGATGTTTAGATCATTTAAATAATTTGTCATTTAATTTTTCACAAGACTCCTTTTTTTCCCCTCAATTGCTTTCTAGTGAAGCAGTGTCAATATAGACTCCCACTGCAGTGTAGGAGAATGCAGTTTCTCTGTACGTTAACAAGACAATGCGATAACTATTTTTTTTTATTATTTTTTTTCAAAGATTTTATTTATTTGACAGACGGAGATCACAAGTAGGCAGAGAGGCAGGCAGAGAGAGAGGGAGGGAAGCAGGCTCCCTGCTGAGCAGAGACCCCCCACCATGTGGGGCTCGATCCCAGGACCCTGAGATCATGACCTGAGCCGAAGGCAGCGGCTTAACCCACTGAGCCACCCAGGCGCCCCGCGATAACAATTTAAAACATTGTTTGCCAGTATGATAGTTGGAGAATGGATTTCATCATTTAATTTGCATATCTTTGATCATTGGGAAAAGTAGCACATTTTTACATTTATTGGCCATTTGCCCTTCCTCTTTGTGAATTGCTTGTTTACCCTTTTTGCCATTGGTGTGATCTCTTTTTCTTATTGATACATGAGAGCTTTTTACATACAAAGACCACACATTTAATATTAAATGTTAAGATTGTAGTTAAAAGGAAAAGGGATCAATATGCAAAGAAAGTAGAACCATAGCAGCGTCTTGGCTGGTCTCCATTCTTGTTCTTCTCTAGTGCATTGTCTGTGGAGGTTTAGAGTGAGGGCTCTAAAATGTAGTCTGATCTTCTCATTCTCCCTTTAATAGCCCCCACTTACATTAAGATATGGTCCAACTCCCAAAACGTAGAGTAGAAGGTCTTTTATGACCATCTTGCTTGCCCTCTGGATTCCCCTTTCTTAATCCCTTGCATCCAATTCTATGAGCCATTCATGTGGAATTACTTTCAGCTCCCAAGAGAGCCAGCCTCTCTCTTCTGGGCCCTTGTGTTATATCCTTTGCCTGGGCCTCTCTTTCAATTCTTTTTTCTTTCGGATAACTACCACTCATCATCCAAGTCTGCCTTGGACACTACTTCCTTCAGATCAGTGATTCTCAGCCAGGGATAGTTTTGTTCTCAGGAGATAGTTGGCAATGTCTGGGGACATTTTTGGTCATCACATTGGGGGAGGGGTATGATAGTGACAGCTAGTGGGGGAAGGCCAGGGATGCTGCTAAATATTCCACAATGTGTAGAACAGCCTTCCACAACAAAGAATTATCTGGCTCAAAATATCAACAGTGCTGAGGTTGAGAAACCCTGCTCCAGATCTGCAAGTCTTTACCAATCTTGCCACCTACTCCCTGTCCACTTTAAGACAGGCTGAGTTTCCCTCCTTGACCTCCTGGGACACCGCTCCGTGCTTATCACTTTCACAGACACTATATTGTAATTGTCCTCTGGGCTAGAAGATTCTTGAGGGCAAGAAACATGTTCTATTACTCTAGGGCCCAGGGTTGGCAATATGGTGGGCAGCGGCAGTTTAGCAAGTGTAGACTGGGGAGACACAGTGTGCCTGGATTTGAATCCCAAACACCGCTATTTACTAGCTGTGTGCTCTTGGGCAAATCACTAACCTCTCTGTGCCCAGTTTTCTCTTCCCTAAAATGAGGATATTAACAGTACCTGCCACATAGAGCTATTAGGAGGAATATGTGGGTGAATATTTGTAGATTGTTTCGAAAAACCAGCTCTATATAAAAAGGAACAGGAATGAAAGAAGCAGTCAATAAATACTTGGTGACTGAATGACCAGCGCAGGCCTTACCAGGGGTTTGGCTGTTTCTCCCTTTATTATCTTCCACCTATTTCATTCAGCACAAAGCAATTTCCCCCAACAATTTAAGAAGTTTCTTTTCTTTGTTCTTAGTTTTGCCAGGCTCCCATTGTATCTCTCAGTGTCTCTGTAGTCATGGGCTGCTAATTGTCCAAAAAAGTATTCCTGTGATTGGTAAAGGGGCAAATGAGAGCGAGCCAGAAACACGGGATCACAAACGCACACACTCCATTTTGGAAACAGTTTTCTTTTAAATAAAATGCATATGTGGTTCATCTTTTGTATGTGGGATATACTAGGGAGAGACTTTTACAAACGAATTTACTTAAAGAAGAGATAGATTTACACAAGGTACATGGAACACAGTCTGCAGCAGCGTCGGGCACCGTCTCAAATCAGCGTCGGCTGTTACATATTTGAAGTTAATTTGACGTTGAAGTAAACAAATCAAAGTGTGTTTATGAAATAATTAGGCCCTATTCTCAATGCTGTGGCTAAGAAGTTTTGTCACAATTACTGATCAGTGGTTTTCTTTGTTTTGTTTTCGAAATTCCATAGCAACACACAAAAATAAAGCTGTTGTTATCACACTGGTACTTATGTCATTCCAGTGTCTTGCAGGCAGAGTATCCAAGGGGGAAGTCAGTCCATCTTTAGCTGAATCTTCTCAGCATGGTTCCTAGAGTATAAACTGGTGGCATCTTTGGAAGTTGATAGGAGAAGGGAGAATCTGTTAGAAGTGTTTTAAAATTGCTTTAAAATGCATGCTCTTGCTCATTCCTCCCTTGCATGTGCAACCGTCCTGTGTGTTTGTGGCTTTATTCTCTTGCCACTGGGGAGAACTGGTTCAAGACCTCATGGAACGAATGCTTCCATCCAGATCAGCAACAGCAAACTTGATATGAGAATACAAACTGTGGAGTACTGTACATTGTCACTTTTCTTAAGGAATTTTTTTTTGCCCCACAGAAGCTCATTAAGCTCTGTAAAGGAGCATATGCACTCACACAGGCCATAGAAGGTCTTTCCTGTAGGTACCAGTTAAGCATGGAAGGTATGTCTAGAAGAAGGGATCTGCAGTGGGCTGAAGACAAGCTCAAAGGGTAGAGATGGAGACCCCCAGGCAGTAAATCTTCCCTATGTGGTTCCAGCTGGAACAGAGGTCTGAAGACTGATCTAATCCTTCTTCTTCTTTTTCTTCTTTTTTTTTTTTTTTTTAAAGATTTTTATTTATTTATTTGACAGAAAGAGATCACAAGTAGGCAGAGAGGCAAGCAGAGAGCCCGATGTTGGGCTCAATCCTAGGACCCTGAGATCATGACCTGAGCCGCAGGCAGAGGCTTAACCCACTGAGCCACCCAGGTGCCCCCTGATCTAACCCTTCCTGTCACACGTCATCTCCCCAGTTACCGTCTCAGGGTCCTTCTGCAAAGACCTGCTTCCCATCCCCACCCATACCCCCTACACCCTGATAACTTTAAAGGGAGGTGTGGATTAGTCCCCAGTGTTTGGCATTGATGTCCGTTCTGTCTTCCCTCCATACAGTACTCCTTGCCCCTTGCATACAGCACACCATTTCTCACTGGTGTCCCTGTCCATGGAACCTCTCACCACTCATTTGAAGGACTTGGTGATAGTGGGCGCTGTGCAGCTGTCAAATTCTGGGGCCTGCTGCTAAGTGTTATTTTAATTTCTCTTCATCTAAATTCCTCATAGAGCAGCTTTTGAAACATGAGATTGTCTTATTAAGAGGTACTTATTGTAAAGTAGAGTGAGCTCCACCTTTGATGAAGACAGAAGAGGCCAAGTTTGATGGGTTGGATAGCATTAGACAAAGAGAGTAATTAATGACTTAATTGCCTCTTCACCCTTCCCTTTTTAAGAAAAGAAAGTTTTTCTTCTTTTCTTTCAAAACTCACCAGGCTGAACATTGGAATCCCCAATGCTATTTTACAGTTTAGCAAAGAAAGAAAAAAAGGAAAAAATAAATTGGAACCCAATTTTTCTATTATGTTTTCCTGTAACATCTTCCTCACTTTCTAGAATCATCGTCTATTGATTTTACCTTTAGTGGCCTTGGAAGCTGCAGTGATCTGTTTGTGGAGAGTTCAGTACCTTGTATGGATTTCCTTGTGTTGGTTTAAACGCTGATAAGATACGTGGCAAATTAATGAAATAAAAATAGCTTTGTCAATAAACAGAAGAGAAGCAAGCCACTTTCAACATTTGTTCGGTACCCATCACTTTTCAGGGCCCCGACAAAATTAGTGGATGGGATTAAAGAATATATTCGTCTTTTATCCCATGTTTGAGTACTTGATCACAGAGGCATGGTTAATCCAAACATCAATAGCACCTCGTCAATTCCATCAGAGACAGCTGTCAAGTGGACTTTGGGTTTGTTAGAGCTTTGTGTTTTATCCTTTTTTAAGGTCATGGAGTATTTTCTTTGATTTTTGATGCTGAATCTTTCTTGATCTTCTAAACTTGAGAAACATCTGTTAAGATTTAATGGGATGGCTTTTGTCTTAAAATTAGAGCCCATCTTGCAAAACTTTCTACCTCTTTCCTTTCCTGCCCCCCCGCACCCAATTTGGAAATGGGGAGCTGGGACAGAGGTGGTAAAGCACATGTCCCCCCTGAGACAGAAGCTCTTCTGGTCAGTGTGTGAGAGAGCATGCTAGAATGACGACACTCTGAATGCTGAATTCTGTGAACCCAGTGTTCAATTTTATTTTGTTTCCTATTGACATTAGCAGTTTCCTTGTAGCACATCACTTAGCCCGGGATCTGAGTGGCAGATTTATGGATCCTAGCGAATAATGAGACAAAAATGATGTAAGGAAGAGAAACAGCTGGAAATAGGAATTTTAACCTTTTCCCGTAAGCCTCCTTGTTGCTGGATCGCATCGTGTCAACAAAATTTAGTAGTTAAAATAGCTGGAGGTACAGTAACGGCATCTAAAAATATATGCCTCCAAATGTGTACAGACAGCTGTCATGTCTGTTGACAGAATATATTAGTCATTATCCTCATCAGTAGACACAAAATCATCGCAGTTTTCATAATGGAGGCGTTTCATACCACATAATTGCTAGTGATTTTGGAGGTCCTCTGATAGAGTCACCACCATTGTAATCACAGTATTTTCATTTACTTGCTTTTTATATTCTTAACCTGGATGCTAACCCTGCAGCCAAAGCTCTTTGCAGGAAAGCATTTAAAGGCTTCTATTTATTGCTTCAGTCACATTCCCGCCTACCTTTGGCAAGGAAATATGGGCTGGAAACTGCTGTTCTGAACAAAGAAGGGGGTCTAAGACCATCGTCCAAGGATTTCTTTCTTCTCAAAGGCAGGAAGAAACCCCCAGTGTGAGTGGTGTGGCAGGGGTGGGGGTTTGGAGAGTCAAAAAGAACTCTCAATGCCACAGTTAGGAGCCATGTCAATTTGGGGAGCTTATTTAACTGTTTTGAGCCTTGGATTCTTAGTGTAAAATGGGGATGATCATAACTACCTTAGAGCTTTGTTTAAACACCCATGAGAGCACCCAGAATGTGTCTGCTATATAATAGATGACTGAAGAATAATAGCTTTGTCTTCCTTCCCTGTTATCCTCAAGTTCTCCCTCCACCGAAATCTTACTGCCTTCCTTGCCCCACCTCAACACATGTACACATTCTTGTTCCCTCTCCCATGGGAAGGCTTCCACAGAACTGGTACCACATTTACTTATGAAATGGGAGGAGAAGAGCAGTCTCAGTTCTCTCTCCCCTAATTGGTTATTCTGCGGTCTGGTAAGGGGAGCATTCTCATTGTTATAAAAAAGATCAAAATACTAAACAGGTAATCCCGTACTGCATCAGGCATCGTGTGAAATGCTTACATATATTATCACATTTGATCCTCACAGTGACCCTATGAAGTACATGCAGTTCTTATCTCCATTTTACAGAGCGGGAAATTAAGGCCAAGAGAGGATGAGTCGCTTACCTGGGATCACGCAGCCTGAGATTGGAAGGGCTGGGTCTTGACTCGGGCAGCCTGTCTCCAAAGCTGTAGGCGCCGGTGCTCATAAAGCCTCAGAGTTGGGCAGAGGTCTGGAGGCCCATTAGCTGCATCCTTGTAGTCCACTCTGATTTGGCAGACACTGTCTCCCAGAGCCCTCATCCTCAAGTCCTGTGGCTGGAAGGAAAGACGGTGTGGCAGAGATGGAACAAGGCCTGCCTTCTAGAAGGGCACACTGCTGTTCACAATATGAGGGGTTCTGTCAAGGGTTGTTTTTCCCCTCTCTGACTCTTCCTCCCACTTCTGACATGGTTTTCAATTAGCAGCTTGTAGAGGCCGGGCCTGTGGTCCTCATTTCATGCAATATGCATAACTGAATTCTCCCCGGAGGGGATTAAGGGGCAGGGGGAGTGGTGAAATAAAGGCCCCTTGAATAAAGGGCAGAAATGTGCTGTGGGTACAGGCTGAAAGCAACACCTCGCCTCTTTTAAACTTATGTGGGGCCAGGGGTCATTTGGGAAGTGACTGTCACCGAGATGAAAGGGGCCGTTGCTGCTGAGGGACGCGGGGCTGCTGGGCTGGCTGTTGGGCCTTTCTACCTCATTTCTGGTTTCTGGTGGAACGTACACAGAGGCGGGAGCAGGTCCCTGCTCAGGCATGTTAGTGTTTAAAGAAGAAGTAATTTCCTTTCTCTTCTGGGAGGCAAATGAATCTCCCATATCCCTGACGGCTTCTCCCGGTGGAAGGCCTTGTTCATCTTGAGGCCTAGACTGTTTATTTTGCCTGAGCTGAACTGAACTGGCACTCTCCCCTCTTGCAGGGCAGGAAGGATACCACTCTCTCTGTGGAGATTCTGCTGGCTGCTTCTTCTTGATCACCAGGTTATGCCTACACTTCACATGGAAGTCACCTTATGTTTCTTTGTATCAGTCAAAAACAGGATAGTTGTTTTAATGAAGAAAAAAAAATCAAGATGCACATGCTTCAAAATGCAAATGCTACATATTGTCCTCTTCTCTCCAAAACAAAGCTCATGAACCACCCGAAAATAAGCATCCCTTGAATCATACAACAGGAATGTGCTGTAGTAAGGGCTGAAAGGTACATCTTTTTTAAAAAAAATTTTATTTATTATTATTATTATTTTTATAAACATATAATATATTTTTCCCCCAGGGGTACAGGTCTGTGAATAGCCAGGTTTACACACTTCACAGCATTCACCATAGCACATACCCTCCCCAATGTCCATAACCCCCCCCTTCTCCCAACCTCTCTCCCAACCCCTCCCCCCAGCAACCCTCAGTTTGTTTTGTGAGATTAAGAGTCACTTATGGTTTGTCTCCCTCCCAATCCCATCTTGTTTCATTTATTCTTCTCCTACCCCCTTAACCCCCCATGTTGCATCTCCCCTTCCTCATATCAGGGAGATCATATGATAGTTGTCTTTCTCCGATTGACTTATTTCGCTAAGCATGATACCCTCTAGTTCCATCCACGTCGTCGCAAATGGCAAGATTTCATTTCTTTTGATGGCTGCATAGTATTCCATTGTGTATATATACCACATCTTCTTTATCCATTCATCTGTTGATGGACATCTAGGTTCTTTTGAAAGGTACATCTTGTTTGAACTTACATGGGGCCAGGAATCATCTCAAAAAGATGGCAAATCAATCCTAAATTTTAGTTTTTTTAATAGAGGTAAAGAGGGTACGGTGAAGAGGTTGTGAACAGCCTTGAAATCCCCAGTATGGTGTTTATGTCTTTTTCTTAGGGTGCCTAGATATGGTTTGTTCTTAAAGAGGACTGTGGGCCTGGATACATTATTGGTGGTCCTGAGAGAGCCTGATGTTCGCAGGGCCCGAGAGAAGAGGTTCTGGAAGTCTGGAAGCAGAGACACACGGATCACTTCCTCCAGGTCTGAGAGGCCTCACAGTAGCCAGTCATCGGCATATAATGAGTCAGGCCCTGGTTTCTTTTGTGAGAGAAAAAAGTAAGGGAAGTAAAAGTTTCCAGAGGCATCATGGTGATTTCCAAATTTGAAATCATCCCTGTAGTTTATGTTCTCATGACAGCATATAGTCCTCGCTTCTGTACTCTGTATTTCCCTGGCCCCTCTTCCTTCCCCTCCTTTCCGCCACCCCACCGGCAAACACATCCTCTTTCCCAGCTAAATGCTTGTTGAAGACTGTTTCGGGTAACTAATTCCCCGCAAGATAGACCTGAATCATCCCGTGTGGGGTGTAGAGTCATGGAATGGGAACAAGTGAAAACAGGCCCTTGAAGAAGCCGGACTCAGGGCCGCCGGCTGCCGGCGTTTTCTAGGTGAGCACGATTGTATGACAAGCGCAGGCCAGGCTGGGTGCGCGGTGCACCCGCAGGAGAACTGCATGTGTTGAGGACAGAGGGGGTGTGAGCGGAAACCTGCTTTCCAGTGAGGAGTGACTCCGAATGCTGATGGTGTTTTCCTAGACACAATTTCAGCTTATAAAATCTCCTGCAAATGAGGCCTTTGCCGCTCTGGGTGAGTGGGTTCTCCCCTCCTCTTGCATCTGACATCCGGGCCACTGCCAAGTGATTAGGCAGGAGTCCGGAAACTGCCGTTACCTGGGGCAGGCCGACTTGATGGGGCTTTTATCAGGAGGTTTGGGTGTCCCCGACTAGTAAATACACTTGCTGTTGTGAACCCCATGCAGAAAAGGCAAAGTATCACATTTTCCTTGGAATTCTTGAGGAAATTGCTCTCATATACAACACCAACCTTTGGCTGCGTGACAGAGACAGAGTGTCGTTTGCATGCCATTACCAGGCTGTAAAGTCTGGTCAGGGCTGTCTTTTCCGAGTTCCCAATCTTTTGGGATCCTTGGAGGGTCACCCCGTGGGTCAGGTTTGTTTAGTCTGGTCTGTAATGGTGTAAAGTGGCCTTGACTGTCACGTCTACCTAAATAATGCCCTATCTGTTTGATACTTCAGCAGTCCCTCTACGTTGTGTATATGTTTCACTTTCTAATACTAGAAGTCGAATTGGATTTCGTTGTTAATAGAAGGCAAATTGTTTCTAAAAACAACCTCATCTCACTTTGAAAAGTAGCCAGGGTTCAGAGGGCCCCTGCATTTTAAGGGGCGATCTCCATTTACCCTGGGAAAATGGCACCACACTTCTCTGTTTCTGTATGCACGTTACCCAGTGCTTTGCATCTTTTCTAAGAGAGTTATTTGAACTGTTATTTTTTTTTAAACGTTTTATTGAAGTATAATCTACATAGAGAGAACTACAAACATCGTGAGAGCACAGTGAATTTTTCTAAGTGGAATTATCCCGGCAACCAGTCCCAGGATCAAGAAACAGGGCATCATTGGTGCTCAGAGAGCGCCCCCACCCATGGTCTCCACTTGAGTGTATACAATTTTAGTTTTCTCTTGCTTATAATTCACCCAAGGTTTTCTGTCTTGCAACTTGTTCCTCTTTTCCTGCTGAACTGTCACATACAAATCGAGAATGGAAAAGAGCTTGTCTGATCCTCTGGGTAATAATAAGCAGTGCCTTTCTAGAACTCTTGAATCTGGAGTTGTAGTGCCTATGGAGCATTGCAAATTCCTTGTTAAAACGGGGTTCGTTTTTATTCGTATCCCTCTAGAAGCTCAAATCATGCTCTTTTACATATTTCACACAATAAAAACCCAGTTTCACAAAAGTCATCTAAATGACATGGGTTTATTTAATTCATATCCTAGTCTAATTCATACCCTAGTTTGTGAAAAGGCGATGGAAGCAACTTTATAAATGTTAAGCGATTGCAGCCTTGAGGTACAGAGGAGAGTGGTAGAAGAATGATGCTCGTTGTAAACATTTTTTGCTCGGAGACTTCTAGGAGTGAATAGCCCCCCCAACCTCTCTCTGTTTCCAAATGAATCTTGTTTGAATGCTCGTAGCTGGACTTCCCGTCCCCCCTTTAAAAATAGTTCAGTTCCTTCTTCCTAAGCTCCACAGCAACCAGTACAGCTTTCATTACAGCAACATAAATAAAAAGTGACATAAAATTATACAGCCTTGTGTAAAGTAGTTTAAGGAAAATGTCTTTTATGGCAGCTTTTATGGTTTCACCAATTAGTTATTAGACTTTCTCCATTTTTAATTTGATGTCCTGTGTGCGCTTTCAAATTTGATGTCCTGTCTCCCCCCAGACCCCCCACTTTCCTCTCCTGACAGTAACAGGACTGGGGTGCAGTGAGCCCTGGGTAGCTGACTTTCTCATTTTCTGAAGGCATTTCTGTACAGCCTGTTGTTAGATTTGGGCAGAGCAAGTGTCTCGGGAGAGAAGCCAGAGTTGAGCCATTTTCAAGTGAGCAGAATTTCACCCCCTTATTAACACCCAGTGTCCCCTGCAGCCGGCAGACCTGTCTCCTGTGGAGGGTAGCTGTGGACACACCTCAGAATGGGACATACCACAGCGGTTGGACCTTAAGCTGATAAATTCTGAGATTTTAGTAACTTTCCAAACATTCCCGGGGAGTGAGAATCACAGAGATTTACTCCTGCCAAAATTTAATCATGCAGAAAAAAGCAAAATTTAGATCAGCGTATAGATTATTTTTTAATGTGATCTCTCGACAGAGTAGGGTAAGGAAGCCAGAAGTCGAACACTTAGCGCAGACGAGTCTAGACCATTGCAATTTGATTCATTTGGGGGAATTGTATTAGGTTTTAGGCTTTGGCTTGGGCTGGGCTGTTCTGTTTGGGAGTGTATGATGTCATCGTGTCAAGCGTGTCAGGCATTCTGGTATTTATGTTGGCTTCAGATGTAGCCCAGAGTACATGGCAGGCTCAATTTATTGCTACTTTAACTTTGTTTAGTCATGGAGAGGCTTTATTTATGTTGGTAAATTTCAAACAGTGGCCAAGAGTGACCGCACAATGAAAAGGCCTGAAAGATTCATCATCGATAAATCACCTTGTTGCTGAGTTTCTTTAATTAAGGAAAAAACTCCGTCTGTTTATCCCTGTGGTTGCTGGAAGGAAAGCAGGGCGGGGAGGGCTTTGATGAATCCATCTATCAGCCTGGCTTTGGAAAGCAAGTCTCCAGTTTCTGATTGTCGCTGGGCAAAGACCTAAATAAAATTTATCTTGTCAAAACCTATGGGCTAACTGAAAGCAAATAAGAAGTTTTATGGCATCCACATAAAGTTAATAAAGAGGGAGAAAGTACACTACGTCCTATGGACATTTTTCAGTACAGTACATGGCCATTCTTTGGGGAGAGCTCATTAACTTAAAAAAATTACCTTTAATGGGCCACTCATTATCGTCATCCTCAACTGCGTCACTGTCTAACTAACACTCGAGTGTTTAATACCTGATTAAAATCAAACACTGGGCTTATGGCTTGGTGCTGTTGGAACTACCTAGGATGGTAAGCACAGTGAGTACTTTGAAAGGGTAAAATATGGACACTAAGCAACATTACCAGCATCAGGGAAATTTTTTTTAAAAAATTTGATCCCTCTAGAAGCTGGTCAACTTTTCTGGTGATGACATAGTCTGAGAGCAATGGTGTAAGGCTTTTCATGTCTGACTGAACAGGGGACCTCATCTTTGACTGAACTTACCTTTTATGTGGGAGGATTCCCTCTGTTGGGAAAAGTCTAGAAAAATACATTGGGATTGGAAAGCTCTTTTTACCACACGCAGTTTAAGCAGATTTCTCTCTGAGCTTGGGCTCATGGTAGAGTACGTTTTATTTCTACTTAAAAAATGTCTTTGAATCAGACAAAAGACAGCAACTGGTGATGGAAAAGGCCAATTTTGATACTAGAATGCACGTAAAATCATTTGCTTTTCCTCTTTAGGTTATGGAAAGGGTGCTCTCTTGATATCAAGCTTCAGGATCCATTCACAGGAAAGTGTGATTTCTCAAGTGTCAAATCTGGAAGCATGATGCATCTGGCAATCAGCCCCTGCCCATTTGATGGAGCCGTGCAATACATGTGGACTTGGGGAATAAGGAACATTTTGAGAAACCATTCCTGGGGGATCCTGATGCTATAGGCTACTTTCGAACATGATACCTTGTGTTGACAGACTAAAACTGCTCTTGGACTTAGTTGAGAGTTTTGCTAGTTCTTGGCTCTTTTCCTGCCTTTTGTCAGTGTGCTCTGTCTATATTAATGAGTCAGGTTCCCCGTGATGACGGTGGTGGTCATGGTGATGGTGTGCAGGAAGCAAGGGCTGCTCTGCCAGGGTCTACTTGGAGAGGTGGGGAAGGGAGACATTTCCTTGCATTGGTAAGACAAAAAGTTATTCATGTGGAACAATTTTAGCATCAGTCACAACCTGGACCATAGAAATTGGTCATAGGTTGATCAAAACATCCTACCACTTCATAATGACCATATCTCATATACTTTCTATCTTCCTCACTGACTCTAAGATGCAGTTCAAGGCAATTTTGGAGTCACCTTAGTTTTCCCTGCACATAACTGACAATTCGCTTTTTCCCAACATGGAGGTCAGAGTTTAACAATAGGGCAACAAATATATGTTAAGCTCTCTCTAATAAGTCTAGCAAGCACAAGGCAGTATGGAGACCCCAAGGAAGCCTGTGATGGCCCTTGCCCTGAAGAAACTTCCAGTCTCCTTGAAAGAGGTAGGATTTATGTTAAGTGTTCAATTGAAAGTGAGTACTCCTATATGGTGATATCATAAAATGTCATTGTTTATTTTTAAAAAAATTTTATTTAATTTTATTTTTTTTCAGTGTTCCAAAATTCATTGTTTATGCACCACATCCAGTGCTCCATGCCATCCATGCCCTCCTTAATACCCACCACCAGGCTCACCCAACCCCCCATCGCCCTCCCTCCAAAACCCTCAGTTTGTTTCTCAGAGTCCACAGTCTCTCATGGTTGTCTCCCCCTCCGATTCCCCCAACTCACTTCTCTTTTCCACCTCCCAATGTCCTCTGTGTTATTCCTTATGCTCCACAGTAAGTCAAACTATATGATACTTGACTCTGTTTGACTTATTTCACTCAGCATAATCTCTTTCAGTTCCATCCATGTTGATACAAAAGTTGGGTATTCATCCTTTCTGATGGAGGCATAATACTCCATTATATATATGGACTATATCTTCTTTATCCATTCGTCTGTTGAAGGGCATCTTGGTTCTTTCCATAGTTTCCATAGCGACTGCGGCCATTGCTCATTCATTCTGTGCCTGGGCTGTGCGGCTAGTTCTCTATTCCCAGAGTGAGATCTAAGGCAAGTTTTCTGACTTTTCTGGTCACTCTACAATCTTTTGTTTGCAAAATGTTCTTAATTTAGTATCACCACTGTGGTTTTCAACCCCAGGCTGCTGATCAGAATCCCCTGGGCACCTTTTTAAAAATGTTGTTGTTCAGCTGCTCCCCTGACCAATGAAATTAGCATCTCTGGGATGGGGCCCAGATATCAGGAATTTAGAAAACTCTCCAGGTGATCCCAATGGGCAGCCAGGATTGAGAACCACGGAAATGAAGTGTGCTGTTCCAGAGAAATAATGAAAACTTCAAATTTTATTTAAAACGAAAGCTGCTCCTCTTCTGCTCCCCTGGCCTGCAATCCTGAGTTGCAGAGGAAGGTGTGGGAAGCTTCTACTTCTCATCTTACAAATCTTTTCCTCCCTGCCAAGTCTCTCACCAAAGTTGCTGACTGCTCTGCGGCTGAGGTAGTGGGAGAGGGAGGAGAAGAGGGGGTGCTGGGAGGGGTCTGATGTGACTGGCATTGATGCTATTTGACATGGCTCTCTCTGGCCATGGCAGAAGTTTAAAGCTGATTCATTTTGGGGGTGGCATGAGCATTTGCGTATTCTTCAGAGATTGCCTTCCAAGTCTGGGAATCTCTCTCTGCAGTTCCCTTGTTTTCCAGCAATCTGATTCACAAAGAGAGATACTGCTGTTGTCCCACTGCCTCCCCAGGAGCCCATCTTAGGCATAGTCCCTTTAGGATGGCCCAAGTCCTGGCTCTCTCTCAATCATGTGAGCCATCCCTTCCCCTCTCTGCTTTTAGATCAGGTAGCCCCCCTTTCCCCTTAGGCTTGTCCTGGGGACAAGTGTTCTGGCATCAGCCTCTGGTGCCCCACAGACTTCATCAGACATTGGGCAACTCTAACAGGTCTTCCTGATGCTCTTCCACCAGGCTGGAGGTGAAGGAAAGCACTTCTTTAGCAGAAAATACTGGTTGTCCCCCAATATTTGTTCCATTTCTTTTGCTAGTGCAAACATGGATCCCAAAATAAAGACTACGTTTCTCAGTTTCTCTTGCAGCCAGACATGGCCATGGGCCTCCATTCTCATCAATGGTGTATTGAATAGAAGTGGTATGGGCAATTTCCAGGAAATTCCTTATAGAGAGAGGGCATGCCTTTCTTTTCACCCTCCTTTCCTGCTGGATGGCATACAGCTGGCTGAGATGGAAGAGCTCTCTTGGTTTCAGAGCTGGAAGCAGCATGTTGAGGAAGCAGAGGAACAAGGTCAGAGGAGCCTAAGCCCTGATGAACATGGAGCTAACATATATAGATGACCTACTGAAACCTACTGAAATTAATCCTTCATTGTTCACAATTATGTCCTGAAACAGAGTGCTGAACATGAGCTCAGGCAGGCAGTAGGCCACAAGGACACAGATATTGCAAGCCAGAAAGATGGTGCCCCACACTTCAGATATGGTCAAGAGGATGCCAAATAAGGAAGAACTTTCCAGAGGGTAAATCCAGGGCTAAGGGACAAAGGGAATTGGCAGAAAGGAGAATGAAATCTGCCAGGTGGTCCAACCAAGGAACTGACTTTTTGGTTAAGGAAGGGAGTCATTACCATCCCTGCCCAGTGTGTTATGACAATAGTTATGGACCAGTAATTTCTGGGCATTTCCCATTCTCCCCATTTCCAAGTGAGAGTCTTTATTGCTCTTATCTTTTTCTTTTCTTCCATTTTATTTGGGTGTGTGATGGGAAAATAATTTACTCTTAGACTGTAGATCACCTGACCATTAAGAGCTACATTCTGGGCCTGATGGAGAAGACTGAGCATTACTCATACAACCTGGATTTAAGCTGAATGCAGTTACCGCATTGGTTGTTGGCTTCTTTTATGGAGGGTAGAGGTGTATTCTAGTGTATCCGGAGGGAGATGCCCATGGTTGCTATAGAAACTTGGCATGTAGTAAAATTCTGGCTAGTGAGTTTCCAAGAGAAATCTGCTAGGGGCTGGGAGTGCTTCTAGAAAAGTTTTCTTTGCTATTAAAAAGAGGTACAAGGTAGGAATATTCTCTCTAACATGTTGTGTGAATTTGTGATGCTTAAAACATCCAGTTATCTGCCACTATGAAAGGATAGGTCTGAGGACAAAAGCCAACATACCTGGAAGAGTAGAGTAGGAAAATGGAGAGAACCTGGGTCCTTACTGGTATTATTGGAGTGGAAATAACCAACTCTGAAACTGCTGGACTTTCAGACTTCCTTTTTTTTTTTTTTTAAAAAGATTTTATTTATTCATTTGACAGAGAGAGAGAGTGAGAGCACAAGCAGGGGGAGTGGCAAGGAGAGGAAAATGCAGGTTTTCCGCTGGGCAAGGAGCCTGATGGACCATCTGAGGACCCGGGGATCATGAACCGAACCGAAGGCAGACACTTAACCAACTGAGCCCCCCAGGCACCCCCCAGACTTCTTATATGAGAAATAAACCCCTTATTGTTTAAGCTATTTTAAATTGGATCTTTGGTTGTTTGACTGATAAATTAAAGTACTGCTCCCTGTGCCAAAGAGACAAGGCTACAATTCTTCTTCCCCTATCCCATGCTATCTCAGCTGCTTCTGCTCTTCATGGACTCACCTGGACAGGGTTGCTTCCTGTGGATGGTCCCTCTCCTGCCACCATAGTGACTTCAGGGGACACAGACCCTGCTTTTGACTACTTCATCTCAAGAATGGAATCATTCCCTTTAGGAATTACCCTCATAATTTCCATAATTCAGTACAGCAAACACCAAATGTAACTTTTCATAAGATTTCCTGAGAGGTTGGTGGACTACAGAAGGGAAGGACACGTGCACAGTAGCTTACAGTTGTGGCATTGGCTTGGATTCCATCTCTGGGGTGTCTTAGCAGACCAGCTCCAGTCTCATTCCTGTTTTGCCACCATGCTACCAGACTCAGAGGGAGTGGAAAGAGTCCCCTCATGCTAGTTCCTATGCCATTCAAAGTGTGGTCCAAGGACCAAGAGCAGTGGCAGCACCCAGGAAATTAGAAATGCAGAAATCTCAGGCCCTACCCTAGACCCGCTGAACCATAATTTTATTTTAACAAGAGATCTAGGTGATATGTACACAGTTAAAATTTACAGAACCACTCTAGTCAAGGCTTATCTCTTCGATTCTCATTTCTTATTCCAGGTTTGAACTTTACCTGGGATGATTGGCAATGGGGACATCATTTTTTTTTTTTTTTCAGGAAGTCTCTACCCTCACAGGGTTGTGGCCCTTTGGGCTCAGTAAGACAGTCAAAGAACCCCAACACCAGTACATATCCCCAAATTCAGGTCATTCAGCTTTAAAAGTGTCAACCATGGGGCATGGACAGCACAAGCCAAGTAAGGCCTAGGCCAATTCCTTTTATTTTTCAATATACTTTTATTGTAAAGGTAGTATTAAAATATTAACATTTAAGATAAGAAATGAATTTTATGTTAAGTTAACATTACCTTCTCATCCTTGTCTACATACATATTCAGGTTTTACATATTTGATTCAATATTTTATGATTCAATTTTATATTCTGCATTTCCATTCAGTTTCACACAGGTATGCTTCCATTCTGCTACAGTCTTTTTATTCTTTCCCATAACCTATATTCTCTAATCCTTAACCCTCTGAGATAACTAATGTTAGAAACCTGATTTGTGTCTTTGCACACTTAACTTCCATCCTTATCCAAATACATACAGACATGTATATGTCATGTTTCCTTCCCTTGAAGAAAATAGGGTTGTATCAAGCATTTATATCAGCTTAAGTTTTTACTTAACTATACATTATGGTAGTCTCTTCAGGTCAGTGGCACAGAGATAAGTCACTTAAAAAATTAAATGCAGAATATTCCTTTGTATGGATGCATTCTAATTTCCCTTATTGATAGATATTCAGGTTGTTTCTCATTTTTCCAGTTACAGGTTTCCTATTTGGAGAGTATATGTACTGTTGTTACTTTTACCTGTAAAGACAGATGCCTAGAAGTGATATTGATAGGTCACAGGTTATATAGTTAGAGTACACTAACTGCTGTAATGAACAGGTCCTTGAATTTATTATATTTCAGATGTAATAAGAGTAAAAGTCCAGTTAGTTCCAGGAGCTCAGGGGGTCTCTGGTCCACAGAATCGTTCAGGGATCCAGGCTGTGGGGGCTCTGCTACCGTCAATAAGTGACTCCAGTGTCATACCTGAGGACTAGGTTAGCCTGCTGCAGAGCAGTCTGGCAAATGTAGTTCAGGTGTGCCAAGGAGGAAAAGGAGACAGGCTTTTGCGATCAGCTAACCAGTTCCTGCTACAAAGGATGAGTTTATTTTTAATTTATATATGTATTACCAAGTTATTTTTACCAATGATGGTAAAAATTCACATCCCTGCTAACAGTACCTGAGAGGTCCCACAACCCTGAATCTTTGCTGGTACTAGGCAGTATCATTCTTTACATTGCTCCAAATCTGATGAATTCATAATGGTATTGCCTTCATTTGCATTTCCCTGAATAGTAATGGTTGAGTATCTTTTCATAAGTCTCATGATCATCTGGCCAATTTGTTTCTGTCTTTTAAAATTTTACTATTGTTTTCTATTTGTCCTGTTTTTCTGTGTTCCCTTTTGTCTCTTTTCTTGCCTTATTTTAGGTAAATTTTTATCATTCCATTTCCCCCCTCTATTAGTTTTTTAGTTTTACATTTTGTTCTACTACTTTTTTAGAGGCTCCCTTAGAATTTAAACATTCTTCTTGATTTACGGAAGTCTCATATGATATTCAGGTGGGGTTCCCCAGGAGGTAGGCTCTGAGGTGGACCTCCCCAGGAGGTAGGCTCTGAGGTTAGTATTCAAGAGGTCTACTGGGGAGATGCTCTTGGGCTTATTGTTGTGGAAGGGAAGGAAAGGAAACAGATCTGGCAGAGGGAGAAGTCATGTGGTTTTGCAGTTACAACAAAGGCCTAAGGCCATCCCCAGGGGACCTCTCAAGCTAGATTACTTTCAGAGTAATACTGAGTTTAGGTGAGGAGACTAGGCGTCAATATCCATATAGTGACTAGTCATTGGATGCAGGCTGCCCTGGGAAGGATGTGTGTGTTCTTGGGCAAAGTGACCCTCTTAAGCTTGTGACAATTCCCAAAGAGAGGTAACAACTGAAGGAATAGGTCCTGAAGTCTTGAAGGGGTCGGGGGAGTTTGGAGTGGTACAGATCTGATTATACTACACATAAATTAGTACTGTGATCCCTTCCCAGGCAATTGAAGGACCTTAGAATGCTTGAATTTCACTTGACTCTTCTGATTTTGTGTTATTATTGTCATTTATGTGTATTCTGTATTTTAAATCCCATGATATTATCATTATTGTTCTTACATTATATATTCATTTAGGTTTACCCATTTAGGCATCCTTACCCTTTCTGTGGATCTTCATTCCTTTATGCATCTCTGAGCATCAGTTTGGGATCCTTTTCCTCTGAAGACTTTTCTTTAGAATTTTCTTTAGTACAGATCTGCTGGTAATAAATTATCTTAAATTTTCTTTATCTTAAAACATCCTTATTTCACTCTCATTTTGAGGAATATTACTTTTTTAAAAATTTAAAATTAATTAATTAACATATTATTAGTTTGAGAAGTAGAGTTTAGGGGTTCATCAGTTCATCAGTTATATATAACAGTGCTCATTCCATCAAGTTACCTCCTTAATATCCATCACCCAGTTACCCCATCCTTTTACCCACCTCCTCTCCAGCAACCCTCAGTTTGTTTCTAGAGTTAAGAGTCTCTTATGGTTTGTCTCCCTCTCTGATTTATGGTTTTATCTTTCCCCTCCCTTTCCCTATGTTTATCTGTTTTGTTTCTTAAATTCCACATGAGTGAAGTCATATGATATCTCACTGGTATAGAATTCCAAGTTGGCAATTATTTTCTTTCATCTAAAAATGTTTTATTTTGCCTTAATTATTTTGCCTTAATTCTTTAAGTATATTTTCACTAGATATAGGATTTTTGGTTTATGGCATTTTATATAGCATTTCATTTTTATTTTTTATTTCCTTTTTTGAAATTTTAAAAATTTTTATTATTTTTTATAGCCATTTTTATCAGCACTTTGAATGTTTTCCCATTGTCTCTTTTTTCTGATGGGAAGTCGGCAGTATTTCTAATTATAGTTCTACTTACATTATATGTATTTTTCTCTAATTACTTTCAAGATTTTCTCTTTATCTCTGGTGTTCAGCAGATTCAGTCTGATGTAATTGGTATGGGTTTTTTTTTTTTTTTTTGGTATATGTTTTGCTCATGGATCACTAAGTTTGTTGAGTCTATAAGTATAGGCCTTTCACTAAATTTGGGGGGAATTTCAGCACCTATTTCTTTAAAAATAATTTAAGCCCCAGTATTTTGCTCTTCTTCTGGAATTTCCATGACATATATGTTAGGCCTTATGATATTGACCCACATGTATTTGAGGCTCATGTTCTTAACTGGAGTCTATGCCATATATATGGTTCAGGGGACAGTCAAGGATTTGGGGAGAATTTAAACACAGAGGCTATGGTTGCCCTTTCTGGCTCTCTACTTTCTAAAAAATTTCCTCTCACTTTCAATGGCTCTGGTTACCCCACGCTCTGACTTCTGGGTTCTCTTCAAGCCAATAATGTTGTGAGTTTTCTGTTGGAGTTCTATTGGATCCACTCTGTGTGGCACTGACTTTGGCCTACACAGGCCAAATGGTACAAACCCTAAGCAAAAGGAAAACCCTTCCTTTTCCCCAAGTATCTACTCCTCTCTACAGTCTACTGGCTTGTGTTCACTCTTGAGTTGTTATTTTTTTGAATTTTGTCCAGAGTTTATAGTGGTGATATGTGGGAGATCTGAGTATGTAGGAGTTACTGCACAACATTGGAAGTGGAAGCCCAGTTACTTTCTCTCAGCACTTGGAAATATCATTCCATTCTCTCCTAGCTTCTGTTATTCTGTGGGAAGTTTCAGCTGTCAGTCTGATTTTTTCTACTGAAGATAATGTATCTTCCACTCACCCTCCCACCCCAAACATTTAGGATTTTCTCTTTGTCTTTGATTTTCAAAAGTTTTACTATGTTTGTTAAGATGTGGGATTCCCCATTCCCTCCTTTTTAGTAGTAATTCTGTTGGGGATTTGCACTGCTTCTTAAATTTGTGGCTTGTTTTCTTTTATCAATTTTGGAAACTTCTTAGCCATTAGCTCTTCCAGTAATGCTGGGCCCTCTAGTCTTGTTGGCTTGGTAGCCCTCTGAAGCCCACAGATGGATTAAAACAGTTTTTATCCAGGTATTCCAGTCGTTCTCAGTGGGAAGTCAGTCTTCAATAAGCACTGCTCCATTGCCAGAAGTGGAAATCCTCAGTTTCTGCTCACCAAAAGCTCAGAATACCTCAGGATTTAGTATCAGCTTGGAACAATTTGTTCACATGAGAAAAAATTCATTAAATTTCAAAGAGATGGTCAAAGAGAATCAAAAGAAAACACAATATATCTTAAATATCCACAAATAGGCTCAAATTTTATTTGATCAGGATATTCAGCTGCTTTCCGTTATTCCTGTGTCAACAAGCTAGTATTGTTTACATGTGATCCTTTATAATATGGGATAGTGCTTACAGTTGTTTCTAAAAGGGGACCAGTCATCACTGCAGGGTTTTGTGTGTGCGAATAAAGTAGCCCAACAGGACTAACAGTTTGTCTGGTACTGATTGCCATAACTCAGTAGACATATCTGAGCTATCATAATGACTCAGATCAGAATGACTCTTGTATAACTGTGGAGTTGTTTAAATGTTATCGGCTTGTGGGAGCAGAGTTTCTGTTAAGGGCAGCCCAAGTGGCCTCATCCCAATCAGAGGGCATGAGGCCCAATGATCATGGCACAGGCCACATCCTCTTCTGTCCATCTTCACTGTAACCCATCTGCTTGTTATCTGCTGCCTGCCCAACCTGTTTGTCCGTAATCCCCAATTCACCTGCTTTTGGCTGCATCCAACTAATATGTCCTTACCCTTTCATCCTCCCACCATTGCTTTTGTTTTACCTTCAAACCCACATCTTCATCCCTGAGTTCCTGTTGTGCAGACCCATGCTTGTCAGGGCAGACAGAAGGGAGCAGGTTCTCAGGAATCACTTTGTGAGTGATAATGAGGTACACAGAAGGATGGGGCCTGGAATGATTTCATTACCAGAAGCATGAAGATCTGGGAGTGGAGTGCAGCAGTCTTGGGCTCCCTCACTCCAGCCTGCAAGTGGCATGCCAGTGATTTTGTGGATTGTATCAGCAACCTTTATGAAAAATATAAAAATGTTCTCACCAGCAGATCAATACTTTCTTCAGCTTTTCTGCCCCTGCTCTCACTTAGAGAGTAATTGTTTGAAGATTTAAATATACTATTGCAAGCTTTTGGGAAAAATCCAGACTTTGGGAAACTTACAAGACAAATTGATTCCTTTAACAAATAAATTTCAAGGGAAAAGATTGAGAGAGAACCTATAGGTTGAAAAAAGAGTTAAGAGACAAATCAGGGGCACTGGGTGGCTTAGTCAGTTAAGCTTCTGACTCTTTGTCTTGGCTCAGGTCTTGATCTCAGGGCCATGAGTTCAAGCCCTGCATTGGAATACATGTTGGGGGTGAAGTCTACTTAGAGAAAAAAAAAGATGCATCAATCAATTGAAATGTACAGACATTACTTGGATTTTTATGAAAATAAATATACTGTTAACTACACTGTTAAAACAAATGTCATAATATATGACATTTATAAGACAATTAGAAATTTGAACACTGGTTGGATATTTGATATTAAAGAATTATATTAAGATTTTAGATGTGGTAGGGGTGCCTGGCTGGCTCAGTCAGTAGAGCGAGTAACTCTTGATCTGAGGATCATGAGTTCAAGCCTACACTGGGCATAGTGAGTACTTAAAAAAGATTTTAGGTGTGATAGTGATATTGTAGCTGTGTTTAAAAAAGAATCCTTTTAGAAATTCATAATGAAGGGTGCCTGTGTGGCTTAGTCATTAAGCATCTGCCTTTGGCTCAGTTCCTGATCCAAGGGTCCTGGGATCGAGCCCCCCATTGGGCTGCCTCCTCAGGGGGAAGCCTGCTTCTTCCTCTCCCACTCCCCTTGTTTGTGTTCCCTCTCATGCTCTCTCTCTCTCTCTCTGTCAATAAATAAAATCTTAAAAAAAACTATATAAAAAAAGAAATTCATACTGAAATATTTGTGGGTGAAATGAAATAATGTTTGGGATGAGCTTTGAAATAATATGATGAGGGAGGCAGGTAGAAGTCTAGATCATATAAGATTGTGCATGGATAGTTGTAAAACCTGAGTGAAGAGAACATGGGGGGTTGTTATACTTTTTTTGTCTGCTTTTGCATGTGTTTGAAGTTTTCTGTAACAAAAAGAAAAAAGATTCTGTATCTTTGGGCAACTTTGCAAAGAGTTCCAAACAGCTCACAATTAATACAACTGTTTATTCCATTTTGCATAATATCTCCAAACTGAAGCTTCTGGGTCTGAATAACATAGCACATATTGTGGGGTGGATTTTCAATTTCACATAAAATGCATATTGGCCTGAAGCCTGTTCTCTTTTACACTGAATCCTTTGCAGGAGATCATCCAGGTTATTATTCTATTTCGTGTGTGTGTGTGTGTGTGTGTGTGTGTGTGTGTGTGTATGTGTGTCTGATACTCATTGAAATGTCTGTCACCTGCTTTAAGACTGTCCTAACTTTTTAGAGACCACTCTTTTTTTTGTTTGTTTTGCTTTTATTTTTTTAATTTTTGCTTTGATTTTATTTTTTAAATTTCTTTTCAGTGTTCCAGAATTCATTGTTTATGCACCACACCCAGTGCTCCATGCAATACCTGTCCTCCACAATACCCACCACCAGTCTCACCCAACCTCCCACCCCCTGCCCCTCCAAAACCCTCAGATTGTTTTTCAGAGTCCATAGTCTCTCATGGTTTGTCTCCCCCTCCAATTTCCCCCAACTCCCTTCTCGTAGAGACCACTCTTGATCCTGAATATTCCAAAGAGTGAATGGATAAAATGAAGTTTTGTGGGATTTCTCTCCACATAGCTAAATATTAGTTGAATCTGCACTGGGTGTCAGGTGCTGAGTATTTCACATGCAGTGTTTCATGAAATCCCCATAATTACTCTGTGGAAAGGTGCAATCATTATAATTTTTTTTTTTAAGATGAGAAAACAGAAGCTTGGAGAGTTTATCTAACTTCTCCAAGGTCACAAAACTGGTAACTAAGCTATGAAACCAGCTGGGGTTTGAAACCTAGGTTTCTTGACCCCAAGTCTGCCCTCTGCTTTGAACTCCAAGTTCTATGGTAATTCAGTTTATTGCAGATTAAGTTGAATTTAGACTTTTTGAAATATGTATATTTTGGCAAAGAAAAAAAGATTAGAACAAAATAAAAGAAAAACCAATGTCAAAGCTCCAAAGACATCTTTAAGTTTGCTAGAATTTAAAGGCTTATGGGGCTGGGCAGGGTGAGCTGGTGCCATTGTAGGAATGACCTTCCATGAAGCCTTCTGGAGGCTTCCTCAGAGCACCTCACAACTGCACATGATACATTTTCTTCTCTTTCTTGGCCGCTGGAGGCAAGGACGAGATGGACTTTCTTGATCTACAGGATTTGGCAATACTGGTAATCTTTTTTCCACAGGTCCTATTACACTGTCACTGGCAATACACCAGGTATTTCTCAGCCTCTTAGCAGACTGTCAGCGTAAGGCTCTCTTTCGCAGGCATGAGATCGTGGCCAGATTGAGTTCAAGAGAGAAATAGGTCAGTCTTCCATGGAGGCCTCCAGCATCTCCTAGGTTAGTTTTGTTTTTCAATTGGTTTGGGTAACTTAAGGCCAGGAAAAGAAAAATTACCCACAGTGGTGGGAGTTGGGGGAAACTTGTAAGGAAGATAAAGACCCAAGATGGAGAATAAATCCATCCCAACCTGGAATATTCTTTTTAAGGCCCATTTTATAGTGCTCTGAAGTATGTTCATTTGAAATATCTCCAAGGGACATGGTAGCCAAGAGAAGCCTGTGACTGTGTGGCTTTTGCTAGAGGATGTGGCTTTCAGCCTATGAACTTGTAGTCTTTGACAGTGATGACATAGGGAGGAGGTCGGAAATTGGAAGTAGCCAAGCTTGAAATCCCTTGGGAAGGTGAGCCATGCTAGAATAGGCTTGAGAAGGAGACATCCATTCAAAAGAAAGTATTAAGGTAGTGCTCTGAGGACAACAGGTAAGGAAGTGGAGGGACCAGAACAGGGAACAGGAAGAAGCTATTCAAGTTACTATGGCTGCATAACAAATTACCACAAAACCTTGTAGTAAAACTATGGCACCACTTAGTTTGCTCACAAATCTACAATTTGAGCAGGGCTCAGTGTGGACAGCTCATCTCTGCTCTATTTGGCTCTGTCTGTAGTAGCTCAGAGACTAGGGGTGGGATCATGTGAAGACTTGTAACTGAAGGAAGCCCCTTGTATACCGCATGCACTGAAAAACCCAACACCAAGCAAGACCAGTTCCCAGCAAAGAAAGAAGTTTAATTTGTGAGGCAGCCAAATGACCAGACTGGAAAAAGAGCTCATATCTGCCTGCCCCGACAACAAAACAAACAAAAAAAACGGGGGGTAGGGGGTGTGTTTTATGAGATTTTTAGGGAGAGCATGGATGAACGTGATTGGAAGCCTGAAAGGGTGAGGTAAGGCGAGCTATTTATCAGTTTACACAGGCAGAGTCGCCCATCAAGCGCCATCCTGTGTCACAGGTTCAAAGATGGCAGTGTTGCTCTGCCGGGGTGGAGATCTTAAGCCTCTTGAGGTCAAACACCCATTGAGGGGGCACTTGCTCAGGGCCAGTGGGAAGGCTGGTGTCTCTCCTGGTTTGAACCAGTCCGAGGTAGGGCTCTTGCTTCCTGAGAAACAGATTAAGCAAGTATCTTGTGACTTGCTGGTCCGAGAATTCATCTGTACAAACCTTATGGTCTGTTACCTGGGCTCTGAGCCATTGAGAAGCAGGCGGTTAGAAAGTCCGTTGTGAGAATCAGTGCGCTTTAGGTTGTAGTTACTTCCATCTCTCTGCCCTAAACGTAAGGCAACAATAATTTAGTCTTGTTTCAAGTAGATTAAAAGTAAAGTTTATCTGGAAAGCCGCTGGTTTCAGGTTCATGCTCTCCTATGTCTGGTGATGGATTCTTGTTGTCAGCTGGATACCTCCACATGGCCTCTCCATAGAACCCAGTATGTAGGAGGAAAACGTTGTGAAAGGGTGCCGCTTTTAGAAATAAGGCAAGCTGAGAAAGCCAATTATCATATGGTTTCACTTACTTGTGGAGCATAGGGAATAACATGGAGGACATTAGGAGAAGGAAAGGAAAAGTGAATTAGGGGAAATTGGAGAGGGTGAGGAACCATGAGAGACTGTGGACTCTGAGAAACAAACTGAGGGTTTTGGAGGTGAGGGGGCTGGGGGGTTGGGAGAATCTGGTGGTGGGTATTAAGGAGGGCACGGATGGCATGGAGGACTGGGTGTGGTGCATAAATGATGAATCTTGGAACACTGAAAAATAAATTACATTAAAAAAGGGTGCCACTTTTAGTATGATACAGTATATAGAAATTAATAATCGCAGTCCACTGTAAATTACTTATGGATACATATAAGAGGAGAGTAAAGTATGAAAGTGTGGATTGATACAGAATCAGTTAAAATAATGATTACATATGGGGGCTGTAGCTGTTTGAACTTCATCTGTGATGAAGTTTTATTTGTGGAAAAAAAGATCTGAAGTAAAATGATAAACCCTTAGCATTTGTTACATGTTGATAAAAATCATGGATATTTGCTATTATTTGTATCTTTCTACATAGAAATCTTTTTTATAAAGGAAAAGTTTTGGAGAGTAGGAGTATCTTTTAAGTTGAAGATAATAAGTTTATCTTAGTATCACCTAAAAGAGGTGATAGGGTTAAGGTGAAAATGCAGCAGCGTAGAATGAAAAAAAAAAAAAGAATAAAATAGTAGATAGTAAGAGAGTTAGATATGAGTTGGAGGTTAAAATCTATAAGGAGTTTTGCAGTGTAGAATACGTATTGTGGAAAAGGAAGATTTCTCTGAATACAGAGAAAAGGGAGGAAAAATTAAAATGAGGGAAAGGATAGAAATAGGAGAACACTCTGAGGAGAACACTCTCCAAACTGGACAAAAGTGATAATCAAGGAATAATAGCAAGTTTCTTAAGGCAGAGGAAGACTTGACTAAGTTTGAAAGGACTCACAGTGGTCCTGATAAGATTCACAAAAGAAGCCCACTCCTAGACTCTTCCTGTATCTTTTGAATTATAAGGCTAAAGAAAATATTCTTAAGCATTCAGATTCAAACACAATCTACCCAAAAATAGAAATCTGGCTGATCTTAGATTTCTCCCTACAAACTACAGGCTAGAAGACAACGGCAATGCACAATTTTGAAGGTTAGGAGGAGTGAATGTTGCAACCCAAGAATTGTCTTAGTTTGTGAAGACAGTTGTGAATATTAAAAATTTTGCAATATGCCACTGTAAACACTTGAAAAATACTAACATTTTACTCTAGCCAATTGAATTCCATTGAGTTTAGAAGCCAGTTGGGAATGAGGAAGCCATGATACTAAAAAAGATTTACAAATACCTCTTATTCTGTTTAGATTCCACAATCAGGGGTACCTGGGTTGCTCAGTGGGTTAAAGCCTCTGCTTTCAGCTCAGGTCATGATCCCAGGGTCCTGGGATCGAGCCCAACGTCAGGCTCTCTGCTTGGCGGGGAGCCTGCTTCCCCCTCTCTCTCTGCCTGCCTCTCTGTCAAATAAATAAATAAAAATCTTAAAAAAAAAAAGATTCCACAATCAGGAATCTAATTTTACTAGATATTTTCAAATAACTTTATAAACCAGGGGAGAAGCGAGGGTCTGCAAAGTTTCTATTAGTTGTTATTGTTGGTTTTTGTTATTTTTCTTTCAATATTAGGAAATATGTTTTCTGGTTAATATTTTTTACTTCATGGTTTGGGTAGAACTCTCCAGCTCAAAACACAACAAAAACCGGGGAGTCTGGGTGGCTCCATTAGTTTAGCATCTGACTTTTGATTTTGGTTCAGGTCATGATCTCAGGGTCCTGAGACTGAGCCTGGACTTGGGCTCTGTATTGGGCTGCTTAAGAGTCTTTCTCTCCTTGTCCCTCTTTTGCTGCCCCACTTCTCTCTTTCCTTCTCTAAAACAACAACAACAAAAATTACTTCTTTTCTAGTCCAAAACATGGACCGCAATATTTAAATGACAATGACATTATGTTTGCAGAATTCTAAACCCAGAAAGTTTATTTTTTGTCCCTTCACTGAAACTGATTTTTAGTCAGCAATATAATAGCATTTCATTGACAAGGAGCTTGAGTAACAATTTCTGCTCTTAGAACTCATTTTGAATGACCTGAGTGTATAGGGTTTTTTTTTATAATTATGAAAAATGAATAAACTACCAGTGGCAGATATAATTTGTGATTAAGAACCTCTTTGTAACATCTTCCAACTAGGACTTATAAGTGACTCTTCTTGGGTTAATTGTACTTAAAATCAGAATATGTAATACATTCTTAACTGTGTTAAATTATGCATAGAAAAAGAACTTTAAAGAAATAAAATAGTAAATGAGGATAGCTCTGGGTGGTGAAATTTTGGGTGATTTTAATTTTTTTATGTATTTCTACATTTAAACAATTTTCTATGATAAATTGTATTTTTGTAGTCAGAAAAATAGGGACTATAGTGAAAATCAACCTATATATGTTTTATATATATATCACATAATACAAATACAAATTAGGTAAATACTATACATGAGAAAAACACTGAAAGGAGTATACCACAGTGTTGAATGGATAGTTTGCTGTTTTTGGCAGTTGGGACTACAGATGATTTTTTTCCTTTCTTTTCTTTCTTTCTTTCTTTCTTTCTTTCTTTCTTTCTTTCTTTCTTTCTTTTTAAAACAGTTTTTACATGTGAAATGGCTATGTATTTTTTTCCTACTGAAAAAATATACTTTATTTTATAAATATACTAAAATAAAAAATTATATTTAGCCTATGAATGCTGATGAGTGTATATAGAAAAAAAATATACTTTCCGTTTCTAATTCTTTAAAAATAATATTTATTTGAACTGTAGTCCTTGTAGAGGCTGCTTTTAGGTAATAAGCATGAACAGTGGAAACTTGGTCAATGCAAAAGGGCCCACAGTGATCACCAAGCTGGATGCAACAAGGCCCACTGAGTGACCCACCTTGAAATGGCCATAGTCCCTAACTGACCAATAGGGTGCTTACAGCCAGACACAGTTCCTAAAATTACCACAAAGGGAAAATTCCATATATCCCCATACTCCCTTACTTTGCCCTATAACTATAGCCCTCACCACTGCCTCCTGGCAGACAGTCTCTCCTGTCTGGCCAGCTGCTCCCTTTGCTGTGTATTCAATAAACCTCTACCTCCTTTGTTCTGCGTTGGGTGAATTCTTTCACCTTCCAGGACCTACACCTCAGTCCTCTCCTCTTACAAATAAATTACTTAAAGAAAACCTCAATTATAGTTACGTACAACAAATAAGTTACTTTTAAAATGATGGTGGGCCAAACACGGAAAGTCACTGCAAGACTCATACTAATGACATACTGTTAATAAAAATAATTATTTTAAGTAAAATAGGTATGATGAAACTAACTTTTAAATAAAATTATTACAATGAATCAGAAGACTGAGTCTTGGACCTGCAAATTCCAAACATAGGTTTTAGAGCCAAAAAGGGCTCTTTGAGTTACTTCAAGTCCAACTTCTGAAGTGGGCTTCCTGACCTAAGGAAACTGAGTGGGGGGAAGTGAGATGAGTAGCTCTGAGTTTCACAGTAATTTGCATGAGAATTCAGGGTTCCATGACTTCTCTCATCATCGTGCTTCTGGAGAGGACTGTCTTGAGAGGTGATACAGAAGAAAGTGAGATATGCAGATATTTATCTACTCATCTTTGAGTACAAATAAAATATGGCCTCTTTTTGTTTTTTGCAATTATGTGAAGCACCTTTGGATTCTTGAGTCATGGCCCCATGGCTAAGGGCTGATCGGTGACCATCTTGAAAGGAGGCACAAAGTCCCCAAAGCTGTTCTTCTTGCTCAGAATCTTACTGTAGAATTCCACTGGAGAAAAATCTATGAAGAGTTCACTGAAAATCAAACAGCTTCTAAGATTAAAACTAACAAATATATTTAGTTTCTCATGTACTGGGGCTTTTTTGTTTGTTTTTGTTCTGTGTTTTTTTGTTTGTTTGTTTGTTTTTTGTTTTTTTTTAGATTAAAATCAGTGAAACAGTCCAGTTCGAAAGGTGTTTCAGGTTTTACTGAGGCCCACTGTGCTTGCAGAATAATGAAAAAAACATCTATCAAATCGTCCATCTTTAGATTCTAGAGTTTAGAAGATAAGAGACAAGCAATGAGGAAAATGCTATAGCATGGCGGTGGTGTGGGGTGGTGCTAATAATTATTTCACTTGCAGTGGGCAGGCATCCAAGGATATTCCGGGTAAGTCTTATTTTCTGAGGCACATTCTAGTCTTATGAAGGCACCGTAGCTAATTTTTTGAGATATATGAGATTGGTCTCTGGCGTCCAAGTAGCAGCATCCATTATGTAGCAGCATAATGACATATTACTGGAATTTTAGGCTCCCCTTTGATGTGCAAGTGATCAAATTTACCATTTCCACTAGATGGCATTAGAAACTTCCGAAGCCATGACTAATTAACTAGTCACCTTGTTACGCAGTAAATTGTACCTGCGTGTTTTAAAGAGGTAGTTGTCCTTCAACTTTCTGGTGTGTTTTCTCTCTGATGCCTGGTGCGCAGTTAGATCTAGGTATCAGGCTCTCCCTCAACATAGATAGCTGTTGGGATTATCAGATTGTCATTCCTCTCCTCATATTCCAAGCAAGAGTTTTGAAGCAACGTATATTCTCACCCCATCGTAAATCAAAACCAAGTAATACTACCGCCTCCTATCCCAGCTAGGTAATCGGTTTGGAGCAAACATATTAGGTGGAAAGGGTAAACCAAAACTTTATTTTCCCAGCATTCTGGGGAATTTTTGTTTGTTTGTTTTGAAGGGGATGCCATGTTTCAAACATGAGGGGGCTAAAAGAAAATCTGAAGATTTGCCAGCTTCTAGCGGTTGCTGTAGAGGACCTGTGTAGGTTTTTAAATTATAAATGAAGATTTACAGGGACTAGAATGGGTACATGTCCTGCGTTTCTGAAAAGTCTTTGCTTCTTTAGATGCTCTGTCTAGCTCAACCAAGAAATAGTAGGTTTGGTGTGTGTATGTGCACGTATGTGTCTTTTTCTTTTCTCACAGTGGTGTGTCTCTGTGGCTGCTGCTCTAGTCACCACTCCTGCCTGCTTCCTAGCCTGGCTTTCATCATTTCTTCCTGTTGATTGGTGTCACCTCGCAAGCTTAGAATGTCTGCCTGTCTGTTCAGAGTGTGAACACATTCCTCAGAATGCAGATCTGCTCGTTTCACACCAGTGTCAAAATGACTTATTAAATTCAGCACCTCCTGATACTCAGTGGCTGATGTGTTGCTGCCCAAACAGTAAATGACAATAAGCATATGCAGCTGGTGGGCCTAGCAAACTCATTTAATTTGATAAAAATGTCACTGCAAATGCTTTAAATCGCTGTCCTTTTCATCATTGCTAATTGCTAGCTATAGACCTTTTTCCTATGCTTAATACAAGTGTTAGAATACTGCTCCTTCCAGCCTGATTAAGAATTTAAAAAAAAATGTAGAATTCTTTTTCAGTAGCAGCATTATTTCATCAAGAGATGGATTTTGCTCTTAATTAGCCAACATGCCACTAGGGAAGCTTCAGAGTCATGGGTGTGAAACAGCCTCAAGCAGGAGATCAATCTAAAGGAAAAAAATGGTGGCTGGGGAATAATTGGCAGCTCTGGTGAACGTGGGCTGGTTATAACAGTGACAGTATGTTCCAGTGGAATATCACAAACCTCTCTCTCCTATTTCCAACTTGGCACATTTCAAGCTCAACAAAAGCTGAACAGTATTTCCCATGGTTATTTGTCTATTGTTTTGTATTTTTTTCTTGCTGCTTCATTGAGGTTTTCTCATATGTTGGGTTGACAATCTGGACATTTTACCCAAACGGATTAGGGGATTAAGAAGGAATATGAATTCTAACAATAATAATCCTTCAGTAGCTCGGTGCTTAAAAACAGATCTGGAACTGATCCATACAACAGAAAATAGACAAACTTGGACTAATTTGCTAAACCCAAATGTTGATTTAAAATATGCATACACACGTATGCACACACACAAATTGAACTCAAACTTTTTTGAGTGATGCTTACCAGATTAAATAGGAACTGACTCATTTTTTTTTTATTATACAGTCAGAAATGGCAACATAAAAATTTTTTTCCCAAGTGAGTTGATATTTAATTTGGTTCAAATTCCTACTTTGTTTTTCTTTTAAAATAAGCCTTATACATGGATCCCAACTCTTGGAACAAATGAACTGACAGCCATGTAGGACACCAGGCCCTCTCCCCAAGCCATTAGTACTTTGTTCCAGGAGGCTTTATCTGGGATTTCACTTGTGTAAAATGGGCTGAACAAAGAAAGGAAATCTGCTCTTCTTCCGGATCTACATTTTATTTTTTTAAATCTTTTTAAAGGATTATTTATTTATTTATTTGACACACATTGAGAGAGAGAGAGAGAGAGATCACAAGTAGGCAGGCAGAGGGAGAGGGAGAAGCAGGCTCCCCACTGGGCAGAGAGCCTGATGTAGGGCTCGATCCCAGGACCCTGAGATTATAACCCAAGCCAAAGGCAGAGCTTAACCCACTGAGCCACCCAGGTGTCCCTGTTCTTACATTTTAGGTATTGGTAGCCTTTCTCCTTCCCTTCACCAAACATGGAACATTGATCCTGTATTATTTCCTATGTTATTTGTATGGTTGAATGTATTTCTTAAAGATGTTCATGAAAGGAAACACATAGTCATTTTGATGCAAACTCCAAGTGATCTCCTCAGTCATCTAGTTATAGTCTTCCTGCTTTGATTGGCCAGTCTAAATAAGTCCATTGAAGACATGGGTAACCTTCTTTGAAATAAAATTTTCTTTGATTTCTACTCTACACTGAAAGCTAAAAAGTACATTTTGGTCACCAGACAGTCTCAGGCTAGGAGAGGTTGTTTCATTTTCTCTTCTCTTTGGGTGGTAGTGATACCTTTACCTCTCTGGTGTGTACAAGAAGAAAATGTCTTTCCAAGAAGGCCCATAGAGGCTCTTTATGCTTAAATTGAGCAATGTGGGAGACCAAGACTCCCCCAGAACAACATGGGTCCACCTGGTCAATTCTAAGCGAGAAGGGACCAAAGGCTCTTTGTTTTGATTAACATGAAGGGGTGTCATTGGCATGTTTGAGTCCCTAGGAACTGGTTTTAGGTGCTATATGGGTACATATTCCACTTAACAGGTACATGGTGGAAGACAAAGCTGGTTTCCCTTGGTGGAGTGAGGAGAACCCATCCGGGTTTTCAACCTGTCACAAAATGCTCCAGTCCCAGCTGTAGTTTCGCTTTACATATCAGTGCCACAGGTGTATTTCTAAATAAATTTTGAGCCAGCTTTTTTTTTTTTATTAATTTTTTAAAAGATTTCATTTACTTATTTCACAGAAAGAGACCTAGTGAGAGAGGGAACACAAGCAGGGGGAGTAGGAAAGGGAAAAGCAGGCTCCCTGTCGAGCAGGAAGCCTGATGCAGGGCCTGATCCCAGGACTCTGGGATCATGACCTGAGCTGAAGGCAGACACCTAATGACTGAGCCACCCAGGCATCCCTTGAGCCTATTTTCAAAATTTTCAATTCAGTAAGGGAAATCATGCTTATATCATCCTGAATGAGAACTCTGGGTTCTCCAAGTTTTGACCTCATCTTAACACCACCTCTTGTTTGTTGACTGGCAGAGACTCTTCAAGCATCACTACAATCCTTGACACAAGCTAGAAGCTAGTTTTTAATATGTCACATACAAGTTTTTTTTCCCTCATGCATAAGTAATATATAAATATAGTGTCTTCTGAAATATGAAGAAAATAAAGTCATTATTATAAAGCCACAGTCCAGTAATCTCTGGCAACCATCAGTTTGTTTTCTATAATTAAGAGTCTGCTTCTTGATTCCTTTCTCTCTCTTTTCCCCTTTCCTTGTTTGTTTCTTAAATCCTATGCATGAGTGAAATCATATGGTATTTGTCTTTCTCTGACAGATTTATTTTGCTTAGCTTTATACTCTCTCACTCCCTCCATGCCATTGCAAATGGCAAGATTTCATTCTTTTCTATGCCTGAATAATATTCCATTATATATATACACCACGTCTTCTTTATCCATTCATCAATTGATGGACACTTAGGCTGCTTCCATATCTTGGCTATTGTAAATAATTCTGCTATAAACATAGGGGGTGCATGTCTACCTTTGAATTAATGTTTTTGTGTTCTTTGGGTAAATACCCAACAGTGTGCTTGCTGGGTCGTAGGGTAGTTCTATTTTTAACTTTTTGAGGAACCTCCATACTGTTTTCCAGAGTGGCTGCATCAGTTTGCATTCCCACCAACTGTGCACAAGTATTCCTTTTTCTCCATATCTTTGCCAACATATAGTTTGGGTATAAAAATAGACACATAGCTCAATAGAACAAAATAGGAAACCCAGAGATAAACCCACAACTATATGGTCAGTTGATCTTTGACAAAGCAGAAAAGACTATCTAATGAGAAAAGGGAAAGTCTCTTCAATAAATGGCATTGGGAAAACTGGACAACAACATGCAAAAGAGTGAAAGTGGACCACCCACTTTATTATCCCATACGTAAAAATACATTTAAAGTGGATTAAAGACCTAAATGTGAGATCTGATACCATAAAAATCCTAGAAGAGAATACAAGTGATAATCTCTTTGACATCGGTCATAGCAGCTGCTTTCTAGATACGTCTCCTGAGGCAAGAGAAACAAAAGCAAAAACAAACTGTTAGAAATACATCAAAATAAAAAGCTTCTGCACAGTGAAGGAAACAATAAAAAAAAAAAACTAAAAGGCAACCTGCAGAATGGGAGAAGATATTTGCAAATGGCATCCAATAAAGGGTTAATATCCAAAATATGTAAAGAACTTCAAAAAACATCACCTGTTTTACTCTTGAAGCTACATTGGGCTCTAGGTCCATGTGTCTGATATGAGTGTCCTAATTTGGAGGCCAGATCTATGCCAACATAAGAAGTACTTCAGGATGAGCAAATGTCTTGAAAAAACATTTTGCACAGGCATGAAGTACCTTTTGACATTTTAATATTTTATTTCAGTTTGCCAACTGGCTTGGTTGGGCTATTCTAACAACCCTTATGCTATCCTAATTCTACAAATCTTATAAGACGTTTCCCCAGAGGGTTTACTTCTCATATTCAATAGGAAAGTGTGTAGTTAGTAAATGTGGGAAGCAATTGTTGGGGGGAAATACTGCCCTCAAAAACACAAATACAGAGATAACAGTGATACCCGAACAAATGTTTATGATGGTATCATGGATTAATAGGAGTTTCTGTTTTTGAAGGACCTGCAAATCAGAACGGAGGATAGGCTGAGTAACTCAGTTGCTTCATAAACGACAGGGTCTTATCCCTCCCCCCAAAACTTCCTAGTTTTTTTGACTCAGTGGTTAATTCTAAAGAGGATCCTTTCTGACAATGGTCCATTTAATGCAGCAGTTTGAGAAGCCCCCAATGGGTGCTTATGGAAAGACTTATCTCAGAAAAGAAATTGTTAAAACAGTCTGTTTGTAAATTCTGCTTACACATGGAATGAAGTAATTTTTGTACTTCAGTACCAAGATTTGAACTGCACATAGATGTATTTGACATAAAATTTTAGAGCCATTGTTGCCCTGGCTACGTGCTACAGACACCCACCACCCCCACCCCCATCGACCACCTGGTTAGTTTTCTGAGAGTTTCTGCGGGAAAGGTTTCCATGGCTGATTCCTGGTTTGATCGGTCATATCGATAAATTATGGTGCTTTAAACAGATGTGATCTCACAGCATGGAATCCTTCAGGGTAAGCTCATGAAAAGGTTTCTTTCCCCTCTTGGTTTCATTGTAGTTTTGTTGTTTGGAGGTTTTATGTTGTTCATTTAGTTTCCTGGCTATTGGGGTTTTATAGTCGTATTTCCTTTGTTTAATATAATTTCCTTTTTTTCTTTTAGCTATTTTTGTTAGGGTGCCCAGAGGCTTCAGTTATGAGTGGCTGTAAAGAAAAATATATTATGATTATTACAATGATAAAGTATAAGCTTTTAAGAGTGTGCTTATATTGACCCATATATTCTCTTTCTCCCTCTTTCCAACGTGCACACAGAGGCACATTGGAAACGCGATAGAAAACAGCTGCCAATTCAAAAGCAGGAAAAGAGCAAACCCACATATACAACAAGAGAGCTGCGAGCTGGACTGGCTTCCCGCAGCAGTGAGACTGGGAATCGTGGATTCAGTTGCCTCTGCTCTGTGATGTGGCAGAAGATGTCAGCACCTAGGCTTGAACTTCATCATTACTGCTTATTTCCCAACCTTTTCTGAGCTGCCTGACTCCCTGGAGTATTAGTTTCCTCATCTGTGAGTTGGGAGATGATGTGTTCTTCATACTGAGGCTGTCATGAGGGCTTAGTGCAAACACCAAGCATGGATCCTGGGATACAGTAGGTGCCTCATAAATGCGAACCAGCATGAATATGAATTCCACACCTGCTCCTCCCCTCATGGTGCCTAGTCTCTGGTGGCTGGTCTCTGGGCTCATGAAGACCTGGCAGTTCTCCCAGAGTGGCACTAAGTCCTTGTCTGTCCTTGGTGTCTCAGTACTTATGTGTCCTGTGCCGCAGGCTCCCTTCCAGCCACAGATCCCGGCTCACTCTGACACAACCTTGCTTCCTTGCCATGCTTCAAAAGGGGCTGATGACCACTCAGGTGTGAGATGATGATTTATGAATGCCATTCCTTCAGCATTTGCAATATTACACGTTTTGCTTTTATTTTATTTGGCACTAGAGAATAGAAGGAAGCTCTGTGATGGTGGAATATAGGCACTGTAATTTTTTTTTGTGGAAGGGAAGGAGGCTTTCAATCCTGAAACTTTTCATGTCTTGCCCCAATTTTAGCTGCTGAGCTTCTCGACTCATACTGATCTCTACCCATGCTGGGTTGGATAGCATCCCCCCAAATTCAGGTCCTCTTGGAACCTGTGAATGTGACCTTCTCTGGAAATAGTCATTGCAGATGTATTCATGTTAAGATGAGCTCCAAGTCCAATATGACTGGAATCTTTACATGAAGAGGTCAATTTGGACATAGAGATGCAGATATACAGGGGATAAAGCTGTGTAAAGACAGAGACAGAGAGTGGAGTGAGGTGTCTGTTAGTCAAGCAGCAAAAAGGATTGCTGACAACCATCAGAAGACAGGGAAGGATTCTTCCCTTGAACCTTCAGTAGGAACATGGGCCCAACAACACTTTGACTTCTAGCCTCCAGAATTCTGAGAGGAAGAAACTTGTGTTGTTTTAAGCCACTCAGTTTATGGTACTTTGTTACAGCAGCTCCAGGAAGCTAATGCACCAACTAAGCAGGATGTTTGCTGAATGTTCAGGATTAGCCCAGTGGGCCCAGCAATAGGGAAGGGTTGTTGGGGATGTTGGGGGGCAGGCAACTGACTAAAGCAGTGGGAGAGCGGAAAGCAGGAGGTGTGCGCTCTTCAGCTGGGGGGCAGGCATACGCATGCTGTGTGGAAGGACGGTACCGAGGGTGTTTCTGAGGAATGAAAGTATTTGTGTTCAGTGAGAGTATGCTTTACTTTACAAAATGAATGCACTCCTAAGATATTCCAGATAAGCTAAATTTTTCTCAGAGTTCTCCAAGAGAAAGTCGAGTTTAAAGGGATCATCGACATTTCAAGAAACTGTACATCTTTTTACAAAGTGAAAAACTCTTTTCCCCTTCCCAACCTGGGCATTATTTATTATTATATAGTTTCTGTCCTTATACTTGAAAGTGAGGAACTTGCTGAAACGCAACCGAGAGCCCAAGCAGGTTTGGGAGAGCGAAGGGAGGCCAACTTTCTCTCCTTTTCTATAGGGAAAAGAAATCATACAACTCTGCTAATTTAAGAATTTGAGAGTAATCTCTTTGGACACTTGATAATTTATTTCTGAATGGAATTGAATTTAGCAAGAAGAGGGTTTTGCGTGTCAAAATAGAGGCCCTTACTTGATCATTTGAAATAGCAGACAAAAATAAACCATCAACAAACATTTTTCAAGTGCTTGCTGCATGACAGACACTCTATTGGGTACTTGGGGAGAAGGACATCAATAATCTTGATACTCGCCATCAATAACATTGGGGGAGGGGATACCAAGACTTGTAAATATGCAATAGCTTACATTTCTCAACACCTCCCCAAATTCCAGGCCTCATATCAAATGCTGTACATGCTGGACAGCATCATTTAATCCCCCACAATCCTAACGAAGTATGTTCTCTTACTGGTCCCGTTTTGCAGATGAGAAAACTGGGGCTTGGAGTGGGCCTGTAGCTGGCCTATTGTCATTCAACTTAGTAACTGGTGAACCTGGGTCTGGGGCCCTGAAGGCTCTACTCTTCATCACTACAAGTGCTTGAGATACAACTGTTGCGTGGGTTCGAGAGTCAGACTCCCTGGGTTCAACTCATACGGCAGGCAATGGGGAGTTTTGCACACTTTCAGATCAGCTATATCTCCTGGGGATAGTTCTACTGTCTGTACTTTAGATGTTGAAAATGATTCTTCTAAATACCTTATCAGGCAACTTTGGATGATTTCAGACTTGGGAAAAGAAGTTGAGGGTAGAAAATCACCTTTTTATCTTTTTCTTTGAAATCTCTTCCTTCCTCCCTCCCCTTCTTCCTTTCCTCTATCTTTCCTTCCTTCCTTTCTCTCTTTCTCTCTCTCCCTCCCTCCCTTTCTTTCTTTCTCCCTTCCTTCCTCCCTCCTGCCCTCCCTCCCTTCCTTTCTTCCTTGACATATTATTCCAAATTAATGTAGACAAGCTGTAAAATTCTAGATTTTGTTTAAAATTTCTATTCACTGTAGAACAGCATCCTTGCTCTGTATTAGCAGAAGCAGACCTTTCCTTAATATAAGCCAAGGCATGGCCATAAACCAGGCCGACAGGTGTAATGAGTTTGAGATGTATTGTTATTTGTTACTAGGAGGGCTTGTAGCATGCAACTCACCCTAAACAAATGAGCTCTAAATACTTGGATTACAAAGGGCTATAAATTTAAACTGACTCAATTTATCTTTATTAGGGCTTACCTTTCTTTGCAGATGGCTTCCCACTCTGACTTGTTGCTGCCACCCGATTCTTTGATGGAGATCATAAAAACTCTGAATGAATTGATGCTTTGGAACCTCCAGATGCAGACCCAAGAGCGGGAGTGGGGCCTTATGCATCCAGGTCAGTCCTGTGGACTGGCTAACAGCTGATGAATTGCTTGAGTTTGGGGGAAGGCAGAGTGCTATGGTGTCAAGAATATGGATTTGGGGACATACAGACTTGGATACAAATTCTAGCTCTACCACTCAGTAGTGGAGTGACTTTAGCCCTTGCACAGTTCTCTTTTTCATTATTTTCTCTTTTTGAATGGGTAATACTTCTCACAATTTTGACCAAATTTTTACTGTAAAAATATATGGGTTTGTAATCTTATTCTCCCCTTTCTCCCTATCCATTTGTTTGACCCCCTTCCCTGATTTCTGTAGGCAACCACTGTTATTAGATTCTTATTATTATTTGTGGTGGTTTTAAGTGGAAATATAAGCAGATAGGAATATATGTTACTGATTTTCTTCCTTTCATACCCAAAAAACATCATATTACAGTTGACCCTTGAACAATGTGGGGGTTAGGGGTGCTGACCTCCTGTGCAGTCAAAAATTTGCATATTAGATTCCTCAAAAACTTAACTAGTAATAGCCTACTGTTTACTAGAAAACAATAAAATAAAGATTTGATTAATACACATTTTATATTCTATGTGTATTATCTGCTGTATTCTTTGAGTAAAGTAAGCTGAAGAAGAGAAAATGTTATTAAGAAATCATAAGGAAGAGAAAATACATTCAAGTGTGTATTTTAAGATAGAGTCCTATGAAAGTTATTGTGTTTACTCCCAGCTGGTGGTTGAGAGTATGGAATCTGCAGTTAGATAGTCCTGTGTTGGAATCCTAGCTTTGCCACTTGCTAGGCATGCCATGTTAGGCAGTCAGTTACTCTCCCTGAACTTTGGTTCCCAGTAAGTATAAAATGCCTATGTCCTCGGGTGGTTGTGAGGATTAAATGAGGCAGTGGATATAAAGTGCTCAGCACCGAACAGCACTCAATAAGAGTAGCTGTTAATTGACATTAGAAAGTTTCAAGTCTCTCAATCTTTTTTGTCACTTAGTAGGTGCTCAGTAAATATTGATTGAACACTGTAGGGACACCACTGATATTATCACTTGATTCACTCCATGTCTGCTTCATGAAGATAAATCTCTTTCTCTAATCTCAAGATTGAATTAGCAAGTTGATTTTCTTCTACACACTGGATTGTGCAATAGATTATATTCCCCCTTTCACCTTGGCTGATAGGAAGCTCAGAATCAAGTTTGCTATTCTCTAGCAACTATCCAGGCCACTGGGCAGTTGTATTGTAAACCAGTGTTTCTTAAACTTGACTGAAAAATAGAATCACCTAGGGCACTTAAAAAAAATCCCCATAGTCAGGTCACATCCTGTACCAATTAAGTCAGGATCTCAAAGAATGAGCCTCAGGTATCACTGCTTTTTTAAAGCTCCTCAGGGGATTCTAACACACACATACAAGGTTGAGATGGGTATTATAAACTAACATTGTACCTAGCTTTATCTCATTTTTTTTTCTATCCTGATTTTTCTTTCATGATAATAAATATTTTTTATCTTATGCTTTTTTTATCCCTTCATTTTCCACATGGAAAGTAATACATGATTTTTTATGAGTCATCAACATGGTGGTTGGCAATAAGAAGGTAGAAGGAATGGAGCTTTTCTCTCTCTGGAGAAAAATTCATTTATTCATTTATGCACACACATCATGTGCATATTCAGCAAATACTTACGAAGCGCTTCAGCTCCATGTTTGGGGGATGGGAACATGGAGCTCTATGTTTGGTGAACATAATGTCTAAAAGAGATTCTTCCTAGTGAATATGTTTTTTTAGGCATATGCTAATTTCAGGGTCTCTAAGAGAAACAGGATTTCTGACATTTCTTTTACCCTCCAGGGAGGATCTTGGCATTTACTCAGAGGAACATCCTAGCATCCGTAGCAGGGTGTGGTAAAGAACCTAGAAAGGTTGTCAGTCACTCAAAGGTGTCTTGGCTCCAGGAAAGCCAAGTATTTGTATGATGAGGCATAGAGTGGATTTTGGCTTATGTCTTTCATCGCTGAGCCAAGTTCTTTGTCAGATGAAAAGGTAGCAGCTGAGAGCGTTAGCAGAAACAGTCATTGGCCTAAGCTCCCCGTAAGAGCAGCAGGCTCAGTTGAGGAGGGCGGCAGTCTGGGTGTGGGCTGATGACAGCAACAGTGATCCTCATCAACAGAGACTCACCATGCCCTGGGCCCTCCTTTCCTGTGACAGCGGCCACGTTGCATCCTGGCTGTGTGCAGACCCGGGGGAAGGATCGTCCAACGGCAGCTGTCCCTGCTTGGTGGTCAGCGGAGGAGGAACAAACAAAGCGAAGAGGTGTCAGCAGGACCCCGGTGACGGGGTTGTCCAGAGGCTCACCTCCAAAGCCCTTTTAGAACAAAGACAAGTGAGGAGGAAGAAGTTGTGCTTGACAGTATTCAAAGACAAACTGAAGTCTAGCTTCCTGGTCTCACTTACGTCAGCAGAAGAGTGCAGATCCTGGGCTGGAAGGCTGTGTTTGTTCAATAGGCAGAAGCAAGATTTCACGAAACATCTTGAAATTATTGCTGAATTCCAGGCTGAGGACAGTTTGGCTTTCTTCTCCAGAGGTGGACTCCTCTGCCAATTCTGCAGGCTTGGCTGCCCCAGTGCAGGCATTGTGGGGTAGAAGTGAGCCAGCCCCAGTGGCCACACCTAGCTGAGGCGGGCCCTCGCAGCACGCAGCCCTGCCAAGGTTGGAAAATCTGAGATGCTCCTGGCGGGTGCAAATACGTGGGAGAAAATTGAAAAGAATTCCCCCTGGGTCCCTCCAGGAAGCATGCTTCCTCCCTCTCCCTCCATTTTGTTCTCATTTTCAGTTCTTCTGTGTCCAGCTAAAGCCTTTATGTTGTTAAAAATGAAATTAGAACCTAAAGGGAAAGGGGAAGCAGCTGTAGCCAAAGATGATACTGAAAAAGGCAGCAGTTGGTGGCAGAGTCAGAATCTGACCAGATTCTGACCAGAGTGTCAGAATCCTTCCAAGAAATAAGTCGTCAACATCTCTGGTGCCTACAAGTCTGTTGGAGTAAAGTGGAGCCGCAGAGCTACATTGTGTCCTTGAGTTTCTAGCACAGGGGTGCCACTCGGACCCCAGAGACATCCCAGCCTCCCTCCCTTGAACTCCTCCTCCTCTTTCTGTCCTTCACAAGGGGGAGGACTCCGCAGCCCCCTCAGCACCTACCTCTGTAATGTGAACACACTTCCTCAGTTCTGGAAGGATTCATGTCCTTTGGAGGAGCAGGTTTTAAAGCCAAAAGGATTTTCATCCTGTGTGAAAGCACAGATAATGACACCAGAGCCTGGCCACTTGGGGGAGGCTGGTGCAGTCCAGACGTTTTGGCCAGTGGGGCAGGGGCTCTCTCTGGGTCCTAAGTGAATCAAGAGGAATGAGGACCAGAGTGTATGTTCAGGTTCTCCTCACCAAAAAGCAAGCTCTGCAGGTGAGGCCCTGCTAAAACCTCTGAAACCCATGGTGAGGCTTTGGATCAGGCCAGCGTTTTCTTAGAAGGTTGTCTGGTCGCCTCAACCAGGCTCTGCCCAAAAGCCATGTGAGCGTTCACTTGAATGCTGATGTAAGGAAGTGATGATGACTAGAAACTGAACTTGGAACATGGTCCTCTTTGGGCCTGGGGTACTTCTAGTGTGCCTTGCTAGGTAGAATGGGCTTTCCCACAGCCACACGGGTGGCCTCACCATAGAGGTGGGAAGAGCATGTCGCTGGGAGGTATGAGTTGTAGACTCAGCTCAGTCAGTCACCACTGTGGCACCTGGGGCAACTCAGCATCACAGCCTCCCATGAATGACTCAGCCCAGCCACCTCAAGAAATTGTATGTCATCAAGTGTGTTATTAATTTGGTGCCTTTTTTTTTTTTTTGTAGTTTATGTAGACAGGAAGTGGAGTTGTGCTAAAAAGAAACTCGGCGAAACCAAAACATGTACACACGCAAGACCCCTTGGCATCTCTCTGTTGAGTTTCACTTGTCAGAAAGTGCTGCTAAAAGGACAGCTTGATTTTCCTTTATGCAGCTTGTCTGCAAATGGCACTTGAACTAAAATATTCCCTTTCATCTTTGTGGACAGAAATATGATTCAGTAATTCTTTGTGAAAATGTAGATGATACGCTGCCGTAGTTACAGTGAGTTAGGTTTAAGTGGCAAATGCCTACTGATAAAGACTTAATTAAAGACACAATAGCAGTGGGAGGTCATTATAGTAATTACAGTCCCGGCTTTATTGTTGGGGCCCAGTACGGAATTGTAGCAGCACATCCTCACTACATAGTGTCTTGCTTTGATGAGGCAGTGATCCCACTCAGTGTACTTAGACTTACATTTACCGCAGTAGTGGTGCTTTCTGCAAATGCCCTGTTCCACTTTATTTAGTGTAGACTTTGTGCCTCATTTAAAATATGTGACAAAATAAGTCAGTAATCTTATACAGGCGCATTTTGTTTCATCTTTTTCTGGACACACATTAGACTGGCACCAGAGGTGTGTGAAGTATTGCAAAGGTGCCCTGGAACGTCTTTAAGGCAGCATGTCCCCAAGCCTGATCCTGGGGAATTCTGAGACCTCAGAGGGCAAAGATGTGAGGACTGGGAGGGGCAACTCAGCGTGGTGCAGCGTGAAGGCCTCAATGGCCTGACTTTGGGGGTGGTTGTAGATGGGTAAAGCTGTTGTCTCCTATTTCTGAGTTAGGAATCAGAGCTTTCTTCTCCCCCTGTGGCTTTCTGCTTCCAATTCTTTTCAGGGTGCACGTTGAGGGCAAGGCTCCAGGCCAGATCACAGGCAGAGCGCTTTTGTGCATTTAAGGACAGACCTTTCCCTAGACTTGCAGGAAAGGAGCAGGGTCTTGAACTGGGTTTCTTGGAACATAGGTTGGAATGTCGGTGTCAAAGGACAAGAGTCACCAGCTATTTGCCAGTGGGGTTAAGAATATTGTCAGCATTATTTCTGAGTTATCTCTGATTGAATAACATAATTGGTAGGTTAAGCATGAAGGTCCATCAAAATGGTTATCTTCTCAGAAAGTGTAATGAGGGTTGCCAGTGGCTGGGGGAAGGGAGAAATGGGGAATTATTGTTTAATGTACACAGGGTTTCTGTTGGGAAGATGAAAATGTTCTGGTGATGGGTGAGGATGATAGTTGCAATGCAATGTGAATAAACTTAATGCCACTGAACTGTGTAGTTTAAAATGATGAAGGTGGTAAATGTTATGTGTATTTGAGCACAATTTTAGAAAATGCCAGTCTTCTGCCCATCAGAAGTCTTGAAAAAGTGCATAGGTTGTAGATCATTAGACATTCTGTTCACCAGTTCAGTACTGGTGATACATATTCCTTGAGTATGATTTTAGCATATCCAGGAGATAAACTTCAGAATATCTTCCCCACCATCCTGTTGCTGATGCTGGAAATTGTTCCAGTAGCAATTAATTCCTTTGGGTTACTTCAAAAGGTATGGATATCTTTAAGATGAATAGCAGTATGGCTAAGAACAAGCTCTTTTATCTTCTCGTAAAGTCCTAGGCCCTTAGGGCTTAGATGAAATGAAATGGGACCACCATATGCCCTTCTTAGGTACTGGATCTTGACATTTCTTGGGCTTCTTGGCTGGTTCCTGACTTTGGTTGTTGGTTAAGACCTTGACTATTGGCTGTTTTATTTATCTTTTCACCACTCCCAGTCTATTGGTTGGAACTGTTTGGCTTTGCCTGATTATCTCATCAGTTGCTTCAAGGACCAGTTTGATATGTGACTACATCTTTTCTGGCATCTGTCTCCAGCAAGTTCTAGGCTTGGGTTTTAATCACATTTACCAGTCTTCAGGGTCTCGGTTTAAAACGCCGATAATCCCTGGGACACCTGGGTGGCTCAGTTGGTTATACGGGGCTCCCTGCTCAGTGGGGAGGATGCTTCTCCCTTTCTCTCTGTTGCTCCCCCTGCTGTGCACACTCTCTCTCTTTCAAATAAATAAATAATAATATATTTTTTAAAATGGCCAATAATCCTCAAAGGAGTGGCCCCTGTGCCTTGAACCCTATAAGAGATTAAATTCTAGAGGGGAAAATATTGGACCCTTTGGTGAAAATGGGAGTAGCATGGTTGGGTGGGGGAGAGAAATATTCAATAATTGGGGACATCAACACCCCACTCTCAGCAGTTGACATAATCAGTATATAGAAGACAGATGATTTGAGCAAATCATCAAACAATAGGACCTAATTGACATTTATAAAACATTTAACCCAAAAAATAGCAGAATATATGTTCTTTTCAAGTACCCACTGAACAGTCACCAAATTAGACTATATCCTGGATCATAAAACAAATTTTATCAAATTTAAAAGAATTGAAATTGCATAGAGTATGTTCTTAGATCATAATGGAATAAAACCGGAAAAACAGTAACAGAAAGATAATGGGAAAATCTCTAAACCCTTGGGAATTAAACAATATAATCCTAATATCCATGAGTCAAAAAGGAAAACTCATAGGGAATTTTTTATTTTTTATTTTATTTTTTAGAAAAGATTTTATTTATTTATTTGTCAGAGAGAGAGAGAGAGAGAGCACAAGCAGGGGAAGAAGGAAACAGGGAGAAACAGACTTCCTGCTGGCAAGGCGCCCAATGCGAGACTCAATCCCAGGACCCTGGGATCATGAACTGAGGCTGAAGGCAGATGCTTAACTGACTAAGCCACCCAGGAGTCCCTCAAGGGATTTTTTAGAAGGTTTACTTATTTACTTATTTATTTGAGAGAGAGAGATGGAGCAAGTGTGGCAGGGGAGAGGCAGAGGGAGAAGGAGAGAGAATCTCAAGCAGACTCCACACTGAGCATGGAGTCTGGTGCTGGGCTTGATCCTATGATCCCAGGATCACAACCTGAGCCAAAACCAAGAGTCGGATGCACAATGACTATGCCACCCAGGCACCCCTCAAAGGGAATTTTTCAAAGTATATGGAAGTAAAAAAAAAAAAAAAAGAATGAAAACAGTACATTTCAATATTTTTGGGAGGCAATGCTGAGAGGGAAATTTATAATACTAAATGCTTACATTAGAAAAGAGGAAAAATCTAAAAGCAATGATCAAGATTTCTATCTCAGGAAACTAGAAAAAGAAGAGCAAAACAACTCAAAGCAAAGGGAAGGAAAGAAATAGTAAGAGCAGAGTTCAATGAAATTAAAAACAGGAAAACAATGGAGAAAATTTGAGACTCTGGACTCCAGGAAACAAACTGAGAGTTTCAGAAGGAAGGGGGTGGGGGAATGGGGTAGCCAGGTGATGGGCATGTGTTGTGATGAGCACTGGGTATTAAAGGCAGCTAATGAATTGTTGAACACTAAATCAAAACCTAATGACATACTATGTGTGGGCTAACTGAACATAATATAAATAAATAAATAAATAAATAAATAAATAAATAAATAAATAAATAAATAAATATGACAGAAAAAAACCCCTAAAGGTTATTCAAAAGAAATCAATGAAATTGGTAACTCTTTAGCAAAGTTGACAAAGATGAAAAAAGAAAAAAAATGCATAAATCACAAATATCAGGAACGAAGCAGGGATGTCAGAATAGATCTATAGCCGTTAAAAGGATAAAGGGGAATATTACAAACAACTTCATGCTCAGAAATTGCAAACTTTGAAGAAATGGACCAGTTCCTCAAAAACCGGAAGCTGCCAAAACTTAGTCAAGATTAAATAAATGGCTAACCTAAATGGTCCTATAACTATTTAAAAATTGAGTTTGTAATTAAGTAGCTACTGAACAGAAATCTCCAGGTTGAGATGGTTTCATTGGGAGAATTTTTATCAAACATTCAAAGAAGAAATAACACCAACTTACATAATATCTTTCAGAAAATATAAAAGGAGGGAATACTTTCCAACTCACTTTATAAGGTGAGTATTACTCTGGTTCTAAAACCAGGCAAAGACAGACACACACACACACAAACTACAGACCATATCTCTCACAAATTATATGCAAAAGTCTTCAACAAAATTTTAGCAAATCAAATTCAGCACTGTATAAAAAAGATAATAGACCATAAGCAAGTGGTATTTATTCCACGTATGCAAAGCTGATTGAGTATTTGAAAATGAATCAATGTAATCCACCAGTCCAACATCATATGATAATATGAATTGAGGCAGAGGAAGCATTTGACAAAATTTAATATCTATTTATATAAAAACTTTCAGTATATTAGGATCAGTCATGACTTTCTCAAACTATTAAAAAAACTATAGCTAACATCATTCTTAATGGTGAAGGACTGAATGCTTTTATGGTAAGATTGGGAATAAGACAAAGATATCTGCTCTCATTACTTTTATTCAGTATAGTACTGGGAGTTCTGGCCGGTGTCTTAAAGCAAGAAATAAAAAGGATATAGACTGGAAAAGAAGAGAGTGCAACTGTTGTTATTTGCAGGGGAACATGATTGTCTACACAGAAAATCTAAAAGAATCTATTAAAAAAAACCCTTCTAGATCTAAGCAAGCTCAATAAAGTTGAAGGATACAAAATCAATACACAAAAAATCAACTGCATTTTTTTATACTGACAATGAACTAAATAAAAATATAATACTATTTACAATTGTTGCAAAAAAGGAGTACTTATGTATAAACTTAACAAAATGTGCAGAATCTGTATGCTGAAAATTACAAAAAGCTGATGAAAGAAATGAAGAAGCTCTAAATATTTGCAGAGATTTAATGTGGATTGGAGAACTCAACACAATAAAGATGTCAATTCTCTCTAAATTGATCTATAGGCTTAATGTAGTTCTTACCAAAATCTCAGCAGTTTTTTGTAGACACAGAAAAGCTTGTGCTAAAATTCACAGGGAAAGGGAAAGGCTCTATAATGGCCAGAACAAATTAGGAAAAAAAAAAAAAAGAATAAAGTAGGAGAAATTATTCTTACTGATGTTAAGGCTCATTATACAGCTACAATAATCAGGACAGTTTGGTATTTACAGAGGTATAGACAAATCAATATAACAGAATAGAGAACCCAGAAATAAATTCACATAAATATGCTCAATGAATTATTGACAAAGGAGCCAAAGCATTTCCGTGGAGGAAAGATAGCCTTTTCAATAAATGGTGCTGGGGACAATTGGATAGGCAAAACACTGGCCATTGACCTAAATCTCATACCTAATAAACTAATCAACTCAAAATGGATCATGGACTTAAATGTGAAACATAAAGCCATAAAACTTCTAGAAAAATAAGAGGGAGTCTTTGTGACCTTGAACTAGCAAAGAGCTCCTAGATTGATATCATCAAAGCAAAGTCCATATAAGGGAAAATTGGACCTTATTAAAATTAAAAATTTTCTTTGTGAAACACTCTGTTATGAGGGGTGAAAAAGCAAACCATGAGAGACCTGGACTCCATGAAACAAACTTAGGGTTACAAAAGGAGGGGGAGAGGGGATGGGGTAACCGGGGAGATGGGTATTAAGGTAGGCATGGGGTTGTGATGAGCACTAGGTGTTATATGCAACTAATGAATTGTTGAACACTACATCAAAAACTAATGATGTACTATACGTTGACTAACTGAATATAACATATAATAAAAAAGAAAAAAAGACAAATTACAGAAAAATTACAGACTGAGAGAAAACAGTTGCAAGTCACATATCTGAACATACAAGTACTCTCAAAACTCAGTATTAAAAAAAACCAAACAATCCAGTTAGAAAATGATAAATGACATGAACTGACATTCTGAAGAGAATACACAGATGAGAAGCCACATGAAAAAGTGTTCAAGTTCAACATCATTAGGCATTAGAGATGCAAATTAAAGCCATGAGATATCACTATATACCTTTCAAAATGGTTAAAATAAAGAATAGTGATGAGTTTGCTAAGTTCTTTATATATTTTGGACACTAGCCCTTTATCTGATATGTCATTTGCAAATATCTTCTCCCATTCTGTCAGTTGTCTTTTGGTTTTGTTAACTGTTTCCTTTGCTGTGCAAAAGCTTTTGATCTTGATAAAATCCCAAAAGTTCATTTTTGCCCTTGCTTCCCTTGCCTTTGGTGATGTTCCTAGGAAGATGTTGCTGCGGCTGACGTCGAAGAGGTTGCTGCCTGTGTTCTCCTCGAGGATTTTGATGGATTCCGTTCTCACATTGAGATCCTTCATCCATTTTGAGTCTATTTTCGTGTGTGCTGTAAGGAAATGATCCAATTTCATTTTTCTGCATGTGGCTGTCCAATTTTCCCAACACCATTTATTGAAGAGGCTGTCTTTTTTCCATTGGACATTCTTTCCTGCTTTGTCGAAGATGAGTTGACCATAGAGTTGAGGGTCCATTTCTGGGCTCTCTATTCTGTTCCATTGATCTATGTGTCTGTTTTTGTGCCAGTACCATGCTGTCTTGATGATGACAGCTTTGTAATAGAGCTTGAAGTCCGGAATTGTGATGCCACCGACTTTGGCTTTCTTTTTCAATGTTGCTTTGGCTATTCGAGGTCTTTTCTGGTTCCATATAAGTTTTAGGATTATTTGTTCCATTTCTTTGAAAAAATGGATGGTACTTTGATAGGAATTGCATTAAATGTGTAGATTGCTTTAGGTAGCATAGACATTTTCACAATATTTATTCTTCCAATCCAGGAGCATGGAACATTTTTCCATTTCTTTGTGTCTTCCTCAATTTCTTTCATGAGTACTTTATAGTTTTCTGAGCATAGATTCTTAGCAAACTCAACACCCAAAGAACAAATAATCCAATCAAGAAATGGGCAGAGGACATGAACAGACATTTCTGCAGGGAAGACATCCAGATGGCCAACAGACACATGAAAAAGTGCTCCATATCACTCGGCATCAGGGAAATACAAATCAAAACCACCATGAGATATCACCTCACACCAGTCAGAATGGCTAAAATTAACAAGTCAGGAAATGACAGATGCTGGCAAGGATGCGGAGAAAAGGGAACCCTCCTACACTGTTGGTGGGAATGCAAGCTGGTGCAGCCACTCTGGAAAACAGCATGGAGGTTCCTCAAAATGTTGAAAATAGAACTACCCTATGACCCAGCAATTGCACTGCTGGGTATTTACCCTAAAGATACAAACGTAGTGATCTGAAGGGGCACGTGCACCCGAATGTTTATAGCAGCAATGTCTACAATAGCCAAACTATGGAAAGAACCTAGATGTCCATCAATGGACGAATGGATAAAGAAGATGTGGTATATATACACAATGGAATACTATGCAGCCATCAAAAGAAATGAAATCTTGCCATTTGCAACGACGTGGATGGAACTAGAGGGTATCATGCTTAGCGAAATAAGTCAATCGGAGAAAGACAACTATCATATGATCTCCCTGATATGAGGGAGAGGAGATGCAACATGGGGGGTTGAGGGGGTAGGAGAAGAGTAAATGAAACAAGATGGGATTGGGAGGGAGACAAACCATAAGTGACTCTTAATCTCACAAACAAACTGAGGGTTGATGGGGGGAGGGGGTTGGAAGAGGGGGGTGGGGTTATGGATATTGGGGAGGGTATGTGCTATGGTGAGTGCTGTGAAGTGTGTAAACCTGCCGATTTGCAGACCTGTACCCCTGGGGATAAAAATATATGTTTATAAAGCTGTAAAAAAAAAAAAAAAGAAAAGAAAAAAGAAAAAAGAAAGGATGAGTGCCCAAGTTTTGTGGCAACATGGATGGGACTGGAGGGGATTGTGCTGAGTGAAATGAGTCAAGCAGAGAGAGTCAATTATCACATGGTTTCACTTATTTGTGGAGCATAACAAATAGCATGGAGTACAGGGGGAGATGGAGAGGAGAAGGGAGTTGGGGGAAATTGGAAGGGGAGGTGAACCATGAGAGACTATGGACTCTGAAAAACGATCTGAGAATTTTGGAGGGGTGGGGGGGTTGGAGGTTGGGGGCACCAGGTGGTGGGTATTGTGGAGGGCACGGATTGCATGGAGCACTGGGTGTGGTGCAAAAATAATGAATACTGTTATGCTGAAAAAATAAAAAAATAAAAAAAATGATTAAAAAATAAAAAAAAAATAAAAAAAAATAAAGAATAGTGATGACACCAAATGCTGGCAAGATTGTGGAGAAACTGAATCACTCATATATTGGTAGTGGTAATACAAAATTATACAACCACTCTAGAAATTGGTTTGACAGATTCTTAAGAAACTGAACATGCAGGGGCGCCTGGTTGGCTCAGTTGGTTAAGTGTCCAACTCTTGATTTAGGCTCAGGTCATGATCTCAGGGTTGTGAGATCAAGCCCTGTGTCAAGCTCCACACTGGGCATGGAGCCAACTTAAGATTCTCTCTCTTCTTCTCCCTCTGTCCATCCCCATACCTCTTTAAAAACAAAAATTAAAAAATTGCCCCCCAAAACCTCTAAAGATGCAGTTACCATGCCGCTTACTAATTATGCTCTTGGGTTTTTGTTCCAGAGAAATGAAAACTATGTTCACTCAGAAACTTGTGAAGGAATGTTCATAGCAGCTTTATTAGTAGCCCCAAACTGGAAACTCCACAAATGCCTTTTAGTGAGTGAATGGTTAAACACAGTGTGGTACATCCATACCATGGAATACTACTCAGTGATAAAAAGGAATGAGCTCTTGAGACATACACACCTTGGAAAAACCTAAAGGAAATTATGTTGAGTTAAAAAAAAAAAAAGCCAATTCCAAAAGGACACACATTACATGATTCAATTATAAAGCATTTGTGAAATAACAATCACAGTGATGGAATGGTTGCCAGGGGCTAGGGATGTTCAGGTAGAAGGAAGAAGGGGATAAATGTAGCTATGAAAGGGTAGTGCAAGGGAGTCTTGTGGTGGTGGAATGGTTCTGGCTTTTTATTGTGATGGTGGTTACATGAAGCTGGGCATGTAATAAAATTGTATAGGGCAGCACACACAAGTACACACACATATATGTATAACTGGTGAAATCTGAATAAGCACTATGATTTGTATCATGTCAGTTTCCCAGTTTTGATATTGCACTGTAGGGCAATAATTGTGTTTAGATGCTAACTTATGGGAAGGGTAGGTAAAGGGTGCATAGGACTTGCTTGTATATTTCTTTGTGATTTCCTATGAATATATAGTTATCCAAAAATAAAAAAAGTTTAAAAAAAAAGGCAATAATCCTCAAAGGGATGACTTCTAAGGCCCAGATGGGAAAGTATAGATTTTTGGGTGAGGGACAGAGCTGTGATGGTAGGTGGGGGTGAGAATATTGAAAAGGGGCAAGGGGAGCAAAAAGATTTCCAAAGAAAAATTACAATATTTCTCATTTATTTCTAGGGCTAGGACCTGCCAGGACATTGTACTGAAATAGTTTCTGACTTGGGGGGCACCTGGGCAGCAGTCAGTTGAGCATCTAACTCTTGATTTCAGCTCAGGTGGTGATCTCAGTGTGGTAAGATCAAGCCCTGTATTGGGACTTGAGACCAGTTACGACTTAGGACTATCTCTCTCTCTCTCTCCGCCTCTGCCTTTAAAATACATAAATAAATCTTAAAAAAAAAAAAAGGTTTCTGAGTTGTGGTTGTGGGAACAGAGCTTTGAAAGATGTGGGACATGCTTTTAAATTTTATTTATCTAAAAATTATTTTTGAACAATTAAAAAATACAGAAAAGTAAAAAGAAGAAAATTAAAGTCTATTTATATTCTCAGTATCCAGAATTATCCATTGTCAACAGATGGCCTATTTCTTTCCTGTCTTCTTTTTTTTCCTCTTCATTTAAAAAAAATCACCTTATTGTTTTCCATGAAATTATATTTTTGGGGAGAAGGAAGGAGATGTGCAGGAGAGATGGAAGAAAGGAAGCAATAACAAAAGCTAAGATTCCTATTCTATCATCTTACTTTTTAAAAAAATTTACTTGATCTCTTCTCTTCTGACTGAGAAAGGTAGGCTGACTTACTTGAGCTCTCAAAGAGCTCTTTAACTGCACTTATTCAGGGGGATACTTTATGGCCTCACAACAGTCTGGTTTATTGTTGAGGAGCAGAGATGCCCATGGCACAAAACTCAGACAATAACTGAGTTTGGAAGCTCAATAAAGACAGGTAATTTTGAATGCATATAGTATGTAGAAATGGTTAACCACTAGAGAGTATGGAAATTGTTCGTTGTAAGCATAGGCTGGGAGGTTAATTTGCTGTTTTCTTACTGGTTATCCAGGTGGCTTCCACTCTGGTAATTTAGTTTTTAATTCTAATAAAGTGAATTTAGAAATCCCAAACCTTACTGGATATCTGAACTGTTAGCATCTGAAAATAAGGAAGAATATATATGTTCTTTGTGTGACGTGCAATCTGCCTACAGCTGGGACATCTGTCTGTTGGAGCGAAAGATTTGAGGGCAGAAGTTTGATCTTCTCAACCTTTCCATTTGGCTTTATTGAAAATCGACTTGTTATCTGTGATTAAGATACCAAATAGTTACCTTGGGAAAAATGATGGAATTCTGGAAAATAAAATGTTCCTTAGGAAGGATAGGTGCTGGAGGGGAGGTGGGTGGGGGGGATGAGGTAACTGGGTGATGGACATTAAAGAGGGCACGTGATGTGATGAGCACTGGGTGTTACAGGCAATTGATAAATTATTGCTATTATATTATACATCTGAAACTAATGATGTACTATATGTTGGATAATTGAATTTAAATAAAAAAGGAAGAAAAGAAAAGGAAGAATAGGGAGAACTGTGGATATACAGGGAATTTGAAAGGCCAAGAGCACAGGATCGCAAATGCAAACTTGACCTGCATGGTAGTGGAGAGGCACACTTGGGAATCGCAAATGGGCCTTTTGGTGGAGTGAGTACAAAATATGGAATGTATAAGACTGAGAAAAAGGGTCTGAACACAGAGGGGACTAGTGCATTTTTTGGAAACAGCTTCACTAAGATTCACATACCATACAATTCACCTATTTGCAGTGTACAATCTACTTCATTCACAGAGTTGTGCAAACATGATCACGGTCAATTATGGAACAATTTTACTACCCCAGAAAGAACCTCCATACTTTACCTCCAGCTCCCCAGATCTAGGAAACCACTAAGCAATTTTTTGTCCTTATAGATTTGCCTTTTCTGAATATTACATACAAACATCTCATGTAATACTTGTTCTATTGTCATTGGCTTCTTTTATTTTGCATAATGTTTTCAAGATTCATGCATCTTGTAGCATGTATCAGTACTTCTTTTTCTTAAATACTGCATTTGATATTCCACTGTATGGGTATACTATATTGTGTTTATCCATTCATTAATTGTTGGAACATTTGGGTTGTTTCCATTTTTGGGCTATTATGAATAATACTGCTGTAAACATTTGTGTACAAGTTTTTGTGAGAACATGTATTTTCATCTCTCCTGGGAAGAAACTGGGAGTAGAATTGCTGGGTCATACGGCAACTATATGCTTAACTGACAAACTGTTTTAGGAAGTGCACCATTTTGTATTCCCTCCAGCAGTGGGCGAGGGTTCTGAATTTTCCATATCCTTGCCTTATTGTTTATATTTTTTTATTACAACCATCTTAAATGTGAAGTGGTATCTCATTGTGATACTGATTTTCCTTTTCTCAGTGATTAATGATGTTGAGCATCTTTTCATGTACTTATTGGTCATTCACATAGCTTCTTTGGCAATATGTCAATTCAGATCTTTTGCCAATTTTAAAATGGGGTTATTTGTCCTTTTGTTATTGAGTTGTTAAAGTTCTTTATATATCCTAGATTTAACCCTCTATCAGATATATGATTTGCAAATATTTTCTCTCATTCTGTGAATTATCTTTTCATTTTCTTGATAGTGTCCTTTGATGCACAAAGCTTTTAATTTCTATGAGGCCCAATTTATCTTTTTTTCTTTTATTGCTCATGCATTTGATGTCACATCTATGAAGCCACTGGCAAATCTGAGGTTGTGAAGATTTACCCCTGTTTTCTTCTAAGACTTTCATAGCTTTAGTACTTACATTTTGGTCTTTGATTCATTTAAAGTCATTTTTTTGTACCTGATGTGAGAGAAGGGTCCAACTTCATTCTTTTGCATGTGGATAACTAGTTATATCAGTGGCATTTGTTGATCTCTGGTGGATTTTTAACAAATTGTACATCCTGAATTTCAAATCATGCTTTAGACACCTTGATGACTGAGTGCATCTACTTTTTAGGGAGGCAGAATTGCTTCTGGGACAAATGTGCCCTGTCTGCGTAGAGAGTCTTCTAACCTATGTGGAACTTCAGGTGAGACAGAAAGGAAGACTACCGTGGCAGCCACTGAGGTGACTTGAAGTCTGGTTAAGGATCAAAAGATCAGGCCAGCTCCTTGGAATGCTCCTGCTCTGGTGAGGAGATGCCCCCTGTGTACTGGGTCTAGCCTGTGACGTAGAGGCCTAGCCTGGGGCCTCAGCTCCAGGCTTCCTCAATGCAGCTACTTTAGACCTGTTTGAGCTTATTGGGTGTCTGTAAGGGAGGGTATACATTTTAGAACTAGCAGCTTTGAGACAGACACTTGATTTCCTCCCAGATTTACATGTTTCTTACACTTTCTATTGTCTTGAATAAGGTCCACAATCAAGGTGTCAGCAGTGTTGTTTCTCTTGAGGCCTCTGTCCTGGGCTTTCAGATGGCCACCTTGTTGCCATCTTCTCACATGGTCATTTCTTTATGTGCACACATCCCTGGTGTTCTCCCCTCTTCTGATAAGGGCACCAATCATTTTGGATGAGGGTCCACCCATGTGACCTCATTTAATTTAAAAACATGTTTGTAATGTTTTCTAAGCATTGTGATGTGAACAATGAACTGAATATAAAAATATAAATTTTTATTAAAGATTTGTTTGAATTTTAAAAATAATCTACAAAAGCAGAGAGAATAGAAAAACCCTCTCCCATGTATCTATCAACTTGCCTCAAAAAGTATCAGCTCATAAACAGTCTGATTCCCATGGAATTAATCTCTAGCAGATTCCAGAGACCACATAATTTTAGCTCTGGGTATTTAAAAAAATATTTTCCCAGTTTTATTGAGATATTATTGACATAGAACATTAAGTTTAAGGTGTACAGTATGATGACTGGCATGTATATATAATATGAAAAAGTTACCACAAAGAAGTTGATGAACATCTCCATTTTCTTACATAATAATCATTTGTGTGTGTCTGGTGATAACTTCTAAGGCCTACTCTCTTAGCGATTTTCAAGTATATAATTCAATATCATTAATTATGGTCACCATGCTGTACCTAAGATCCCCAGAACTTGTTTGTCTTATAGCAGGGAGTTTGTACATTTGACCAGCCTTATTAACTTATTCTCTCCCCCCACACCACCCCAGTCCCTGGCAACCACCATGCTACTCTATTTGTTTGTGCCTGGCTTTTTTAGAGTTTGCATATGAATGAGAACATACAGTATTTGTCTTTTCCTATCTAACTTATTTCACTTAGTATAATGCCTTCAGGGTCCATTCATGTTCTTACCAAAAGGCAGGATTTCCTTCTTTTTTTTTACGGCTGGATAATATTCCACGGTGGATGATACCACATTTCCCTTATCCATTCATCCATTGATGGATACTTAGGTTCTACATCTTAGCTATTACAATAAACATGAGAGTTCAGATATCCATTCAAGGTAATTTTCCTTCAGGTATGTACCCAGAAGAGGGATTACTGTGTCATACGGTAGCTCTGTGTTTAATTTTTTGAGGAACTTCCATACTATTGTCCTCCTCTAATCTTAATTACTTATTTAACAGCCCTGTTTCCAAATGCAGTCACCTTGGGGGTTAGGGCTTCAACATGAAAATTTTGGGGGGGGACACAATTTAGTTCATAACAGTGGTGATGATGATGTTAAGGATGATGATATACAAGGCAACATTTTTTAAGTCGTCACACATCCCAGACACTATTATAATTGTTATCTATGGATTATCTCATTTAATTTTCACAATAACCCTATGAAACAGGTACTATTATTATTATTATCTCCTTTTATAGAGGCACAAAAACTGGCCAAAGAAACACACCCACTGAGTTATAGAGTTAAGATTTTGACTATATAAAGTCCAAGCTCTTATCTTCTAAATTATTTTGTCTTTAGACATCTGGAAGACTCATGTTATCCATGCATACAATGGAATAGTATTGTTTATGATCTCTTTTAGTCCTGCTATTCCAGGTTTTACTTGATTACACTTTACTATTTCTGGAATAAACTACTTCTAAGGAAGGCTCAGTGTTAAGTGCTTTGGAAGATGACATGCAGCTGGTTTTACTCTAAAATTTCATCCCTGTGCTGTTCCCTGGTCTCTTACATTGTTGCTTATGGTCAAATCTCTTGTTTGGATCCTTGTCTGCTTTTGGATGCTTGTGGCATACTCTCTTGCCTGAGTTTTCTTTTGGTTCCTTGACTTATCACACAGAACAGTTCCCCCATGGATTTGAGTTCGCCTTTGTTTTCAATAGGGTTTCTCTGCACAGAGGATCTACTTTTGAATCCAAGTCCTTGCTCCCAGTGACTGTGTCTTTTGCCACCTGTCTGCCTGTACTTCTACCATTCACTTGCCATAAGCCTCAGATGGCCTGCTTCTTCTCAGATGGGTGCTAGTGGCTGACCTGCTTTGCTCCAGGAAGACTGTGCCATGCTTGGCCCCCCAGTTCTCCTGATTAGCCCATCCTGGGAGCAGTATGGCATTTAAGAGATGAGGAAGATAGGGGCCAAACACTTGGCTTTAAACCCACGATACCGTGGGTCATTAAAATAATGGCATTACATTTTAACTTCCAGCTTGTTGCAAGATTACATTTCAGGAGGTGTCCCAGTTGCCTGCCAGTTACTGCTTTTATGTCTTGGGATTTCTAGCAGCCTTCTAGCACATGCTGGCATTTCAGATTCACTCGGTGCAATTAAAGAAATTGCATGACTGCTAGTTTCTCCTCTTTTTCCCCCCCTCAGATAAATTGTAGAATTCAATTTGATTAAAACATTTATTAAGTGAGATTTAATAGATTCCAGTAATGCTTGTGTGTGTGTATGTGTGTGCACTCATTATCTATTTCTTCTGTGTGTGCCAAGAATGGCCATGTGCATAGAGAATTGTTCATGGAACTTGCTTTATTCTGCAATTTACCGGCAATGTCAAATTAAGGGGTTTAATGGATTCCTACACAGAAATTCCTAGTGTGGTTGTATTAGCAGCAAGTTTCATTAAAAAGGGCTATTTTTCTCTACTGGGATTTTAGTAAAGAGACAATGTTTATTTTTTCAGTGGAAAATTGATTGTAACTAAGAGGATACTTGGCTTGAAAGTGGGGAATTATCATATCATATGATTAAATGAAAGCTTACCTTGTTATAAGGTAACTAGACATATCCCAGTAGAATTGAGACAATGTTTGATTAAGCCAGATTTTCCTACTTTATATTCAAGGAACAAATTAAAGAATAATTGAGATCCTTTTCAGATCTTTTATAAGCTGCATATATAAAGCTTCAGCTCCAGGTGGCAAAGCAATTAGCTGATGAATAAAATCAACCCCACTGTCATTCGTCAGATGTTTAAATTCTATAAACCAGATAAATTAATGTGTTCCTTAAGCCAAATAAACGGTCATGCTCTCCATGTTACCACTCAGTTCCCTGGGGGAAAGGTTGGACGCATGTTCATAGAATGGCTAGGATCTGCTTAATCAGAAAGGTTGAAATTAAGTTGCCCATTTGATTTTCTGAAATAAATGTCCATCTGGCACCAAACCTATTTTCCAAGCAAAGTTGTTAGACATGATGGTTTGGCTTGTTTAGTAAACTAAGGATAGGCTGGACCAAAGGATAGTCTTTGGCTGAATGGTTGAAGATCTGTTTCTCTGTACTTGGCATTGAAATTATTTATAAGAAATTGAAAGTGCTCTGGTTTCATTTATTCTTTGCTCCCAAGTATTAATGCAGAGAATTAGAACCTCTTCTGCCTTTGTGCTTCCTGATTTATTTCTTGGAGTTGAATTTCCTGAATAAATAGAACTTACTGCCATTGAAAGATGACATGGTGGGTTTTTCTGACATTGATGTCTAGATAAGGTAGACCTAAGGCCCAGAGGACATTATTTTATAAGCTGGTAACTAACTTTGGTTGGCCAGTGTTGCCATTTTCTTTATAAGGATTGCTTTCAGGCCCTGCTCACTGATGTTTTACTCTTTGTCACTTTGTTTTGTGTGGTGTCAATACCTTGATCACCATGGATGCTACCCAAAGTACGGTCCTGTGATCAGCAGCATCAGAGTCACCTGGGAGCTTGTTGGAAATGCAGACTTTCAAGTCATCCCAACCTATTGCATCATAATTTGCATGTTTTTCAGGTTCATGAGACATTAAGTTTTGAGACGCACTGGATTAGAGGGTATCACTTCTTCAAGTATGGCTAAGGTTGGAGTTATGAAGTGAAAACATGTAGCCAATGGGAATATCTACTTGGTCGATTTTTCTGAATCTTAAAGTCTCTGTTCTTTTTAATATTTTATTCCCATTAGCTGCTAGCACTTAAAAAAGAGGTTAACAAAAAGGAAGAGCTAGAATTCATTTATTATAATATTGATTATTGCAGTCTAGTATTCTTCAGGAACTGTAACAGAAATTGGCAATTATTTATAGAAATTGAATTTAGATCTTACAGTCATTACCAAGAGAGCTCTAGATGAATTTTCTTGTTGAACTGACAGCTAGCTATCTATTAAGTGCAAAATATTGGTCCAATATGGCATAGTAGAGAGACAACTGGATTGGATGCTCAGGCACCAACTTATCATCTGGTTATGGGCAAGCAGTTTCACTTTGAGCTTGATTTCCATGTCTGAAAATGAGGGATGTGGAAGCAGACAATTCGAGGGTTTCTTTGAGGTCTGGATGTTTATGGTTTGCTGTGACTGTGTGGGAAACTGAGCAAGATGTTTTGAAAACATTAAGTCAGGATTATTCCAGTGGCTGGAAACCAACCCCACACATAGGTTCTCCTGATGCTGTTTGAGTAGTATCATCCCTTGGATTCATTTTACGGCAGTTTAGAAATTATTTAAGTACATGAGCTCCCAAGGATTAAGAGGCTGATCTCTGAGTGTGATGTAGCAGTGTGTGTGTGTGTGTGTGTGTGTGTGTGTGTGTGTGTGTACATTTGCAGCTTATACTGGTTATGTGAATATTCATGTTGCTCAGAGACTGGAGGGAATGAAGCAGCATAAATATGTTTTAATGCAAGGGAGAATATGAAACTCATGAATAGCAGAATGAAGCAAAACTGAATATAATCTTTGCTGTAAAAATGAAAATTTGATATTTTCCCAACCCCTGGTGTGTTGTGTACTGTTATTGTTTTTTTTTTTTTAACCACAGTCTGTATTCTCTCTCTCTTCTTTCCTCAACATATTTTATTTTGGTTTTCATTTTTCATTTGGAGGCTTACTTTGGGTTGTATGTGAATGCTGCAGAAGTTGGGGTGATTATCTTTTGTTGAAAGGAGGCATGGCTTCAAGATTTGAGAAAGTGTCAAGTTGTTTGGTTTCCTGTGTTCTCTTAGATTTGGACAGCAGTCTTGTCCAAAAGCTGTAGTGGGGGAAGAGATGACCCATGAGCCTCCTCATCAGGGAATTGATTTCCTTACTGATATATTTGAAGGCTCCTTTCTTCATTTCTTCTTTCTTAACACAAAACTGGATTAATTGCCTACTATGTGCTTAAAATTGGAGATGTAAAGAGAAATAAGATGTCATCCCAACCCTTAAGGGCTCATATCTAGTAGAAGAACATGTGGTCTGTAATTTCCATCTCCACTGATAGCTCTCACTCTGAATTTTATCTAATGTGAGCATATAAGAAAAGTTATAATGGTTATTTGAGAGCAATTTCATTTTCTGGTTACATAGTGTTTACTCAAACTCGTGCATGGATGTGTGTGTGTGTGTGTGTGTGTGTGTGTGTGTGCACGCTGAAGGCTTTGAGTAACAGCTTAAGTGATATTCATAAAGCAGATTTCTGGTCTCCAGAGAAAGGCAGTTCTCAGTGCAAAGTGTGATGTGTTCAGGTAAGTGGGTTTATGTCTTAAATGGAATATGTTAAAATACATCCAGGGATCTTTAAGGAGGCTGCCTTACTGGGACTCTTCTGGCTCTTAAAATTGATCTTCAAATTTTCTCTGTGTTTTGATTCTGGAGAGAAAATTTTTCTTTCTCAAGTTTTACAGGCATGAGGCTGTGCTTTGTGCATGTGAAAGTGTGCCAATTCTAGGGGAATTGTTCTCAGACTTCAAAGGGCAAAAATACCACTGGAAGGGCTTCACTAAGCTGATTCTCCTCTTGACTTCTTTGCACCTCAAGTTCTGATATGGTAGGTATGGGATGGGACCTAGTACTCTGCATTTAAACAAACTTCTCTAAGTGATTCTGATTTAGGTGGTCTGTGGCTGTGCTGCAGAACACTGGCATAACATTTCTCCATTTGGATCATACAGGTATAATAAGCCTATATACTATACGTTTTAAAGGTGTTTTGAAATCTGTGATTGAAAGACTGCTATGTGAAGTTACTAGTTTTATGATCTAACAAATGAATAGAAGACTCATGAAGCCAATTACATGACGTTCAGAAATTTAGGCTCTGTAGTCAGATGGGCCTGAGTTTTAATTTCCGTTCTTGTGGCTGCTGGCAGCAGGTGCTTGGGCAACTCAACCTCTCTAAACCTCAGTTTCCTCAACTGTAGAAGAGGGATAATAATAATAATAATAATACCAACTAGTTAGCTTATTGTGAGGCCTGCGCAGAGTAAATATTCAATAAATTTTGGATGCCAGTGATATTTGTTTGTGCAAATAACCTAACAGCAAACAAAAATTACAGTAAATAGAACTGCATATTTTTATGTCACAACTTTCTTCCCAGGTAACGGTGAGCACTTTGCAGAGAATACCAAGGTAATTAGCAAGGATTCCTCAGGAGAGAGTCAAGGGTTCTTTAGCCACTTTACCGTAGCGCCTTTGAATTGCTTGTCATATTTGTGTTAAATCATGTTGGTAGTGGCTTTGTCCCATTGGTTGGATGTCTAGGTTTCCTCCAACTCTGGCCACATAGACTGATTTCACTCAGAGATGAGTAGGGTGTATCTTCCTCCTCCATGGATTGCACACATTTTTTTTTTTATGAGATTGTTATTTACTTGATAAAGTGGAACAGATAATCTCTGTTGGTCAGGATTAATGCAATAGACAGTCATGGTTTGGAGAAAATGGCTGCCATGGTCTCAGATCAATAAGGACAGGAAAGAATTTGAGGGATGAATGGTGGCACTTCCTTCAGAGATACTGGGCTTTTTTACTTTGTTTAGGTTTCTTTATGTCCATGCACCTCTCCTCTAAATGGGTGTAAGTGAAAGTTCGAGATTGGCTTGATTTAAGATAACCTGTTTCCCAGTGTTATGCAAAATTCCAGCATAGACTGGATTTTTGGTTTTCTTGCTAATTGCAATGAAGTATTATCAGAATGAGAAATGATGAACAGATTTACTTGTTATTTCTCTCTCATACTAAGCTCTTCTCCAGTGGTCCTCAAACTGCTGCCCAATGGAATCCCAAACTTTTTTCAACCCCTAGAGTTCTGATTTAATTCGTCAGGGGTTTGACCTTAAGACTGGAAAATTTGAAATGCTCCTCAGGTGATTTTAATATTCAGCCAAGATTGAGAACCTCTGCTTCAGAAGATAATTTCACACATTCTCATCTTTGGCTTTTTATTCCCTGACATGTCAAATTTGTCTTCCCAGAGTTTTCACATTGTGAACTTTTAAAAATAGAGACATTAGGGGCACCTGGGTGGCCCAGTGGGTTAAGCCTCTGCCTTTGGCTCAGGGCATGATCTCAGGGTCCTGGGATGGAGTCCTCGCATGCACTCTCTGCTCAGCAGGGAGTCTGCTTCTCCCCCCCACCCGCCGCTCTCTCTGCCTACCTGTGATCTCTCTCTCATTCTCAAATAAATAAATAAAATCTTAAAAAAAAATAGAGACATTAAAAATTACTTTAAACCAGTGGTTTAAGTGGTCCAGTGGTTGAGAACCAAGGGCTAGTTTTGCTCCACCTTTGCTCAGCCCTCTCAACCAGGGCTGGTTTTGCTCCTCAGACGACATTTGGCAATGTTTTGAGACATTTTTGATTGTTACAACTGGGCCAGGGGGAAGTGTATTCTACTGGAATCTAGTGGGTAGATTTAGGGATGCTGCTAAGCATCCACCATGCACAGAGTAGCTCCCATAATAAAGAGGTATTTTGCCCAAGAGGTCAGTAGTGCCAAGGCTGAGAAACCCTGTTTTAGGCTTAATACTCTCATTTACAAATGGGAAAACATGGTTCAGAGATAATAGCTTGATTTGGCCAAGGATTTACGAATAACTTATTGGCAGAATAAAATTCTTAACAATTGTAGCATTATTGTGGAATCCTGGGCTTATCTGCCCCCCCCCCCCCGCCGCTTTGAACCTACAGCTGTAGGGAGTTTTGTTATCCATCTTATTTCCTTTTCCCTCTCAAGTATCCCCAGCCTCTCAATAGCTGTGACTCGTTTCCTGTATTTTAGTATTTCATATTTCTTAAAACAAATAAAAAAACTGAAGTAAATTGCACAACCTCAAAAGGCATCACCTCCCCCCCCTACCCCCCCCCCCCCCCCCAACTAGCATGGCATTATAATGACTTGGTCCTGGGCTCGCATTATTTTATTCTAATCAGTAGCTTTCGTTGGGGGTTACATTACCCTATGATTAATTTCAAAAATGGCCAAATGAGGTAATTGTTATTTTATAAATCTAGTTTGGTGAGCAAAATGTTGGTAATTTAGGCACCGACAAAATGAAATCATAAAACACCTCCTTACTGGTAAAAAGGGCAAGACTCTCCCCAGACCAACTTCAGAGGAGGGTATGTCCATAAGTGCGTGCGTGCGTGTGCATGCGCTCACGTGCGCATAGGTGCATGCGTGAGTATATACCGGCTTGCGCGACTGGTGCGCGCCGCCTCTCAGCCCCAGAGCGGCTTGAGGAAAGTTTGGGAAGGTGGTGGAGATTTTGAATTCAAGAGCTGTGAGTCCACATATTTTTATTTATAGATTTTCTCATTACCGCCTTCTTTACCTCAACTGAAGTGGGGTAACTTGTGTTTATTTCTGAAAGGTAGGATTTGGTATTATGCCTGTTTAAAATATATGTTTTTACTTCTCATTTTTTTTTCTTTTTCTGAAAACGTTTTTGTAACCAACCCATTTAATCAATCACCATAACTCCACAATAACCTGGGAGCTTAAAACACTCAGGCGCCATTACCAGAGATTGCGTTTTGCTTGGTTTGGGGTGGGGTTGTAGAATGGGTATTATTTCGAGTTTTCCCCAGTTGATTTTTTTTTTTAAAGATTTTATTTATTTATTTGACAGAGAGAGATCACAAGTAGACGGAGAGGCAGGCAGAGAGAGAGAGAAGCAGGCTTCTTGCTGAGCAGAGAGCCGGATGTGGGACTCGATCCCAGGACCCTGAGATCATGACCTGAGCCGAAGGCATCGGCTTAACCCACTGAGCCACCCAGGCGCCCCTCCCCAGTTGATTCTTACGTGCAGCTAGAAACAGGAATCCCAGTCCAGGGGAGTGGTTCTTAACCCTTGTCTGCGGTTTGTAAGCCCCTGTGGAACTTCAGACAACACTGATGACCAGAGCCACCTGCAGAGGTTCTGATTTAATTGATTTGGAGTGCCGCTGGGGCTTTTGGAACATTAAGAATTCCTCAGGTGGGGGCACCTGGGTGGCTCAGTGGTTTAAGCCTCTGCCTTCGGCTCAGGTCATGATCTCAGGGTCCTGGGATCGAGCCCCACATCGGGCTCTCCACTCAGCAGGGAGCCTGCTTCCCCCTCTCTCTCTGCCTGCTTCTCTGCCTACTTGTGATCTCTGTCTGTCAAATAAATAAATAAAATTTAAAAGAATTCCTCAGGTGATTCAGGCATTGGAAGGGTTTGGTGGTAACTCAGAAATTTTTTGGGAGGCATCTTATCTTAGCAAGCTTCTCCTGTCAATTGAGAATTAATGAGGTGATACTGCTCTAAACTTTGAGCACAACTGATCACAGTACTAGAAACAAAGGTCAGTCCCCTTCGTAGTGCAGTAACAATCAAAATGACAAAATCACAAAAACAAAATAATAAAATTTCAAGAATTACTAATTATAGGGATAGCTTGCATTTTTAATTGTTGAGAAAAGAACTTGAAGGAGATTTTGCTTATTAAGACAGCTTTACCTTCAGAAACCGAACGTAGATTCGTAAGAAGTAAGGAGCTGCCTCTGAGTTGCAAACAGTCCTATGCAATGGGTACAAATACTGCATTTTTAGTCTTCGATTACTTTGGCCTTCTCTTTCCTTTTGCCTTTTTGGCGTGGGGGTGGGTGGGTGGGTGGGTAGGGCCTCCTTACACTTGTATCTTAACAGACTCCCACTACTCTGATGCCTGCCTAGGTTGAATGCTAGACCTTCTTCTGTTAGACCAGCCTGAAGCTTTGTCAGTGTATTAAAAATATGGAACGATTGCCTTCTTTGACACAACAAACTTCTGGAGTTGTGAGAGGCTGAGGTCTCAAGTGTGATGACCACTTGGAAGGTTCTTGGGCTGGGTTTATAGAGATGGTTTCTTTAGCAGTGAGGCAGGCCCTGGTGAGTATGAAGAGCATCCTAGTCCTAGCCATTTCTGGCTTCCTGCCTTTCTACAGAAGCCACTTGGGAGCAGTGTGGTCTTGCCTATGAAGGAAGCTTAGGGAGCCTTCCTGGAACTGACCAGCACATCCAGGGAGCCTGGAATCCCTGGCTGATGACAAGTGAAATATTTCACAGGGTATAAATCTTTCAACTTACAAATGCTCCTTTGGTGAGAAATCAGAGAGTGGGTAAGGAGTGGGCAGAATTCTTGCATCAGTGAATAAATGTAAAGGATGGAGCCTCCTGCCTTTGTTCTGTGATGTGATAGTATGAGGTTTGTGGGAAGGAAGATTCTCTGGTTGTGGTGGGTTCATTGGCCATAATAGGCTCCTGAATGGGAGGTACTGATACCTCTCTTTATCTCGATGACAAAGGAAAAGAAACAAAACACATACACAAGGGGGGAGTGAGTGAGAGAGAGAGAGAGAGAAAAGCTATGCCTGATGTACTATGACTCCGTGCCTTTCAATTCTGCTTTCATAAGAAATAGTGTGAACATTTCAATCTTATTTATTTGTGCTGGGTCTTTGAACTAGATCCTTTACCATGAATGTGCCTCACTTCCAAGGAGAGCACATCTAAATTATTATTTTGCAAAATTAATATAAAGTGTGTTACTAGCATTGTGTTTGCATTTTTTTTTTTTAGCCCTATGTTGTCATGCTTTCAGTTTCTATTTGAAAGGGAGAGAAGGAACGATATACAAGGAATTGGAGGTGGAAATCTAGGGCGAAAATGGGCAGAGATACAGACGAGAGGGCAGTGACATGACTAGAATGTTCCCCTAATAATTACCAAGGTCATAGGAAGGCAGGTATTAAAGTGTGAACCTCTTAGCTTGGTTTGTTGGTTGGCTGTGATTCCTATTTTGAGTAATAACTATTTCCAGGTATTATTTAACCACAGCATTTGCTCAGTCCCATTGCAGATCTGAGCCTCCAGTCCCGTTTGCTACTGCCAACTTTGGGAAAAGAGTAGGAGGAGGAGTTGTAGGGAGAACAAACAGGTCCTGCTGGCAGCTTCAACCTCTCCCTTAAAGCACAAGGAGGTAAGGACCACTTAACTGCTAGCTCTGCTATTGTGCACCTGGGGTGATTTCTGTATTTTTTTTTTTTTTGAACTTTAAATTTTATTTTTTATAAACATATATTTTTATCCCCAGGGGTACAGGTCTGCAAATTGCCAGGTTTACACACTTCACAGCATTCACCATAGCACATATCCTCCCCAATGTCCATAACCCCACCCCCCTCTCCCAACCCCCCTCCCGCCATCAACCCTCAGTTTGTTTTGTGAGATTAAGAGTCACTTATGGTTTGTCTCCCTCCCAATCCCATCTTGTTTCATTTATTCTTCTCCTACCCCCTTAACCCCCCATGTTGCATCTCCTCTCCCTCATATCAGGGAGATCATATGATAGTTGTCTTTCTCCGATTGACTTATTTCGCTAAGCATGATACCCTCTAGTTCCATCCACGTCGTCGCAAATGGCAAGATTTCATTTCTTTTGATGGCTGCATAGTATTCCATTGTGTATATATACCACATCTTCTTTATCCATTCGTCCGTTGATGGACATCTAGGTTCTTTCCATAGTTTGGCTATTGTAGACATTGCTGCTATAAACATTCGGGTGCACGTGCCCCTTCGGATCACTACGTTTGTATCTTTAGGGTAAATACCCAGCAGTGCAATTGCTGGGTCATAGGGTAGTTCTATTTTCAACATTTTGAGGAACCTCCATGCTGTTTTCCAGAGTGGTTGCACCAGCTTGCATTCCCACCAACAGTGTAGGAGGGTTCCCCTTTCTCTGCATCCTCGCCAGCATCTGTCTTTTCCTGACTTGTTAATAATTTTAGCCATTCTGACTGGTGTGAGGTGATATCTCATTGTGGTTTTGATTTGTATTTCCCTGATGCCGAGTGATATGGAGCACTTTTTCATGTGTCTGTTGGCCATCTGGATGTCTTCTTTGCAGAAATGTCTGTTCATGTCCTCTGCCCATTTCTTGATTGGATTATTTGTTCTTTGGGTGTTGAGTTTGCTAAGTTCTTTATAGATTTTGGACACTAGCCCTTTATCTGATATGTCATTTGCAAATATCTTCTCCCATTCTGTCAGTTGTCTTTTGGTTTTGTTCACTGTTTCCTTTGCTGTGCAAAAGCTTTTGATCTTGATAAAATCCCAATAGTTCATTTTTGCCCTTGCTTCCCTTGCCTTTGGTGATGTTCCTAGGAAGATGTTGCCGCGGCTGACGTCGAAGAGGTTGCTGCCTGTGTTCTCCTCAAGGATTTTGATGGATTCCTTACTCACATTGAGATCCTTCATCCATTTTGAGTCTATTTTCGTGTGTGGTGTAAGGAAATGATCCAATTTCATTTTTCTGCATGTGGCTGTCCAATTTTCCCAACACCATTTATTGAAGAGGCTGTCTTTTTTCCATTGGACATTCTTTCCTGCTTTGTCGAAGATGAGTTGACCATAGAGTTGAGGGTCCATTTCTGGGCTCTCTATTCTGTTCCATTGATCTATGCATCTGTTTTTGTGCCAGTACCATGCTGTCTTGATGATGACAGCTTTGTAATAGAGCTTGAAGTCCGGAATTGTGATGCCACTGACTTTGGCTTTCTTTTTCAATATTCCTTTGGCTATTCGAGGTCTTTTCTGGTTCCATATAAATTTTAGGATTATTTGTCCATTTCTTTGAAAAAAATGGATGGTACTTTGATAGGAATTGCATTAAATGTGTAGATTGCTTTAGGTAGCATAGACATTTTCACAATATTTATTCTTCCAATCCAGGAGCATGGAACATTTTTCCATTTCTTTGGGTCTTCCTCAATTTCTTTCATGAGTACTTTATAGTTTTCTGTGTATAGATTCTTAGTATCTTTGGTTAGGTTTATTCCTAGGAATCTTATATTTTTGGGTGCAATTGTAAATGGGATGGACTCCTTAATTTCTCTTTCTTCTGTCTTGTTGTTGGTGTAGAGAAATGCAACTGATTTCTGTGCATTGATTTTATATCCTGACACTTTACTGAATTCCTGTACAAGTTCTAGCAGTTTTGGAGTGGAGTCTTTTGGGTTTTCCACATGGAGTATCATATCATCTGCGAAGAGTGATAGTTTGACTTCTTCTTTGCCGATTTGGATGCCTTTAATTTCCTTTTGTTGTCTGATTGCTGAGGCTAGGACTTCTAGTACTATGTTGAATAGCAGTGGTGATAATGGACATCCCTGCCGTGTTCCTGACCTTAGCGGAAAAGCTTTCAGTTTTTCTCCATTGAGAATGATATTTGCGGTGGGTTTTTCATAGATGGCTTTGATAATATTGAGGTATGTGCCGTCTATCCCTACACTTTGAAGAGTTTTGATCAGGAAGGGATGCTATACTTTGTCAAATGCTTTTTCAGCATCTATGGAGAGTATCATATGGTTCTTGTTCTTTCTTTTATTAATGTGTTGTATCACATTGATTGATTTGCGGATGTTGAACCGACCTTGCAGCCCTGGAATAAATCCCACTTGGTCGTGGTGAATAATCCTTTTAATGTACTGTTGAATCCTATTGGCTAGTATTTGGCGAGAATTTTTGCATCTGTGTTCATCAAAGATATTGGTCTGTAGTTCTCTTTTGTGATGGGATCCTTGTCTGGTTTTGGGATCAAGGTGATGATGGCCTCATAAAATGAGTTCGGAAGTTTTCCTTCTATTTCTATTTTTTGGAACAGTTTCAGGAGAATAGGAATTAGTTCTTCTTTAAATGTTTGGTAGAATTCCCCTGGGAAGCCATCTGGCCCTGGGCTTCTGTTTGTTTGGAGATTTTTGATGACTGTTTCATCTCCTTACTGGTTATGGGTCTGTTCATGCTTTCCATTTCTTCCTGGTTCAGTTATGGTAGTTTATATGTTTCTAGGAATGCATCCATTTCTTCCAGATTGTCAAATTTGTTGGCCTAGAGTTGCTCATAGTATGTTCTTATAATTGTCTGTATTTCTTTGGTGTTCGTTGTGATCTCTCCTCTTTCTTTCATGATTTTATTGATTTGGGTCCTTTCTCTTTTCTTTTTGATAAGTCTGGCCAGGGGTTTATCAATCTTATTAATTCTTTCAAAGAACCAGCTCCTAGTTTCGTTGATTTGTTCTATTGTTTTTTTGGTTTCTATTTCATTGATTTCTGCTCTGATCTTTATGATTTCTCTTCTCCTGCTGGGTTTAGGGTTTCTTTCTTGTTCTTTCTCCAGCTCCTTTAGGTGTAGGGTTAGGTTGTGTACCTGAGACCTTTCTTGTTTCTTCAGAAAGGCTTGTACCGCTATATATTTTCCTCTCAGGACTGCCTTTGTTGTGTCCCACAGATTTTGAACCGTTGTGTTTTCATTATCATTTGTTTCCACGAATTATTTCAATTCTTCTTTAATTTCCTGGTTGACCCATTCATTCTTTAGAAGGATGCTGTTTAGTCTCCATGTATTTGGGTTCTTTCCAAATTTCCTCTTGTTATTGAGTTCTAGCTTCAGAGCGTTGTGGTCTGAAAATATGTAGGGAATGATCCCAATCTGATACCGGTTGAGACCTGATTTAGGACCGAGGATGTGATCTATTCTGGAGAATGTTCCATGTGCATTAGAGAAGAATGTGTATTCTGTTGCTTTGGGATGATGTGTTCTGAATATATCTGTGATGTCCATATGGTCCAGTGTGTCATTTAAGGCCTTTATTTCCTTGTTGATCTTTTGCTTGGATGATCTGTCCATTTCAGTGAGGGGAGTGTTAAAGTCCCCTACTATTATTATATTATTGTTGACGTGTTTCTTTGATTTTGTTATTAATTGGTTTATATAGTTGGCTGCTCCCACGTTAGGGGCATAGATATTTAAAATTGTTAGATCTTCTTGTTGGACAGTTCCTTTGAGTATGATATAGTGTCCTTCCTCATCTCTTATTATAGTCTTTGGCTTAAAATCTAATTGATCTGATATAAGGATTGCCACTCCTGCTTTCTTCTGATGTCCATTCGCATGGTAAATTCTTTTCCACCCCCTCACTTTAAACCTGGAGGTGTCTTCGGGTTTAAGATGAGTTTCTTGTAGGCAACATATAGATGGGTTTTGTTTTTTTAATCCATTCTGATACCCTGTGTCTTTTGATTGGGGCATTTAGCCCATTAACATTCAGGGTAAGTATTGAGAGATATGAATTTTGTGCCATTGTATTGCCTGTAAGGTGACTGTTATTGTATATTGTCTCTGTTCCTTTCTGATCTACTACTTTTAGGGTCTCTCTTTGCTTAGAGGACCCCTTTCAATATTTCCTGTAGAGCCAGTTTGGTATTTGCAAATTCTTTCAGTTTTTGTTTGTCCTGGAAGCTTTTAATCTCTCCTTCTATTTTCAATGATAGCCTAGCTGGATATAGTATTCTTGGCTGCATGTTTTTCTCATTTAGTGCTCTGAATATATCATGCCAGCTCTTTCTGGCCTGCCAGGTCTCTGTGGAGAAGTCTGCTGCCAATCTAATATTTTTACCATTGTATGTTACAGACTTCTTTTCCCGGGCTGCTTTCAGGATCTTTTCTTTGTCACTAAGACTTGTAAATTTTACTATTAGGTGACGGGGTGTGGACCTATTCTTATTGAATTTGAGGGGGGTTCTCTGCACCTCCTGGATTTTGATGCTTGTTCCCTTTGCCATATTGGGGAAATTCTCTCCAATAATTCTCTCCAACATACCTTTTGCTCCCCTCTCTGTTTCCTCTTCTTCTGGAATCCCAATTATTCTAATGTTGTTTCGTCTTATGGTGTCACTTATCTCTCGAATTTTCCCCTCGTGGTCCAGTAGCTGTTTGTCCCTCTTTTGCTCAGCTTCTTTATTCTCTGTCATTTGGTCTTCTATATCGCTAATTCTTTCTTCTGCCTCATTTATCCTAGCAGTGAGAGCCTCCATTTTTGATTGCACCTCATTAATAGCTTTTTTGATTTCAACTTGGTTAGATTTTAGTTCTTTTATTTCTCCAGAAAGGGCTTTTATATCTCCCGAGAGGGTTGCTTTAATATCTTCCATGCCTTTTTGGAGCCCGGCTAGAACCTTGAGAATCATCATTCTGAACTCTATATCTGACATATTACCAATGTCTGTATTGATTAGGTCCCTAGCCTTTGGTACTGCCTCTTGTTCTTTTTTTTGTTGTGAATTTTTCCGCCTTGTCATTTTGTCCAGATAAGAGTATATGAAGGAGCAAGTAAAATACTAAAAGGGTGGCAACACCCCCAAAAAATATGCTTTAGCCAAATCAGAAGAGATCCCAAATCATGAGGGGGGAGAAAGGGGATAAAAAGGGGTTCAGAAAGAAAAAAAAAAAAAAGAAACTATTAAAAAAAGAAAGCCGGTAAAAAATATAAAAAGGAAAAAAATATATATATATTAGATAAACTATTTAAAAAACGTTAAAAAAGAAAACGGTAAAAGTTAAAAAAATTTAGCAGAAGAAGAGAAAAAAAATTGAAAAAGAAAAAAAAATTAAATTAACTGCAAGGCTAAAGAATCATATGGAGAAAGCCATGAGTTCCGTGCTTTGCTTTCTTCTCCTCTGGAATTCCGCCGCTCTCCTTGGTATTGAAACTGCACTCCTTGGTAGGTGAACTTGGTCCTGGCTGGGTTTCTCTTTGATCTTCTGGGGGAGGGGCCTGTTGTAGTGATTCTCAAGCGTCTTTGTCCCAGGTGGAGTTGCACCGCCCTTACCCAGGGCTGGGCTGAGTAATCCGCTCAGGTTTGCTGGGTTTGCTTTCAGGAGCTTTTGTTCCCTGAGCACTTTCCGTAGAGTTCTTTCAGATAGTGGTTGATTTTCTGTTTCTAGAATTGCTGTTCTTCTTCTCTTCAATCTCCCGTTGGATTTGTAGGTGTTTGCAATGGTTAGATAAGCTATCTAGCTGATCTCCTGCTACCTGAAGTAGTCTCAGCCTGCTACTTCTCCGCCATCTTGACTCCTCCCCCCCGAATTCTGTATTTTTTGAGATGCACTCAGACCCTGGAGATCAAGGGCTCACAGCCAGCCTTGACCAAGTACATGAGCCTGCCTGTCTCCCTTGTGTTTCCTTTCTCCAAAGGTCAGAACTAGCCAGTTCCAGTTGGGCCTAGTGATACTGGCAGTCTTGGGAGCTTCCACGAGTCTTGGGAGCTTCCACGTCCTAGGCTAGAAGAGGCTCCCCTATGCTGTGTTGGGGGGGTGATCTGGTGTTTCTGGAATTCTGAGAAATCCTAGGCTTTTCTTGAGCAAAATGGAGATTTCTAGGCAAAATCCTCTAGCTGAGGTTAGCCTAAAATTCACCAAGCCTTCACCATGGCTGTTTCTCTAGTTGCTTACCAGTGAAACATGGAAGCAAAGTTTTATTTCATGATTTTGACTAATAAAGATCAAAAGTTTGCTGAACATTAGGGTCACCTGGGTGGGTTAAAGCCTCTGCCTTCCGCTTGGGTCATGATCTCGGGGTCCTGGGATCGAGCCCTGCATCGGGGTCTCTGCTCAGTGGAGAGCCTGTTTCCTCCTCTCTCTCTCTCTACCTGCCTCTCTGATCTCTGTCTGTCAAATAAATAAATAAAATCTTAAAAAAAAAGTCAACTGGACATTAGACTTGCAAGGAAATGCTTCATCTTAGGGGCAAGATGAACTGCCACAAAGTTTTAGGGGCTCTACCAAAACAGTGAAACAAGAGGTGGTCCCGGGAATATACAAATAGTCTGTTGTATATTATGACACAGAAAGTTCTTCAGATAAACAGATGTAAGTCATCAGGACTTGCACAGTGACTTTGTACACTGTTTGTTATGGCATTTATATTTGAGCTCAGACGGTTTTTATTCTTGCCTGGCTATGAAAATGGAGCCCATAATAAACATGTAGGGTACTGCAGTAAGTACAATAAGTGTATTTTCTCATTTAATCCTTACAACAAACTTATGAGGTAGGTATCATTACATGTCTACTGTGCAGATGCAAATACTCTCCTTGGAGAGGTTATGTCTAGTGTGTAGGCTCACCTGGATGGTAGGTGGAGGAACCTTTGGAGCTTGTGTCTTAGAGCTCTCTCCCCGTTTTAGAGGTTCTTTAGAGGATACTCCAGGGTGTTGAACCTCGTGGATTTTCCTGCTATGGGTTAGTATATGTGAGAGTAAAACCCACTTAATTAATTAATTAGTTAAAAAAACCCTTTTAGTTTAGACTGTCCCAACACTTTAATTGAGACCAAAGGACTGGGAGACTCTAGCTCTCTGACAAGATTCTAGGTGAAATGAAAACCTATTTCTTTAGTCTTACTGCTTTAAATAGCAATGTTGAATTTCCATGTGGAGTTCTAGTTGTGAGTTTGGACCAACTTCCCCTTGAAAGAAAGGAAGTTGAGAAATTTATAATTCCTAGGAAGAAGAACAAACAGAACATCTCTTGTGCCCTAACTATATATCATTAAAAACAAAACAAAACTGAAGTAGGATTCCTTCATTTTGTAGAGGAATATTTTAAGGAGTTTTCCCTCTATTGACCTTGCAGATTTTGGGCAGCTTCACTTGATGTTTGGAAACAAGATCTGCAGTGGTGCTGTCTCTGAACAACCAGGCTCTCTGGCAGGGTGTCTTGGTAGGTTTTTGTAGGAAACAGCACAGTGGCCCTGAATAGCTGGCTCTAGTTCTGGCACTAAGAAGTCTCCTGATTTGAACCAGTCCCCATCATCTTCCTTCAGCTTGCCTAACTGGTTTGTGATGGCAGTAAGACTGCTTTCCTACTCACCTTGATGGTATTAGGTGTTCCTGGGGGACATGCCAGTAATAAAGTTCAGCCTATAACTCATATGTTGTGCCACTTATTTGTTCATTGTAAACACTTAGTTCATACTTCCTATATGCCAGGTATTGTGCTTTATTTTATTTAATTCATTCAACAATCCTGTAAGGGTGATTTTATTCTTATCCTGATTTTGCAGATAAGAAAATGGTAGTACTTAGGAGTTGATATGCTCAGGATTACTCATAAGTAGTATGTTTTACATCAGACTTGATATCAGGTCATCTGAACCTGGATAGTGTGTTTTTAACAACTGTGCTATATTCCTTCTTTGACCTCCTCCAAAGTCTAATCAGTTTTCATATATTTCTTTTTTGGGGGTTGGTTTCTTGTTTTTCTGAGTAAAGAGGTGATTAAATTTGTGCAGCCTGGGGGAGGTTAGAACTAGAGCTTGATTATTGCCAAGACCTTGGCCTTCATATTTCAGAATTTTGACTTGTGGGTATCTGGAGAGGTTTGAGAACTTCTGATGTTTTCATCTTATGTGTCACAAACGCACTACTATTTTCCCCTAAATAATACGATATTAAATCCAAACATTGATTTTTGTTAATCATAAAATTACTATGTTAGTAATATCACTCATGTCATCAGTGGTTTATATGTGGCCTACAGCTGAGTTCCTTCTACACCAGTTCTGGGCATACCTTTCAACATTCAGCAGAATGTGGGAATGAAATAATCAGTACTCATCACAGATATATTGGTTTTATTAAAATTTTTTCTCATTATAACAACATGTTTTTAGTGAGGAACAAATAGATAATGCCAGAGTGCCAAAAGAAGAAAGGTAAAGTCATCCAGAATCGTACCATTCTGTACCATAGCTGTTGCTAAAAGCAAGATCTTTAGAGTTTTGTTCTTAAGAAGTTGTGATTCAAGAATTTTATACCTAGCCAGCTTGTCTTTCTGTGTGAAAGCAACAGATATATTCTCTGGTAGGCAAAGTTTTAAAAAAAGTTATATGATACGCAGTTCTGGGTAAGGTTTTATTTATTTGTCTCTGTTGAAAAAAGTGCTTGAGGATAAATTCCAAGTGATCAAGGGATGCTTGGGGGTACAGTCATTGATCAAAATAGGAGAGCCAGAGTATAAAAAGGCCAGGACAAACATTTAAACCAATTAATGTACATCTATTTATATGCCTGGATAATTATAACTAATAATTAGGGATTACATGTAAAAATCTGTAGTTGTATTTCTGTTTACAAACTAAAAACAATGTTAAAAATCATTCTTAGAAGATACATAATTTAAAAATTATGTGGTAATCTGTATCTATACCTCCAGATTGTATAATCAAAGTATGAAAAGGAAGTTTTGAGAATGGTGGGGGGGGTGGTGGTGGAAGGGGAAGGAGCCAGTTCTCTCTGAACTTGTTTTGCTGCTAAGCCTAGTTTACTGTGTGTTTCTCACAGTAACTCTAATGAGGAGAAGTATATTGTCCTATCTACTTATGTTTGGTGTCTGAGTGCCCAACTGGTACTAAAGATTAAAAGGCAATTTTAAAAAAAAGATTTTATTTATCTGAGAGAGTGAGAATGAGTGCAAGAATGTGCATGAGTGGGGTGGGGGGTGGTAGAGGGAGAGGGACAAGCATACTCTGCTGAGCATGGAGCCCAATGTGGGGCTCAAACTTCTGCCCTGAAATTGTGACCTGAGCTGAAATCATGAGTCAGATGATCCAACTGACTGAGGTCACCCAGGCACCCAGAAAATTTTTGTTTGGTTTTCCCTGTGTTTTGTCTGAGAGTCATGGTCATTAAATTGAAACTAGAATTATAGATGTCAGTACATTTTCCTTTGGGGAACAAGTTAAATAGATTGGAATTTACCAAAAGATGACACTCTCTAATTCTGATTGAATTTATACCTAATACTTCTTGAATGTAGCTTTCTCATAATGTGGGATGTATTGGCACTGGACACAGCTTCTTTTGGAAATATTGGTGTTATGAATTGCTATTATCGTGTGTGTGTGTGTGTGTGTGTGTGTGTGTGTGTGTGTGTGTGTGTATGGTGGGTGGTGGGTAGAGGGGAACCAGGAGACATTCATGAAGTGTTCAGGATGAGGACTGGTAAGAATTCCTCGACTAGTAGGTCAGTTGCAAGAAGCCTAATCAACACTTCAGTGAGAAAATTAGCAGTCTTTCTCCTGGCCTGACTGCTGCTTCTTCTGGTGGTGGCAAAGTTGTCAAGCCTCATTACTGGAAAGTTCATCCTGTTAGATTTCCACTTAGAGCAGGAGGATGTGTTAGGAAATAGCTCAGACTCTGTGGCCATTTTGACATCAGATTTAGACATTGACATTCCAAGATTCCAAGTGGTGGTCAAGGAGTTTTTATAGCTTCATTTAAAAATGTGAAAATTAATAACTGACTTAAGAAGTCACCACATGTATGTACTACTGGATTAGATATAGCAGATTTAACCCTGACTGAATAATGAAGCAAGGGTAGCATGTGTTTCAGGGTCGACATAGAATTAGAAACAAAGCCAGCAATGGGCAAAGGCTTGAAATATAATTTATTACATACAGTAGTGGATTATGTTGCATTAATAAATGAAGCCAGAAATCTCAGGTGTTAAGGCAAAAAGGCTTATTTCTTGCTTTCAGAAAGTCCAATATGGGGTCGGCAATTCTCTGGGCAACACTCTTTTTATCTTATTATGCTGCCATCTCAACAGGTGGCTTCTGGGATTGCCAAGGCAAAGGACTAGAGATCAGGTTTTTATGCCATGGTACAGAAAAAACACGTATCACTTCACATATTTCATTGGCTATGACTAGTCACATGGCTGTCTCTGAGGGAGCTAGGGAGTGCAGACTTTTTGTGTGTCCAGAAAGGGGAGAAAAATGGTGTGGGTTAGCATTGCATCCCTCTTCTACACATAGGATGCTGCGACATATTTTTGGAGTGGAATCTGGGAAATAGAGTCTGATATTATGAATATCCTGCAGGGGATTCAAAATTTCCAGGGACTCAAGTATGGGCTACTGCTTTCTTCCTTGCAACAGCAACAGATTACAAGCCTGGATCACCTGGATCACACATAGGGAGATGAAACAATCCCCTAGCTTCAGCTTCTGGCTGTGGGCCAACTTCAACTTGAATTGATAGGTGTTGAGCCTGATGAGATTGTAACAAATTTTTATTAAATGAATCACCTTCTTGTTTTACCTTCCTTGGCTTTTGGCTCTGACTTAGAGGGACTATCTGCTGTTCAGTTCTGGATTCCTTACTTCAGTCTGGCCCATCTTTCCAATACTGACATCTTCCTAGCTTCTTTGCAGTGGTAATCCTGGTTCCATGCACTCACTCCGTGAGAACCACAGAGAGTGAGGGTGTAGTCAGACTTCACCAGTGTGTGTTTCTTCAGACTTCCAAATGTCCTTCTGCTATGCTGCTATAGAATGCTGGAACCTCCATCAGCAGAGAGGGCCTCTGTCTTTCCTGGTTAACTCCTACTGCTTTTGTACAGTGTGGTGGTTGAGAGTCGTTCCAGGAGATAGGCGGCTTATGTCCAAACATTGCTTCTATCACTAGCAATGGTGAGACTCTGAGTGAGTGACTTAACCTCTCTATGCTTCAGTTTTCTCATTTGTAGGAATGATAAGACTACTCACCTCTTAGAGTTGTTATGGTGATTGAGTAAATTAATACGTGAAAAGCACTTAGAACAGTGTTGGGTCAGTGGGAAGTGATTAAAGAACATTAGCTATTTACTCTCCTTCAAGACTCAGTTCTAAATGCACCTGAAAATTCCCTGAACTTGACTCTTTTCTGGGTTCCTTCAGCACTCTGGTAATGCCTCTGTTACAGCACTTACCATGTTCTATCATAATTACTAATTCACCTATTCTCTCTCACTAGCCTGTGATTATTCAAGTACAATGTACTGCTTCCTGTGTTCTTGACAGTGTCTCATGTGCAAAATAGATTAGGAAGGATTTTTTTTTAATATTTCAAGATTTTGTTTAAATTCTAGTTATTTAACATGTGGTATAATATTAGTTTCAGGAGTAGAATTTAGTGATTCATCATTTACATATAATACCCGGTGCTCATTACAATAAATGCTCTCTTTCATAGCCATCACCCACTTAAGTGATCCTCCGCCCACCTCCCTTCCAGCAACTCTGTTTGTTCTCTATAGTTAAGAGTCTATTTTATGGTTTGCCTCTCTTTTACTTTTATTTCCCCTATTCCATCTGTTTTGTTTCTTAAATTCCAGATATTAGTGAAATCATATGGTATTTGTCTTTCTTGGACTTATTTCACTTAGCATAATCACTCTAGCTCCATCCATTTTGTTGCAAATGACAATATTTCATTCTTTTAATGGCTGCATAATATTCTAGAGTATATATCTTGTCTTCTTTACCCATTTTTCAGTTGATAGGCATTTGGGTTCTTCCCATAATTTGACTATTGTGGAAAAAGCTGCTGTAAACATTGGGGTGCGTGCGCCTCTTCAAATCAGAATTTTTGTGTCCTTTGGGCAAATACCTAATAGTGCAATTGCTGGGTCATAGGGTAGTTCTATTTTTAACTTTTTGAGGAACCTCCATACTGTTTTCCAGAGTGTCTGCACCAGTTTGCATTCCCACCAACAGTGTAAGAGGCTTCCTCTTTCTCTGCATCCTCGCCAATATCTTTTGTTTCCTGTGTTGTTAATTTTAACCATTCTGACAGATGTATGGTGGTATCTCATTGTTTTGATTTGTATTTCCCTGAGAATGAGTGATGTGGAGCACTTTCCATGTGTCTCTTAGCCATTTATACGTCTTCTTTGGAAAAATGTCTATTTATGTCCATTTCCTAACTGGATTATTTGTTTTTTAGGTGTTAAGTTTGATAAGTTTTCTTTACTTTCTTTTTTTTTTTTTTAAGATTTTATTTATTTGACACAGAGAGAGCAATTGAGCATGCATGGGACTGCAAACAAGTAGGGAGAACACCAGAGGGAGAGGGAAAAACAAGCTCCCCGCTGAGCAGGGAGATTGATATGGTGCTTCATCCCAGGACCCCGAGATCATAATGTGAGCCAAAGGCAGACACTTAACTGAACCACCCAGGTGCCCTGAGTTTGATAAGTTCTTTATAGATTTTGGATACTGTTTATCAGATACTATGTTTGCAAATATCTTTTCCCATTCAATAGGTCTGCCTTTTAGTTTTGTTGATTGTTTCCTTCATGTGCAGAAACTTTTTATCTTGATGAAGTCCCAGTAGTTCATTTTTGCTTTTGTTTTCCTTGGCTCTGGAGACATGTCTATTTAAAAAATTGCTGTGGTTGATGTCAAAGAGGTTGCTGCTGTGTTCTCTAGGATTTTAATGGTTTCCTGTCTCACATTTAGGTCTCTCATCCATTTTGAATTGATTTTTGTGTATGGTATAAGAAAGTGATCTATTTTCATTCTTCACCTTGTTGTTTTCCAGTTTTCCCAACACTACTTGTTGAAGAGACTGTATTTCTTCCATTGGATAGTCTTTCCTGCTTTTTGAAGATTAGTTGACCATATAGTTATGGGTCCATATCTGGGTTTTCTGTTCTGTTCCATTGATCTGTATGTTTGTTTTTGTGCCAGTCCCATGCTATCTTAATGACTACAGTTTTGTAATATAGCTTGAAGTCTGGAATTATGATGCTTCCAGCTTTGCTTTTCTTTTTTAAGATGGCTTTGGCTATTCGGGGTCCCTTATGGGGACATACATACAAATTTTAGGATTGTTTGTTCTAGCTCTGTGAAAAATACTGGAGGTATTTTGATAGGCATTCCATTAAAAGTATAGATTGCTTTGGGTAGTATAGACATTTTAACAATATTTGTTCTTCCAGTCCACGAGCTTGGAATGCTCTTCCATTTCTTTGCATCCTCTTCAACTTCTTTTGTAAGTGTTTTGTAGTTCAGAGTACATATCTTTCACCTCTTTGGTTAGGTTTATTCCTAGGTATCTTATGGTTTTTTGTGCAATTGTATATATAAATTGTAAATGGTAAGTGGTGCAACTATAAGATGTAAATTGATTTTTCCATCTGCTTTATTATGGATGAATAGAAATGCAAAATATTTCTGTACATTGAGTTTTGTATCCTGCAACTTTAATGAATTCAGTTATCAGTTCTAGAAATTTTTTGGTGGAATCTTTTGGGTTTTCTATATATAGTATCATGTCATCTGCAAAGAGTGAACGTTATACTTCTTCCATGCCAGTCTGGATGCCTTTTATTTCTTTTTGTTGAATGATTGTTGAAGCTAGGACTTGCAATACTATGTGAAATAACAATGGTGAGAGTGGACATCCTTTTCTTGTTCCTGATCATTTCTCCCCGTTGAGGATATTAGCTGTGGGTCTTTTGTATATGGCCTTTATGATATTGAGGTATGTTCCCTCTATCCCTACTTTGTTGAGGGTTTTTATCGAGAACTGATGATGTACTTTGTCAAATGCTTTTTCTACATCTCTTGAGAGGATCAAAGGTTTTTATCATTTCTTTTGTTAATGTGGTATATCACATTGATTTGTGAATATTAAAAGCCCTACCCTTGCAGTTCAGGAATAAATTCCACTTGATTGTGGTGGATAATTCTTTTAATGTACTTTTGGATTTGATTTGCTAGTAACTTGTTGAGAGTTTTTGCATCCATGTTCATAGGGATATTGCAGTGTAATTCTCCTTTTCAGTGGGGTGTTTGTCTGGTTTTGGAATCAAGGTAATTCTGGCCTTGTAGAATGAATTTGGAAGTTTTCCTTCCATTTCTGTTTTTTGGAACAGTTTAGAAGAATTGGTATTAAGTCTTCTTTAAATATTTGGTAGAATTCCCCTGGGAAACCATGTAGCTCTGGACTTTGTTGGGAGGTTTTTGATTACTGGTTCAATTTCTTCACGGTTATGGGTCTATTAAAATTTTCTATTTCTTTCTGTTTCAGTTTTGGTAGTTTATGTTTCTAGGAATTTCTTCTAGGTTGTCCAATTTGTTGGCATATAATTTTCCAGAATATTCTCTTATAATTGTATTTCTGTGGTGTTGATTGTGATCTCTCCTCTTTCGTTGATGATTTTATTTGGATATTTCTCTTTTTGTTAAGTCTGGCTCAGGGTTTATCAGTTTTATTAATTCTTTCAAAGAACCTCCTACTTTCATTGCACTGTTTTTTAATTTATAATTTCATATCATTTATTTCTGCTCTAATCTTTGTTATTTTCCTTCTTCTGCTGGCTTTAGGCTTCATTTGCTATTCCTTTTATAGCTCCTTCAGGTGTAAGTTTAGGTTGTGTGTTTGAGATTTTTCCTTGCTTCTTGAGGTAGGCCTGTATTGCTACATATTTCTCTCTTATGACCATTTTTGCAGTATCCTAAAGGTTTTGGACTGTCATGTTTTTGTTTTCATTTGCTTCCATGTATTTTAAAAAATTTCCTCTTTAATTTCCTGGTTAACCAATTCATTCTTTAGTAAGATGTTCTTTAACCTCCATGTATTTATGGTTTTTCAAAATTTTTTCTTGTGGTTGACCCAAGTTTCATTGTTGTGATCAGAAAATATTCATGGTATGATCTCAGTCTTTTTATATTTCTTGAGGCCTGATTTGTGACCCAGTATATGATCTACTCTGGAGAATGTTCTATGTGCACTCAAAAAGAATGTGTATTCTGCTGTTTTAAGATGAAATGTTCTGTATATATCTCTTAAATCCATCTGGTTCAGTTTGTTTCCTTATTAATATTTCTGCTTTAGATGATCTGTCTTTTGCTGTAAGTGGGGTGTTAAGGTCCCCTATTATTGTATTATTAACGATGAGTTCCTTCATGTTATTAATTGGTTTATATTTGGATACTCCCAAGTTGGGCACATAAATGTTACTATTGTTAGAGCTTCTTGTTGGATAGACCCCTTTATTATATGATATAATGCTCTTCTTCATTTCTTGTTATGGTCATCAGTTTAAAATCTAGTTTGTCTAATATAAGTATGGTTATTCTGGCGTTTTTTTTTTTTTTTTTTTTTTGGATATCCATTATGATAAATGGTTCTCCATCCCCTCAGTTTCAATCTGCAGGTATCGTTAGGTCTAAAATGAGTCTCTTATAGGCAACATATAGATGGGTCTTATTTTTTTTTAATCCATCCTAATACCTGTGTCTTTTGATTGAAGCATTTAGTCTATTTACATTCAGAGTGATTATTGATACATATGAATTTAGTGCCATTGTATTACCTGTAAAATCATTTTTTTCTGGAGATTTTCTTTGTTCCTTCTTAGTCTTTCTTGATTTTGGTTTTTCTTTCCCACTTAAAGAGTCCCTTTTAGTATTACTTATGGGGCTGGTTTAGTGGTCATGAACTCCTTTAGTTTTTGTTAGTCTGGAAACTCTTATGTTCTCTTTCTGTTCTGAATGACAGCCTTGCTGGATAAAGTATTCTTGGTTGCATATTTTCCCCATTCAGCACATTGAATATATCATGCCACTGCTTTCTGGCTTGTCAGGTTTTTGTAGTGAGATCTGCTGTTAACCTTGTTTGTCTTCCCTTGTAAGTTAGGAATTTCTTTTCTTTTGCTGCTTCCACTCTTTTTTCCTTTTCTCTGTATTTTGCAAATTTAACTGTAATATGTCTTGGTGTTGGCCTGCCCCCCCCCCCCGCCCTTTTTTATGTTGATAGGGTTTCCTTGTGCCTTCTGGATTTGGATGTCTGTTTCCTTTCCCAGGCTAGGGAAGTTTTCAGCTATGATTTGCTCAAATAAACCTTCTGTCACCTGTTCTCTCTCTTCTTCTGGGCTCCTATGATACAAATGTTATTACAGTTTATGGAGTTGCTGAGTTCCCTAAGTATACTTTTGTGATCCAGTATTTTTCTTTACTTCTTTTTTAAGGCTTCATTATTTTCCGTAATTTTATCTTCTGTATTATTTCCTCTGATTCTTCCATCCTTGTCATCATTACATCTAGTCAGTTTTTCATCTTGGTTGTGGCTTTTTTTTTTTTTTTTTTGCCTGAGTAGTTTTCAGGTCTTTTGTCATGTGGTAAGGTACTCTCTGGTGTCTTCTAGGCTTTTTTCAAGCCCAGCTAGTATCCTTATAATTGTTGTTTAAAATTCTGATTCAAGCATATTACTTATATGTGTTTCAGTTAGATCCCTGGCTGTGAACTTTTGTTTTTTCTTTTGGGATGAATTCCTCCATCTTGGCATTTTGTCTAGGTCTCTGTCTTCTGTGGCAGACACTTACCATATAGGCTCTTTTCTTTCTCTAGTTGTTTGGTTTGTTCTGTCAGTTCTCAGATCAATTTCTTGGATGTTCAGAATGATTTGATATTTATCTAGCTATGTTCAAGAGATGAGGCAAGCATAGGGTCCCCCTACTACTCTATCTGAACAAATGGGCAGAACCAAGGTGGTAGAAATTGCTAAATTCACCAATATCCAGTTCTTCTCTCCTTCCTGAGGATAAAGCAAAGCTACATTTTCTGGCTCCCTATGCATCTAGATGAATTATAGAACTGAATTGCAGCCAGTGGGTAGAAATGATTTGTGCCACTTTTAGGCTGAACCATAAACTTACTGCATGATATTCCATGGGCACTCTCTCTCATATAATTGACTGGAATAGAAAGAGCCTAGGTCCCTGAGTTACTACTTGAAAAGAGGAATTTGGACCTTTAACATTGTGCCAGGCTTCTGAAATCTAAATATTTCATTATAACAGCTGGTGTAATAAAACAAGTGTCTAGACACAACAAAAGTTTTTCTGTAGACATTATGATATGATCTGACTCAGTACTCTTACAAAGGCTGCTGAGCCCTGAACAGTGTATTGGACCAGCCGATATATGAAGCAGAAATGTATAGAGGCAACTTAAATCCAAAGGAAGATTGATGATACCTGGGGAGGGATGAAGGTGGGAGGGAGGAGCCAACCTGCCCACCATCTCCAGGACAGAGAGCCAGCAACCTGTTTTTGGGTGAACTGTTCATTTCCCTGAAATTCTGTTATTTATCCCAAATTTTGAGCAGCCACTTAGTATGATTCTCTTTCTCCTGATACATTACTTAGAGAAAAAGCTGACTTTTCTCTCACTATACAAAGCATCATCCTCAGAAACAATTATAGTTCTTTTTAGAGTTTTGGTTCCTTCATAGGAACCTATTGTTCTAGTAAAGGAAGTGCTTGGAACACAAAAGCATTTATTTCCTCTTTTAGCTAATTTAATTTTTATTGCCCCAGTGAAGAAATATTTTATGTTTTTACTCGTCTAATGTGATTTTAAGATAGTTTATCCTTGAATTCAATTTTGTTTTCATTTTCTGGAAAATCAATTTAATTCACAGAAAGTTCATTCATTTAATGGCTTTCCTTGCACGTGGTTAATGCTTAAGCATTTGATAAAATATTCCTCTTAACAATACCTTCACAAGGTTTAACTGGAGAAAGTGTTAGATGGGGAAATCCTCTACATTTGGCAAAGCATCTTTCATTCGGACCAATTGACATGGAAAATCAGTCTGAATTGGTGAAGCTGAATTGCAGACTATTTTCCAAAGAGATTCCTGTATAATTTCAAGATGCTCGAACTAAATTTAGGAAAGTGTAGACTAACAAATAGTTTTAGGTTATTTCTTTCATCTAACTTTCTAACAGATGGTATGTATATCTCTCTCGATCTTAGGAAATTCTCTTGAGTTCTTAAACTCTTTTCCTTTAAGTCTTTAAGTATTCTCCTTAAACCTTTGTTTATTGCATTATGAGTGAGAACTATAAGCAAAAGTAAATCTCAGGCTGGTCCTGGTCTGTATAATTGTAATTTCTGTATAAGAGACTTTTATTTTTAAGTTAGGTAGCAATTCTTCATTGGGAAGAAATGTTTTGACTTCTTATTTATTTTTTTTTAAAGATTTTATTTATTTATGTATTTATTTATTTAAGGATTTTTATTTATTTATTTGACAGACAGAGATCACAAGTAGGTAGAGAGGCAGGCAGAGAGAGAGGAAGGGAAGCAGGCTCCCCGCTAAGCAGGGAGCCTGATGTGGGGCTCGATCCCAGGACACTGGGATCATGACCTGAGCCGAAGGCAGAGGCTTTAACCCACTGAGCCACCCAGGTGCCCCTATTTATTTGATAGAAAGAGAAAACAAGCAGGAGAGGAGCAGAGGGAGAGGGAGAAGCAGGCTCTCTGCTGAGCAGGGAGCCCTATGTGGGGCTCGATCCCAGGACGCTGGGATCATGACCTGAGCTGAAGGCAGCCACGTACCTGACTGAACCACCCATGCACTCCATGTCTTGACTTTTGAATTTTTCCTGTGTTCAGTGCTATAACTAATGGGTTTTTGATTAGATCATAGGCTTTTTTTTTCATTTATTCTTTTCTCTTATTTACTTATTTTTTGTTTAATAAAATGCCTTCTGAAGATGTCAGTCATTTCCAGGAAAGCAGAGATTCAGTGAGGCTGGATAGAACACTTGTGCTTTTCAGTGTCTGATACTGCCCTTCATGTTGAGGGTACTGCTTTGATACAACACAGAGGAGGGATATTCTGGAAGGCTATGGTTTCTCTGTAGTGAACTTCAAGGCTCAAAGAATGTATTTGACTGACTGTACGGGAGGTAGATAGTGGTCAGGTAAAATGGAATATGCCACTCTTGACCTTTTCTTTATGTTACAGTGTTTACCCTAAGCTAGGCTTTCAGTTACCCATGATGAAAAATGTGAGCCTCGGAAACTTTATGGTGGACTCATAGATTATTTGAGATGGTTTATGAGCAGCGTAACATAATTTATCCTCTAAATTTGGACACTTTTGAGAGTGAGAATTAATAGCTATGCTAAGGAAATGGGCAAAAAAAAAAAAAAGGGGACCTTTTCAAGCAATGTCAGTCTCTCTCACATACATTCCATCTAATGACTGGATGCAGAAGACTCCTAAGACTTTAAAAGAGGTCAGAGCTACAAAATGGAATTATCCTGGATCCCAAATGAGCATGCTGAAGGCTGCCCAGTAGCCAGGAACCTCCATATTGGTCTTTAGTACACATAAAATAATATATTAAATTTCTGAGATTTTGGCATTTGTTATAGCAGCTAGCATTTTCCTAACTAATGCTAAATACTTTATTTCAATGTAACCAACCACTATTGAGAATCTATTATCTTTCCATTGGGGATACAAAGACACATAAGAGCTGGTCATTGTCTTCAAGGAGTTTCGAGTCTGGGAGAATTGCAGATGTGTATATTTAATGGTAATTAAACTTTCTGAATAAAGTGAGATGAGTTTAATTTTGAATGTTGATTTGAAGATGTCTATTCAGATAGTATTATCCTATATGTAGATAAAGGGGGACTAAAGCTAGCAAGTGAGATCTGGTATCAGAGGTAGATTGGCTGAGTTCATAATTTGCAGAGGGTCAAGTCAGCCCTTTACAAATAGTTTGAGGACTTAAGTAAGAGAACCTTCATGCATAGTTCTAAAGATACCTTTAGATGCAGCCACATTGGGTACTCTAGGGGCTCAATCTGCCATTGGGATCTGAGCTTTCAGGATCTCTTGGCTGTTGGCTTTGTACTGTGAAAGCAAAGGAAGCAGGAGCTTCTTTATATCTCTAGAACTTTTTTTGTAGTTTAGAAGTTACTGTCAGGGGTGCCTGGGTGGCTCAGTGGTTTAGCATATGCCTTTGGCTCGGGTCATGATCCCAGGGTCCTGGGATCGAGCCCTGCATTGGGCTCCCTGCTCAGTGGGAAGCCTGCTTCTCCCTCTCCCACTTCCCCTGCTTGTGTTCCCTCTCTTGCTGCATCTCTCTCTGTCAAATAAATAAAATCTTTTAAAGAAAAGTTACTTTCATGTATATTCAATTTTGAGCCCAATAGTGACCTCGTGTATGTGGGCAGGAGAGTTCTTATTCCCCTTGCATGTCCCCAGGTCTTGCCTACCAGTGAGTAGGAGGGAAATCTCATTAAGTGGAATGACCCTGTTCTGAAGGTGTTCAGTCCTTCCTTGTCATGGAACCTCAGAGCTCTCTTAGTGATTCCTCTTCTGTTTCTGGGGTCCCGTGAGAATGTCTCACTTGGACTTAAGAGCCACTCCTCACGTACTCCACCACTGGGGCTTCACTGTGCTGACAAATCACTCCCCATCAATTGGTGTTGCTCCTTATTGAAAGTGGAGGGACCAGTGTAGAAACACCACCCCTGAATGTCTTCATTCCTTCCCTCAGACCCATGTTTCTGAAACCTCCTCTTCTGGCAAAGAAACACCTATCAATGCCTGCAAATAGATAACTGGAGGGATGGCATCACCCTACACTAGGTGTGTTCAGATGTAAATTTTGAAGCTGTTAGTTACCTGTGTCACACACACACACTCACACCCACCCACCCACCCACACAAGCACATAAACTTGTATATACTTTGGAACTTAGAGAAATGAATTAACCTGTTCCAGGGCATCCCATTTTTGATTACCTGGGATATAGATCCCAAAAGTTTTGACTCTGAGTCTAATGTTCTTTCCTCTGTCTTATGGTGATATAAAGGAAAAGAAATCTATAAAAAAGTTGGTCAAATAGGCAAAACCATCAGCTAGAAGCCTGAACTAGTTCCACAGTGGAAATTCTGCTTTCTGCCTCATGCAGGTCTTAGGGAGGCTGCCATACCCAGCACAGGGAACCATTAGGAGAACTGGGTGAATAACAGAGGCTTTGTCATAGGAGCTCCCTAAAGTCTTCCTATAGTATGAGTGGTGTCAGTGTTTTCATTATTTTTGCCTGTGGTTTGTAACTTGTCATAAGAATTAGTTCCGGCTTAATCAAGGGCCTCATGTTGGGGTAAGAGGAGGAAGTGTTGTGGCCTCTCAAAATGCCTTTTGTAAGATCCCAACACACTAGGTCTTGGCAGATACAGCTGGGAACAGTAGCATGTGGGAAGGGACAATGTACCAAATGTTCCAAGTCCAGCTTCCTCTTGGCCCATAATGTGGAGCTTGCTTAAAAGTCTTTTGAGGGAGTAAAAACAGCCAGTTTTTTTCTTTCTTAAAAAACAAACAAACAAACAAACAAAAAAACCTCTTTATTTTGGGATAATACCACCTGAAAGCAAGAGGTCTCTGAAGAGCATATGATGTGCTTTCTCCCTGACTCCTTTGGAAAATAGTATCCAGGCCCCATGTTGATTCTTAGCGTCTCTTTGGACATTGAAAAAGTTTGTTTTTTCCCCACAGTTTTATTAAAAAATAATTGACTTACAGCACTGCATAAGTTTAAGGCATATAGCATGATGGTTTGATTTGTGTATACTGTGAAATGTAGAAAGTTTCTTTCATCCAATCATATCAATCTTGTGTCCATTCTCTCTTCTCTATGCAAATTAAGGTACTCATTCATACTCAGATGTTAATGGTTAATGGGTTTAACTATGATAAAAGTTCCTTGAAAACATTCTTATATTTTCCAGAGATTTTCATTGTCTCAGTGCAAAGTCTTCCCTGACCAAACCATAGAATCCTCTTTCTTCTGATTCCCTGGGTAGATTCCCAACTTTGATGAGCAAGGAACTAGTAAATGTGGAGATTTACTACTGGAAAACTAGTAAATGTGCAGATTCCTAGGCCCTCCCTATGCCCATCCCTAGAGATTCTGGCCCACACTTGGGTGAAGCAGTTTACAACATCTTGATACCACATAAGAAGTAGCAGATGCCACAGATCTTTCTCAGTACCCTCTCACCTTGCCTGAAAAGTCTCACTGCTAATTTTTTTTTTTAACAAACACACATCAACTTGGGGCCAGGAGCAATAGATCTCCCTGAGCCTGTGCTGTACTGGAAGAAACACACACGCGCACACACACACATACACACACTAATAATTACAAATAGGAGGCAGTGTAGGTGGGAGTGATAAATGAAGACTGGGGTCAAGAAAAACCCTGGGGCAAGGCTATGTGAAGTGTGGTACCAGGGAGTTAGAAATGCAAATTCTCAGATCCCATTTCAAAGCCTTCTGCCTCTGGGAGTCAGCATGTAAGCACCCTCTATTGGTTGCTCACATCATAGGCTCTGCCTTTTTCTGCCCTGAGCAGAAAAGGTGGTATAGGTGGTGGTATAGGTAAGAGCTAGAAAATAAAATTTATCTATAATTCTACAGTTTAAAGGTAACCACTCTTACTGTTTAGTGTGTATATTTTCAGACTTATTTCCATGTAAACAGAAAATGAGAAAAAGTATGAATAAAAATCTGGTATACTATTATACTTTAAAATTTTTTTCCAACTTAATAAAAATTGTGGACTGTTTTCCCACATAAGTAAAAATATTTTTACCACATTAGTTTTAATAATAGAATAACATTTCTTTATAAGGATATACAATAAATCATTTATTCTCTATAGTGCAAGTCTTTCCAGATTTTTGGAGTTGTTCAACAACTCTGAGAAGAATATCCTTATACATACATCTTTGTGCATATGTGAGATAATTTCATGAAAATTAAGTAGGTTTGTTTTTGTAATGTGTTCTTCAAATGTAATTTGCAGAACATTTATATTAGAGAGACTTGTGTAAGAGATGAAGACTTCCCATTTAATAAATAGTATTAATCATGCCACCAGTCCATTTTATAATCAGAAGTATATGAAGATAGAACAAGTTGCACTAAAATATTTGTATTTTGCATGATTAATGGACTTAAGGCCATTGGTAAAGGACCCCGTCAGTTATCATGGGACAACTAACACTCTAACAAATGTAAGTAGTGAAATAGGGCTCTGAATGTATATTTCTCAGATTATTGTTTGCTCAAACACATCTTGAATCTTTGGAAACAAAAGTGAGTTTCTATAATAAGTGGAAGATCAGCTTATATAATGCTGATTTTAATGTAAGTCTATCCATAGTATTAACAGATTAATTAAGAAGTCTGCTGTTAGAGATGTTAAGAAGGCTGGCAGATTTTCAATTCAGATTGACACTATTTAAGACAGAGGCATAACTGATGTTTATTCAAGAATTCTAAGACATGTCACAGATTCTGTGGAGAACATCTGATATCTATAGAGAGCTTGAATTAAAGTCCTGGGAAAAATAGGTTCCAGACAGTTACAGATGTTCTCAAATCATATTTCTATGAGAAGTTATGTAGCATGTTCAACTGATGGCACAGCCAATGTGAAGGTACAATTTAAGGTTTTCTTCCTGTTAAAAAATAATTGATACTACCAGCTTTATGGATTGTGTTAGTCACATATTTTGAGTCTTGCAATGGGGATTTAGAAGGTGTCTGAACCTCCAGTTAATCTAGCAAACAGTTCAGTCACTTGAGTCCACTTAGAACAATTTGCATGCTGCAAATAGAAATTTCAGAATATTAACTGAATGTTTTTTCAAATGGAATATGTTTTATAGGTCCTCAGGTATCACAACAGTGCAAGATCATTTCAGATGTTGGCTCTATGGCATTAGACATGGTAAAGGGCTAAAAGGAAAGCTTTAAGAAGTATTGAAAGGCTTTTCATTCCCTTGTGGGAATGAATGGAAATGCTGGAGAATGTATTCACACGCTGAAGATTCTGTTGTAAACACCAGACTGGTTATAGGGACAACCAAAAAATCATCATGAAGGCTTGAAGCTCTACATACAGGTTAGTTGTTTCTGGACATTTTTAGATTAATGTGTCTGCATAAAAATTTGATTGGAAATACCACAGTTCAGAGTAAGGTTGCTGAAACCATCAAATATGACAGACTCAGGACGATGGAAGGAGTTTAAACATTTTTTATGAAAAAATGGGGATTTAAAAGCCAAATATGACCTATTGATATTATTTAGAAAGTAATTCATCTGAACTGTATTTGGATCTGATTTGAGGGGGGATTGAGAAAGCAGGTTGTCATTCAATGACATTTTTGGAGTATTGACATAATCTCAGTGTATTTCCCACCTGTCTTATGGTTTGCTGAAGCACTCACTTCAAAGTATTTCTAATCTACTAAAATAATTTCTACTGAGATTAAAACACCCAGTTTGTAAAAGCAGGGATTAATTTGACATTGAGAAGTTTAAAGAATTATCAATGTGGTGTAGCTTAGGATGTGATAAATTGGTGTGTTAGTCCCATGACTGTGCTAGTGAATGAATAGTGGCTTGAGTCAGGAAAAGGGAGACAAGGAGGTGGCTTTGGGTGCTAAAATTGGGCTTGGGGATATTGTGATCAACCATGTAGGTTGGCCTGGGACTTGGGAGTTTCCTAGAGTATAGAACTTTCAATGCTAAAACCAGGTTAGGCTGTCATTAATCTTTCTGGGGGAATCACTGAGAACTTATTTGACCCACCTCTTTGCCTTATCTTTATAAGCTTTTACCCTCTTTAACACTCCCCTGAGAAACATTTAAGCATGATTTTACCTGGATTTCAAAATGGGGGACAGGTAGGCACATATGCCTACACACAAAAATATGCCAGTATTTCTTCTTCTCCTCCCTACACTAACATACACATGCTATAATTGTGTTCATTTCAGGCTCTGCCTTCAGCATCCATGTTAGGAACCACAGGGAAACAGATGCTCCAAGAATCTTACAATAAGGACTCAGTCTGTACAGAGCATTCCTGTAGGTGCTGAGGACATCTGGGATGAAGTGAAACAGAGATAAGGAGAATAGGTCCTGCCCTCAAGGTGTTTGTCCTACATTAAGAGAAAGAAAACACAGCAGCAAACAGTTTCATCCATAGAAAGAATGTGATAAATGCCTGAAGAAAGATACCAGCAAAACTCTATAGAAGTTCAAAGGCATTGGGTTTTTAGCTTTTTTAGTTCATAAGCAGGTGGTATTTGTATTGAATATTTAAGGAAGATTAGGGTGGTGGTAGGCAAAGGAGGGGAGGCAGACTCATGGGGGCATGCAAGTCACTTGCGTTCTAAGTGGGGGACAGAAAAGTAATGGTAGTACCATGGGAGTTTAAGGAAGGGGGAGATTAATCTGAACTGTGGCAGGGAGGGAGGAAAGGTGTAATGGGTAAGCTGGAAGGAAGACTAGGTTTTTAATGAGCAGAGAGGTGAGCAGAAGGACATCCAGGTAGGATCTTGGAGCCTAAGCAGAAGGCTGGAGGCGGGTGTGAGCACTGACATATTCTTTAGTACTGCAAGACACTTGGGCTGGGGTGTGGTGTGGGGTGTGTGTGTGCAATGTGGGGAAAAGACTAAGAGAGGTTGGGTTAAGAGGATGACCTAGATAACTGAACTCTGGGAGGACAGGCCTGGTAGGGGTGAGGGTGGGGTGAGTGGGAGCTTGGTTTAAAAGAGAGACCACTAGGAAGTTTTAGAGACTTCTTGAGGTGGTCAGAGTGACATATTAAAGGTACTAGTTTAGAAATTTTCTTCTGTCAGTTGTATGCAGTGTGGCTCTGATGGAGGGGGAGAGAAAGGGAGACCCTCTTTGAGGGCCTTTTCAACAACCCTAGCATGAGTAAATGAGCATGGACTGGGTGTGGGTCAGTGGGGAAGGAGAGGCAGGAGGAAATCTGGTAGACATTTTGAAAGAGGATATGACAAATGGATTTGGTGACAAATTGCATAAAGGGGATGAAAGAAGAGTCAATATATTTATCTTTAAAGTTTTTTTTTTTTTTTTTAAACAATGATCTGTAACATTCCTTTCTGTTCTGGGAATTCATGACTTCCAGGTTTCTAGACTTAGCAGCTGGAAAAATGCCAGTACCTTCCTTCCTTCCTTTTTCCATCATTCAGAACCTTTTATCTAGTAACAGATATTGTAGGGAGTATGGATATAGCTAGATCTCTGGAGTACTTTTTAGATTAGTAGGACAGTTGCTACCTTTAAGCAAATAATTATGGTTAAATTTGTCGGATGCTATTGTGGAGGTATGGTCAAAGGACTATGAGAAAACCAAGGTAACACGACCAACTTTGCTTGGAAAAGTGAAGACCAGTTGACATCTAAGCTAGGTCCTGAAGAATGATCAGGAGTTTGTTAGGTTAGATGAGTGGAGAGAAAAAACACAGTGTAAGAAGCATGCATGAGATTATTTGCAGGATACTACCAGGATCTTGTATGGTTGGAATTCAGGGTTGATTAGAGAGGGTAGAGGGAGGAATTGAGAGATTTAGCAGCAAAGTTAGATTGTGGCCAAATGAATAAGGACCTTATTCTATGAAAGGGATTTGGATTTTATCCTTTTGCTAATTAGGTATTAGAGACCTTCAAGGAAGGTAGTGAATGATGTGTATTTTAGGAGATAACTCTGGTGACCCTGGAGAGGGTAGACTTCAATGAGGGGGAGGCTGGAGACCGGGAGGGCAATAAAAAGACATTATAGTTCAGGCAAGAGATGATGCCTACATGGGATTAATTGAATGGAATATTGGGGGAAAGTTGAGTGTAACTTTGAAACTGTTTAAGAGGTTGGCAGGGCACTCATTTAGGAATTCATTTTTTTCCTTACTTGCATTCAAATCTTTATTAACTTTGCCAGGCACTGTGCTAGGCACTGATAGAAGATAAATAGAACACTTCTGTGAACTCCTTTAACTCCTTTGCAATGGTACTCACATTTTTTCTGTCCCTCTATGCATGAGAGATGTGACCTACTAGGGGAGTGGGGATGGCAGAGAATGAGCAGAGTATGAGAAAGGGGTAAGGGTATAGAGGAGGGAGTATGCCCTCAATAGAGAAATAGGATGTGAAGGGTGTTCTGGGGTAGAGATGTATAGATATTTCTCCTTCCCCAGATGACTCCAGTGAGCCTCTTTTATTTAAGAGACTTTCAGGAGGAGGAGTCAAGATGGTGGAGAAGTAGCAGGCTGAGACTACTTCAGGTAGCAGGAGAGCAGCTAGATAGTTTATCTAAAGATTGCAAACACCTACAAATCCAACGGGAGATCGAAGAGAAGAAGAACAGCAATTCTAGAAACAGAAAATCAACCACTTTCTGAAAGGTAGGACCGACGGAGAAGTGAATCCAAAGCGACGGGAAGATAGACCGCGGGGGGAGGGGCCGGCTCCCGGCAAGCGGCGGAGCAATGGAGCACAAAATCGGGACTTTTAAAAGTCTGTTCCGCTGAGGGACATCGCTCCAGAGGCTTAACCGGAGTGAAGCCCACACAGGGTTGGCGTGGCCTCAGGTCCCGCAGGGTCACAGAAGGATTGGGGGTGTCTGAGTGTTGCAGAGCTTACCAGTATTAGAACGGGGAAGCCGGCCACAGAGACAGAGCCGAGGAGTAAGCGCTAAGCTCAGGGTTACCTTGAACCGGTCGCAGGCTCGGTCAGCTCGGAGCACGGCCGGAGGCCAGGGTGACGGGAGTAATTGGGCGCTGTTCTCTGAGGGCGCACTGAGGAGTGGGGCCCCGGGCTCTCGGTTCCTCCGGGCCAGAGACCAGGAGGCCGCCATCTTCATTCCTGCCCTCCGGAACTCTACGGAAAGCGCTCAGGGAACAAAAGCTCCCGAAAGCAAACCCGAGCGGATTACTCAGCCCGGCCCCGGGTAAGGGCGGTGCAACTCCACCTGGGGCAAAGACACTTGAGAATCACTACAACAGGCCCCTCCCCCAGAAGATCAACAAGAAACCCAGCCAGGACCAAGTTCAGCTACCAAGGAGTGCAGTTTCAATACCAAGGAGAGCAGCGGAATTCCAGAGGAGGAGAAAGCAAAGCCTGGAACTCATGGATTTCTCCCCATGATTCTTTAGCCTTGCAGTTAATTTAATTTTTTTTTCTCTTCTACTGCCAATTTTTTAAAACTTTTGCCCTTTTCTTTTTTTAATGATTTTTAACTAGTTTATCTAATATATATATATATTTTCTTTTTTATATTTTTTTATTTGTTTTCTTTTTTTGTTTCCTTTTTTTTTTTTTTTTTCTTTCTGAACCTCTTTTTATCCCCTTTCTCCCCCCTCATGATTTGGGACCTCTTCTGATTTGGTTAAAGCATATTTTCCTGGGATTGTTGCCACCCTTTTAGTATTTTGCTTGCTCCTTCATATACTCTTATCTGGACAAAATGACAAGGCGGAAAAATTCACCACAAAAAAAAGAACAAGAGGCAGTACCAAAGGCTAGGGACCTAATCAATACAGACATTGGTAATATGTCAGATCTAGAGTTCAGAATAACGATTCTCAAGGTTCTAGCCGGGCTCGAGAAAGGCATGGAAGATATTAGAGAAACCCTCTCGGGAGATATAAAAGCCCTTTCTGGAGAAATAAAAGAACTAAAATCTAACCAAGTTGAAATAAAAAAAGCTATTAATGAGGTGCAATAAAAAATGGAGGCTCTCACTGCTAGGATAAATGAGGCAGAAGAAAGAATTAGCGATATAGAAGACCAAATGACAGAGAATAAAGAAGCTGAGCAAAAGAGGGACAAACAGCTACTGGACCACGAGGGGAGAATTCGAGAGATAAGTGACACCATAAGACGAAACAACATTAGAATAATTGGGATTCCAGAAGAAGAAGAAAGAGAGAGGGGAGCAGAAGGTATATTGGAGAGAATTATTGGAGAGAATTTCCCCAATATGGCAAAGGGAACAAGCATCAAAATCCAGGAGGTGCAGAGAACCCCCCTCAAAATCAATAAGAATAGGTCCACACCCCATCACCTAATAGTAAAATTTACAAGTCTTAGTGACAAAGAGAAAATCCTGAAAGCAGCCCGGGAAAAGAAGTCTGTAACATACAATGGTAAAAATATTAGATTGGCAGCAGACTTCTCCACAGAGACCTGGCAGGCCAAAAAGAGCTGGCATGATATATTCAGAGCACTAAACGAGAAAAACATGCAGCCAAGAATACTATATCCTGCTAGGCTATCATTGAAAATAGAAGGAGAGATTAAAAGCTTCCAGGACAAACAAAAACTGAAAGAATTTGCAAATACCAAACTGGCTCTACAGGAAATATTGAAAGGGGTCCTCTAAGCAAAAAGAGACCCTAAAAGTAGTAGATCAGAAAGGAACAGAGACAATATACAATAACAGTCACCTTACAGGCAATACAATGGCACTAAATTCATATCCCTCAATAGTTATCCTGAATGTTAATGGGCTAAATGCCTCAATTAAAAGACACAGGGTATCAGAATGGATAAAAAAACAAAACCCACCTATATGTTGCCTACAAGAAACTCATTTTAAACCCAAAGACACCTCCAGATTTAAGGTGAGGGGGTGGAAAAGAATTTACCATGCGAATGGACATCAGAAGAAAGCAGGAGTGGCAATCCTTATAGCAGATCAATTAGATTTTAAGCCAAAGACTATAATAAGAGATGAGGAAGGACACTATATCATACTCAAAGGAACTGTCCAACAAGAAGATCTAACAATTTTAAATATCTATGCCCCTAACGTGGGAGCAGCCAACTATATAAACCAATTAATAACAAAATCAAAGAAACACGTCAACAATAATATAATAATAGTAGGGGACTTTAACACTCCCCTCACTGAAATGGACAGATCATCCAAGCAAAAGATCAACAAGGAAATCAAGGCCTTAAATGACACACTGGACCAGATGGACATCACAGATATATTCAGAACATTTCATCCCAAAGCAACAGAATACACATTCTTCTCTAGTGCACATGGAACATTCTCCAGAATAGATCACATCCTCGGTCCTAAATCAGGTCTCAACCAGTATCAAAAGATTGGGATCATTCCCTACATATTTTCAGACCACAACGCTCTGAAGCTAGAACTCAATAACAAGAGGAAATTTGGAAAGAACCCAAATACACGGGGACTAAACAGCATCCTTCTAAAGAATGAATGGGTCAACCAGGAAATTAAAGAAGAATTGAAAAAATTCATGGAAACAAATGATAATGAAAACACAACGGTTCAGAATCTGTGGGACACAACAAAGGCAGTCCTGAGAGGAAAATATATAGCGGTACAAGCCTTTCTGAAGAAACAAGAAAGGTCTCAGGTACACAACCTAACCCTACACCTAAAGGAGCTGGAGAAAGAACAAGAAAGAAACCCTAAACCCAGCAGGAGAAGAGAAATCATAAAGATCAGAGCAGAAATCAATGAAATAGAAACCAAAAAAACAATAGAACAATCAACGAAACTAGGAGCTGGTTCTTTGGAAGAATTAATAAGATTGATAAACCGCTGGCCAGACTTATCAAAAAGAAAAGAGAAAGGACCCAAATCAATAAAATCATGAATGAAAGAGGAGAGATCACAACGAACACCAAAGAAATACAATTATAAGAACATACTATGAGCAACTCTAGGCCAACAAATTTGACAATCTGGAAGAAATGGATGCATTCCTAGAGACATATAAGCTACCATAACTGAACCAGGAAGAAATAGAAAGCCTGAACAGACCCATAACCAGTAAGGAGATTGAAACGGTCATCAAAAAATCTCCAAACAAACAAAAGCCCAGGGCCAGACGGCTTCCTGGGGGAATTCTACCAAACATTTAAAGAAGAACTAATTCCTATTCTCCTGAAACTGTTCCAAAAAATAGAAATGGAAGGAAAACTTCCAAACTCATTTTATGAGGCCAGCATCACCTTGATCCCAAAACCAGACAAGGATCCCAACAAAAAAGAGAACTACAGACCAATATCCTTGATGAACACAGATGCAAAAATTCTCACCAAAATACTAGCCAATAGGATTCAACAGTACATTAAAAGGATTATTCACCACGACCAAGTGGGATTTATTCCAGGGCTGCAGGGTCGGTTCAACATCCGCAAATCAATACAACACATTAATAAAAGAAAGAACAAGAACCATATGATACTCTCCATAGATGCTGACAAAGCATTTGACAAAGTACAGCATCCCTTCCTGATCAAAACTCTTCAAAGTGTAGGGATAGAGGGCACATACCTCAATATTATCAAAGCCATCTATGAAAAACCCACCGCAAATATCATTCTCAATGGAGAAAAACTGAAAGCTTTTCTGCTAAGGTCAGGAACACGGCAGGAATGTCCGTTATCACCACTGCTATTCAACATAGTACTAGAAGTCCTAGCCTCAGCAATCAGACAACAAAAGGAAATTAAAGGCATCCAAATCGGCAAAGAAGAAGTCAAACTATCACTCTTTGCAGATGATAGGATACTATATGTGGAAAACCCAAAAGACTCCACTCCAAAACTGCTAGAACTTGTACAGGAATTCAGTAAAGTGTCAGGATATAAAATCAATGCACAGAAATCAGTTGCATTTTTCCACCAACAGCAAGACAGAAGAAAGAGACATTAAGGAGTCCATCCCATTTACAATTGCACCCCAAACTATAAGCTATCTAGGAATAAACCTAACCAAAGAGGCTAAGAATCTATACACAGAAAACTATAAAGTACTCATGAAAGAAATTGAGGAAGACCCAAAGAAATGGAAAAATGTTCCATGCTCCTGGATTGGAAGAATAAATATTGTGAAAATGTCTATGCTACCTAAAGCAATCTACACATTTAATGCAATTCCTATCAAAGTACCATCCATTTTTTTCAAAGAAATGGAACAAATAATCCTAAAACTTATATGGAACCAGAAAAGACCTCGAATAGCCAAAGCAACATTGAAAAAGAAAGCCAAAGTCGGTGGCATCATAATTCCGGACTTCAAGCTCTATTACAAAGCTGTCATCATCAAGACAGCATGGTACTGGCACAAAAACAGACACATAGATCAATGGAACAGAATAGAGAGCCCAGAAATAGACCCTCAACTCTATGGTCAACTCATCTTCGACAAAGCAGGAAAGAATGTCCAATGGAAAAAAGACAGCCTCTTCAATAAATGGTGTTGGGAAAATTGGACAGCCACATGCAGAAAAATGAAATTGGATCATCTCCTTACACCACACACGAAAATAGACTCAAAATGGATGAAGGATCTCAATGTGAGAAAGGAATCCATCAAAATCCTTGAGGAGAACACAGGCAACAACCCCTTCGACCGCAGCTGCAGCAACATCTTCCTAGGAACATCACCAAAGGCAAGGGAAGCAAGGGCAAAAATGAACTATTGGGATTTTATCAAGATCAAAAGCTTTTGCACAGCAAAGGAAACAGTTAACAAAACCAAAAGACAACTGACAGAATGGGAGAAGATATTTGCAAATGACATATCAGATAAAGGGCTAGTGTCCAAAATCTATAAAGAACTTAGCAAACTCAACACCCAAAGAACAAATAATCCAATCAAGAAATGGGCAGAGGACATGAACAGACATTTCTGCAAAGAAGACATCCAGATGGCCAACAGACACATGAAAAAGTGCTCCATATCACTCGGCATCAGGGAAATACAAATCAAAACCACCATGAGATATCACCTCACACCAGTCAGAATGGCTAAAATTAACAAGTCAGGAAATGACAGATGCTGGCGAGGTTGCAGAGAAAGGGGAACCCTCCTACACTGTTGGTGGGAATGCAAGCTGGTGCAACCACTCTGGAAAACAGCATGGAGGTTCCTCAAAATGCTGAAAATAGAACTACCCTATGACCCAGCAATTGCACTACTGGGTATTTACCCTAAAGATACAAATGTAGTGATCCGAAGGGGCACGTGCACCCGAATGTTTATAGCAGCAATGTCTACAATAGCCAAACTATGGAAAGAACCTAGATGTCCATCAACAGATGAATGGATAAAGAAGATGTGGTATATATACACAAGGGAATACTATGCAGCCATCAAAAGAAATGAAATCTTGCCATTTGCGACGACGTGGATGGAACTAGAGGGTATCATGCTTAGCGAAATAAGTCAATCGGAGAAAGACAACTATCATATGATCTCCCTGATATGAGGGAGAGGAGATGCAACATGGGGGGGTTAAGGGGGGTAGGAGTAGAATAAATGAAACAAGATGGGATTGGAAGGGAGACAAACCATAAGTGACTCTTAATCTCACAAAACAAACTGAGGGTTGCTGGGTCGAGGGGGGTTGGGTGAGGGGTGGTGGGGTTATGGACATTGGGGAGGGTATGTGCTCTGGTGAGTACTGTGTAGTGTGTAAACCTGGTGATTCACGGACCTGTACCCCTGGGGATAAAAATATATTGTATGTTTATTAAAAATAAAATTAAATTAAAAAAAAAGACTTTCAGATTACCCTAGTCAAAATAGCTTAAACAATAATCACTGCTTATTATGATGTGTAACAAGAAATCTAGTACTGACAAACTCAGCAGCACAGTATTATCACAGAGAACCCAGAGTCCATAGTGTTTTCTACTCTGCCATTCTTAGCATGTTCCTCCTAGCCTAAATCCTTTCATCGTCACAAGATGGCTGCTGCCATTCTAGGCATCATATTCAGAGATGACTATGACTAGCAGAAGAGGACCTTTTTCCCTTGTGTTGTTGTTTTTTTTTTTTTTTTTTTTTTTTGGTTTTCAAAGAGTAAGGAATCCTACCCTAGAAACCCTTCAGCAGACTTCTCATGTCTCAGTGGCCAGAACTGGATTGGAGACCTATTCCTGAGCCAATCACTGGCAAAGGAAATGGGGGGCAGGAAACACCTGAAATAAAATTATGGCTTTTACCAGAGAAGAAAGTGAAAATGGCTTTTTAATAGGCAAGCATCTATTCTGCTTAAAATTGCTGGCTTTGGGAAAGAATCTCTTAGCTTTTGGAAATAGAACATTGTGTTGCGATAAACAATTAGGATTGGAGATACAGATTTGAAAGATACTAGAAGAAAGATGATAGAGATATATATGCCTGTTCTTGTTCTTTCATTATGGAGAATTCTGAACTTATGTAAAAGTAGAAAAGCATAATGAATATCCTATGTAACTTTACGTCAACCAACAACAGCCTCTTGCTAATCTTTGATTCACTCCAATTTACTTTCTCCTTCCATTATTATTTTGAATTTCCCCACTCTTCTATCACTTCATCTATATTTAAGTGTGATTATCCACAAGATAAGGTCTGTTTTCTTCTAAAAATAATTACAATACAATAATACCTGAAGTATTTAACAATCCTTAACAATCCTAATATCATTGAATATTCAAGTAGTGTTTAATTTTCTAATTACCTCATAAACATCATAAAAAATAATTTTTTTTTTACAGTTTGTTTGAATGAAGATCCAGATAAGGTCCACACATTGCATTTAGTTGATATGTTCTATTCTTGTTTAAATCTATATGTTTTTTTCCCCCCATCTTTTTTTTTTTCTTAATCTTTGTAAAAAAAGTGAAGTTATTTGACCTATAGAATTTCCCATAGTCAGGATCTTGCTGGCTGCATCCCTGTGATGTAGTTTGACATGTTACTTTGTCCTCTGTATTTCTCATAAATTGGAGTTGGACTTACAGGTTTGGTCTGATTCAGATAGGTTTTCTTTGGGTGGGGGACATAACTTCATTATGAAGTTCTCTTTTTGTGATGTAGCAGCCATTGATGTTCAGTGTCTGGATACTTTAATTCAGGGTTACATAGGGGTAATTTTATAGTATTGTAATGGACTGAATGTGTCCTCCAGGTTAATCTGTTGAAATCCTAATCCCAATGTCTGTGATGGTATTAGGAGGAAAGGCCTTTAGGAGGTGGTTAGATTATGAGAGTGGAGCCCTGATGATGGGATTAGTGCTCTTTAGAAGGGGACCCGGAGACCTCTCTTGGCATGTGAGAACTCAGTGCGAAGAAAGCTGTTTGGGAACCAACAGGCAGGCTCTCATGAGAGCCTGACCACGTTGGCACTCTTGATCTCAGACATCCAACCTCTAGGACTATGAGAAATTTCTATTTGTAAACCACCTAGTCTATGGTATTCTATTAAAGCATCTCAATGGACTAAGATACAATCATTTCTTCATGTATTTGCTGGAAGAGCTGAGATTTAAAAGCCTTATTTTAGCAGGTGTTACTGTTAGTAGAGTGGTGAAGTGGCATGCCAGAGGAGGAACACAGGGGAATAAGGGACAAATTCAAAGTGTTTGGAAAGATACAGACACCCTGAAGAAGACCACCTGGGTTGTTTATATCCACAGGTTAGTTGCAGACACATGACTTGATTGGCAATTGTTAAGTATTCTTGCATCAATCCCAGTGATCACTTCATAGCTTAGCCCTGAAACATGAGGATTTTTGATGTTTTGTGTGTTGTGCTTGAATAAAGTCTTTTCCTTTAAATCTGCAAGTCAGATTGAGGGACAGAAGGAGCATGAACAATGTTTTAGCCTGTCTGGAGTATGATGAAGTAATAGAAGGCATCCATGCAAGGAACAGGGAAGTTTGGAGTCAGTGAGCATTTCTGTGTAATTGACACAATTTATTTTGTAGCCACAAGAATACAAAGCACCCCAGCAGACATTGTGAGCCTCTGAAGTGAAATAGGAAACTCACAAACCAAGGAGGAGATGGTGCCAATGAAATATACATTAAGATAAAAGTTGCAGAAATATAAATGGATATAAACAAAAGCCACTTCTGTAGATCATGGCCGGGGTGGGGGCTTCATAAGGGTAATAGCTAGGGGATTGAAGAAGGAGAGCAGACTTCTTGCAGGAATCGAGTGTGGAAGGCTCCCCAGAAGGGAGAACCTGGTGCCATATGACGGAGGAGAGGGAACACTAGTCTGGAGCTAGAATAGTCTGGAGTTGGGATACTCCTGAAGCTAATGTCAGAGAGTGAAGAAGCATCTGTCCCATCAATAGATAGAAATAAATTTCTGAATTCTATTTCTGGAAGGATACTTCTAAGGAAGAGGGTGGTTTTTGCCCAGGATGCATAATGTTGAAAATCTCTGTTTGATTTCTCTCTTATATTCATGGTCCATTCTTGTTACTTGTGCTAGTTATATACATATATTTTTAAAGATTTTATTTATTTATTTATTTGACAGAAAGAGAGAGAGAGAGAGACAGTGAGAGAAGGAACACAAGCAGCGGGAGTGGGAGAGGGAGAAGCAGGTTGCCTGCCGAGCAGGGAGCCCAGTGTGGGGCTCGATCCCAGGACCCTGGGATCATGACCTGAGCTGAAGGCAGACACTTAACAACTGAGCCACCCAGGCATCCCTGTGCTAGTTATATTTTATAAAGTCACTGTGAACACTGAATTAGCAAATACCGAGCCTTTGCTCTTGAGGGATATACAGAGTAAGGTTCCTGATGAATACATAGCTTAATCACAACTGACTAATACATAGCCATAGATTAATCACAACTGATTAATACATAGCCTTATCGTTTTATGTGTTTCTGTTTAAAGATACCATGTTTAATATATATTGTTGATTCCTTAACTTAGAACTCATGGCCAGTAGCACTATAACTCATGCCTGAATGAAGCTTATCTAATACATGTATATTCTCTGCATGATGCATCATAGTTTTCTTGTGCTCAGGAACATCACCACTTCAGCACTATGTTTGGGGACAATTTTAAACAGTGAAATTACCAAAGAAACAATGCAAAATTAAAAAAAACCCTGGCATTTACATAGGCAACAAAAAAAGACAATAGTTAACAGTTTGAGAGCTGAAACAAGAAGGCAGAATGTCATCTTGTTCAGCCTTAGCTGGAAATGTATGCTTCAGGCAACTCAAATTTTTTACTGCTCTGCCTATGTGTCATGTGTATGAATGAAGGTGCTTATGACTATTGATTTGAGGGTTACAAAAAATTTTAGGGAGTAGGTGAATTTGCAAATATGGAATACCACTTGACTATAATTTGAAGACCAATGTTAAAAGATAAACTTGGGGTGGAGAGTTGTAACAGGTTTTCTGGAATTTTTTAGTGCATTCAGGATGTATCACTCAGGTACATGTTCAAGTTTAGTTGGTAAGGGCTTTCATGTTTGAGGGGAATAAGAAGAGGAAGAAAGAAAATATGACCCTCAGAGAAATAAGGAGAAAATGAAGGCAATTGTGTAAGGCCTCAAGAATCCAGGAAATGGGGGCATGAGAGTAGTGGGAGAATTTTCTGGAATTGGGTAGCTGAATATGAAGAGCAAGGACAGGGAAGAGAAAAAAGAGCAGGAAGAATGAGACCTTTGTGAATTCTAGAATGGTTTGGGTCTGTGTGTAAAAGCTCAGTGGACTGATTCTTTAGAAGAGGGCTGCTATATTTCTCTCCTGCTTAGAGCTCTGTGACTCACTTTCTTACTTTTCTATTCATTGTGGTACCCCCATGGGCTGCTAGAGAGGCAGGATCATCAATGGGTTGTTGTTCTACCTTTATAGGCCACATTAGAGATGTTGTGGGTTGAAGCCTCATGCTACAGACTTCCTTGCAGATGATTTAAGGAAGGATGCTGGAATATTTTTCACTTGCAAAGAGAAAATTAAACTAGAGATTTGATCCTTTAAGACGCCTTTGAACTCATAAATACAGACACATATGTGTCAAGAATGGAAACTGGCAAAGACTGTATCCCATAGTTTGAACTTAATTGCTTTTGGTATGTACTTGAAAAGATAAAATGTCCCGAGATATTTAACTTTAGAAAATGGTTCTGTTGTGCTGCACAGTAAGTAATTTTCACAGGGTTTTGACTGAGATATTCAGTATCAATATGCAAGAATGGTTTCAATATGTGGTAGGCCAATAAAAACAGTCACTGTGACCCATGCTTTGCAGATCTAAGAGGGACAAAGGAGCAAGTAGTGATAATTAATTCCAGTTTTGGGGAAATACTACAACTCTGCAGCCACACGCCTCCATCCTACACCTTGCTCTGTGTGTCTGCTTGGGGAAGGAGTCATAAGGTTGCAATCATTGGCTTCTCAAGGGAGCAGTGACGTGACATGGTTATATGGCAAGGCTTGGAAATGGGCCTATGGAAATGGGGAATACTGGTTTCATCTGAAATCATGGAACCCATAGAATTGACTACTGGGCTTGGAAAACTTGCGTTAGCAGTGAGCCTCAGTGAGAGGAAAAAGGACCACCTTCCCCACTCCCATTGCTTTGCTGCTGGCTATGTGGGCAGGAATATTGCTTGAGCCTTTGACTTCCAGCTTCTAGGACAGTCAGATCGAAGCACCAGAGTGAGGAAGGCATGCTCTTCACTGTTGTGTTGATTTATTAGCATTTCCTTCCTCTTTTCTGCCTAGGGGAAATGATTTTTCCCTTCTTGGTGTCAAACAGTGAATTGAAGCATATGTGTGAAGCAGGGGAGGGGGTTAGAAGTGAGGATGGGGGTATTTGGAAACCTACTCACCATACTCAAATAGTACTCAAAATATGGAGGCTACTTATTTTTAATTTTTAATTTTTGAGATATAATTGCCACATAACACTGTATTAGTTTTAAGTGTAAAACATGACATTTGTTTGTTATGAAATGATCATCACAATAATTCTAGTTAACATCTGTCACCATGGAGTGTTTTTTTGTGTGTGTGTTTTTTTCCTGGTAATTGACATTATCTTGTTCTGGATTCTATATTTATACAGAGTAACCCCAAAAGAAGTTAATTTGCCCCCCTTAAGTAAAAACAGTTTCTTCTTGTTTAAAGCTAAGCTCAGATTCTGTGAGCTTAACCTTTTTCTTTCAGGCTGTTTTGTTTTTAGCCTCCCTTCTCCTTCTATCTTGGTGACATCTGGGCATTGCCATAGTAGGGGCAGGCAGTTTCCTACACATATTTTCCTTCTCTGTTGACCTCTCTTTGAGATGCAGCTTATCTCTTCTCTGCAAGTTAGCGTTTGGTTAGTAGTAGCTTGTCAGTGGTAGGCGTCTTTGGTTATTGTATGTCATGATGGTCTGGCTGGGCGCAAGGAGTGCATGATAGTACCTTTAGGTTTAGCATCCTCCATTTTTTCTCTTGCTGCTGTTGACCCCCTGAGGCTTAGCCAGGAACTCTCATCAGAATCTGGCTTTAGGTGACTTACTTTTCATCTTCTGCTATAGGATTCTCTTGCCACATGCCAGGTAGCACTTTAGCAAACACTCTTAATTCTCAGCTACCTTCTCTTGTGTCTACCACAGAGCTACTGGGAAACTTTTAGATGTCCCTATGTCAGGTATAGCCTGTGGGGAAACAAGAAGACATTAACTATAGCCTATCTACTTAGGAATTCCTTTCTGCTAAAGCCACTGAACTACATGGACTTTGTGTGTGTGTGCGTGTGTGCCTGTGTGTGCACGTGCAGATGCACACATGTGTTGGAGCAGTAAAAGGTGGGAGAAATGAAAACACTAGCCTAAATTATTGTTTTTAAAAATTTACCAGTTCATTATAACAGATATGGTAAAGGATACAGATGAACAGTCAGATGGAAGAGGTGCATAGGGCAAGATCTATGGGAAGGAGTGCAGAGCTTCCATGCTCTCTAGATGTGCCACCTCCCACACCTCCACATATTTGCCAATCTGGAAACTCTCTAATGCCCATTATTTAGGACTTTTATGGAAGATTTATTATGTGGATGCAGTTGATGAAGTCATTGACCTAAATATTTTTTAATTCTCCTTGCTGGGATCTGGAATTTTTGCCACTTCACTCTCACTGTTCTTCCAGGACCAAGTCCCTGGTAGATGAGGAGATGGGTGTAAAGTCTCCCTCCATCTCCTTCTGTATGACCACAATTGCCCTTACATCATACCCTCTGTATTCTCTATACTGTGCCTTATGCTAAAACTCTATTTAGTCCCCTGAGCTTTGTTCTTTGTGTGTGCAAAGATGATTTTTGAATAGAAGTAATTTTTTTTTTTGGTATTTCAGCAAAACTGACTTCTGAGACAAGAGTTCCTCTCCAATTGAGAAATCTAATATAAAACACAAGCAAAGAAAAAAAAAGGGATTTCTTGGTTCAAGGTTGTGCTGCTTCTTTTCCTGAAACAACAAAGGCCATTGATTTGGTGGGTGGAGATCTGCAGGGCAACATGATTTATGAGTAATGAAAAATACATTAGTGTAATAGTTTAAAAAATATGGTAGAAAGGGTTGGGGACTCTTGGATTAGAAGAAACAGATCAAATAAGGCTGCTTACATGCTGGGGCGGCTGATTCAAAGGAAAATGTGGCTGGATTGCCACAGCTGGATTTCCTTGGGTTATGTGGTTGCCTTTCTCAGCCTCACTGAATAGGGTCAGCAGACGTGAGTCACAAAACCAACTGCAGGAGGAAAGACAAACATAGCCCCTCCTATCATGCCTGTATAGGGAGGGAATGGAGGTGCTTGTGAACTCTTACTCAGAGATCCTTTTTCTCTAGTTTACATGGGGGTGCCATAGCCAGTCTGCAGGAACCAGCAAGTTTTTCTGTAAAGAACCCGATAAAACTTTTTATTTTTTCTTACAGTATGTATCACAACTACTCATCTTTGCTATTGTAGTGGGAAGGCAGCCATAGGCAATACATAATTGAATGGGCCCATGTTCTAATAAAGCTTTGTTTACAAAATCAGGAGGCAAGCTGGGTTTGGGCTGAGGGTGGTAGTTTGCTGACCACTGATCTAGAATAAAGTGCCAAAACAATGTAGTGCAAGAATCGGATGAACTGATTCGTCTGTCCTATATCTGCCCACCCTCCCTGTCCTTCTCAAGCACAGTTAGAAAAATTTTTGTTTTTAAGGATTTTTACATGATCAGTTTGGGCCCACCAATATAATGCAGGATACTTTCCCTATGTTATGATCTTCAACTGTAATAACAGCTGGAAAATCTCTTTTGTCATGCAATGTAGTGGAATTCTGGGGATAAGGACTAGGAGATCTTTGTGAGGGCTCTTCTGTCTACCACAGACCAAGATCTTGCCAGGTACTTTTTTCATAGATACTTTCTGGGCACAAAGAAATGCTGAATAAATTGCTTGAATTTATCATGATCTAAGTCATCAGTCTAAAAGGATCTGTTGAGTGAAAGTTGGAGTCTGTAGTATTAGTGGGGAGTGGCCTTCCAAGGGGGGAGGCCAGGTGGTACAAGGGATAAGCACTGAGCTCACAGCCTAAGGACTTAGGTTCTGGTCCCAACTTTATCATACATTTCACTTGCCATCTCTGGTCCCTCATTTTCTCTTCTATAACATAAGGAAGGTAGATTAGGCAGTAGTTTTCCAAACCTTTTCAAGTAGTAGAGACCTTTTCTTAAGTCAGGCCTATGGATATTCAGTTTTCCAACACCATTTCTTGAAAAGACTGCTTTTTCCTTGTTTGTCTTAGCATGCCTGTCCAAAATCATTTGAAGATGTAGAGGAGGGATTATTTCTGGGCTCTCTAGTCCATTGATTTGGTCTATATGTCTGTCTTTATGCCCGTACCACACTGTTTTGATTACTCCAGTTCTGTAATAAGTTTTGAAATCAGAAAGTTTGAGACTTCCAGTGACTTTTATATTTTTAAAGAATTGTTTTTTAAAAAAAGGAAGAAAAATGCATGACAGAGATTGTTTGTGTCCCACAAAGACTAAAATATCTACTACCTGGCCCTTAAACTGCTGACCATGGACTAGATATTCACCAAAGTTCCATCAGTGTATACTGTGAAGGTCAGTCTACATGAGGAGCATCAGAAATGTACCTGATTTGGGGCACCTGGGTGGCTCAGTGGGTTAAGCCTTTGCCTTCATCTCAGGTCATGATCTTAGGGTCCTGGGATTGATCCCCACATCACGCTCTCTGCTCAGCAGGGAGTCTGCTTCCCCCCTCTCCCTCTGCCTGCCTCTCTACCTACTTGTGATCTCTCTCTCTCTCTCTGTCAAATAAATAAATAAAATCTTAACAAAAAAAAAAAAAAAGAAATTTACCTGATTTGTATCAAGACCAAACTCACAGAGAGGAAACAGCTCTTCTCTCTTTAGTAAATGTGCTGATAAGTATACTAAGAGAAAATACAGTTTGATTAACTACATTGCTATTAGTTAAATTCTCACATTGATTGTCTCTCACCAATCATACAAAATATCAGGATGTTGGGTAGCATGAATATGAGCTTTAATAAATGTGCCACCTCACCCTGGGGCCTTCATGTTGCACTGTTATGGCACTCGTCATCTGTGTATTATTTTAGCCATTACTGTTTCAGGCTGCTGAATTGCCAACATCAAAGATTCCTAATTGTTCCTCTTGCAACAAGGAGTTCATTAGAAGAATGTTTGTAGCTAGCAGAGTTGCCATGAGGCTCAGGAAATGATCAGGAGAGCAGGGAGGTTCTGTGGTCAGAATCACAGTATGAGTCATGCTACAGAATCATCTGTCAAGAACACCATTGGCACCACTGCTGGCTGCCACCAAGGAAAGAATTCTTTGCTGGCAGCAGGTGTAGATCTAGGGAGGTGCATCTTCCTGGCCATGCCTACGTGCTGCCACACCACAGTTTGGATAGCTGCAGAACTGAGTGAGTGCCTGGAGAGGTAAGACGAAGGATTCATGAAGCATAGGAAAAGAGCTGAGGTGCTGTGCAGCAAAGAAAATGGCAGCTGTCCTCCTAAAGTATGTGTGTACAGGCCCATCCTCATGCCATGAAATGCTATTAGCATTCCATAGGAAGGAACTCAAGAAATGTTAAGATATCAGAGTAAAGATGGTGTGTACTGAGTTTGTCGAGATTGTATTAAAAAAATAATCATAGATGCATACCTAAGAAAGATCTGTTTCAAGGACTCACAGTACTTGGAAAATAGGGCTTATGTTCCATTTTGTAGATAATTAGAGAAAAATAAGGATATGCCTCTGCCTTTAGCACAGCACTGATACAGAGTTTGCTGCCCTCTTCCCCATTATCCATCTTTTAGGAACCAGAAAGAGCAGAGCTAGGAGCTTCTATCTGGTGTATCAAATTACAACAATCAGAATATATCCTAAGGAAATAGTGGAGACTGTACATAATGGTGGCATCATTGCTTATGACAGATAAAAATGAGAACTTAAAAGTCCAACGAAAGGGGATTTACTGAATTATGATGTGTTCATACAATGGAATGCTACAAGGCTATTAAAAAGGTTATAGATAGGGGCGCCTGGGTGGCTCAGTGGGCTAAAGCCTCTGCCTTCGGCTCAGGTCATGATCCCAGGGTCCTGGGATCGAGCCCCACATCGGGCTCTCTGCTTGGCGGGGAGTCTGCTTCCCCCTCTCTATCTGCCTGCCTCTCTGCCTACTTGTGATCTCTGTTAAATAAATAAATAAAATTTAAAAAAAAGGTTACAGATAAATACTGACATCAGAAGATGGTCATGATTTATTAATGAAGAAAAATACATTGTAAAGTAGCATTTTTAGAATAAAAATCAGTATATATATATAAAATATATAGTGTGGATGCATGTATGTATATATATACACATATGTATATGTACTTTTAATTATATATATGAAATATAATAAATACCTATATAAATATGTACAGGAAAATGTTAACAGTGATTGACTCTGGGTAATGAGAGCATGGTCAGTTTTTTTATTTTCTTGCATATTGAGGTTTTTGTTGTTGTTTTTTAGGTAGCACTTGATCCTTTTCTTTTAGAATGGGTCTGCTGATTAGTGTTCTGGGTCATCTTTCTCATGTAAACCAAACTTGCAAAGCATCTTCTCCATTTTCTTTGGGTCCTTTAAAACAGAACAAGGATATAAATACCCTCTTCTAGATTTTTACAATATTCTCATCCTTGATAGTTGTTAAAACCTACCCCTAATTGTACAGCATAGCATCTGTTTTTAAATTTCTTTTATTTTTATTTTTGTAAATTTTATTTTATTATTACTATTTTTTATTATTTTTTCATTAACCTATAATGTATTATTTTTTTCAGGGGTATAGGTCTGTAAATCATCAGCCTTTCACAATTCACAGTGCTCACCAGAGCACATATCCTCCCCAACAATACTCATTTTATTAGGGCTCCTGGCTGGCTCAGTCCATAGAGCATGCAACTCTTGATTTCGGGGCTGTGAATTCAAGCCCATATTGGGTGTGGAGCCGACTTTAAAAAAAGGAAGAAAAAAATTAAAAATTCATTTTATTATGTCCTCTTAATGCAATTTAGTTTTCATGGGAACAACTCTGTTTTGGTTCTCCTGTTTTTTTTGAACATTTTTAAAAGATTATTTATTTATTAGAGAGAGTGAGTGGAAGGGGAGGGGCAAAGGGAAAAGGAGAGAGAGAATTTCAAGCAGTCTCCCCGCCCACCTCTGCTCAGCATGGAGTCTGATGTAGGGCTTGATCTCAAGACCATGAGATCATGATCTGAGCCCATGTCAAGAGTCTGACAATCAACTGAGTTACCCAGGCGCCCCACCTATTTTATCATTTTTATACATTTAAACAAATTACATACTTAAAATAGTAGTTTCACTTGGCATTGACAGTTTGAGCCTCTTGTTAGCATAACTGATAGAAGGGGAGGTGTCCAGTAATGTTGAGTAGCCTCTTGGTTATAGGCATTCAGCACATCCTGGCATTCATCTGTAAGTTTTAGAGAAGGAATAGGGAATATTGGTTTATCTAGTGAGTTGGTTGAGTGAGGTTCAGTTGAAAGGGCTTCTACCACATACATGTTTTGCTTTCGTAGCATCTCCATTTCTGCTCACATCTTCTGTTCTTCTCAGCTGACCTGACTATGTATAGAGAGCTGATACTCTCAGGCTTATTTTGAAAGCCCAGGGGCCTCCTTTCCCAGTATGTAGAGGACCTTGTGTCAGCCACACTCTTGTCTTTCCTTCTGGAGCTGGGCTTCCTTTGTTGTGCTCCTTGTTGAAACACGAAGGGTGGGCTTGTTTTGATGGGCTCAGACTTCCTGTTCTTAGGGTCTGTGAGTCTTGATGCCAGTGACTTTCTGCCAGCAGCTAATGTATAGGACTGTGTATTTAGGGGCTGGAGGTAGCCATCCCTGCCAGGTCCCTGCTGTTATCTTGGAGCTACATGTAGCCTTATTTTGCCTGTTATTCCTCTGGGTCTGGGTTTTCTCCACAGGATACTACATAAAAGGCCTTCAGTAAATACTGCTAGAATATGGTATGTCTGGGATATTTCCAGAGAGTCCTGCAGTTCCACTGATAGATCATAGAATAGAATCCCTTTCTAAATGTTTTAGTTAGGTATTTATGCATTATTTTCTTATTAATCAGACACCTTGCCTTTTATTTCTTTTTGCCAGCTGTGTTGCTGACCTCTTCAGAAATAACACTATGCTTACATTGTGTGGACCAATTTATGAGTCAGTTGGCAGCTGATCAGTACTGGTTCCTCACTGCCAAGATCCACACATTTTCTTTGTTATCACCTGAGTGTCCTGTTTAGTTGGGTTACACAGGGCGTCCTAAGCAGTTTTTGCTAGGAATTCTCACAGGAGTGGCTCTTGCTTGAGAGAAAATATCTTGAATTTGATGAGTGGAAATCATGGATAAAAATTCCAAAAATGTCATCACTTGTATAATATTTAGAAATTGAATTACAAAAGGCCTTCTCCTGTTGGAATCCAGGGACCCAACTAAATAACTTCAGAGTTGCTGATTATTTAGGGTTAGTTGTATTTATTCCTCCTCATCTTCTTAGAACTGCTGCTTATTTCTTCTTTGGAATTTCAGGTTGAGTAAATATTTTCTTCTATGTGGAAAAATAAATATCTCAAGAGCAAGTTTCCACATCTTATATTTTCTTTCCTGTAAAATTATATAATAACGAATTCCGATTTACTCATACTAACATAAACGTTGCAGAATTTTGATTGTGTGAACGAGATAGGAACTTATACCAGTGATTCCAAAATGTCCACCAGCTGATCAGGGCATGGTCTGTTGCCAGGAGAATTTGTCTTAAAAATACATACTGCTGGGTGTAACCTCAGGAGATCCTAATTTGTGCCATCCAGGATTTGACCTAGGAGTTTATTTTTAAATTTTTTTTATTTTGCCAGATTCTTTATTAAGCTTTATTTACATTAGTTCATCTACTTTATATAGGAGTCCTCAAAGGCAAATAATAATAATTTTCTAGTAACTATGTAATGTGTTAATGGAATACTATACTTTTGCCTTCAAGTTTTTGTTTGTTTATTTATTTATATATTTATTTATGTTAAATTAGCCAACATATAGTACATCATTAGTTTTTGATGTAGTGTACAACAGTTCATTAGTTGCATATAACACCCAGTGCTCATCACATGCCCTCCTTAATACCCATTACCTGGTTGCCCTAACCCCTACCCCCTCCCTTCTGTAACCCTCAGTTTGGTTCCCAGAGTCCAGAGTCTCTCATGGTTTGTTTCCCTCTCTGATTTCTTCCCATTCAGTTTTCCCTCCATTTCCCTGTGGTCTTCTGCTCTATTCCTTATGTTCCACATATGAGTGAAAACACATGATAATTGTCTTTCTCTGCTTGACTTTTCACTTATCATGATCCTCTCCAGTTCTATCCATGTCAATGCAAATGGTAGGTATTCATCCTTTCCGGTGGCTGCGTAATATTCCATTATATATATGAACCACATCTTTACCCATTTACCTGTTGAAGGGCATCTTGGCTCATCCCACAGCTTGGCTATCATGTACATTGCTGCTATGAACATTGGAGTGAGTGTGCCCCTAATTTTCACTATGTCTGTGTTTTTGGAGTATATAGCTAGTAGTGCAAATGCTGGGTTGTAGGGTAGCTCTATTTTTAACATCCTGAGGAACTTCCAAGCTTTCCAGAGTGGCTTTACTGGCTTGCATACCCACCAACAGTTTAAGAGCGTTCCCCTTTTTCTACACCCTTGCCAACACTTGTTGCCTGTCTTGTTAATTTTTTTCATTTTTAAGTGGTGTAAGGTGGTATCTCATTGTGGTTTTGATTTTTATTTCCCTGATGGTTAGTGATGTTGAACACTTTTTCATGTGTCTGTTAGCTATCTGTATGTCTTTGGAGAAGCATCTCTTCATGTCTTCTGCCCATTTATTAACTGGATTATTTTTTTTGGGGGGTGTTGACTTTGAGAAGTTCTTTATAGTTGTTGGATACTAGCCCTTTATCCAGAATGCATTTGCAAATATCTTCTCCCATTCTATTGCCTTTTAGTTTTGTTGACTGTTTCCTTTGCTGGGCAAAAGCGTTTTATCTTGATCAAGTCCTAAAAGTTCATTTTTGCTTTTGTTTCCCTTGCCTTTATTTTTATTGTTTTTAAAAAAGATTTTATTTATTTATTTGACAGAGAGAGACACAATGAGAGAGGCAACACGAGCAGGGGCAGAAGGAGAGGGACAAGCAGGCTTCCCACTGAGCAGGGAGCCCGACATGGGGCTTGATCCCAGGACCCTGGGATCATGATCTGAGCTGAAGGCAGATGCTTAACAACTGAGCCATCCAGGTGCCCATTCCCTTGCCTTTATAGCCATGTCTTGAAAGAGGTCGCTGTGGCCAGTGTTGAAGAGGTTACTGCCTATGTTCTTCTCTAGGATTTTGATGGATTCCTGTCTCACATTTAGGTCTTTCATCCATTTTGAGTTTATCTTTGTGTATGGTATAAGAGAATGGTCCAATTTCATTCTTCTGCATGTGGCTGTCCAATTTTCCCAGCACCATTTATTGAAGAGACTCTTTTTTCCATTGGATATTCTTTCCCGATTTGTCAAAGATTAGTTGACCATAGAGTTGAGGGTCAATTTCTGAGGTCTCTGTTCTATTCCACTGATCTATGTTTCTGTTTTTGTGCCAATACCATGCTGTCTTGAGATCACAGCTTTGTAATATAGCTTGAAGTTAGGCATTGTGATGCTCCCAGCTCTGGTTCTTTTTCAGCAATCCCTTTGCAATTGGGGTCTTTTCAAACAAACAAATTTTAGGATTGTTTGTTCCAGCTCTATGAAAAATGTTGATGCTATTTTGATAGTAGATTGCTCTGGGCAACATAGACATTTTCATAATATTTATTCTTCCAATCCACGAGCATGGAATATTTTTCCATCTCTTTGTGTCTTCCTCAATTTCTTTCGTAAGTGTTCTATAGTTTCTAGAGTATAGATCCTTTACTTCTTTGGCTAGGTTTATTCCTATGTATCGTATGGTTTTTGGTACTATTGTAAATGGAATCAACTCCTTAATTTCTCTTTCTTCAGTCATATTGTTAGTGTATAAAAGTGCAACTGATTTCTGTGCATTGATTTTGTATCCTGCCATGTTGCTGAATTGCTGTATGAGTTCTAGTAATTTGGAGGTGGAGTCTTTTGGGTTTTCCACACAAGTATCATGCCATTTGCCAAGAGAGAGAGTTTGAATGAAAAGGAAGAGATTATGACTAACACCAAGTAAGTAAAAACAGTTGTTAGAAATTATTACCGGCAACTATATGCCGACAAATTAAGCAACGTTGAAGAAATGGATGCCTTCCTGGAAACTTATAAACTACTGAGACTGAAACAGGAAGAAATACTCAATCTGAATAGACCAATAACCAGTAATGAAATTGAAGCAGTAATAAAAAGCCTCCCAAAAAACAAGAGTTTTTTATTACATTTATTACCAGATGGCTTCCCAGGGGAATTCTACCAAACATTTAAAGAAGAAATCATACCTATTCTACCGAAGTTACTTCAAAAAATAGAAACAGAAGGAAAACTTCCAAACTTGTTCTATGAAACTGGCATTACCTTGATCCCAAAACCAGGCAAAGACTCCAACAATAAGGAGAATTACAGACCAATATCCCTGATGACCATGGATGCCAAAATACTCAACAAGATCCTGGCCAATAGGATCCAACAGTACTTTAAAAGGATTATCCATCATGACCAGGTGGGATTTATTCTTGGGATGCAAGGATGGTTCAACATTCACAAATCAATTAACATGATAGAGCACATTAATAAAAGAAGAACAATATGATCCTTTCAATTGATGCAGGAAAAACATTGACAAAATACAGTGTCCTTTCTTGATTAAAACTCTTCAGAGTATAGGGATAGAGGGAACTTACCTCAATATCATAAAAGTCATCTACGAAAAAGCCCACAGCAAATATCATTCTCAAATGGGGAGAAACTGAGAGCTTTTCCTTTAAGTTCAGGAAAACAACAGGGATGCCCATTCTCACCATTTTTTTTAAACATAGTACTAGAAGTCCTAGCTTCAGTGATCAGACAAGAAATAAAAGGCATTCATATTGGCAGAGGAGTATTTATTTTGAATATGTTCTTCATGTAATTCTGATGTGTGTTAAGCAGGGATAGCCAACATTTTCAGAAGAGCCCTTCTTTTTTTTTTTTTTTATGGTATCTTGTTACGAAGACCCTCGGTTAGTTTACAGACTTTAATGCACTCTGGAATCACTCAGGAATCCTGTTGAATGAGAAGATGCAAAGGTCTCATCCCAGAGGATCTGCTTTGATCAGAATGTTGTAGGGCCTGGGAAGCTTCATTTGAAAGATGCAGCCCAGTGACCCTGATATAGACCACAATTTGGGAAACACTTCAGTGGTAGAAAATGATAAAAACAGGAGTCAGGTTTGTCTGCTCCTGGGAGAGTGCTATGGAGGTTTATATTTCATTTAGGGTAACTCAGGATTAAAATGGGATGCAATAATAGGATTTATATTAAAAGGCTGTTAGAAACAATTAAGTGAAGGAATGCATGGTGCCTGAAACAGAGTAAGTGTTCTATAAGATAATCCTGAGTCATTGCTGAACCCAGTACTTCACTTTTCATTAGTATTCTTTGCTTTTGGTGAAAGTTATGCATAGTTATTTTTTTCTCCATTGTCAGCAGTGTTCTAGGTTTATTTTTAAGATCATTTCTCATTATACACAACTTGATTGTTTAAAATTATATAGTTACTATGTAGTTGAAGACTAGAGAACCACTTCATAGATTGAAATGGGGTTGCGAGAGCATCAGCTAGATTTCCTCCTTAGCTAAGTAATTTCTTTTCCAACTACTGGTCATTTAATGCCCAGAATTCAAAGAATTACCACATAAGTTGATAGGAAATAGTTGAAATTAAGACTGTTATATCCACAAATGCCAGAGATTTGTATCATTATTTAGTTGTATACAGTGTTAGGGTTTTGTTGTTGTTGTTTTTAAAGAACCTATTGAGTTACATAGAGATGACAGTATATTTGCAGAATAGAGCAAGTAGGATGAGAATAATTTTAGGCATTAAATTAAGCCAAGGACATCTTGAGATATTGCTTGATTCCCAATCTCTAGGTGATATTCTTGTGAGAAAATGGAGAAACTAGAGGCATGGGATTGTTTAGAACCTGAAAATTAGATGGCTAATGGATCAGTGCAATGTTGAAGACTAGCAGTGTCCTATAAAAATCTCCTTTAGACCAGGCCTGCCCCAAATTTTCTCAATATAGATGATATGGTCACCATATTTGAGCATGAGACGAAACTGGAAAGATTAGCAAATATGTCAGATAGAATCTAGAATATCAATGATCTTGGAAAGCTGGATTCAGAGTTGAATGTTTAAAAAAACCCACACATTTGATAGCAGTAATGGCAAAATCCTGTATTTAGATTACCAAAACCAACCAACTAATCAACAAACGAACAAGTATATAGTTTGGAGGAGTGGTTTAACAGATCTTAGTGGCTTGACTCAGATCTTAAAGTTTACTCATTTATTCAATCAAATACTTTTTTAACAACCATTTTCTATGCAAAAGACACTTTTCTAGATGTGTGGTCTCCAAAAAGGCAGCCACAAGCCACATGTGAGTGTTGAGCATTTGAAATGTGGCTAGTTTGAATTGAGATGTTCTGCAGTATAGAATACATGCAGCTTTTCAAAGTCTTGATAAAAAGAAAAAATGTAAACTCATTAATAATATTTATATTAATTACATGTGAAAATGATAATTTGAATGTATTTGGCATAATAAAATTATTGTTGAAATCAGTTTAATCTGTTTCCTTACCTTTTTAATGTGACTATTAGGAAATTTAAAATTGTGTATGTAGCTCACATTATATTTCTTTTGGACAGTACTGCTCTAGACATTGGGCGTACGTGATTGAATAAAACAGACAAGGTGTCTGCATATTGTTCATTCAAAAAATAATTCTGGAGCACCTATTAGGTACCAGATACTGGTCTTTTAGAACTTACCCAAGAGGTGGAAGATAATCATAAAAAATAACCAAGTGATCAAAGGATATGCATATAGTGTGAAGTACTATGATGAAAATACAACACAGTGGTGTGTAATAAGGTTGGGGGGAGGGCAATACTGTGAGATTGGGGAAGGTCTCACTCTAGATTTATTTTAGCTGAGACCTGAGTTACCAAGAAGGAGCTAGACATAGTAAGACTGTTGCAGCTGAACAGTCTTAAGGAACACTGAGTGCAAAGTTCCTAAGGTGGAAATAATCCTGGCATATTTGAGGCAGCATTAATTCCATGTGGTAGGGACTGAGTTGGTGAGGGGAGGCAAGAGCTAAATCGTGTGGGGGCCTTGTAGGCTGTGGTGAAGAGTTTGGCTTTTTATTTAAGGGGAATGTGAAATCACTGGAGGTGAGTTACATGATCAAATGTAAGCTTTTCTAGGGTTATTGTGTTCAGAAGGACAGTAAGAATGAGTGCAAGGGCACTCCTAATTTGGGCAGGAGGTGATAGTGACCTGGAGTAAGATGACAGTAGTACAGGTTGAAGTTGGAAAGAAGTCTCTGATTTGGGAGCTCTGTGGGAGATAGGTCTGATGATCCTCATTGATAGATTGCTGCTGTATTTAGGGAATTAAGGGATCAGGTGCAAATTTAGCATTTATCAGAGTGTGGTGTCATTTCCAGAAACAAAAGCCACTGAACCCTGATGGTCAATGTGATCTAAGGCTGCTCTAGTAGGATTTGACATTCAGAGAGGTGTGACTGCTCCACTTTGTTTAGTAACTGCCAAACTGTGGGCAACAGTTGAGTAAGAAATTCTCATAGGTTGTTCACTGCCAACACTGAAATTCTTGACTTCCTTGATGCATACTTCTAGGGTTTAAGTTTTCATTTATTCTAAGAACTTTCTTCCACTAGCATATTCTGGAGTAATGTGTTCTGTGGAACGTATGATGATGGTTATGAGTGCAGACTCCAAACTTAGGTATATCTTGGTTACAGTCTTATCACCAGACACAGTTACTATATAACCTGTCTGGGCTGTGTTAGTCTCATCTATAAAATTGACTTAAACATTTTAGTACCTACCTCAGAGAACTGTTGTGAATATTAAATACAGCATGTAAAAGATTTAGCCCAAAGCCTGGCATACAGTAGGCACCCAGCATGTGCTATCATTAAATATTTATTGAACATCTACCGGGCTCTAGGCTTTGTGCAGAGTTCTTAGAGTTGTTAAACTGTAAGTGATCATTAGAATTCTAGTATAACTCTTGGGGCGCCTGGGTGGCTCAGTGGGTTAAGCTGCTGCCTTCGGCTCAGGTCATGATCTCAGGGTCCTGGGATCGAGTCCCACATCGGGCTCTCTGCTCAGCAGGGAGCCTGCTTCCCTCTCTCTCTCTGCCTGCCTCTCTGTCTGCTTGTGATCTCTGTCTGTCAGATAAATAAATAAAATCTTTAAAAAAAAAAAAAGAATTCTAGTATAACTCTCATTTGACAGCTGAGGAGATAGGTCCAAATGGTCATCTGATTGATCGACCTAGAAGACATTTGGATTCAGTCTCTTGTTTGCCCATTCATTTCCAGGCCAATCTTTCTAATCGTCTTCTCTTCTCTTCTTCTTCCCATTCAATTCAACAAGTATTTTTTTGATCATCTACTGTATTCTTGGAACCAGTTGGATGTAGAGCAGTGGTTCTTAGTTGGAGAGGGATCTTGCCCCCAGGGACATTTGGCAATGTCTGGTGACAGACACTTCAGGTTGTCCCCTCCGGTTGTCACGATTGGCATCTAATGGATAAAGGCCAATGATGTTGCTAAACCTCTCTTTTTTTTTAATTTAAAAAATTTTTTACTTAAATTCAATTTAGTTAACATATACTCAATTAGTTTCAGAGGTAGAATTTGGTGATTAATCAGTTGCATATAACACCCAGTGCTCATTATATCAAGTGCCCTCCTTAATGCTCATGACCCAGTTACCCCATCCCCTCACCCACCTCTCCTCATTTTATAATGCACAGGATAATCCCTCTAACAGAATTAGTTGGCTCAAAAATTAGTATTACTGAGGCTGAGAAACACAGATATAGAAGATAGATAAATGAAACATACGTGTGTGTGTGTGTGTGTGTGTGTGTGTGTGTGTGTGTGTGTGTATTTAACTGTAGGGGATTCTTGTCCCAAGGTGGGGGTAGGGTGCATGGGGATTACTCTGTGATAAATCCCTTCAGAATAGCAGTGCCCACCATGAACTCTTTGTGAATTTGGGGGCTCTAATTATCTTTCTCCTAATTATCTTTCTCCATAAAACATAAAACACTTAAAGAGAATTCACATGGGCAGTCTATTAAGGGGAGCCACGGAGCCCAATGAAGACACATTATACATCTTTTTTCCTGAGGGCTCAAACTGGGAAGAAACTTCTGGCTTCTCAGTCTCTCAGTGAAGACCCTGCTTTCCATTTCTGACAGTGTCCAAGGTGAGCAAAGCCAAATCAAATAAGGACAATATTGGCAATATATACATTCATTCATGTTAAAAGTGAAGACTTCACCCTATTATTATTATTATATTTTTCTTTATATTCATTTTCTTTATATTCATTTCTGTCAAATGAATAAACAGATCACAAGTAGGGACAGAGGCAGGCAGAGAGAGAGGGGAAGCAGGCTCCCTGCCAAGCAGGGCTTGATCCCAGGACCCTGAGACCATGACCTGAGCAGAAGGCAGAGGCTTAACCCACTGAGCCACCCAGGCAACACAAGACTTCACCCTATTATTATAACAATTAAGGTTTATGGGAAATTTGGGAAAATATGTAAAAGGTATACATAACTCCTATTAACATTTTTCTTTTTCTTTTTTTCCCCCCTATGTTTGGCTTTTTTACATACATAGTGATGATCATACCAAATGAACACATTTGTAGATTGCTTTTAAGCTGGTGTTCCTTCATTGTATACATGTTCCTGCTAAGGATATCTTTGTGCATAAAACTTTTCTTATGTCAATTTCAAAGTAATTCTCAGAAGTGAAATGACTAATTTAAAAGTATAAGCAGTTTAAATGATTTGATATATATTGAGAATTGCTTTCCCAAGAGATTTTTCTAATTATAGTCTCACTGACACTGTATGGAGTTGCCCTCAAAAGTTAATCTTAAAAATCATGAGTTTGGAGTACTAGGTGTGGTGCATAAACAATGAATTCTGGAACACTGAAAAGAAATTAAAAAAAAAAAAGGCTACCTTGGCGGGGGGATCATGAGTTTGGGTAATGTGATTCTAAGCTAGCCAGTGGCAAGGAGCAAGTCATATATTTTTGGAATATATGGTTTTTAAATATATATAAAAAGAGAATGTAATAAGGGATTAATAAATTCTGTTGATTTAACTTTTGGTGTTGGGCAATATTGAGTTCAGCGTTCACAGTTCACATTTGTTACAGAAGATTTAAGTGTCTCAGTTTTATCATATTGAAAATACACTCTTGAATTCATAGTGTGAAATCCTTACTTTATTTTAAACTGTTTCTGTGACCGCAAAATTTCATAAATATATACAGTGGTATTGTTGTTTGTGACATAACCGTGGTTTTGTGTGGCTGTTTTACTTTGGTTGGGAGAAATATGGATGAGAGTTTTATCTCTATTTCTTTTCATTTCTTTTTTTTTTTTTCTTTTAAAAACTGCCAAGCAAACAACTTCCTTAGGGAATGGAATACAGAATTTGCCTTTTCCTGCTACAACTGGAAATACACAAATGTTACGGCAAAGAAGAAGTATACAGCTCCAATTTTATGGTAGAATCTATCGGCAGTATCAGAGAAGGCACTTCCTCAAAGTCAGTACAAGAATAAGTTTCCACAGCTAAGCAATAGATGGAATTTCTTTAAAGGAGCTTTTATTTTTCCCTATGACTTCAATTATAAAATTAGAGATGTAGCCTCATAAAAGGGGGAAAAATCAATGATAGATGGAGTTGAAACATTTGACAAAGGAGTAACTTAAGACTGGTGTGACAGAGGCTATAGACCATTTGTAGGAGAAGAAATGCAAATGACTAATAACATAAAAAGTCAACTTCACTAATAAAGAAATGCAAATAGAAATGATATACCATTTCTGCTTATCAAATTGGCAAAAATGAAGATATTCTTCAGTGTTGATAAGGCTACAGTGAAATATATTTGTAGACATCAATGTTTGGAATACAGATTGGCAGAAGCATTATAGAAATCAATTTAGCAATATGTATGAAGAACTTTAAAAAAATTCACATCCTATTTGACTCAGTAATTTCCTTTTTATAAATATATTTTAAAGTAAATGATTCAGAAATCTGTACTAATATGTATGTCCAAAGATGTTCATTGCATTATTATCTATAATATTAAAAGAATTTAAATATTCAGCAATAGGAAATTGGTTAAGTACATCATGTTGTACACACCTTGTTAATCAAATTGTGGTTCAAAGAGCAGCAGCAGGAGGAGACTGGTGGCTCAGTTAGTTAAGCGTGTGCCTTCAGCTCAGGTCATGATCCCAGGGTTCTGGGATCCGAGCACCCCTCCCTCCATTCCCTCCCCACAACCACCGGCCCCACATAGGGCTCCCTGCTCATCAGGGAGCCTGCTTCTGCCCTTCCCCCGCCTCATGTTTGTGCACTCTCTCTCTCACTCTCTTAAATAAATAAAATCTTACAAACAAAACAAAGACCAATAGCATTGTCCCACCCCAGGCATAATGAATAAGAATCACCTGAGTGCCACAGCACTTAGACTTCTGAGGGAAGAGGGGAATCAGCTGTGCTTTTTGGAAGCTCATAAGTGATTCTGATTGATTTAACCAAATTTGAGAACAGTGGATATACAATGTGATGCAACTGATAAACCTGTCAACTTCTGTTTCTCCTGTCTTCCACAATACAGGTTTATTTGCTAAATTACCTCTTGCCTTATATTGAACAGTTTTGGAAAAAAAAAAAAAAATCCCTGCATAGCATTTGCAGTAGAGAGTTCACTGAGGATACTTTCTAAATTACCTCTAATAGCCAGGAGATTATTTCTTCTGAGAACACTGCCTGTCGCATGAAGCTCAGGGACTATTGTTGAAGGAAGGAGAAAGTGGGCAGTAGTTCCTATGGCTTGCATGTCTGCACTCTAACTTTCTGTTTCTTTACTATTGTTAGATTAAAAAGTATTTTTTAGGTTCCCCCAATCCATGTTTTCCTGGATTAGTCATTTGTTTTTAGGCATGATTTTGATTCTGTCAGTGAGGATCCTGGCAAGAAATAAATGGCACACTCAAACTAGGAATTTACTAAATAAATCACAGAGGTTAAGCAGAATTAAAGTGAAACCAACCGGAGAGAGTGCAGCATTCTGGGGAAGTAACTGTGGGGAGTGGTTATCATCCAGAGGTCTAAGGTAAAAGAAGAGCCGTATGGAAGGACTGCTTGGCAGCTCCCTGGAGAGGGCTGCCTGATGGGAGCTGAAGCCTAGTAGAGGAATGTCACCAACCCAGGGTCACCTGCAAGAAGGAGTGGCGGGAACAAATACTTCAGTTTCGCTCTCTGCCTTGTCCCCATCTGCCATGGGCCAAAACCATGGGTCCCTGGTGTAACCCATATATGTTAACTTCTTGGTACACAGAAGTGCTTGGGGAAGGGTGGAAAGGGCATCTGGAGTCACAGGGGAAGATACCCAGCACAATGATAGATCTATGATACTGAAGTAATGTGAAAGCAATTCTTGCTTTCTAGTCTTTTACCTTCAACTCCATTAGCTAAGTGTATGAACCCGGTTTTTGGCAGTTTCTTTGTTTGAGTCTTAGATCATAACAAAGACCAAGGGGAAGAGAGCAAGCAGCATTTTTTTTTTTTTTTTTTCTGTGACTTGCCTGTCGAAGAATTACGGTTTTAGGTATAGGTACATAATATTTGTAAAAGGCAGGAGTTACAAACCATTTTGTGTAAGAAAAACCACATATAGAGCTTTCACTTGTCAGTGGATGTGTTCTGCTGAAAGCTCCAATTGGATGTGGTTGTCTTTTTTGGCTTTTTATGCCCAGAGACACACCCTCTGGGCACATACCATGTAAGCAGCTGGCACTAAGAATGTAGAACACCATTTTCCTTCTCCCTGGGAAGACACAGATCCTAGAACTTCCAGCTCATGCTTTCTGTACATAACTCTTACATGTTTTGTTAGTGGATAGTGTATTCATGCTCAGAGTCTACCTCCTTCAATGTTCAGCGATATTAGAAGTTTTGAGTGGGAGAAAGCCAGGGAGAATCCAGGAGGGTTTTTAACTACATAATAAAGAATAAAGCTAAAATAGAGTAGTCATTTCATGCAGGAACTAGATTTACCCAGGGCAGCAGGAGCTACCTGGAGATAACTTGAGTCCTTTAAAGATCACAGTGTGATGTAATAAGTCTTTCAAGAAAGTGGCGGGGGCATCTGAAACTAGCGGTATTCTGGTCTTGACCCAGTCTATGTGTCTCAGGTGACCAGCTTAATTCCTGGGCTGCACGTAGGAGCTTGGAAGGTGGATAAAAAAAACTTCAAGAAGATTCTAATGGAGTGATACTTGAACTCTACCTTACAGGCATGTGGGGAATAGTCCGTTGGCATGGAGGCAAGAGTGTCAAAATAAATAGCAGAACGGAGGCCATTTTTATGTATTTTATTTCTAGTGCATCTTACACTTTAGATGACTAATGCCCTCTGTGAACTTCTGCAAGTGGAACCAAAACTGTTTAATGAATAAGTGACTTTTAGTGCTTTATTTTCATCTAGAGCTTCATTTGAAAGAGATCATCATTAGCTTTATGGTTTTAATTGTATTGAAATTCTTTATTGTAACCTATTGCTTTATTGCATTAGTCCATTAACCTGGGTGCCACGGAGCATAGTTTTAGAGCCTGTATTTATATCCTGACTAATTGCATGGATGCTTTCAGTATAGGATGAGGTATTTTTCAGATCACCACAGGAAGAATAATCTGAACCCCTTTCCAAACTTAAGGGTTTGGGGTAGTAAGAACTAACACAAAGCAAAACAAAACAAAAAACCCCTGCACATTATTGTGCATTTTTCTTGCTTTGAAGTGTCTACTACTCTATAAACAAGGAATTGCAAAATAGTAGTTCTCACAGTACGTGTTGCTTCCACATGTTTTTCATTTGGAGGTACTATGCGAAGCATTGGTCTGTGGATTCCCCAATCAAAACCAGGTGGTTAATGGTCACAAACTGGGGGACCGTGAGGAGATCTGCGCTTTGCTCAGTAAAGCAAGTGAAAATAGAGCATCTAGGCTACTGATTGGAGCCTTAGAAGCTCAGACAAAGCAAGAATGACCAAGGCCCAGTTTCCTGTGGGGACCTTTGTTAAGAACCCGGAAGGTGGCACAGCTGTTAACGCCCAGTTGACCCAAAGCATTTCTTTCTGAAGTGGGAAAGTGACTGATGGAGACTCTAGTGTATTTAGATCACATAGAGTGTTTTTTGCTTGTACTGGAGGAATGAATATTGAAGTTGGAATTGGGCCCTTTGTTACTGCCCAGATGCTCAACAGCAGGGGTGTTTACAGTGCCCATCAACCAGGCTTTCCGTTGCACCTGTTGGGGGACCAGCTGCAGAAAGCAGGTGTATCTGAGGACCTAGAGGATGGGTGACTGTGGAGAATGCTGAGGGCTTCCAGATGTATTCCACATAAACACTGGGCCAACAGCTGGGGAGGACAGGAAAGATGTAGATTTAATTAAAAAGGATGTGCAAATTTGATTATTAATTTTAACCCACTGTATAAATGTAACACACATAATGTGTATTTCAGAACAACTCAGTGGAATGTGTTGATGTAAACATGAGATTCACTTTTCATCAATTCCATGCACATTATGTTTTGTTCATTGGTCCATACATTGTTCATTACATTTCCATGACCATATAAAAAATTTTTCTCAGGCAGGAAGCTAAAGTTCCAGTTTAATTGTAAATGTTTGCAATCCTAAGAACACACAGTTGTCAATGTAAAACAGAAACTGAGTCAAGCAGCTTCTGATGCCTGCATTTATATCTAGATGAATTATATGAATCACTCAGTATAGGATGGGAAACTTTGGCCACAACTATTTGTGCTGTGGATGGTGGACTCTCCTGAGATTGGACCAGTCCTTTAGTTTCTTGTGTGCCACTTACCAGAGATGAGAGACTACAGTGTTCATGAAAGGGGTGGAGCTCAGGGGCATATTGAGGCTGCTTTCCTGGATTTTGTATATTGTCCATAAAATGTGTAGGAAGCCTGAGGAGAATTTTCAGTGGCTGGCTTTGGAATGCTAAGTGTGTTGTGGGTCTCCTTACCTAGCAATCTGAACATATGGGGCATTGCCCACCAGTCAAAAGAGCTGGAGGTGAGAATACTCTCTACCTTGGGAATAACACCCTTTTGGGCAGTTTTGAATGGCAGTTAAAACTGGCATTAGTTGAGAAGATAGATGTAAAATTACAGCATCAGACCTGAGGGTAAAATCCGAATTCTTGAGAGTACTGTCTCTTGGGGCTTTCAGGAGACTCTCCCACTAGCCTTAAAGTGCCACGTTATTGAAGGGAGTTGGGGGAAATTGGAAGGGGAGGTGAACAATGAGAGACTATGGACTCTGAAAAACAATCTGAAGGGTTTGAAGAGGTGGGGGGGTGGGAGGTTGGGGGAACCAGGTGGTGGGTATTAGAGAGGGCACGGATTGCATGGAGCACTGGGTGTGGTACAAAAACAATGAATACTGTTATGCTGAAAATAAATTAAAAATGATTAAAAAAACCCACAAACACTTTACAGATGATATAATAAACCGGAGGGAATAATTTTTCATAAAAAATAAGTGCCACGTTATTTAGAACATTGATTCTTGAAACTTTAGGCAAAATGCTGTGTATATGTGAATATGTGCATTTTTCTCAGTGGTGATTAGTATTTCCTTTTCTTCAGATTCTCAAAGCTCCCCAAATCTTAAGACCAAAGGAGAGTGTTGTTTCTTCGGTGAGCTTTTGTCTTGAGTAGCACCTCATTTCTCTTCAGGAAATGTATTCATAGCAGGAGATAGTAATGCCAATAGCAGTGACAATAATAGTTAATACTTAAGGGCATTTATTTCATTCCAGCTACTATGCTGAATACATATGTTTGTTCATTTAATAAGGTAATTGTAATTGTCAAAAATAACAATTAAACCATAATGAATAGTTACTTTTGCACGAAGGGATTCAATTCCTGTAACATGATAGTCAAGGGCCTCCCTGCCCTGGTCTTGAATGGCAATCTTTTTCAATATTTATTTACCCAAAGTATTAGTTTCCTATGCTGGATAACAAATTACTACAAACAAACTTAGTAGCTTTAAAAATGCCTATTTATTATTTCATAGTTTCTGTGGGTCAGAAGTCCAGGTAAGACCTGCCTAGATTATTATGGCTTACCAGGGTGTAGTACAGGTTTGGCTGGGCCTTTGGTCCAGTCTCGGGCTTGACAGGGGAAGGATATATTTACTGATATACATCCTCTGATTGTTGGCAGAGTTCATCTTCCCTTTTTCTTACTGGCTGTTAGCAGGAGCATATTCTACTAGAATATCTAGTAGAAGCTGCTACTAGAAGCTAAGCTGCCTATTACATGACCCTCTCATAATGTGACAGTTTACTTCTTCATAGCCAGCAAAGAAGCTTTTCTGTCCTTTCTGCTCTGATGAAGTCTTATAATATAAAAGGGTCAGGGAAATAATACCCTTTGACATATAATGTAACCTAATCAAGGGATGGCATCTATTAGTTGTGACATATTCTGTTGGTTAGAAGCAAGTCACAGATTCTACCCAAACTCAAGGAGATAGGATTATACAAGTGTGTTACTTATTGGGGGTAACTTTGTGTGTGTTGGTAGCATCCAACATTAGTACTGGGTGCAGTTTTAGCTAGTAGAAATATACATCAGGAAGCTTCATTTTTCCATTTCAGCTTTTTGCTTCCGGTCTTTAGGGAGCATTGTTGTTCCTCAGAAGTGCTTTGCATGCTTATCCCACTGACCCTTTGCTCTCAGTTGTGCTCCCAGCTTGGAGTGCCCTCCGGTGTCCTGGCCATCTGTTACTATCATTGTCAGACTAAAAGGCTCTGCTCAAATACTATGGTTTTTTCCCCCCAAACCTTATCTGATGCCTCCATTGTTGTGGAGGCATGGGAGCAAGTTGTCATACCTTTCTTATGGCAAACATTTAATTCTGAATTGTATTATAGTTACTTTTGTAAATAACTATCTTCTTCAAAAAAGGAATCATGTTTTATTAGTACCTTTTTTTTGGGGGGGGGGTCAGAGCTCATCATTTTTATGTAGGAAATAATAAGTAAATGTTTGTTGAACTAATTTCTCCCAAACAATTGAAAATTGATTATGAGAATAATCACAGTTGATCCTTAACATTGGTTTGGGCTTTTCCTTTTAAAATGGGGACAGAAAGCTTACCTCAAACTCCTTCCTTTTCTCTTCCTTCGGGCCCCTGCATTATCCACTCAGGGACTTTTTAGCCCAGCTTGAAAAGATCAAGAGGTGAAAGCTACTGAAGAACCCAGTCTGACAGTGTTTTGCTTCTTAGTGGGGTTTTATGCCCTACTTGCTGCATTTCCTTCCTGCCATTTTGATGCCAAAAGTAAAACTTGCTGCTGACCATTTACTTCAGGTCCCGCTGAAAAAAACATCCAGACTCTGTGACAAGCCAATTTTCCAGCCATTGAAAGGAGTTTCCAGGTGGGACCTGTCATCCCAGTAGTAGTTCAGGTGCTTTTGTTCAAATGTGAAATTGCAGTTTATTCTCTCTGATTACTGACTGGGGTATTAGAAATGGTTTGGCTTTCATTTCTTTAGCTTGATGTAAGGTAATAAATAACTTCATCATATAAACAATTTAAATAACTGTCCATTTTGGTAGTGCTGTTGGTATGACATCAATAAAATATAATTTTTTATTCAGTGTTGCATTTCTGTCCTCCTTCCTGGAGGCTGATTACTTCCTGGAGTAAGATTTAAAAAAAAAAAACAAACCCCCAAAAAAGAGGAAAGGGAAATTCAGCTAAAGCAAGAAATACTCCCTAACATTGGGTTTTGCAAAGGCAAAGGGTATATAGCATTGATTTCTTATGTTAAATATAATAGTAAAGTGAACCCAGTATTGCAGAGTTGGAAAAGAAAAAAAAAATCTGTGTTAGCAAAATGAAATGGTCCTTATGGATAATGTGGATGTGACACATTGTGCAAACTGGCTGTCCTTGGAGTTGCTTTGTCTCTCTGCCTCCCCCAGTGTACCTTTGCAGCCCTTTTTGAATCCCCCATGGATAAAAAGAAACACCAGTACCCAAACAGTTGTTTCTATAAGGTAACATCAGCTAAACTTGGAATTTGCAATTTGTCTGGTGACTAATGCTTTAATGAGGTGGCTCCAGGGAGATAGGTCCTACTCCAAGAGAATGAAGACAGAACTGGTCTTAATACAAGCATGACTGCTTGGTCACACAAGAAGGTGCCAAGGGATGGTGATGGCTGCTCTGTCATTTAGTAAACTTTCAGGGCAAGTGGGACTGCAGATTCTAAGGTGGGTCTGAGGTGCATAATTTGTTGAATAGTAAGAGAATTATAGTGGAAAACCAAAGAACATGTAGCCTATGAAGTTAAGGGCTGTTCGGTGTCAGGGAACAGATTGGGATGGAAATTTCCTTTTGACATCCTGCTTGCACTCCCCCATGACATAGAATTTTAAACAACTCACAGGTTGTGTTCAGAAATAATTGTAAGCAAGTGCAGGCTAGTTTTTTTGGCAGGGTTGTGGTCTGGAAATAGCTCTACCTTTAGGTAAGGAACCATCAGGAATTTTAATAGTTATTTAAAAACTTTCCTAAGATCTGTGTATGTTTTCATAGAAGTGGTCATGGACTCCAGTTAAATGGGGAGGGTCTTAGGATTGAATAGACTAATACAAAGTACTGGTTTCAGATGTTTATATGCAGGCCTCATCATTCTTAAATCAACCTCCAAGCATTTACAGAATAGCAGAACAGCCAGTAAACATTGGTGCTGGGATAGACTTCTTTCCCAGAACCATTTCTAGTCTCTCCATCTCTTCTGTCCCTGCATAAAAGTTCACCTCCTCTCCACCTCTGAAGTGCCATCTGTAGGAACTCACAGATGGCAGAAAGAATGTCCTGGTACCCCCAACATATGGCTCACAATGGTTTTGAAGATTAAATGAGGTTATAGATATAAAATGTTTATTTTTGTTACTGTTACTATTTTATTTTTTATTATGTTCAGTTAGCCATTGTATAGTACCTCATTAGTTTTTGATGTAGTATTCAGTGATTCATTAGTTGCATATAAAAACCCAGTGCTCATCACAACACATGCCCTCCTTAATACCCACCACCTGGCTACCCCATCCCCCACCACATCCCCTCTGTAACCCTCAGCTTGGTTCCCAGAGTCCAGAGTCTCTCATGGTTTCTCTCCCTCTCTTATTTCTTCCCATTCAGTTTTCCCTCCCTTCCACTATGGTCTCCCAAGCTATTCCTTATGTTCCACATATGGGTGGGTGAAACCATATGATAATTGTCTTTCTCTGCTTGACTTATTTCACTTAGCATAATCCCTCTCCCATTTCCATCCATGTTGATGCAAATGGTAGCTGTTCATCCTTTCTGATGGCTGAGTAATATTCTATTGCATATATGAACCACATCTTCTTTACCCACTCATCTGTTGAAGGGCATCTCAGCTCCTTCTACAGTTTGACTATCATGGACATTGTTGCTATGAGCACCGGAGTGCATGTGCCCCTTCTTCTCACTACATCTGTATCTTTGGGGTCAATACCTAGTAGTGCAATTGCTGTTACTATTTTTTAAAAATCATTGGTAATAACAGGCAGACTTCTTGCATGTGTCTGACATTAATTCATATTTTTCACACCTTCTCACCTCTTTCTTATACAATGAGGCTTGCTTTTTTCCTAGTATAGTAATGAATGATGGAATATTTATTTTATTTTTTAATTTTTTTCAAAATAAAAAGAGCCTTTTCTTTTTTTTTTTTTTTTAAGGATTATACTGGCTTATTGAAATGACTTGATCCCAAAGTTTGAGGTTGAATATTAATGCCCTGACAGTGAGAGAGAACATTATTTTTAAAATAAATAGGGTCAAGTAGTGCTAGGGCAAGTGTGATTTTTCCTGCTCCCCCCAATACATTTGGCAGTGTCTAGAGATAGGTTGATTGTTATAACTTGGGGGAGGGGTCTACTGGCTTCTAGCAGGTAGAGACCATGGATGATGTTAAAAACACTACAAAGCACATTTTTCAATATAGAGACTGCCATAACAATTGTTGCCATAACAAGCTACCATAAATTTAGTGGCTTAAAACAACACAGATTTATTATTTTACCTTCTATAGGTCAGAAGTCTGGCATGGAGCTCAAGGAGCTAAAATTAAGGTGTTAGTAAGTACCCTGTTCCTTTATGGAGGCTTTAAGGGAGAATTCATTCTTTTTGCCTTTTCCAGCTTCTGGAAGCTGCCTGCATGCCTTGGTATGTGGGCCTCTTTCCTTGTATTTAAAGCCAGCAGTGGTGGGTCAAGTCCTTTCCATGTTTCAGATCTCTCCTGCTTCTTCCATCATCACATCTCTTTGGCCAACTATTTTGCCCTTCTCTTTCACTTTAGGGGTGCCTGTGATTATATTGGATCCACCCAGTAGTCCGAGATAATCTCTGTATTGTAAAGTATTCTAATTAGCAACCTTAAATTTGTCTGCAAACCTTAATTTCCTTTTGTTATGTAATGTAACATATTCACAGGTTCCAGGGATTAGGTCATGAACATCTCTGTGAGGCCATTATTCTGCCTACTACAGCCCTTACAACAAAAATTATCTGTCCCCACATATCAGTAGTACTGAGACTGAGAAAATCTGTCCTAGAGAAAGCTTCTAGTCCTACGAGACGGAGCTATGTTCAATGTGGATAAATGAAAAAGGTAACCTATTCTTAAATAGACTCACTTGAAGTGTTAACATCACAGCCCTTTTAACAACTTGGACAATTTGCATTAAAAGGCACTGCTGGGTGAGATTTCTTGTCCACTGCTGACCAAGATACGATGTTAACTTGGTCCACCTGACAGGGAAGTGAAAATCATCCTATTAAATAAATGAAGCATCAGCTTCTGGTAACAAACATATGAAACAGAATATTCATCTTTTCTTCAATGGGAATAACATATGACAAAAGTGAGGCTTTCTTCACATTGTTTGTTTATGGAAAATTCATCTCCACTGAGGCCTTATGTTAAATTTGCTCTCTGATGTTAGCATTTCCAGGATGCACAGGGCCACTGGAGTATGTTCTTATGATCTTACCATTTATTTACCTTGATATGAAACTCCAATTACTGTCAGAGATGCTTCTTGTTAAATATGGTAAGATCTCCAGCTTCTGAGAGTGTTAATATGTATTTGATTCTCTGGGGCCAGGCCCAGATGCAAGTTAAGGAATCAGAGTTCTGGGGATGTGGGTGCAAATTAATTAAATATCTAAAGATAACAGTGGAAGAAGTTTGGGCTTTAGAGAAAAGGATGGAGTTTAGGGAAAGAGAATTGTATAACAACAGACTGTGCAGTTGGTTTTCCTTCCATTGGAGCCTCTTGGTTTTGCATGGGTGTGTATGTGTTTTTGTATGCACTGAGAATTACTGTGCTTTTGTGTTACTTTTTAGTGGCTTTTGACACCTAAAGCAACTCTTTTGGATAATCTGAAGTCAGGAATATGAATATAACACGTAACTTCCAATGACATTAGGGGAGACTACTCTCCAGATAAAATGTTAGAATTCTGATTATTCAGACTGTCATATTTAGTTACCAGCTTTCTTTGGGTAATCCAACTCTATTTTATTCATGGGCTATTCTAAAAATATAATCAAAGGACACCTACTGGCTACAAGTGACTTTGCTCATGTCTAATGGGGCTGTGAAGAATGGTTTGAATTTAGTGCAGATGGGGGAAAATATGTGCTGTCATCAAGAGCCTATCACACTTTCAACTTATAAAATATCTTGACTGGAGTCTAGCCAGAGTGAGTCTTAGGTAGATGCTTTAGTGAGGATGAATGTATTGGGTCAGATAAAGGAAGGACCAGAAGCACACTTAAGTAGACTGTAAATTGAACAGATTGGGATACTATTATTTTTGGCTTGGTAAGTAGAAGGATGTAACTCTGCTTGTTTGTTTTTCCTTTTTTTTTTTGAGTTTCATTTAGTTTCTATTTTGGAGCTATATATATTTTTTATTTCTGGGAGCCACAGAGGCCTGCTTTGGGGAAGCACTGAAGTTCTGTGGTTCTGAATGTGAAAAATAAATGATTGCATCATTGTTGTTGCTGGGGAATTTTCTGGGAAACATTTCCATTCCTTCACTGAAATCTGTTCTATGCATACGCCTTGGAGAATGATCATTTCCTAGGTATAAAGCACATGCCTGCAGCAACTCAGTTACTCTTTATAACCCTGGAGCATATAAACAATTTGATTTGGAAAACAAGTTAAGCATTTCCTTTGCCTTCCACCTTATTGGCTGCATAGGTTGTTTTGTCATTTTTTTCTGGATGGAGAAGACAGAAGCGTGGTTTTAGTTAGGAGAGGTAATATGTTCTCAGCCTTATCTGAAGAAACTACCCTTTGTGTGATCATAATTAGCCCAGAGGGATTGTAATATTTCAAAACCTCAGACACATTCTGAGGCTCAAATGCACAGTGGCAGGAAAGACTTTCTAAAACAATCCAAGGTATGTCATAGTGTGATGACTTTAAACTTGAGTGCCACCAGAATCCCTGAGGGCTTTTTAAGACATTGATCACTGGACGTCACCTCCAGAGTTTTGAATCTATAGATCTAGGAAAAGGCCCCAGAATTTGCATTTCAAACACATTCCCAGGAGATGCTGCTGTTGTTTCTGGTCCTAGATCATGCTATAAGGACTGTTGGCATAGTGGGTAGGAGTAGACTTAATGACTCTGAACTTTGGGTACCACCATTTCCAAATCTTGGGTCATGGTCCCACCTTGATCTGAATGAGATTTCGTATTTTAACAGTATTTTAGATCATTTGTTTCCACATTAAATTCAAGAAGCACTGACTTAATTTCACTATTCCTCATTACCCTCATCTGTAAAATGGGAATGATATTTAGTTCTGAGGGGTATTGTGAAGTGAAACGTGTGTGGCAGACCTAGCAGTAGTGCCTGACACAGAATGTTCTCCTGATAAATGTTACTACTTACAGTTATGAAGTCAATTTGGGATGGAAAAGCAAGTGATTTATTTCCTTGCAAGAACCTGTTTTTTAGGGATGCCTGGGTGGCTCAGTTGGTTGGACGACTGCCTTCGGCTCAGGTCATGATCCCGGGGTCCCGGGATCGAGTCCCACATCGGGCTCCCAGCTCCATGGGGAGTCTGCTTCTCCCTCTGACCTTCTCCTCGCTCATGCTCTCTCTCACTGTCTCTCTCTCAAATAAATAAATAAAATCTTTAAAAAAAAAAAAAAGAACCTGTTTTTTAAAGTTCAAAATTGTGTTTCTATTTTTTTCCACTTGTTTTTTCCACCCCCCCCCCCGCTTTTTTTTTTTTCCTTCTAAGAGCTTCCCCTTTCCTTGGAAGTACAAACATTAAGTAACTGAAAGTAGTAGGTTTGAGGACAAATGAGTTTCCTGTTTTACTCATTCCTATCATAAATGCCTTGACTAAGATATCTTCAGTTATCTTAAGAGAATATGGGAAAATTCTGAAAGCAAAATAGGTATTAAATTGAAAGATATGTTTAGCACTTCATAAAGCCTGTGGTGGAGGATCTTAAAGTCAGTCAGACTTTATTAGGGTACAGAAACTGAAAAAAGTTGGAAATTGGCATTAGACTTTTCTCCCTTCCTTCCCCTACTTTTTCTCCAATTCTTGCAATTCAGTTCTGCAATTGTTTTCAGAATTAAGTAAAATTATTTTGCCTCAGCATGTCTAGAAAAGGTTGGTATACCTTAAGAAGGCTTCTTTGCAACAAAGCATTTCAGTATTTCCTGGGGAAGTGTAGTGCTCTGACTTCGGAGGACCTGTTCCAGCTCTGGGCTGGGTCTCTGAATCCTTGCTATTTGCTCCTAAGATCTGGTTCTAAATAGCAGATGCCCTTGGCAGCTTGGAGTTCTGAGTGTCACCCCAGATCTGTAATTAGTGGATCTGGTGTCTGGCTGGGGATCAGCGTTTATGTACCTTGGGCAGATTGCTTATCTACACTAAATTTTACTCTCCCCATTTTTAAATGGAAATCCTTATATTTTTCCTGCCTATATCTATCCTAAAGTTGTAGTGAGGAACAAATAAAGTATGTAGAGATACCTTGAATAACAACATTGTTTTATCGTTGTCATTTGGGCAGACCCCTGGAATGTAAGAGTAGAGCCTACCTCTGAGAACACTGGGGTGTCCTTGGTATCAAACTCCTACTACTGAGGTTTTATGAAATCACTGCTGTGAGAAGGTCGGGGCAATGACAGCTGTAGTCAACCTTGCAGTATCAGAAGCTGATTGCTTCACTGGGTGGACAAGTGACTTTGTCCTCATCTCTCCTATGGTAGGACTTCCTCTACTCATCAAGCCCTGGGTACATCCTCAGTGCCTTAGCAGGTGGTGCCATGGGAGAGGGGGAAGATTATGAAGGGCTAAAGACGATGACATGTCTTTTTTTTTTAGATTTTATTTATTTGAGAAAGAGAGAGACAGAATATAGTTACAGAGATAGGGAGAGAGAGCACAAGCAGGGAGGAGAGGGAGAAGAAGGCTCCCCACTGAGCTGGGAGCCCGATGTGGGCCTCTATCCCAGGACCTCGGGATCACGACCTGAGCCAAAGGCAGACGCTTAACTGACTGAGCCACCCAGGCGCCCCTATGATGACATTGCATGAATCTTTGGCCAGGGTCTCTGTAATACTATTTCTTTCCATCCAGTCTCTCCCATAGCCTTGGTTTCTTAAAGGATCTTACCAGGAAGTTCTTAGATGCCTATTTAGATAAATAGACAAACAAAACAAAGGAACATTTGATTTCAAATCCTGCTAATTATCTTTTCCTCTTAAGGAGAAATTGAAGTTGTAGAACTTAAAGAATGTGGTCTCTATTGCATACCCTCCAAATTTGACTCCTGGTTACCTGTGTAATTTCCCATCTTTGAATATTTTTCACTTGGTCTGGTCTCTGTCTTTTTGGTAAAGAAGTCAGATTTTTTCTTTCTTTCTAATAAATTCTTTCTTTTTTTTTTTTAAACAAATTTCAGTTGTTTATTGCTGGTATATAGAAAAGCAATTGAATTATTTTTTATTTTTTATTTTTATTAACATATAATGTATTATTTATACCAGGGTACAGGTCTGTGAATCATCAGGCTTACACACTTCACAGCACTCACCATAGCACATACCCTCCCCAATATCCATAACCCAGCCACCCTATCCCTACCCCAACCCCGAGCAACCCTCAGTTTGTTTTGTGAGATTAAGATCCTCTTATGGTTTGTCTCCCTCCCGATCTCATCTTGTTTCATTTTTTCCTTCCCTACCCCTTACAATCCCCTGCCCTGCCTCTCGAATTCCTCATATCAGAGAGATCATATGATAATTGTCTTTCTCTGATTGACTTATTTCACTCAGCATAATACCTTCTAGTCCATCCATGTAGTTGCAAATGGCAAGATTTCATTTCTTTTGATGGCTGCATAGTATTCCATTGTATATATAAACCACATCTTTTTATCCATTCATCTGTTGATGGACATCTAGGTTCTTTCCATAGTTTGGCTATTATGGACCTTGCTGCTATAAACATTTGGGTGCACGTGCCCCTTCGGATCACTACATTTATATCTTTAGGGCAAATACCCAGTAGTGCAATTGCTGGGTTGTAGGGTAGCTCTATTTTCAACTTTTTGAAATACCATGCTGTTTTCTAGAGTGGCTGCACCAGCTTTCATTCCCACCAACAGTGTAGGAGGGTTCCCTTTTCTCTGCATTCTTGCCGACATGTGTCATGTCCTGACTTGGTAATTTTAGCCATTCTGACTGGTGTGAGGTGGTATCTCATTGTGGTTTTGATTTGTATTTCCCTGATGCTGAGTGATGTGGAGCACTTTTTCATGTGTCTGCTGGCCATCTGAATGTCTTCTTTGAAGAAATGTCTGTTTATGTCCTCTGCCCATTTCTTTTTTTTTTTTTTTCTCTTTTTTTCTCTCTTTTTTTTTTTTCTCTCTTTTTTTTTTTCTCTCTTTTTTTTTTTTACAGCTTTATAAACATATATTTTTATCCCCAGGGGTACAGGTCTGCGAATCGCCAGGTTTACACACTTCACAACACTCACCATAGCACATACCCTCCCCGATATCCATAACCCCACCCCCTCTCCCAACCCCCTCCCCCCATCAACCCTCAGTTTGTTTTGTGAGATTAAGAGTCACTTATGGTTTGTTTCCCTCCCAATCCCATCTTGTTTCATTTACTCTTCTCCTACCCCCTCGACCCCCCATGTTGCATCTCCTCTCCCTCATATCAGGGAGATCATATGATAGTTGTCTTTCTCCGATTGACTTATTTCGCTAAGCATGATACCCTCTAGTTCCATCCACGTCGTCGCAAATGGCAAGATTTCATTTCTTTTGATGGCTGCATAGTATTCCATTGTGTATATATACCACATCTTCTTTATCCATTCGTCTGTAGATAGACATCTAGGTTCTTTCCATAGTTTGGCTATTATAGACATTGCTGCTATAAACATTCGGGTGCACGTGCCCCTTCGGATCACTATGTCTGTATCTTTAGGGTAAATACCCAGCAGTGCAATTGCAGGGTCATAGGGTAGTTCTATTTTCAACATTTTGAGGAACCTCCATGCTGTTTTCCAGAGTGGTTGCACCAGCTTGCATTCCCACCAACAGTGTAGGAGGGTTCCCCTTTCTCCGCATCCTCGCCAGCATCTGTCATTTCCTGACTTGTTAATTTTAGCCATTCTGACTGGTGTGAGGTGATAATTCATGGTGGTTTTGATTTGTATTTCCCTGATGCCGAGTGATATGGAGCACTTTTTCATGTGTCTGTTGGCCATCTGGATGTCTTCTTTGCAGAAATGTCTGTTCATGTCCTCTGCCCATTTCTTGATTGGATTATTTGTTCTTTGGGTGTTGAGTTTAGTAAGTTCTTTATAGATTTTGGATACTAGCCCTTTGTGTGATATATCGTTTGCAAATATCTTCTCCCATTCTGTCGGTTATATTTTGGTTTTGTTGATTGTTTTTTTTTGCCGTGTAAAAGCTTTTGATCTTGATGAAGTCCCAATAGTTCATTTTTGCCCTTGCTTCCCTTGCCTTGGGCGATGTTTCTAGGAAGAAGTTGTTGCAGCTAAGGTCGAAGAGGTTGCTGCCTGTGTTCTCCTCAAGGATTTTGATGGATTCCTGTCTCACATTGAGGTCTTTCCTCCATTTTGGGTCCATTTTTGTGTGTGGTATAAGGAAATGGTCCAGTTTCATTCTTCTGCATGTGGTTGTCCAATTTTCCCAACACCATTTGTTGAAGAGGCTCTCTTTTTCCATTGGACATTCTTTCCTGCTTTGTCAAAGATTAGTTGACCATAGAGTTGAAGGTCCATTTCTGGGCTCTCTCTTCTGTTCCATTGATCTATGTGTTTGTTCCTGTGCCAGTACCATACTGTCTTGATGATGACAGCTTTGTAATAGAGCTTGAAGTCTGGAATTGTGATGCCACCAACTTTGATTTTCTTTTTCAACATTCCGCTAGCTATTTGGGATCTTTTCTGGTTCCATATAAATTTTAGGATTATTTGTTCCATTTCTTTGAAAAAAAATTGGTGGTATTTTGATAGTGATTGCATTAAATGTGTAGATTGCTTTAGGTAGCATGGACATTTTCACACTATTAGTTCTTCCAATCCATGAGCATGGAACGTTTTTCCATTTCTTTGTGTCTTACTCAACTTTTTTCATGAGTACTTTGTAGTTTTCTGAGTATAGATTCTTTGCCTCTTTGGTTAGGTTTATTCCTAGGTATCTTATGGTTTTGAGTGCAATTGTAAATGAGATCGACTTCTTAATTTCTCTTTCTTCTGTCTTGCCGTTGGTGTATAGAAATTCAACTGATTTGCGTGCATTGATTTTATATTCTGACACTTTACTGAATTCCTGTACAAGTTCTAGCAGATTTGCAGTGGAGTCTTTTGGGTTTTCCACATAAAGTATCATATCATCTGCAAAGAGTGAGAGTTTGACTTCTACTTTGCTGATTCATATGTCTTTAATTTCTTTCTTTCTTTCTTTTTTTTTTTTTTAAGATTTTATTTATTTATTTGACCAACAGAGATCACAAGTAGGCAGAGAGGCAGGCAGATAGAGAGAGAGGGGTGGGGGAAGCAGGCTCCTTGATGAGCAGAGAGCCCAATGCGGGGCTCCATCCCAGGACCCTGGGATCATGACCTGAGCCGAAGGCAGAGGCTTAACCCACTGAGCCACCCAGGTATCCCTTTAATTTATTTTTGCTATCTGATTGCTGAGGCGAGGACTTCTAGTACTATGTTGAATAGCAGTGGTGATAGTGGACATCCCTGACATGTGCCTGACCTTGAGAGAAAGCTCTCAGTTTTTCCCCATTGAGAATGATATTCGCTGTGTGTTTTTCATAGATGGCTTTGATGATATTGAGGTATGTGCTCTCTATCCCTACACTGTGAAGAGCTTTGATCAAGAAAGGATCTGGGGCACCTGGGTGGCTCAGTGGGTTAAGCCTCTGCCTTCGGCTCAGGTCATGATCTCAGGGTTCTGGGATCGAGCCCCGCATCGGGCTCTCTGCTCAGCAGTGAGCCTGCTTCCTCCTCTCTCTGCCTGCCTCTCTGCCTACTTGTGATCTCTCTCTCTCTCTCTCTCTGTCAAATTAAAAAAAAAAAAAAAGAAAGGATCTGAGGGCACCTGGGTGGCAAATAAAAAAAAAAAAAAAAAGAAAGGATCTGAGGGCACCTGGGTGGCTCAGTGGGTTAAAGCCTCTGTCTTCAGCTCAGGTCATGATCCCAGGGTCCATCATGATCCCAGGGTCCTGGGCATCGAGCCCAGGGTCCTGAGATTGAGCCCCGCATTGGGCTCTCTGCTCAGCATGGAGCCTGCTTCCCCGTCTCTCTCTCTGCCTGCCTCTCTGCCTACTTGTGATCTCTGCCTGTCAAATAAATGAATAAAATCCTTAAAAAAAAGGATGCTATACTTTGTCAAATGGTTTTTCAGCGTCTATTATTGAGTATCATGGTTCTTGTTCTTTCTTTTATTAATATATTGTATCACATTGATTGATTTGGTGATGTTGAACCAAACTTGCAGCCCTGGAATAAATCACACTTGGTCTTGGTGAATAATCCTTTTAATGTACTGTTGGATCCCATTGACTAGTATTTTGGTGAGAATTTTTGCATCTGTGTTTATCAAGGATATTGGCCTGTAATTCTCCTTTTGATGGGGTCTTTGTCTGGTTTTGGGATCAAGGTAATGCTGGCCTCATAAAATGAGTTTGGAAGTTTTCCTTCCATTTCTATTTTTTGGAACAGTTTCAGGAGAATAAGTATTGATTCTTCTTTAAATGTTTGGTAGAATTCCCCTGGGAAGCCATCTGGCCCTGGGCTCTTGTTGGGAGATTTTTGATGACTGCTTCAATCTCCTTACTGGTTATGGGTCTGTTCAGGCTTTCTATTTCTTCCTGGTTCAGTTTTGGTAGTTTATATTTTTCTACATATGCATCTGTTTCTTCCAGATGGTCAAATTTTCTGGCGTATAGTTGCTCATAATATGTTCTTATAATTGTTTGTATTTCTTTGGTGTTGGTTGTGATCTCTCCTCTTTCATTCATGATTTATTTGGGTCCTTTCTCTTTTCTTTTCTTTCTTTCTTTTTTTTTAAGATTTATTTATTTATTTATTTATTTATTTATTTGACAGAGAGAGATTACAAGTAGGCAGAGAAGCAGGCAGAGAGAGAGAGGAGGAAGCAGGCTCTCCGCTTAGCAGAGAACCCGATGCGGGGCTCCCAGGACCCTGGGATCATGACCTGAGCCAAAGGCAGAGGCTTTAACCCACTGAGCCACCCAGGCACCCCACCTTTCTCTTTTCTTTTTGATAAGTCTGGCCAGGGTTTTATCAATCTTAATTCTTTCAAAGAACCAGCTCCTAGTTTCATTGACTTGTTCTACTATTCTTTTGATTTCTATTTCATCGATTTCTGCTCTGATCTTTATTATTTCTCTTCTCCTGCTGGGTTTAGCCTTTCTTTGCTATTCTTTCTCAAGCTCCTTTATTTTATTATTATTATTTTTAAAGATTTTATTTATTTATTGGACAGACAAAGATCACAAGTAGGCAGAGAGACAGGCAGAGAGACAGGCAGAGAGAGAGGAGGAAGCAGGCTCCCCATTGAGCAGAGAGCCGATGCGGGGCTAGATCCCAGAATCCTGGGATCATGACCTGAGCCGAAGGCAGAGGCTTTAACCCACTGAGCCACCCAGGCACCCCTCTCAAGCTCCTTTAGGTGTAGGGTTAGGTTGTGTACTTGATACCTTTCTTGTTTCTTGAGAAAGGCTTGTATCTCTATATACTTTCCTCTCAGGACCACCTTTGCTGTGTCCCACAGATTTTGAACAAGTTGTGCTTTCATTTTCATTTGTTTCTATGAATTTTTTAATTCTTCTTTAATTTCCTGGTTGACCCATTCATTCTTTAGTAGGATGCTCTTTAGCCTGCATGTATTTGAGTTCTTTTCAACTTTCCTCTTGTGATTGATTTCTAGTTTTAGAGCATTGTGGTCTGAAAATATGTAGGGATGATCCCAGTCTTTTGGTACCAGTTAAGACCTGATTTGTGACCTAGGATGTGATCTATTCCAGAGAATGTTCCAGGTTCACTAGAGAAGAAGTGTATTCTGTTGCTTTGGGATGGAATGTTCTGAATATATCTGTGATGTCCATCTGGTCCAGTGTGTCATTTATGGACTTTATTTCCTTGTTGATCTTTTGCTTGGATGATCTGTCCATTTCAGTGAGGGGGGTGTTAAAGTCCCCTACTATTATTGTATTATTGTTGACATGTTTCTTTGATTTTGTTATTAATTGGTTTATATAGTTGGCTGCTCCCATGTTAGGGGCATAGATATTTAAAATTGTTAGATCTTCTTGTTGGACAGTTCCTTTGAGTATGATATAGTGTCCTTCCTCATCTCTTACGATAACCTTTGGCTTAAAATCTAATTTATCTGATATAAGGATGGCCACCCCAGCTTTCTTTTTGTCCGTTAACATGGTAAATTGTTTTCCACCCCCTTGCTTTAAACCTGGAGGTGTCTTTGGTTCTAATATGAGTTTTTTATAGACAGCATATCAATGGGTCTTTTTTTTTTTTAATCCATTCTGATACCCTGTGTCTTTTGCTTGGGATATTTAGCCCATTTACATTCAGGGTAACTATTGAAAGATATGAATCCAGTGCCATTGTATTGCCTGTAAGGTGACTGTTACTGTATATTGTCTCTGTTCCTTTCTGTTCTGTTAGTTTTATGCTCACTCTTTGCTTAGAGGACCCCTTTCCAGTAGGGCTGGTTTGTTGTTTGCAAATTATTTAATTTTTGTTTGTCCTGGAAGCTTTTTATCTCTCCTATTTTCAGTGACATCCTAGCTGGATATAGTATTCTTGGCTGCATATTTTTCTTGTTTAGTGCTCTGAATAGATCATGCCAGTCCTTTCTGGCCTATCAGGTCTCTGTGGAAAAGTTTGCTGCCAATCTAATATTTCTACCATTCTATGTTACAGACTTCTTGTCCTGAGCTACTTTTAGGATTTTCTCTTTGTGACTAAGACTTTTGAGTTTTACTATTACACGACGGGGTGTGGACCTATTTTTATTGATTTTGAGGGTAGTTCTCTGGGCCTCCTCAATTTTGATGCTTGTTCCCTTCCCCAAATTAGGGAAATTCTCTGGTATAATCCGTTCCAATATACCTTCTGCCCCTCTCTCTGTTTCTTCTTCTCCTGGGATCCCAATTATTCTAATATTGTTTTGTCTTATGGTATTACTTATCTCTTGAATTCTCCTCTCATGGTCCAGTACTTGTTTGTCTCTCTTTTGCTCAGCTTCTTTATTTTCTGTCATTTGGTCTTCTATATCACTAATTCTCTCTTCTGCCTCATTTATCCTAGCAGTAAGAGCCTCCATTTTTTATTGCACCTCATGAATAGCTTTTTTTTATTTCATTTCAACTTGGTTAGATTTTAGTTCCTTTATTTCTCCAGAATGGGGTTTTGTTTCTCCAGGAGGGGATTCTCTAATATCTTCCATGCTTTTTTTTAGCCCAGCTAGCACCTTGATAATCATCATTCTGAACTCTAGTTCTGACATATTACTAATGTCTGTATTGATAGGTCCCTAGCTGTTGGTACTGCCTATTTTTTTTTTTTTTTTTTTTTTGTGGCAAATTTTCCTGCCTTGTAATTTTATCCAGATAAGAAAAAAATGAATGAGAGAACAAAATGCTAAATGGGTGGTCAAGACCCCAGAAAAATATACACTAACCAAATCAGAAGAGACCTAAAACTGGGGGGGAAGAAGGGGAGAATAAATATATATATAAATATAAATATATATTAGACTGGTCAATAGAACTTATCCGCCCACTTGATTTTGGATATATTCTGGTCTCTTAGAAGAAACTACCTCCCAAAATTTTAAAGAAAGAAAAACTTATATATATATAAAAAATAAGGGTAAACATTATGAAGGGATGAAATATGACTGTGAAGATGAAAATTAAAAAATATTCTAACAAAGGAATTGATAAGATAAGTTGGTTGGAAAAAGAAAAAAAAAGAGAGAATGTAATCAGGCTGGCGACTAGAACAAAGCCATGTGCTAGATTTAGTGCATATTTTGATGTATTAGAAGAAATTGTATCCTAAAATTTTAAAGAAAAAAAACTTATATGTATACAAAAAATAAGGTTAAATACAATGAAGTGATAAAATATGACTATAACAATGAAAATTTAAAAAGATTTTTTAAAAAATGTATTGATAAGATAAAATAGTTAAAAAGCATTAAAAGAGGAAACAGGAAAAGTTAAAAAAATAGAATAAGCAAAAAATAAATTTTAAAAATTTAACTTTGAAAGACTAAAGGATCATGGGAAAAAAAGCCATGAATTCTATGTGTTGCTTCCCCCTAGCTCTGAAATTTCATAGTTCACATTGAATCATGAACTTGGTCTTGGCTGGGTATTCTTGCTGCTCTTCTGGGGGAGGAGCCTGTTGCCCATGATTGTCAGATGTCTTTGCCAGAGGCAGAATTGCACCGCCCTGTCTGGGGCCAGGCTAAGTAATCTGCTTGGGTTTGCTCTCTGTAGCTTTTGTTCCCTGAACGCTTTCCATACAGCTTTGAAGGATGGGAATTAAAACGGCAGCCTCCAAATCTCCAGCCCCATAGGAGTCAAGAGTTTGTGGCCCCACTTCTCAGTGAGCCCTCCAAGAAAAGCAGTCAATCCCTGCAATCTCCCTGGTCTCTGGCCGCACTCTGAGCTCATTCAGCCTCTGACTTTTTCTATCTCTGGCTCACGGCCCTCTTTGGAGTCTCCAAAGTCAGTAGATTCCTGCAGCAGGCTCCTGAGCCAGTCCTTCCTGAGGAGGAAGGAGGAAATATCTCCAGATATGCCACTTGTGGGGTCCCTGCTGGAAGAGCAGTGGTCTGACTATGCATCAGGTCATAGTTTAAGGTAACCCCGAGCTGAGAGCACACTCCTTGGCTCCGTCTCTGTAGCCAGCTTCCCTGCTCCGATACCTGGAAACTCTGCCACAGTCAAATACCCCTGGTCTTTCTCTGCCCATGTGGGTCCTGAGACCACACTGTCTGTGCAAGGGCTCCATCCCCCGCTTAGCCTCTGGACTGATGTCCCTTAGTGGAGCAGACTTCTAAAAGTTCTGATTTTGTGCTCTGCTGCTCCACAGCTGCCAGGACCTGGCCTCTCCCCCTGTGGTCTATCTTCCCATCGCTTTGGATTCACTTCTCTGCATGTCCTACCTTCCAGAAAGTGGTCAATTTTCTGTTCCTAGAATTGCTACTCTTCTTCTTTTTGATCTCCTGTTGAGTTTGTAGGTGTTCAGAATGGTTTGATAAGTATCTAGCTGACCTCCTGAGACCTAATGATATTCCAGTCTCCTCCTCCTCCTCCATCTTGCTTCCTTCCTCAGATTTTCTTCTTTCTTGTATTCTGTCAAGACCTTCCCTTGTTCCATTGCTAATTTAATTTCCCAGGGTAAACTCCAACCTATCCATCTATGATCTTAACATTTATTTCAACCTCCTGAGCTCCAGACGCTGGAAAACAAAAGCTGCTTGAAAAACTCCTCTAGACCTCAGGTGCTGGGTACTCTATTGGTTCTGCCTATGTGTAAGGCTGGGTTTCAGAGCTGAGTGGAACAGAATGGAGTGAGAGACAGGGCGTGAGGCACTTACTTTGCTGGTGCACATCAGGTCAGAGGCTGCTGTGTTTTAAATTCACCAACTTGCTGTCACAGTGACAACAGTTTTCTCCATGGTGGCAGGGCCCAGAGAATTATTCCTGGAAGCTCTGTGTAGGTGTTTTAAGCCACCTAATGCCTATCAGTAAGTCACTTTATACTGGAATGGTTTCTGTTGGCTGAAGATAAATCCTAACTGATACACTGATTTGGCACTTGGCATTCTCCCTGATATGATTTACCAGCTTTCAGACCTATATTCTTGGCCAGTCTGACTATCTTGCCACTAGAGTAGCCAGATTTGTTATCCTGATCTCACAGGGGTCTTTTCATTCCCTTACTTCCAGGCACATTACTTGGCTAATTACTATTGCTAATACTGCCAGTCAAGGTATGCCCTATGGCTTAAGCAATCAAAAAATGTTTCTAAAACTTAATTGCTTAAACTTGGATGTAAAGGATGAGTTTACATAGGTTCATGGCCTAATCTTGTAATGCATCAAATGCAATGGTTTGTTGGAGGCAGACCAGAAGTTCTCCAAATCTTCTGTTCTATTAGGTATCCCAGCCTTTCCAGACATCTGGAATTTTTCATTCATTCATTTGCCATATTTATAGAATGTAATTTTTTAAGTGAGTGAGAAGGGTACTTTTCATTTTAAAAATTGCTATTTATGCAATTTTCTACCTGTTATTAAGCAGTATCCTTCAGGGAATTCTCTTAGAAGATTTGAACATAATGTACTAAAGAAACCTTTGTGAAAAAAATGTGGACATTTTAGGAATCGGGACTATTAGAGTCGCTCTCAAGTCCCTGACTTGAACTTTGGAGTTGTGGATTTTTCACATGGATTCTATACCATTGCACCATTGGTATTCCTGACAGAGATTCGAAGCAGCTGAGCAGCTGAGGTTATTTTTCACTCACTAAAGATGGCCAGAAGACAGAGACCACTTGAAGTTACTGAGATGGGGTGACAGTATCTGAGAGGCCAACATGGCTTTTATTTGTGGGGTGTATGATGGATGTGTGGATAATCATGTGTAGTCTTTCCTTTGCCATTGCTAAACCTGTAAGAATGATACATCTCAAAAGAATCATGTGTCTTTCTAAACCTGAATGGAGGAAGAGAGTGTCTAGTGGTATGTCTTATTTAGAGAAGGGATTTTACATATGCATAGGGCATGTACACACATTCTTATTCATAAGAGTTGTTCTTTTCAAAGCACAATTTGTCTCTGCCTTTGACCACAATCTGTTCCTGGAAATTCTATCAAAAAGTAGTCACCTTTTCCCATAATTACAGTGTGTTGTAATTGGGATTGCATTCCTGACCAAGGACCTGCCATTAAATAAACCATAGATGTGACAAAAATATATCCTAAAAGCAAAGATGTGATAGCTATAAACCTCTGTAATAATTTTCAAGAATAAAATAATGGTTTGTCATATAAATGGGCTTGAATATACTGTACACATTGATTATATAAGAAATCTCAATGAACTGTAAAGTATATATAATATAAAATGTATAAGTCTAGTGCATCATAAATTTGACTTAAGATTCTACCTATAATAAACATTAAGCATTTACTTAATCATTTTTTCTTTCTTTTTTGAAAGTTAGGAGGACATTTTAATATATGATTTGAGTGGCCCAGTTTCCTCACAAAGAACCCTTCTTATCTCAGTGAACATCCTAGTTACAAGTAGAGGCATTTCAGAAAGCATCCTAATGACCTTGACAAAATAGTCTTTAGGAACATTTATTGCTACAGACAGAATGTTTCAAACCGCTGAGTGGGGAGTAGATATTATAAAGGACGATATAGGTTCCATGGAATGCTGAATGGATGGGTGATTATGTTGCAGGAAGTGAGGACTGGGAGCTATGTTTCCAGCTCTCCCTTTTCTGAGTCTTGAGCTTGCTGTAAACTCTGTTGTGTCCCCTTCAATAACACATCCTGTGTTTATATGATGCTCCAGTGCTTAATGACTGAGAATATCGCTACCTTCAGTAAACGTATGATGCTCTTTTGTTTTCCCTTAAAAGAACAAGTTCAGGAGATTTGAAAGCTCTGCTATTTTCTTAACAAAGCAATAATTTCAAAAATTTAGCTCATTTTTCTTAAACAGAGCCTTTGAGTATCTGCTGTGGTAATACTGTGCTTTTTGGTTCATTGCTTTTAATATCTGGTGCAATGCCTGGCACATGATTAGTGCTCAGTAAATATTTGTGGAAAAGAAAGAAGGGGAAAGAGGAAACAAAGAAAGAAAGAAATGAATTGCTCAAGTAAGAGCTTTAACTACCTCAGGGCTTCTAGGACAGACCTTAGAGTATGCTCACAGAGAAGGTGTCTTAAGGAGGTCAGGAAAACTGGACTCCCAGGAATGGTCCAGCAAAAGAATAACCTAGCCAGTTCAAATTTAGCAGGTGAAAACACTCAGATTAGTGGAAACCAGAGCTGGACACTTCAAGAATCAGTATGATTCAAAGGACCAGGCAAGATTCTAATCCTCTGCCTCTCCTTTTGTTCATCATTCTCTCCAGGTCATCGTGTCTCATCTATTTCTGCTTCTCCTATAACCCAATGGTTCCTAAACCTGGCTTTCCAGCTAAGTCTCTTATCTCAACCCCAGATACTTACATCTGAATTATTTACTGGATGCTCATCTGTCTGTCCCAAATGTTCCTAAATTCACCTTATTTAAAACTAAGTTAATATCCTTTCTCACTCCAAACTCTAGTATCTTTCAGTTTTTACTTTCTCGGTACTCATACTCATACTCTTCATTCATTGGACTTTCTTAAGCAGAAGAGATGGATGAGGTATATCTGAAGAAGTTTGAATCCTTTTCACAGTTACCATACTGTCTTAGTTGCCAGGTAAAAGGAATTCAGCACCAGACCCTTGGCTAGCAGGTCCCATTTTGTTGGTCCTATCTGAGTGCTGGAAGCAATTTCTTAAGAGTTACACATATTGGCAATTATATATTTTTGGAAGAAGGCCTCAGCGTACTTTTAGGATATTTTGAGAGTAAGTTTTATGGTGTCGGAATGGATATCAGCATACTGTGTAAAAATAAGCAGCAAATCAATGAAAGTGATGTGTAGAAAATCTCTTGGTTGACATCAAATCTTTTAGCCATATCAACATATAAGAGTGACAGTACTATATGTTAATTTGAGACCATGAGAATCAATAGATTTGTAACACTCTAAAACTTAAAATGGTTTTCATTGATACAAATTTGCATTTACTGTTGAATACATGAGCTACTTGTTAGTATTTGGAAAATACAGATATATAAATCCATGAACATCTTTCTGTGCTTACATAATTACAAAGCTTAACCATAAAAATGTACTATAGGGGCAGCCGCATGTATTTAGTTGATGTCTAAGTATTGATTTGACCAAGTGCAAGAATGCAAAGAAAATTTTATGTATTTCTTCATTTAAAAATTTTTTTAATTTAAATTTTACTTATTTAACATACAGAGCAATGTTTGTTTCAGGAGTAGAATTCAGTGATTCATTACTTACATACAAAACTTACATACAAAAACTAGTGCTCATCCCAAGTACCTTCTTTAATACCCATCACCTATCTCTCCCATCCTCCATCAACCCTCAGGTTGTTTTCTGTCATTAAGAGTTTCTTGAGATTTATTTTCCACTCTCCCTCCCCCCCTTCACATATGTTCCTCTATTTTGTTTCTTAAATTCCATATATGAGTAAAATCATATGGTATTTGTCTTTCTCTGATTGACTTATTTCACTTAGCATAATACATTCTAGCTCCATCCATATCATTTAAAATGGCAAGATTTCGTTCTTTCTGATGGCTGAGTAATACTCCATGGTGTGTGTGTGTGTGTGCACACATATATATATACATCTCTATATACCACATCTTCTTTATCCATTCACCAGATGATGGACATTGGGGTTCTCTCTATAGTTTAGCTATTGTTGATGATGGTGTTGTAAATATCAGAGTGCATGTACCCCTTAAAATCTGTATATCTGTATCCTTTGGGTAAATACCTAGTAGTGCAATTGCTGGATCATAGGGTAGTTCTGTTTTTAGTTTTTTGAGGAGCATCCACACTCTTCTCCAGAGTGGCTATACTAGTTTGCCTTTCTACCAACATTGCAAGAGGTTCCCCTTTCTCTGCATGCAAAGTGATATTTTAAATGTTAATATTCCAAAGACATATTATGTCCCATTCACCACAATGGGCATTTTGTGTGTTTTAACTAATTTGTTTATTATGTTCAGTTAGCCAGCATATAATACATTGTAAGTTTTTGTTGTAGTGTTCAATGATTCAGTGGGCATTTTGAATTACTTAAGAATAGTTGGCTTTGGGGCGCCTGGGTGGCTCAGTGGGTTAAGCTGCTGCCTTCGGCTCAGGTCATGATCTCTGAGTCCTGGGATCGAGCCCCGCATTGGGCTCCTTGCTCAGTGGGGAGCCTGCTTCTCTCTCTGCCTCTGCCTGCCTCTCTGCCTGCTTGTGCTCTCTCTCTCTCTCTCTCTCTGTCAAATAAATAAATAAATAAAATCTTTAAAAAAAATAGTTGGCTTTTATTGTCAATTGGCTATAGCTGTATTACTGGTAATAAGCCATAAATCTTAATACATCACTTTTTAAGATTTCCAGAGATGATATTTTTAAGGTAAAGAGAATATGTAAGAATGCCAATTTTTGTTGTAATTGTTATTAATAAATTAACAAGGAAGGGGTAGCACAATGGTGAATTGCTAGAATTCATTAAACTGAGGATAACTCCCTTTGTGCTTGAGCCAATTATTTCCAAAATGGAGTGCCCAGAGGAGGCAGTAACACCCAAAGCCAAGATACCATAAAAATGGGGAAAAATCACTTGTGGGACATTGTAGCAGTGGCAGGTGTTTTGGAATTATAATCTTACTTAAGATGAACATGACCAATTCCTCAGAAAGCACAGTTTGTATCTTAGTGGGTAAGTGTGGAGACAGATTGCCTGGGTTCTCCTCCCGCATGGGACCTTGTGCAAGTTACTTACCCCCCTTAAGCCCTGATTTTTTCATTTGAAAAATTAGAGAAGGAGTTACTTCTCAAGCTATTGGGTTAAGACAGTGAATGTAAAACTGTTAACAGAGTGCCTCAAAGAATGTTAGTTGATATTATTTCATGCATTATGTATTATTCTATGTTAATATAATGTATAATGCAACAATTATTTGTGTATTTATATATTGTCTTAACTAATGCTGCTGTGACAAAATACTATAGACTGAGTGGCTTAAACAAAGGACATTTATTGCTCACAGTTCTAAATGCTGAGACGTCCAAGATAAAGATGTTGGCAGATTCAGTTCTTGGTGCAGGTCCTTTTCCTGGCTTGCAGACAGCTGCCATCTTGTTTCTCACATGGCAGAGAAAGAAAAGGCTCTTGTGTCTCGTTCTCTTCTCAAAGAGGCACTGAATCCATCATGGGTGCTCTACCCTCATGACCTCCTCCTCTAAATCTAATTACATAATCTCCCAAAGGTTCTATCTCCAAACACCATCAAATTTTGGGGTTAGGGCTTCAACACATGAATATGGACACATTCAGTCCATAACATATGTGATGTACTAAATAATAAAAATAACAAAACTACTAATATTTGTTATTTTAAAATTAATTTTGGGATTTTCAGTGTTGAGATCTGCAGCTGAATAAAATGACATCTAGTGTTACATTAGAATAATTAGCATTTTTTTTGTCATTATTTTGCCCTTTCTGTGAGCATGACTTGAATATGATGAAGGATCACGTATTACCAGAAATGGGTTAAATGTGTGTGTAATAATGAAAAAGAAACTTGGGCAAACATTATTGGGCAAAAAATTTCTTGTAGTAAGTGCATTTATTGAGTTCCAGATGTAAGCCCCATCATGAAGGATTATTATTATCTTAAAAGATTGTTTCTTTCTGAGGGCCCTAATTTGACAGTTGGTCAAACAGTTTGAAAATATAAGATCTTGCAATTCTCATACTTTGGGCGAAATGGAAGCAAGTTCTTCAAAGGATTTAATGACAGGAATAAATTAAAGATTCATTTCAAAACCAACAACTGTTTATCATTAACATTGGAAGCTTAAACATGACCCTGGGTCACTAATTTACTAATAGTCTCTTTACAGGCACACATAAGCATTAGTAGGAGATTAAGAGTGGACTGAAATAAGTGCTAAGTTGAATAAATTTCTAGTAAACATAGGAAATCCTGATGCTAGAAGAGCTCAGCGATGTTCAGCAATAGGGATGAAGACTAAATAGTTCTGATGAGGAAAGTTGATCTGGGTGAGTGGGATTACCTGTTTTAAGAACTGGAGAAACGAAAGGGAAATTTAGGTCTTTGTTGAATGAATGAATGGTGAAGGGATGCTGACTGGGATTAGTTCAGGGGAGTAGCTATATTTATACTGAATCTCTTATCAGTAGCTTTTAGACGAGGAAAGGAACCTGAACTGGGGAGATCCCAAATCTTGAAAGAAGAGATGGGAACAAGTGGGGCAGATGGAACATATGGATCTTTCTACAAGGTCTTCACAGTCGTCAGTAATTACAAGTTCCATTTCCTGATTGGTAGCTCCTTGGGGAGGGTGGGGGAGGCATTGTTCCCTGCTGATAAAGTTTAATGTCAAGTGTAGACTGATTTGCTTTACCTCCAGGCCCTTTTTTCGCAACTTAGAGATGGCGGCTGTTTTTCTGTCAGACACAAGCTTCACTTAATGACTGTGTAGTTTATTACCCAGTAGGTCATATCCTGTATATTTTAAGAACAAACACCTCAGAGACTGTGACTTGGTGGAAGGAGATGACATGTGTCACTGCTGTTATTTTCACTACAGCCTGGTGGAAAAACTAATTACCTTTTCATCTGGGCAAATTCAGAGGTCAGTTTACCACTAGTATATCACTACATGACAGGGAACATGGGTAATTAGGTGGGATGTGTAACCTGGATATTCCATGGATCTCATTACATCTTATTTAGAAAGGCTATAATTTGATTGGTGGAAAATTAAGGCATCTTCTCATGGGTCATTTTATCTTTCTGCAATAATAATTCTTGGCTTGATTAAAAATTGATCCAGTGTCTTCAAGTGAATTTATTATTGCTGCAATCTATCACCCCCAGACAGATAATCTGGTTCCCATCTTTATCTGATTTGAAAAATCTGTCACTTATTATGTGTTGTTTTTTTCAATCATTTAAATTGATAGCATTCTAGGAAGGCGTTTGCAACCTCAGGTTTCTTGGAGAAAAGCTTACACAGAGTGTGTGCATTCTTTTATGGTAAAAGATTGGATAATCTGTCAATTTTAATAAATCGATTTTGGATCGGTCTGTGGCAACATTTTTGCTATTAAAAACAATCAAGCTCCATTTTGAGGAATGAGAACAATTGAAAGATAGTAAGAGGGCAGAATGCTTCTCCTTTTTTCTCTTTTCTTTTGTTGAACCAAAGGACTTTAGTTCTTAACCTGAATCCCAGAGAGTCAACTAAAATATGTTTAATGTCCCTCAAGAAATTATAGAACATCAGTCTATATGCAGGAAAAACATTTTGAGTTAATTTAGGCATTCAAGGAACCATAATAAATTTAATTATTTGCATTTATAGGTTCTCTCAGCTTATAGTATGTGCAATAGAAGATCTAAAATGTGCAGACATTGAATGTGCTCGCTCTCTCCTTTTTTTTTTTACCTGTAATAATAGTTATCTTTTATTAAGAACTTACTGTATGTAGGTTAAGAACATCAGTGATTTATGTGGCTTTGTTTATCTAGGCATCAAAGCAGCTCTGTGGGTGGGATTTAGGCATAGAGAGGTTTAGTGGTGTAGTCACACAGGTGGTAAGCAGAACCATGAGGATTTGAATTTTGGTGATCTCAAGAGTACACTCATTGCCACTGGTCTGCTGCTGCTTGCCTTAGAATTAGCTTTCTGAGGACAGATAGAAGGAAGTCTTTAGAGTAAGCGTAAAGCCGACAATTTCAATAGAGTAATTAATGGGTATTTGTTAAGGACTTGCTGTAATTGAAGCATTACTCTTAGGCACTTGGGAGATACAAAAAATAATGACAAGATTTTCATTAAGATATAAACAGGAAAAAAATGAGTAGTAGAGATGATAAAAGATAACAGTGCAACACTATCTTGTAAGAGCAATTTATCCCAAACTGCTAATAGCCCCTCCAGGGGCTGGAGGGGTTCAGATGAGAACCAACAATTGTAGGCACAGTAATCCTGGAATACTTCATGGGGGAAGAGAGTATTGTGTTGCGTCTCGAAGAACCTAGTACAGAATCTAGAGAAGTGGAGAGAAGGGCAGTGGTTTTCTAGATGGGAGGAACTATGTAAGAAAAGCACGGAAATGGGAAGGAGTCAGATGATCTGGGGGACAAGTGCTTGAAACAAGTAAGATTGTGGCAGGGTGGAATAAAAGGTGATAAGTAGGTCATTTGGGCCCAGATGACTTGAGCACTAAGGTCAGGAGAGGGGAATTTGTGTAAGGGGCTGGGACTAGACATTGGAAGTTTTGGTGCAAAAAGGGGTCTGAACACAGTAAACCTTAAGTGTGTGAATTGAACATAGGACAAATCATATATTAGAGAGGCTGATGATGTCAGAGGGGTATTCATTCACCTGCTGCAAAAGGCAGACATTGCCCTGGGGAAAGGTGAAATGAAGGTCTTCAAAAGCATCAAACTGAGGCAGATGTGACATTGTCTCATGACTAGGGCTTATAAAATTGGTACTTTAAGTTCTGTCTCAGTCCCCCAGCCGTGAATTCTAGGTTCTATGTGTTGAACATTTGCATCTTGACTTCCCCTCCCATTCTAATTGCTCCTCAGCTCCGATGCTCCTGGTTATCTCCTTCCTGGCCTGATTTTAGTCTCATGAGTTGGCATTCCTTTTCTGGGCACTACTTTGGCTGCCTTTCAGTCCTGACTAGATTCTGCCTCCATCTATTACTCTGGTTTATTGCAACTCACAGCCCTGGTGGCGTCCTCTGCCTGTGGGTCTCCTCAACACCAACTAGAGCTGGGGAGAGCAGTTAGGAGGTAATTGCCATAAAAATAGATTGCAAAGTGGCAGGGACTGACAGTAGGTGTTGACAGTAGGGCTTTAGAGGAAGAGACAGTTACCATAATATGTAAGAAGGTTTTTATTGAAAAATTTAGGTCACTTCTAGGATCTTAGATACAGAGAGCTCTTTTATAGAATTAATGGATATTTTATTATTTTTTTAGATTAATATATATTTTAATCTAATGTATATTTTAATCTAATGTATAGATTTTACTTCAAAATGTGAGATTTAGATTTTATTCCTTCATGTATTCATTTAACAAATCTTTCATTAATAGCTTAGATTCCAGTAATATAAATTCTACATATTTTATTTCTGGGCAACTAAAAACTTCTTAAGGTTTTATTTTTATTTTTATTTTTTTAAGATTTATTTATTCATTTGAGAGAGAGGAAGAGAGCATGCAACTGTGCTCATGCACTAGTGGAGGGAGGGACAGAGGGAGAGAATCTTTAAGCAGACTCTCTGCTGAGCACCAAGCCCTATGCAGGGCTCCATCCCTCAACCCATGACATCATGACCTGAGCTGAAACCAAGAGCTGGAAATTTAACTGAGCCACCCAGGTGCACAAAAAGCTTCTTAAGTTTTATTGCACATTATAGTTTACATAGTGTTTTCGGACATATTCACTCACTTTGAGGATAACTCTGTGGAAGGTACTGTTATTCTGCTTTTTCTTCAGGGGAAGAAAATGTAGTTTGGAGAGACAGTCATCCAGATTCTTGCCAATTTATAAATTGTGGGTTTTGAGAATTGATCACAGGCTTTCTGCCTCTAAGAGCAGTGTTTTTTTTTTTGTTTGTTTTTTTGTTTTTTCTTCACCATAATACAATTGCTTACAAAATTATGTTGGTCTGGAAGAGTAACTATGGCTTCTCTAAGCCCAGACTGCTGGTAGTGAGACAAGGGCATCGTATTGGTGAGTTGAGGAAGACAGGGGCAGTGGGCTGGGAAAAGGCAGGCTCTGCCAAGGGAATTAGCAGGCTGTAGGTTGACCTTAATAAGAGTGGTCAAAGAATGTAACAGACTTGGCTTTTGCTGGGTTAGGCCCAGTGTATGGCTTCAAGCAGTAATCACGTGGAAGACAGTTTTAATGAGATTTTGGGAGGGCTTCATTGGGTGAGTATGTGGTTGCCTGGGACTCCAGGGCAATGAGATCAACTGCAGTCTCATCAGCTAGTCTGGCAGGGCAGCCATATTGCTGTCAGTCATGGAGACACTGGCTCAGGCACAGGATGGAGCTTAGATGGCTGATTGAAGGGCTTTAGTGTTGGCCACTGGGCAAGGCCAGGCATGGCCAAGGGCATCCATTACTGGTCTGAGCCCTGAGAGGCTTGGCTTTCCTCCTTGTTTTCTTACTGCAGGGTTCATCAGCCAGAGTCCCTGCATTTACCATGTTTGGATTTTGAGATTATTCCCTCTCATAAACTGCAGTTACTGTTTTCAGTTCCATGACCTTGCTGGCAAGTGGCTCAACTGATGACCTGATATTTTTCCTGGGCTTTCAGCTCCACAGATTGTGCTCAACATTATGGCCTGTGATATTTAGAACTGGGTTCTGGAGCCCCTGAGAGTCCCAGAAAGCATGTTGCTACTGGCTTTCCTTCCTGTTCTTTGTGTATCTGATCCCCCCCAGTAAGCCCTTTGAGTCACATAGAAAATGCTTAATTCTGAGAGCCCATTAGTATGTGTATAGTAATACCTTACATATATTTGCTGTTTTACACTTGTCAAAGCACTTCCACAAAAATTATTATTTGGAATAGTTTTAGGATCTCAGTTAGGTAGTTGGAGGGTATTTTCATTTTCATTTCATACATGGAGAAACTGAGGCTCAAATGCCATAGAAAGGAGAGCAGCAGAGCTGAATTATACTGGTGACTTCCTGATTTGTAGGCATGTGCCCTCCCAACATATGTGCTCTCTTTCTGGATTTTCTCTGTTAGATTCTACAAAGAAATTCTAAACTTGGGATTTTAATTGAGTGAACTGAGGTGGTAGGGAGGCCTACTCTTAGCCTTTTACATTAGCTTTTTAAGAATGTTGAGGGGGATGATGATGAGAAATCAACTGTAAGGTGAACTACTCTTATGTAGTTCCTGGAATTTCAACAGAATTCATTAAGAACCAGCATGAACCCCAGGTGACCTAAGGTCTTCTAATATGCTAGTCATTCATCTAAGGAAACAGAACTAAATTATTTGTACCTGAAAGCTTTTGCAAAACAAAGGGTATATATACACTCTCACCTGAGCCCCGCAGTTATACTCAACAGTGGCAGTTATTATAAATGGCTATATTCCTATAGCAACCCTGGAGAAAGAATGAAAGAAAATTGTGTAACCAATTTAATGAGGTGTGTGTGTAAGAGGGATGGTTAGCAATTTGTCTTTAACAATCTTGTTATACAGCAAGAGGCTCTGAGGGGAAAGAGAGAAAAAGAAAGAGACCGGGAGTCAATGCTCTATTTTCTAACAATCCTCAAGAGAATGGAGATAAAGACCAAGAGAATTCACTGAGCAAATGTTTTCTCTCTAGCAACAAATGCAGGCTCTGTGCTTGCAGAACCACTAGGCAAGATGAACCGAGAAGGGTTATAAATCTGGATTTAACAAAGGTTTCACCTCAGCAGTAATAGAGTTAGAGGGTGAAAGGTTGCATGTTGTTTAACCTTCTCTGGAATCATTTTCTGTAATACTGGAGAGTAATATTGTGGCATTTCTGGAAGTTCAATTGAATGAAAAGAAATCTTATTTGGTACTTGAACCACTGTTACCAAAGTGGGTACTTAGAATGGACTACCTGAGTATCCAGTAAAGTTTAAATGAAATTGTAGAAAACCATTTCAATTGTAACATGTACCTCCAGACATGTGTATACTCATGTTCCCAGTGGGGTGACACAATATGGAGGGATATTTAATTGGGCTTTTTAAAAAGGAGAACCTTTTTAATAGGAACCTCATCTTGAGCTTATGTTTAGAAGGCCTTTCAGCCCAGGAGCTGCCCTGGTACATTTTTCCTCTGCTACTTAGTTGCATTTAGGTTCATAAAATTCTGATCAGTCATTAATTTAGTTAATTCAGAAACTAAATGATTATTGAGAAACTACTATATTTCTGGCCTTATTGAAGACTCAGTGAGGTTTAGAAAGATGTTCGCAGCACAGTCTCTATTAGTTCAGACTCTGGTTCCCAGTAAGTAGCTCTTTGGTATCATGCCTTTATGTAAAGATCTCCTATTCAGCTTCCTATCTTGGATACTTTTTCTTTTATTTCTTTTCTTTTCTTTTTTTTTTTAAGATTTTATTTATTTATTTGACAGACAGAGATCACAAGTAGGCTGAGGCAGGCAGAGGGAGAGGAAGGGAAGCAGGCTTCCTGCTGAGCAGAGAGCCTGATGCGAGACTCGATCCCAGGACCCTGGGATCATGACCTGAGCCGAAGGCAGAGGCTTTAACCCACTGAGCCACCCAGGCGCCCTTGGATACTTTTTCTTTATGCAAGTGATATACATAATAACAATGCTTTTTTACAATAGATGGTATCTTGACATTGATGAATTATGATAAAATGGCCTGAGAAAGCAAAGATGACTATGAAGTTAAAAGAAGGACAAGTCTTTTGAATTACCTACCTGATGCTTCCACGGGTGTCTTTTTCTCACTGGGAGCCAGAGTCTGATCTAATAGATATGTACCAGGGCAGCTTCTGAGCTTATCACTTGCATAAAGAAAAAGTATTCAAGGTAGGAAGCTGAATAGGAGATCTTTACATAAAGGCAAAGAGCTGCTTACTCTGAGAAAAGGTAAAGGAAAATTCTCCAGAAGGGCCAGCAAGGAAACCTGGATATCTCAGCCTTGGCCCTCTGTGGAGGGAAGAAAATCCAAATCTCTTTGAGAATTTGAGCCAGTAGCTGGTACACAGGTCTGCAGTCTGAATTCACATTAGTGGTATGGTCCAGTACCTCAAGCAGAGAAATTATTTTCAAGTAGGCTCAGATAACTCTGACTAGCAGAAACAAATATGCCAATCCTCTCTGGAATAATTCAACTTTAATTCAAGCCCAGAGATTATATGATCTCACTGATTGTGTCACACATTCTGATTTCAGAGTTGTTAAAGTGTGAGAATAATGTATATGTAAGAATTGATGAAGAATAGTCATAATGATTTTAATGACTAACATTAACATAATTTCATGTAATTATTTTTTGATTTTTCTGTGGACAGTGCAACTTTTCTCATCCTTTTGTAAAGTTTTAATTAGAAGCATTTAAAAAATCTTTCTAGTTTTATTCTGTATATAGAAGATTGCTATGCATACTTAGTTCCCAGAAAGCTCTCTTTCCTAATCAAATTGCCTTCCAAAGCCTCTCCTATAAAAAAAAAAACGAGGTGACCCTAACTGAACCCAATTCCAACTGATTTAAAACAAAGGAAATACATAGTTCATGTACCCCCCCCCCCACCCCTCCAAAATCCAGGGGCTAGGTCAAGATCTTCTCATCAGGACCAAGAATTGTGCATCCCCTGGTTCTACTTTTTCCATCCATCCTGGATTCAGACTTAGGTTCCACATGGGGATCCCAGTACCTCCGGACTTATATCACTCTGTTGGCAGTGTTAGCAAAGAGCTAGCTTCTCTTTCTGTATTGAAAAATCTCAGAATTGAGTCTCATATGTTGGTTTGATCATGTGTCCATCCCTGGGGGAGGAAGAAGGTTTTGGCGACCTCAAGCCATAGGGACCGAGAGTGGCAAGGAGTGTTTCTCAACAGGGGTACAATTACCAGGACAAGGGGCTTGGCTGTTAGTTAAGATGGAAGTAATCAGTTATGTGCTAGAAAGAACAGAGGTCCACTCTGTGTCTTCTCTGTGCTGAAGTCCAGTCCATTTGTGGATATAAGCTTAATTGTATAAAATGGCAATTCAAGATGTAAAGTAAAATTTAAGACAGCTAGGTGAGAGATGTGACAAAGTTAATGTGTGACAAGTGCCATGAAAGGTACACATTGTAAGAGCTCAAAGGAGGAAGAGGCGACTGGACTAGGTGATGCGAGAAGATGGTGAAAGGGGGAGAGGGAAAGCAGATGGGAGGTTAAAGCAAGAATAATAGCTTGGGGAGGGTTAAGCAAGGTATTGGTATTACCCTGTTTTTGGAAAATTGGTCAGCTTTATGTGTGCCTGGGGTTCTAGAGTAAAGTGTGCCTAGACTTCTGAGAGGTGCTCAGCTACTGTTTTTATTCCTGGCCAGAGGGCATATTCTCTAACTTGAGAACTTTCTCAAGATGGAGAAGACTGGAGATGAAGAGATTCTTGGGTCTGATTCTGATCCCATCTCAAACCAGCCATGTGACTTGAGGGAAGCCTTTAACTTCTCTTGACCTCTGCCTCCTCATCTGAAATTGGCAATGATTTACCTGCCACATCTATCTCAGGGTTGTGAGGATTCAAAGTAGTGTTTGTGAAGATGTTTTGGAACATGAAAGTCTGTTACAAATCCAAAATATTATCTAGGGCATTCAGATTGGTACTGATCTAATTTAAAACCTGTGCCCTGCTTGTTTTATCTTTTATTTATATTTGTGTTTTTCTAGAAGTTGTGAAAATAAAGAATGAATTTAATATAGGTTACTAGAAATATGAAAGTGGGGAGTAGAACCTCTAATCCATAAACTGGCTCTGGGGAAAGCTGGTTAATTTATCTAAGGCAGGCAATGTATTTTTAGGTTGTGGTAAAGTTCTTTCTTCCCTCCTTCCTTCCCTCCCTCCCTTCCTCTCTCTCTCTGTCTCTTCTTCCTTTCATTCATCCATCTGTTTGTGTCTCTGTCCATCCATCCATCTGATATTTGTTGAGTTGGACACATTATTTGGCATGTAAAGAAAATGGAATTAAAGGCAGTTAACTTAGGATCATGTATATTATTTCTAAATAATTTGTTTTCAAAGACTGAGAACAAAACATTATTTTTGTTATGACTATGAAGATTCTTACAGGACTTAAAGAGCACCATTATGAGCAGTTATTATTATTGCCTTGCAAATGTATAGATATGCTGGTTTACAGAGAGATGTGATTAGTGTGAGTGCAAGAAGACTCACTTTCATTGTAAAACAAATCAGAAAATGGTTTAGAAAATGGTATTAGAAAAATGGTTTTCCTGAATCTAAGAATCTTGATTTGGGCTTCCCACTGGATTAGGTACAAGATTTCAGGGGTTTGGCTTCTCCACCTTCTTCCTTGGATGTAGTCTTAGGGGGAATGATAAAGTTAAAAATTTTTTAAGTGTCTATTTTCCCGTGCATTGAATATTGACGACATAACAACAAGATACCTTTTATATTTATCATAACCTGTCACAATTGAGGAAATTTATGGGAGGATGAGTCTCCATAGAAATTGTCAAAATATGGCAACTTCCTAATGAATTCTCCCCCGTTAGGAAAAAGGAGTGTTTAACTGGTCCCATATGTTTTCCAGGGGGCACCTCTTTCCCTGTGACTTTCCCCAGCCAGTTCTCATCTTTTGTGATGAAAAGGAAAGAAACATGATTGTAGGGAGGGCCTAAATATTAAGCATTCCTTCTCCTGATCTATCCTAATGCAGTTGTATGTAGATATTAGAGGGTTTTCTTTCTTTCTTTCTTTTTTTTTTTTTTTTGTTATTTCTGTCACTTGGAATTTCTCCATTAATGGAGTCTCTGAAGACATTTTAGGAATGAATAATATCTTTTATCTAGTTGGAATATGCATTGGATTCCCATCAAATCTGTCCTCATGTGACTCTAAGCAGACAGCCAGTAAGATTTCCTCTTTCAAGTCTCTGTCAGGAATAAATACTCAATTCTTCAGTTGTGCCTAGATGAAAACCTGATAGTGGATGCTTTGCTCTGAAAGCAGACTGTGGCCCAGCTGTTCTGTGGTTTATGAATTTTTTAGCAAGGCTGGGGCTGGCAGCTGAGCCAGCATTGGCTGAGTTTGGGCATACACTGGGGGTTTGATTATTTCAAGCAGAGGTTAGAAAAACCTGGCAGTGTTTTCTGGGTTTCCCCTCTGAGGTTTGGAGATTTGTTCAACTTTTGTTCAAAGCCAGGCTCGGAAAATGGAAAATGGGAGAAGCCAACTGAACCTAGAAACTTGAGAGCTGGATCAGTCCAATGCAATGTTCCTGTAACCAGTGTGGAAAGGGAGCAATACTGAGGCCCAGTTCCGTACCCTTCAGGAGGTGGAAGTTATGTAGAGAGGTATGTTGCAGATGCAGTCACTCTGAACATTTTTTTCCCAGCAAAGAAACCAATGTTTGGGTTTCTGCATCTAATTAAGGCTGACTTTTTCTGTCAGATCCCAATTGAGGCGTGCTAGGGGAAGGAGTGGGAGAGTCAGTGTGAGCCAAGGAGAGAGCCAGGTCTTAGTTAAAAGAAGGTAGTGCAACTTTTTTCTTTTCTGCATTTCACCTGTTTGACAAGGCCTCTGAAGGCTGGAGGCCATATTTTATATCTTGTCTCAGTTTATTCAATCTAGAGAGTGTTGACAATGGGGCCAAGAAAAATACCAGATGTCACTACTGTTCACTGGCTACAAGGAAGCCAGGCTAGGAACCAGGAATTAAGATCAATTCTTTCTGCCTGGGGGCTCTGAAACTGGGGTCTGTATAAACCAAAGTGAAGCAAATATAGCTTTTGCATCAGTCCACTGAGAATTAGGGAAAGGGTTGATCTATTTGATCGTGTAGATGGTCAATATAGACTATCCCCATTAAATGACTCGTCAGACCAGCCTGAGTCCATTTGAGTCTTTGCAGCAGAGGCTTTCAACTCTTACCTAACAGATACTGAAGTCTGGTGCCCACACCAGACATACTGGTGGCAGCACAGGCTGGACATTGGCAGTGAGACTCCCCAGGTGAATCTAATGAGCAGGTTAGTAACTGTTTCTCTACACTATTAAAACCAGCCAGGTATTGTGGTAGCCAAATCCTTTTGTGTAGGAAGGCCAGGGTGCATCTGTAGGGATGGGGTTGCTCTTTCATTTGGTTGGTCAGGAAAGGCCTCGGTGATGGGATAATTCTTTAGTCTGGACGTGGCTGAATCATGTGGGGGTTGGAGGTAAGAGCATTCCAGGCAGTTTTGTACCCATATCACAACAGAAGGCTTGTTTCTGAAAGTGGGTGCATTATGTGGGACTTGAAAGATAGGGGTGGTGAAATGACATTTATGTTGCTGCTGGTTCAGGTAGTACTGGAAAGTTCCCTTTAGTGACTCGTCACTGTGGGAAGAACCAATTGGTTAGAAATAACCCATTGGTTAAAAATAAGCCAGCTTATGGTATTTGTTAGCTGAATTAATATGAAATTAGAACTAAAGTTTAGTTTGAAGGTGGTGAGATTTCACAGCACCCAGCACTAGAGATGCATTTAAAAAGACAAGAAAAGAAATTGAGAAAGAAAAAAACAGGGTTGCTGGTGGAGAAAGGGCAGTGTGGTCCCTTATTTGATGTGTGTTTGATAGAAACTTGGAGAAGGAGCCTGTCAGCCGGTCATGGTTATGCTTTTGAAGGTGACCAGTGGCACTGGTGTGTACCCCAAGTGTGACTGCTTTGTCGCCCTATGCCTAATTAGGTAAGCAGGGCACTTACGGTGGAGATTATTTCATTTATTAGGTTCGAGTGAAACCTGTGGGAATTTGTAAGATGTGATCTTAAATTAACATACTTCCTGCAGCACCTGCGATGTGGTATTATCAGAATTAATTAAACAGTCTGAAATTGCAGGCGCAGTGTCAGGTTGGGATAACCAGATGCCTAAGAGCCTGCATGCCTGAGCTGGGTCTCCAAACGCTTGAGAGTGTCTTTTTCTCTCCCTCTCCCCACATCCTGATGGGTCTCGTTGTGGAGCCTTTGAAGCTTCTGTAGATGTGGTGGGGGATTCTGTGGGGATGCATATAAACAAGTAAACCGGTGTTGCTCAGATTTTAATACTTTTCTAAGTATTGCCTGGGACGCCAATGATTTTCTGAAAGGGTAGACAGAAAGCCTCAGAGACCTGGCTTTGTTTTTCTCTCCTCTGAGGCTTCGATCAGTTTTAAGTTGTTTGGTGGAACAATAGGAGTCCATCTTTTAAAGTCTCTTTCTCTCCCATCTGCTTGCAAAAGGCACTGTTACCCATATGAAATGCATGTGTTGAAACATGCAGTAAAATGCTGTGTGTGAGCACATGCATGTGTCTGAGCTTGTGTGCAGTCCTCTTCTGGAGGTCATGTCAGTTAGTAACTTGTAGATTTCAAGTGATCAACAAATTCATTATTAAGATTCTTTTGATTTATAAGCCTAGTTTCCCTAATGTGGCCAGTGTCCGAAGTGTTGCTTGGCTTTGTGGTTAAAAGGCAACTTTCATTGTTTGTAGGCATTTGTCATGAAAAAAGTCTCTCTGTACCTAATGAGTCTGATATATTTCAGCAAGCAAGGAAAGGGCTGGGCCATGGATCAAAGACCATGTGTGGTGTGCATAGAGGGCTGGTTTAGAGGCACCGGCACAGTTAGTTTTCCAGATACATGCAGAAGCAGGGGGAAGTTGCCTGCTGCTCTGTCTGTAGAAGCATCATGGGCAGACCAGTGAAGTCTAGAAGATAAAAATAACTATACTTGTATCATTTTGACACATTTCCCTCTACCTTCTTTGAAAAGTTCCTCATTCCTTAAGATTCCGCTTTCTAAAAAGCTCCTTCACAGGTGTATTAACTAGTTTTTATTCTCTCCCCCTAAGCACCACCCATAGTGCTAGGGTAGATGTTTTCTCTTTGCATTGTAGCTAATTGTATATTCCACTGTCTCCCTCATTGGATTATAACCTCTTTAGATACCATGTCTTACTCATGTTTGAAACATTAGCCTTGAATCTGGGACACTTTTTTGATGGATTTGCTTAATGGAGGGCTAAGTTACTTTTTTCAGAAAGAAAAGTGATGAAAGGAGGGAAGACAGTTAAGGAAGGAAAAAGGCAACAATTTAAAATTGCTGTCTATCCAGGAGTGGAACAGAGGCACCCCTGTCTTTCAGATTTTTTCATTCCACCATATTGCCAAAAAAATATCCAGGACCATAGCCTACTGAGAGCTTTTTAGGGAGTTCAGTCTTCCTAATAATTTGGCTCATACAGTATTTTATAACAAGTCACTTTACTTGCGAAAGACTGAGACATTACTGATGAAAGTGGAGTTCATTTTTTTTTTTTTTCTGTGTAGTTTTGTCTGCCAAATGGCATGGATGTTACACATTTGCCTACTGTATTTTTAAAAGCTGTTCTTCATAGCCACCCATCAAAGACCCCATCTACTTAGTGTTTCTAAGACAATACCTCGTTAGACTTTATCTAGTTCCTCTTTTTCTATTTCCTGGGTCCTACTTCCTGAGGGTTCTGCCCTCTGCTGGTGAACTCTTCATGTCCTTCTTATTTCACAGATGTGTGTTTAGATGGTCTGTTCTTAGGACTTGGTGCTTTCTGAGTGTTGTCAGCATAGATAGGGCACCTCAAGCTCCAGAATGCATCTAGAATCTTCTGAGTACAATTTTTAGGCACAGTAATTGCCATCAGAGAGACTCTGAGTTATCAGTGGTTGGAGTCCAGTCATTTTGACAAAAATTGTAGGTTGGGGGGTTCTGTGAATTTATAATAGAATTGTAGAGATAGAATGTGACTTAGAAATTGTCCAATCTTTCCTTTTACAGATACAGAAATAGACCCAGAGGTGAAAGTCACCCAGCATGGGGTAGGGCCACATCTAGAATTAGCTTTCTGATGGCTAGCTTGCTGCTTTCTTTACTACACATACTGAAAACAAGTTCTCATTCCTTGTTTCTGTTTTCTGTCTTAGTTCATGATAGGACTCCCTAACCTCTCACTTCTGTGGGAAGGAAATTCACCCCCAATTAAAAAAAAGACAACATATAAATGTAAATATTCATTTTATAAATATGCATATCAATTAGATATACATTTATTTTAAATACATGTGTTAATTATACATGTTACATCAGATCGCAATTAAGTCAACAGAAAGTGATGATTTGCATATAATCAGGCTTGTGTATTAATCAGTTGTCAATCTTGAATGCCATTTTTCTTCAGATGGCACCTTCCATGCAACCATATCGGGGTCAGAGATGTGAAGCAGGTGATCAACCTGCATATTTGAAAGTGCACTTCTGTGCTGCTCTGTGCTGACTTACTTTTCTTCATCAGCCCTCTGGGATCCCATTTCTAGTCCTTCAGGGGGCTCTGGATCATCCTGCTTTTTCAGCCTTTTAGGCTTCACATCTAGAAGGGAGACCTTGTGAAGAAGGAGAGGTATTTCTTTTTGCCTGGAGGGAAAAGTCTCTGAAGTTTCTCCCTCTGTTGTAAAGAAGTTTCTGGACAGTGGAGGTTGTTTACTGGGTTATCAATGCCACATGAAAAGGTATATTGTAATGAAAAGTCAAGAAGAGAACTGAGGGTTTAATGTTTCAGTGGGGAAGAACCTTGTTATAATTGTCTAACCCAAATCCCTCAGTTAACAGATAAGGAAACTAAGGCCCAAAGATGTGAAGTGTCTCCCACAGGAATCTTACCTAACCTTCAAGGCCTTTTGAATTTCTGTCCTCATTAAATTGTCCTCCACATCCATTCTGCCCTTCCTTTATTTGCTAGTAGCACTTATTAAGGTATCACCTGTGTGGAAGTGTTTGTCTGAGTTTGGCTTGTTCCCCTCAGTGAATCATTTTCTAACAATCTGGAGCAACCAGAGTACCTGGCATACAGTAGGTGCTCAATATGTACAGAAATATGTGGTTGTTGATTAGGAGGATGTGAATTCATTTTGAAAAATAATAGAAACATCTTTTCTTTATGGATATCATGGTGTAAAGTATCTTACTGCATTTGTTTCTTAGAAAACCAGAGAACCATTTCTTGGGAGGGGAAAAGGGACAAAGAGTAGACCTGTAGCTTTATCACTAGACTATAGTCTTTCCTCATACTGGGCCTGGTTCCAAAGGTAATTAATCAACAAGGACATTTTCCTTGTCCCCTTGTCCTTTGGTATGTGGTATGAAAAATGTTATTTCAGCTAGAGGAATTGTGTTCACTTAGCATTCTATCTGTGTTTGGTCCCTGATACTGTTGTAAGATAGCAGGAAGAGTTCTTTCATTTGATTTCTTGATTAATTAAAGTCAGACATGTCCCACTTTTATATTGTAGTGAAAATACCCCACTTTTGTCTGACACTTTCTAACTTTGGATGAAATATTTTTCATTAAGAAGTTCTTTTTTTTAAATATATAGTTTACAAGAAAGAACCATCATCTTATAAAACAACTTAGATTATGATTTTAATCCTTTAAAGCAACACTGCATTTGCTTGGATATCATTAATTTTTGCTGTATGGAAATTCGACAGGAGAAACATATTGGCCCTTTGAAATATTTATGGACCATTTACCATATACAGGTATTAACTAGGCAATATGATAGGTCAGACATGGCTTCTGCCCTCAAGTGTTTGTAGTCTCTGAGAACACTGAAGGCCCTGCTGTCTTTCTAGGAAAATGACTTGTATTTATTCATTTATTCAATATATCTTTAATTGAACACCAGCTATGAGGAATGTAATAGTGAATCAACCCACTAGGTGCCCTGTCCTCATACTGCATACTTTGTAGCGGGCTCTGAACATGAAATAGGGACCGTAGGCCAAGATAGCAGAGTACATTTGTGCTTTGACTCATCCAGCCATTTTGGGTATATACATATACCTATTATATGTAAACTATAAAAGAGAAAGACAAAAGCTAATTTCAAAAACAATCTTGTGGATCAGAGCTAGAATAGCTACTTAAGGTGGTATGTAGGGTGGAATGAAACCCATGCCTTCTGGGTTCTAGGCTGAGAAGCATGTAGTGGTGGCTGGAAGTTTGCCTCCAGCCAGACTGAAAGTGCTCAGTTGAAGGGTCTGGGGTTGGATCAGGCTTAATGCTTGAAGCCATAGACAGGGTATGGCTCCTTCTATTCCAACACTCACTATGAAAGAAGGCTTAAAAAAAAAAAAATCCTGCTAGCACCTGCTACAACTACAGCCTGAAAGGATCTGCAAACCTAGGAAAGACAGGGGACTTAGGGTCTTGAGATCCTGACCTAAATTAGAGGCTTTTTGGCTAATGTTTGTGTCTGTGGTGCCCCTAATTCACAGAGTGGCAGGGACCTCAAACTGCTTTTGTCAAACCAAGTTCTGGACTCTGATCATAGGAAGCTAGATACAGGTAAACACAGAGAGGGGTGAAGTGAGAGGAGAGGAGGAAGGTACAAAACAATTATAAGAATTCTGTCATTTACAAACCATAAGTGACTCTTAATCTCACAAAACAAACTGAGGGTTGCTGGGGGGAGGGGTGTTGGAAGAAGGGGGGTGGGGTTATGGACATTGGGGAGGGTATCTGCTATGGTGAGTGCTGTGAAGTGTGTAAACCTGGCGATTCACAGACCTGTACCTCTGGGGATAAAAATATATTATATGTTTATAAAAAATAAAAAAAAATTAAATTAAAAAAAGATATAATAACCAATAAAAAAAAAGAATTCTGTCATTTAAATAGGAGAAACTAGATTTCAAATCATACCAAGATACTAAAGGCTAAAGAAGAGAGCCAACAAAACCAAAAATCAGAGAATTAATAATTCAAATAAGTTAACTTTATATTATAGCCAGAGTAACTCCAAATAATCTTAGATGGTTCATATTAATTAGGGAAGAAATAATAGCTGTAAAAAGAATAAGAGATAAGAATAGGCAGAAACAAAACTAGAAAAGTTAATGTAAAGAATCAATTCCAACATTAGAAGTAAATCTTGCAAGGGAAAACATCAGCATCCCAGTAAGACACTCAGTAGATGAGATAAACTCTAGATAAGACAGATGACGGGAGAGTTAGTATATTGGAACCCAGAAGATAGCAAAGAGAACTGTGAAGTTAATATTAAAACAAAGCAGAGGAGAGAGACAAAGAGGGAGTGAGAAATTTAACATACTATCTAATCAGCTTTGCAGAAGAAGAGAATGGAAGGAAGGTAGGGAAGCTGTATGTGTAGTGCTGAATAAAGATAGTACTCAGATCAAAATATACTCTTAAGAATTGAGTTATACAGATAAATATAAACTCACATTTAGGCACATCCTGATCAATATGCAGAACATCAAGGGTCTAACAAAATATTTAGAAACTATGAGGAGAGAAGAAATACTAAATTTAAAGGAAGGATAATTAGACTAAAAGAACATTTCTTATTATGAAAATTGGATGCCAGAAGATACCCACTGTATTGAGAGTGCTCAGAGAAAATATGTCTGTTTATAATTTTATATACAGCTAAAATATTCAAAGTGAAAACAAAACAAGGGCATTTCACACATACCAACACTAAGAAAATTTGATACTCATAGAATATTAAAGGTTGTGCTTTAACAAGACAAAAAGTACTCCAGAGGAAAGACATAGGATGGAAGAAATATTGATTAATACAGAAATTGTTAAAATATATTGGTAAATTTACTTAACTGTTGACTAAAACTCCTCATTTTGTGTGTGTACATTTAAAACAGGTCGGAGTAGAAAGCTGGAGGACAATTAAATGTGGGTGTTTTTTCACTTGGTAGTTCAGCAAGCTAAGATCTGTGTGTTGGGAAAGAGAAACTATCTGTTTCAGAGGTAAATTTTAGCATACCTCAAAGGGCTGGATGATCTTTACCTTATATAAATATTTCTGAGGATAATAAAAAAAGGGAATGCTACTGAATGCATTGAGAACTCACTGTTAGCAAAAAAAAAAAAAAAAAAAGGACAAGGGCATAAGAAGAAAAGAAAATTGTAGAATTGTAGACCATTTTTTAATAAGAAATATAGAAGCACCTCCCCCAATTTAATCTAACAGATTTTTAAAAAATGATACATCATGACCAAGGTTTATCTGGTATGAAAATAACCATCAGAAAATCTGTTAATAGAACATTCTATTAACAGATAAAAAGAGAAAAGCCATTTAGTCTGCTTCATAGATACAGAATTATTCAGTTGATTCATTACTCATTTATGATAATTCTAAGAAAATCAGGAAAAGAGTGGGATCCTGTTTAGCTTCATAAAGGTGATCTCTAAAAAATTCCCAGGAAATCTAATATCTACTGGTAAAATTTGAGAAATCTCTCCATCAAAGGCAATGATGTCCACTGTCTGGTTTCTGTTAATATTTTAGCTGCAGTCATAGCCACTGCAAAACAAGGAAGAGAAAAAAAGAACTGAAAAGGAAAAACTAAAACTGTTTTTTTGAGGCAGTATGATTGCCTACATTGGAAATGCAAGATAATATGCAGAAGATTTAAAGAAATAGTTAAATAAAGTTGTTGTATCACAGATCAATACACAAAGTCAACAGTGTTCCTCAATTCCATTATTTCCTGAGCTTTCATACACTAAGATTCTTTATGTATCCATGTAAAGGCATTGCAGAAGCTATGTAAGTCCTATAAACTTAAATAGGTACTAGAAGAAAAGTCTTGGAGTAAAGGTCAAAAAAGTCAAATGGTCAGAAGAAGCCATCCATTGTAGAGATCATCAAACAGTAGTACCAATTACAAAGTATAATGGGAAAGGGCTCCCAGTTAAAAAAAGCAACATCTGAGTTAGAAACAAATAAGCAAAAAATGACATTTTTGGGAGAATTTTACTGAACACTATTTAAAGGGCATAAGAGACCTGAATAATGTGGAATTATAACATGTTCTGGAAGGGGAAGATTCAGATCTTATGATACTATATTTGCTCTGAATTAATTTATAAATTCAATGGTACTATAATAAAATTCTGTTTTTTTAAATTCCACATGTAAATGAAGCATGTGGTGTATGTCTTTCTCTATCTGACTTATTTCAGTTATCATAATACCCTCAAGATCCATCCACATATTTGCAAGTGGCGAGACTTCATTCTTTTTATGGCTGAGTAGTATTCCGTCATATATATGTGTGTGTGTGTGTGTGTGTGTGTGTGTGTGTATTGCATCTTCTTTCTCTGTTCATCCATAGATGAACATTTAGATTGTTTCCATATCTTGACTATTATAAATAATGCTACAGTGAGCATAGGGGTGCATATATATTTTCTAGTCAGTGTTAATTTCCTTTGGATAGATAGTGGAATTGTTGGATCATATTTATAATTATTTGAAGAATGTAAATAATCCTTTTCATAGTGGCTGCATAATTTCACATTCCCACCAACAGTGCATGAGGGTTCTATCTTCTTCATATCCTCAATAGCTCTTTTTTTTTTTTTTAAAGATTTTATTTATTTATTTGACAAAAATCACAAGTAGGTGGAGAGGCAGGCAGAGAGAGAAGGAAGCAGGCTCCCTACTGAGCAGAGAGCCCGACTCGGGGCTCAATTCCAGGACCCTGGGATCATGACCTGAGCCGAAGGCAGAGGCTTTAACCCACTGAGCCACCCAGGTGCCCCCTCACTAGCTCTTGTTACTGTCTTTTAGTAATGGCCATTATGACAGATATGAGGTGACATCTTGTTGTGGTTCTGATTTGCATTTCCACGATGATTCATGATGTTGAGCATCTTTTCATGTGTCTTTTGGCTATCTGTATGTTGTCTTTGGAAAAATGTCTCTTCAGATCCTCTGCCCATTGTTTTTCAGATTGTTTTCTTTTGTTGTGTTCCTTGAGTTCTATATGTATTTTGGATATTGACGCCTTATCAGATGTATAATTTGCAGCCATTTTCTCTCATTTAGTAGGTTGTCTTTTCATTTTGTTAATGATTTCCTTCACAGTGCAGTAGCATTTTAATTTAGTCCCAGTAATTTATTTTTGCTTTTGTTTCCCTTGACTTTGGAGTCAGATCCAAAAAAATTTTTTTTCTAAGACTGGTGTCAAGGAGCTTATTGCCTCTGTTTTCTTCTTGGAATTTTATGGCTTCAGGTCTTACATTAAAGTCTTTAATCCATTTTGAGTTAATTTTTGTATATGGTGTAAGATAGTGATCCATTTCCTTCTTTTGCTTGTAGTTGTCCAATTTTTCCAGCAGCATTTATTGAAGAGACTTTCCTTTTCCCATTGTATGTTCTTGCTTCCTTTGTCATAAATTGACCTTATATGTGAGGGTTTTTTTCTGGGTTCTCTATTCTCTTCTGTTGATCTGTGTGTCTGTTTTTATGCCAATACCATAATGTTTTGATTGCTATAGCTTTGTAGTAGATCTCAAAATCTGTGCTTGTGATACTTACAGCTTTGTTCTTGTTTTGGCTCTTCTGCATTTTTGTTGTTCTGTACAAATTTAAGAACTACTCTAGTTCTGTGAAAAATTTTGGAGTTTTGATAGAGATTGCATCGAATCTGTAGATTGGTTTGGGTAGTATGGACATTTTAACAATACTAATTCTTTTAGTCCATAAGCACAGGTTATTTTTCCATTTATTTATGTCATCTTTAAGTTTTCTTCATCAACATCTTATAGTTTTCAGTGTATAGATCTTTCATCGACTTGGTTGAATTTATATCTGGGTATTTTGCTCTTCTTGATGTGATTGTGTGAGGTGGTTTTCTTAATTTCTCTTTCTGATAGTTTGTTATTAGGATATATATATATTAGGTTGTTATAAGTATATATATATATATTTCTGATAGTTTGTTATTAGTATATATATATAGAAATGCAACACATTTTGTATATAATTTTGTATCCTGCATCTTCTATTTTTTTTTATTTTATTCATTAGTACTAACAGTTTTTGGTGACGTCTTTAGTGTTTTCTATATATAGTATCGTGATCTGCAAATAGTGACAAGTATACTACTTCCTTTCCAATTTGTATGCCTTTTTTTCTTTTTCTGTGGCTTGGACTTCTAATACTATGTTGAAAAAAGTGGGGATAGTAGGCATTTTTGTCTTGTTTCTGATTTCCGGAGAAAAGCTTTCAGCTTGGCGAGGATGCGGAGAAAGGGGAACCCTCCTACACTGTTGGTGGGAATGCAAGCTGGTGCAACCACTCTGGAAAACAGCATGGAGGGTCCTCAAAAAGTTGAAAATAGAGCTACCCTATGACCCAGCAATCGCACTACTGGGTATTTACCCTAAAGATACAAATGTAGTGATCCGAAGGGGCACGTGCACCCAAATGTTTATAGCAGCAATGTCTACAATAGCCAAACTATGGAAAGAACCTAGATGTCCATCAACAGATGAATGGATAAAGAAGATGTGGTATATATACACAATGGAATACTATGCAGCCATCAAAAGAAATGAAATCCTGCCATTTGCGACAACATGGATGGAACTAGAGGGTATCATGCTTAGTGAAATAAGTCAATCGGAGAAAGACAACTATCATATGATCTCCCTGATATGAGGGAGAGGAGATGCAACATGGGGCGTTAAGGGGATAGGAGAAGAGTAAATGAAACAAGATGAGATTGGGAGGGAGACAAACCATAAGTGAGTATCAATCTCACAGAATGAACTGAGGGTTGCTGGGGGGATGGGGGTTGGGAAATGGGGGTGGGGTTGTGGACGTTGGGGAGGGTGTGTGCTATGGTGAGTGCTATGACGTGTGTAAACCTGGCAATTCACAGACCTGTACCCCTGGGGGTAACTGATTTTAAGTTTTATATCATTGGGGTAAGAAAAGGTGCTTAATACAATTTTTTTTTCTTAATGTAATTTTAATCTTGAATTGAGACTTGTTTTGTGGCCTAACACCTAATCTGTCCTGGAGAATGTTCCATGGGCAGTCAAGAAGAATATGTATTCAGCTTTCAGATGGAATGTTCTGTATATGTTTGTTAAGTCCATCCAGTCTAATGTGTTAAGGCCAATATTTCCTCATTGATTCTCTGTCTGAATGATCAATCCATTGGTGTAAGTGGGGTGTTAAAATCCCTTACTATTTTTGTAATGCTGTCAATTTCTCCTTTTAGGTCTGTCAATATTGGCTTTATAATTTTGGTGCTTCTATTTTGGGTGCATATATATTTATAAATGTTATTTTCTTGCTGGATTGACACCTTGGTCATTAGGTAGTGCCCATTTCTAAAGCCTTTTATTATAGTCATTTCAAAGTTTATTTTGTCTGATATGAGTATAGCTATACCAGCTTCTTTTCACTTCCTCCTCATGGACTGTTCATGGGAGGTTTTTGGTATTACCTTTCTTCATCCCTTTCACTTTCAGTATCTGTGTATCCTTAATTCTGAAGTGAATCTCTTGAGGGTGTGTATAGATATGTCATTTAAAAAAATTATTATTATTTTAAAAACCTATTCAGCTACTCTGTGTCTTCTGATTGGAGCATTTAGTTCATTTGCATTAAAAGTAATTATTGTTGGGTTTTTTTTTTTGTTAATTGTTTGTTTGTTTGTTAATTGTTTGTTAATTGTTTTCTGGCTTTTTTTGTAGTTCTCTCTTCTTTCTGTCCCCTCATGTGGTTTGATGGCTTGTTTAAGGTTATGTTTGGGTTCCTTTCTCATTTTATTTTGTGTATTTACTATAAGCTTTTGCTTTTTGGTTACTGTGAGGTTATTTATATCTGTATGTACATAATAGTCTATTTTAAGTTGATAGCAACTTAACTTTTAATATATTGTAAAGCTGTATATTTTTACTTCCCTACCATGTTTTTTATGTTTTTTGATGTTACTTTTTTTACATCTTTTATTTTTTTAATATCTCTCTTATCTTTTTATTGTAGTTTTAGTTAATTTCACAGTGGTTTTCTTTTAACTTTCTTAGAAAAATTGTGATTAATTTACTACCTTAACTATATATTTATTTTTTCCAGTTAAGTTTTTACTTTCATATGTTCTTTTGTTAATTAGTTATATATCTTTCACCTTAAAGAAGTCCCTGTAATATTTCTTATAAGATCCACTTTCGTATTGATGAGCTACTTTAGCTTTTGCTTGTCTGGACAACTTTTTATTTCTCTTTCAAATCTAAATGATAACTTTTCAAGTAGAGTGATCTTTTTGGAAGTTCTTTCCTTGCAGCACTTTGAGTATGTCATGCCACTTTCTTCAGGCTTAAAAAGTTTCTGCTGAGAACTCTCATAGCATAGGGGTTTTTCCTTTTTTTTTTTTTTTATTCTATCACTGCTTTTAAGATTTAACTTTTGACGTTTTAATTATAATGTGTCTTGTGACTTCATTTGGGTTAATCTTATTTGGAACTCCCTGAGCTTCCTAGATCTATATGTTTCCTTCCCTAGGTTAGGGAAGTTTTCAGCCACCTTTTCCACTCTCTTCTTCTGGGACCCCTATAATATGTGTGTTACTTCCCTTGGTATTGTGTCAGCAGTCCCTCAAGATACTTTCATTTTTTAAAATTATTTTTTCTTCTTGCTTCTCTGTTTGGGTGAGTTCCATTGCTTTATCTTCTAGCCCACTTCTCTGTTCTACTTCATCCAGTCTGTGGTTGAACCTCTGTAGTGTATTTTTCAGTTCAGTCACAGTTCTGTGACTTTTGTTTGGTACTTTCTTGAGTTTTCTCTCTTTATTGAAGTTCACATTATGTTCATTCTTCTTCCAAGTTCAGTTAGCATCTTTGTGACCATTACCTGAATACTTTGTCAGGTAAATTCCTTATCTCCGTATCATTAAGGTGTTTTCCTGGGGCTTTTGTCTTGTTCTTTTGTTTGGACTGTATTCCTCTTTCATCACTTTGCTTGACTCTGTTTGTTTTTATGTAGTAGGCAAGAGAGCTACATGTCTCTGTTTGGAAGGAATGGCCTTGTGTAGACGATGATCCTTCATGTTCAACCTTGCCCTAGTTCTTGGTTTTCTCTGGAATCTTTGTGGTTGTCTAAACTGTCTGATTTATTCTTGATATGCTCCTGTTGTTGAGGATGTGCCAAGACCTGTTGGCGATCCAAGGAGAGAAATCTCCTTGGATTAGGACTTAGTTTCAGACTGGTTAGAAACCAGACCCTCAGGCAGCACCTTTTAAAATACGCAAATATGTGCAGTCTTCTGGGACCCCAATCATTTCATATTCTCATCCAGACCCAGAGTTCTGTAGGTATCCTATCCCCTGGGTGACAGTTGGAAAAACTAGTGCTCTAGATGAGTGTATAACATTTTTGCTGGGATATCTTGTCGAGCCATACCAAGGTCAAAGGGGTGAGCAAGGTTAGTAGTGTTTCCTTGCCTTTGTGCCTTGGGAGCACCTCCTTACGTTTTAGATATGTGGGAAACCTTTAGCTTACCTCTTAGGCTGAAGCTCCAGGCTAAATAAATAGACCTTTCTCATGGGAATCTTGGGGTTATGTTTCAGGTTGTGTTGAGGCAGTGCCCTGGGAGGTGGTAGCCTACCAAGAACAGTCCTTCCAATTGTTATAATCCTGTGGAGCTTTGGAACACCAGCCCTTTTGGCAACTGGGGCCAGGTGATCAAGGGTGTCTCCTGTGTGGACTGCCTGTGCCTGCTGGCTTTAGTACAGGAGCTGGAGAATGTATGGCATGGGCCACACTCACAGGCTTCAGACAAGAAGCAAGAAAAAGTCTGGACTGTGTGCACTCATGGGTTTTAGCAGTTCAGCAAGAGCGTGCCTTATCTGTGCGTATGTGCCAACTTCAGGGTGGAAGTTGAGTGTGGTGACTGCTCATGCTTGTGCCTCAGGAATGAGGGAGTATTGCAAACACTTGCACTTACATACTTTACTTAGGAAGAGGGAGAACTCTTTGATCATTTTAGTTCACTTACTCTAGCCATATTCTCTGACCTAATCAAGTACAGTGAGTGCTCATTCCTGCCCATGCCAGCAAGACAACGGGAAGGTACTGCGTTTAAGTTTGCCCATTTATGCTAGCAGGCTTGTGGAGAGTGCATCAACGGTGTCTGCAAAGTGCTTCCATCTCTGGGGAACACCTTAGCTATCCCTTGCTCCTCCAGTTGATGCTTCTAGATCAGCAAATGAATCTTCCTCACGTACATTCTAGGCACTTTTCAAACTGTGCTTTTTTTGTTGGCTCTCTGGAGGAGTGAAATCACATGCAAGTCATGTAAGAGGCAAATCTCAGTTTTCTATAGCACTTTATGAACCCTGGATGTCAGACCCATTGGTTTTCCAAACCAGATTTTCTGGCTTGTCTCTCTTGTGAAGATCTAGGGGTCAGGATGCCCCATGTGGGGTACCAGCCCCTTGCTCCTTCAAGAGAAGAGCCTGTCAGGTGAGGTCCCATCTTATTGTGTGTGTTGCCACACTCAGGGTGGGATTTTTTTGTGAGACCGTCCATGTCTCTGTCTCTCCTACCCATCTTGATGTGTGGTCCTTTTATCCTTTGTTGTGGAGAGCAGTTTATCTAGTTTTCAGATCTCTTTCAGAGGGAAATGATCCATATGAAACTGTAGATTTAGTGTGTCTGTGGGAAAGGTCATTCAGAATCTTCTATGTTGCCATCTTGGACTACCCCCCCCGCCCCACAAAATTTTTAAAAGAAAGTATTTGATAATATCTTTGTGGCTTTGAAGTTTGGAAGTGCAAAACACAAATCATAAAGAAATACTTGGTAATTTGACACATATATAAGAGGTGTAATATGTGTACACATACATGTACATACATGTGTGTGCATGTGCATACACTTCTGAATGACATACACAGTGAATGAATTGAAGACATAAGCTGCAGACTGGAAGAAGATATTTGCAATGCATAAAGCTGATGAGGAATTTATATCCTTTGAAACAAAGAGAGGCAGAAGGCCATGACACTCTGCATTAGATTCCTAGGTCTGAATTTTTGCTCTATCACTTATTAACTGTGTGTGACCTTACACAAGTTATTTAACCTTTTTACCTTTATTTTTTCACTTTTGAAAATAGGGATAACAATCTTACCTACCTTTTAGTGTTTTGGGTTTGTGAGGATTAAGTCAGTTAATATGTGTAAAGCTGCAAGAATAATGTCTTTCAGTTAGTGAGCACTCCCAAAATGTTAGTTGTTACTTACTCATAGTATTCAGAATATATGAAAATTACTCCAAATCAACAAGGCTAATAATCCAATGGAAAAGTGCTAAATGGATATGAATTAGTAATAGAGGAGTTCTATATGGCTAATAAGCATATAAAAAGATGCTCAATATTCCTGGTATTTTGGAAAATGCAAACTAAACCAATAGTGAGGTATGAGTTTACCCCCATCTGGTTGACAAAAATCCAGAAGTCTGACACTGCAAGTGTATGGAACCATGTGAACTCTTATTTACTGCTCTTGTGAGTGTAAATTTTCAAAAATTGATGTTTTGAGAGAACAATTTGGTGATATCTAGTAAGTCTGAAAGTACACATATCTTACAACTCAGAGCTTCTTTTGCTAAGACTACACTATAGGGAAGCTCTTGCAAATGTAATGTGTACAAGGACATATTGTAAGAATAGTCATTGAAGTCTTAAAAGTAAAGTAACAATGAAGAGCTAGAAACAACCTAAATACCCACAAAGAGGGTAGCAGATAAATATTTGTATGTTGATATTAATAAAATAAAATACAGAATCTTCACTAAGTGCTACATTTATCTCATGATAAATATCAAAACTTATATATGTGTTAAAACAAGTTAAAGGTAACATACAGTGTAGATACCATTTATATAAAAATTTAAAACATGCAAAATATTGTTATTTGTTATTTATGTATACATGCATAAATAGTAAAAGAAAGAAAAATTTGAGACTGATAAACACCAAATTTAAGAGAATGTTTTTCTCTGAGGAATACATTTGGATATGGGTACTTAGTCAGTTTGACATTTAACTATAATTTTCTATTTCTTTGAAATAAAATGAAAAAATAAATATGGCGAAGTGTAAATGTTCAAGTTGGGGGTGGGTGGGTGAGTGCTGTGCTATTGTTCTCTGTGTTTTCCTGTGTGTTTGGAGTAATTCATAAAATGAAAAAATAAGAATATTTGAAATTCACACCAATTTGTATACATGCACATTTATTTTTTAAAGATCATCCTCAGATATGTTAGAATTTGGTCCTTTTTTCTAACATTAAGTTAAGCTCACATGTAACTTCACATGTACAATAAAGCTAAAAACTAAGATGTTTAAGCATTTTTCCTAAATTTGAGTCATTATTCCTTTAAACATAGTGAGTCTCACTAATCAGGTTGATCACAAACTAAAATATCTTTATGTTTCAGTGATGCCCAGACCTCAGGAATTGAGCTATAATCCCCTTACATTGTCTCCCAAACAGATAACTTGAACAAAGGATTGTAAATGTGCAGTACTTAATATTTCCATGTTGAAATATGGGAAAAGAATTATGAAGAGAGCTGGAGTAAGAGAGAAGGGGCACACGGCACCCAGGAAGGTGTACTGGCTTAGTGCAATGTTAAGAACACTGCTGGAATCAGGAGGTACTAGGACTGGTCCCATCTTGTTTCTTCCCACTGTGTCCCTATTTCTCACTTGATAAACGGAGGATAAGCTGTGCTCCCAACAGTCCACTGAAACTCTTAAATTCTGTGATTCCACCAACACAGCCTTTTATGTGTCATTTTCAAAAAGAGACATAATTGGTAAAATTATATGCCTACCTCTATATGCTGACCTCTAGTAGTATGTTCAATGTTCTGTATATTTAGCTTTCTACTTAAGACTTTTTTCACTTCAGTCTGCTACTCAATACACACTCAATCCAGAGCATGTGTTATTTGATTCATTAAACTAAATGCATATGTGACTCGTCCTTGGATGATCTTGGTATTCTCATAACTTCCCATTTTTCTGTGGGGTGGATAAGAGTTGATGTGACCTTAAAAAAATGGCTGCCAAGTGCACCTGCATTAGCTCTTTAACTACTTGCTTCTTAGTGAGTGAGGATGTAAATTATGTGCATTTTTGAGAACTTAGCTCTATAAATAGACCCCAACCTATCTTATGATCAAAGGTATTTTAAGATAAATGAAATACATCTCTGAAATTGTTAAAGAGGCTCCCCTTGTATAATAAAAAGTAAAAATAAAGCCTGTCTAACTTAATATTAGGGTGACATTGGAAATGGCCAACATGCCTAAAATTATATATACAGAGAGAGATATATTGGTGATGGTGATGATTACCCTTTTGTTCTGAGCTATTAGAACTAAGTGGAATATAAAGTAATTAAAATAACAGAATTCTGGGAAATGGTGGAATGAGAAATTAAAAGCTATGATACAGTTTTACGTTCTTGTGGAAATCCATTGATCATAATTAGCACATAAGCTAAATCAGAATGAATGGGTAGATTTAAAGTACAGACATAATATTGTAGGTTATAGGTAATGTCTTTTCTTTTTGTTTAATGGATATATGATTGGTTCTCAAATGCTGTTCAACTGGTAATGGAAATGGGTTTCCCTTAAAAGCCTTCTTCTAGACTTTCATAGAACCAGGACATTACAGTTTTCTTCAAGCATGATGTAGACGCAATGTACGTGCTGTCAACTTAAGCAGGTACCAGAATAGACGGCTTCAGGGTGAAGGGCAGGGGTCAAACAATCAGAAGTGGCCATCTATTGCAGAGATCATCAAACAGGCGTGCCATCAATGGACTCAGGAGAGAATGTTAGAAATTAATCCATTCAGCTTTCCGTGTTTAGCCAAGACTGATTATAAATGCCCTGGAATGTGAACAAGTGGTGACAGGCCTGAGAAACTGAAGTAATAGGAGTCCATTCTCAACAAAGGCTGAAAAGACAGATCAATTTGCAATATTCTTTTCTGCACCCATGCAACAAAGCAGAAACATGAAAGCAGAACATTAAGGGATGCTCCCTATGAACTGGACAAATCAATAAACATCAGTGGTAAAGAAAAAAAGTTTCTCATTCTCTTGAGTACCCCGAGGGCTTTTCCATCTCAGGGAAGTGATGAGTAGTGGTGGCCTCTGTCATGTTCCCTTCACCTACACAGTGTCGTCTCTTGCCTTCTCAAGGTGAACACTGCTAAGCATCAGCTGAAGGAGGATTTTGGGGGAGTGTTTAAGGAAATGATTGCTTCTTGTTAGAAAGAGATGTGCTGTGCTGGCTGGAAGGCAGCTGGATAACTGTGTCTGTGGTCTCAGGAGGAAACATTGAAGGTAGGGTCAAAACAGTAATATGGTGGGTTCACCCACACACTGCCAAAATACTAAAAGTTATCAGGTGAATGTTCTCTACATCAGGATTGAAGGACTACAGAATATTGAGGGTCCTCTTTATTTTTCTGGACTTGAATCAGTGATAGCAGGAAAATTAGCAGACAAAAAATAGGTAGGAAGCAATTTAGGGATAGAAGAATAAGCTTTGGTTTTACGTGGGCTATTATTGGCAGGATTTCAGTCTTGGCTTAATGTGACAGAGACACAGATTTGAATGTATGTGTGAGCATGTGCAGGTGCATGCATGCATGAAAGTGTATACTTGTGTATGTGAGTGTGCATGTGTGTATGTATAGGGATGAGAATAGGAAAAGCAAGAAAGGGACTGTCAGGGCAAGCACTTTCTGAAACTTATGAGACTGTCAGACCAATTCTTTTCTCTTCTAAATCATTTCCCGTAAAACAAGGAGATGATTATCTGACTGCTAGAGGAAAGCAGGAGTATTATATTTCATTTTGGGGGAATGTAGATTTATGGCAGATGGAGTGCGTGTGTGTGTGTGTGTGTGTGTATGTGTGTGTTTAAACCAACAACCCAACAATGGGAGAGTTCATAGCATATGTTAATGCACCTGCTTAAGTTTTGTGTTTTAAGCTGATGGGATTTTCACACGTTTATAGTGGTTTCAGGGGCTGTGCCATTGGAGGGACTCTTACATAAGTATAAGGAAGGAGGAAGAGACCATTTTGTACCTGTTCAACAAAGGCAGTGCTTTTCTAGTATTTATCCAAGGTATTCTGAAGTTAGAGACATCTGTTCACTGGGAAAGTGCTTAAAATGGATTTTGTAAGGGAAGAGGTTAATTCATTGGCTCCTAACTGCAGAATACTCAGAGTCAATGGTGAAGGTGGATGAGTAACCAGATCACTCCATTATAAAGTGATTATTTCCTAGTAGAGGCACATACCAGGGGCCATGAGAGCACAGAGTGGAAAAGGCTAAATTCTCCTGGGTGGTCGTGGGAGTGATTCTTAAGGAAGTAATCACCAGGGGAGGGGGGAAAATTCTGGAGAATGGGAAAGACAGGGAGGATTGGAGGAATAGTGTGTGGATTTGAGGATCTGTGAGTTGACTTGGGTAGATTGGTCTGTGTATGCACCTGATGAAGGGTGGAATATAGATAGTGGGGAAGGCCTGTAGTAAGGGAGGGCAGAGTCCAGTTTTGGACACTTTGAATTTTGATAAAGGTGGAAATAGGCTATAATTACTGGGTTGGGGAAATTATGCTTTCTGACTAAAAAAAAAAAAAAAGGCATACGTCCCTCATCATTTTTAACTAGATGAAAAAAGGTACCTTTTAATAAAACTTCCATACACAAGATGAAAGTCATAAAAATGTGACATCTTCTCCAGGTTAATATCCTCTCTTCCCTCAACAGTTCTTCATATTGCAATACATAAGTTTTAGATCTCTTGTCTTGTTGTATCCCCTGTGGAACTAATCTGGTTTATCAGAGTTCCATTCAAGACATGACAAAAAAGGTAGAGCATTCCCAAAGCGTGGTCTGATTGTCAGTGAGTGCAGGAGACAAATTTTTCCCTAGTTGCTTTATTAGCACACTCTGGATTACTCTCATGTCAGCAGCCCCATTGTACTGTTTGCTGATCTGAAACCTGTAGGAATGAAAACTTGCAGATCTTCTTCATGTCAGTGACAGGAAGCCACTTCTCTGCATTTCTGTACAGCTGATATTTTGAACCCCCCCCCAAAAGAGCTTAGTCCTCTTTTTGAATCCTGATTCTGTCTATCAAAAGCCTTATAGTATTTAAAAGAAATTGATAATTTAATATTTTTTTAGTTTAACAAGATTGGAAGTAAAAATGTAAAAAGCAAAAAAAGAAAAACCAAAAAAAACCCCACACAACTTTCCTAACATAATATCTAAATGTTCCTCTTATTTTGTCTTAGCTCATATGGAGAAAAAACAACTGTACAGCTTTGTAATCATAAAACAGACAAAACTTTGTAGTCTGGTTTTAAATATCACATCTTAAGTATTTTCTAGATTGCAACAGTCTTCAAAATGAAAATGTAGAACAGTTACATAATTTTCCATTTCCTGTTTATGCCATAAAATACTATACATCATTGTTGGATAATCAGTTTTAACTGTTACAAAAATACGGCAACAATGATATTTTTGCATATTTCTTATTTCTTCTTTTGTATTATTTTCCCAGAGTAAATTTCTAGTGTAAATTATAGGGGTCAAATTACTAGGTCAAAGAGAAGTAGCATTGTTATGGTTGTTGAAATTTAATGCTTTCTAAAAGCCAGTGTCACTTTTTCCAGAAATGTGACAAACGCCTAGGTTTTCAGCCTCATTACTGACGGCAGAGCCAAGACTAGTTATTGGTATTGAATCAACCATTATAGGTTCAAATCAGTTTAATGTCATTCTGCCCTCATTTCTCCATTTACTGCTACATATAGGAGAGCATTTATGGGCTACATAAAGGCAGGGATCTTGCCCACTGCCTTATTTCCAGCTTCTGAGGCACAAAGAATGCTCAATAAATATGCATTAAATAAATAAAATGCCTTTTGAATTCTGTATCGTTTCTCTGAAGCCATGTTCTTTAACCTCAAGAAATAAAGGATTAAAATTATACAATGATTCATTGTTGGTGAATCCTTTAGATCTCCAGTGTTCATCACTTTCCTTCTTAAAGGGCTTTCTTACCATCCTTTAGTAACGGATTTTATTTTTAAATCACAGTGCATTGTAAATGAAATGATCTATTTACAGACCAACAATATTTACCTAAATTGGAAACAAGTGGTTTCCAGTATTTTATACTCTTATTGCATACTTCCCTTTTTTTTTTTTAACAACTATAGGATTTGCATGTTTTTAGCAGTTTGCATAGTATTTTTCTATATTCGTGCATCAATTTATTCACCAAATATTTACTGAGGGACTATTATATACCAGATATTTGGAATATAGTTTAGGACAGGACTAACATGTTCTTTGCCTTCGTGGACTAGATAGTCCAGGAGGGAAGGCAGACATTACAAAGAAAAGAATTCTGAATTCTTCAAGTACAGAGCTCTAGAAGGAAGCTATGGCAGTGAGTAATAGCATGTACAAAGCTCTGTGCTCTGGTGCCAGAGAGAAAATACTGTAAGTGAAAAACCAAATGAAGTCAAGTGTGGGTAGGTTCTGAAGAGTGATACAAGTTGGAGCAACATGAGATTTTGATTTCTACCAGAATGGCAGTGGAAAGCCACTGAGAGTTGTAAGCAGGGGTGTTTGATCTGATCAGATGGGTCACAAAAAGGGAGCAGTCTTGTGTTTTGATACACACTGAATGGTGGTAGTAACACAAGTGATTCCCTTTGTGTTGCAAATGGATAAATGAGTTGGATTTGTTGTGAGTTTATTTTTGCCTTCTTGTTCTGTTTTTCATCATACTCATCTGAATTTGTCACCAATATAAAGGAGGCTCTAATTTGGGCTTTGCATTGGGAAGTCCTGAGCTGGTGGTTTCCATATTCTCTGTTCCAAGATGGGGATCTGGCTTTCTAAAGGAAAGTCGTCTCTTTGTAATGTCAGCCTCTGGGCAACATTTGTAAGAGCAACTAATCCAGGCTGTGAACTTTTTTTGAAGCACTCAGCTCTGTTTTAGGGCCTGGGTCCCTAACAAAATTTAGGTAAATTTTGTTGGTCTTTAAATAGATAATTTCATTTACAGTGCATTGTAATTCAAAGATAAAATACATTACTAAGTAAAAGTAAGACAGTTGTTCTACTCTTGGGCTCTGGATGAAATTACAGCAGCAGGGAGGTGTATGCAGGATGCAAGGGCATCTCTTTTCTTGGATTCTCCAGACTTCTCCCACTTCTGTGGAATGGATTCATATTTACTCGTCATGCCAGCTGGTCTATCTACAGAGATCACTCTAGAAGGCAACTGCTTTGTTGAAATATTTTTCCTGAAATTCTCCTCCTTTCTGTTTTTGGATGTATATGTTCATGTAATTGCCTTGATTGACTTGGCTGGCTGCTGCTAGACTCGAGTTCCTTGGTACTACCAGAAGCCAGATGCTTAACTGTTAATTGAGTAATGACTAGTTATGAATTAGAGGTCCTGCTTGGACCCGAATATAGTTTTATACTAACAACAGCTAAAACAACTGCTATTCCTTGCCGCCCCCCCCCAACTATTACCACTATTAGTTGAATGTCTGTAATGTGCCAGATGCTGTGCTAGATGCCTTGCATATATTTTCTCTAAGCTTTACAACGACCCTGCAAGGTAGGTATTCATATTGCTGTCATCTACTGTATCAGTAGACTCCCAGCAGGAAACAGATGGCCCACTCAAATTAGGATAATTTGCAAAGAGTTTAATAAAGGGACTATTTACAAAAGTGTGGTTAGGGTGAGGGAAATCCCAAGCAGTGTGCCTGGGGCTAGTAACAGTAGAGCTCCTTTGTTGTAAGCCTGAGAATGAAGAGGGGAGGGGAGGGAGTGGATGTGCGGGGATGGAGAAGGCTTTATGAGATGCTGTCAGCAGAAGTTGAGTCTTTCTATTAAGAAAGTTTGGTCCACAGGCATCCTGTAGCAGTGGAGCAAGGGGGATAGATATTCCAAGGTCACACTTCTTCCTCTCTTCACTATTTCATTTGGAAGCCAGAGGACAAGGGAACTTGTTCATGTTTCCATACATTGCAGAGTGGAGAAGGGTAATGGAGAATGGGGTGCAAATGGAAAGTATCTAGTACATCTGCCAAACTCCTTGATGAATTTAGCATTCAGCTCCCTACTGCCTTTTCTTCCTCTCGTCTTCCCTCCGCTATTGGTGATAGTGACTTCAATATTGAAGTATTTGATCCTTGAACATTGTAGCTCTCAGCTGTTTTACCTCTTAACCTCCATTTTTTTTTTTTTTTTCTCCGTAACTCCTTTGCTCACTTCATGGTCAAGCTCACCAATCATGACTAGTCTCCTGCCTTCATCAAGATCTTCAGCCCAGGGGTACTTCCCCTTTTTCAGTATCCATTCTTGTCCTCATGTCCATGCTTCCTACTTTTCCCAGTTGGGATTCCCTAGATTATCATTAGGATCACCTCTGACTCCTTTGCTTCTCTGTCTCTGACTCTATGCTTCTGAGAAGACCTGACTGTGGCTAATGCCATCCTGCTGTTTCCTCCATGGCTGTACTTGAGTAGCTGAACCTTCTTGGAGAAAACCTACAATTGGGCCAGCTGATCTCATATTAAAATCAGGGCCACAGATCTCAAATGAGTGCTCATCTACTTGGTATTTCTACTGCATTTCTATACTGGGAAATGCTTTCTTTTTCTTCAAGTTACTTGACACTTTCATTAAATTTATACTCTTCTCCTGGTTCACTCCCATTTGAGGAACTTTCCTTATACTTTACTAAGGAAACAAAAGTCAGCTAAGAACCCCCCCTACTTTGCACCCCCCCCCCAAATCTACCAATCTATCTCTACCTGTGCTCACACCCTCCATCTTTCCTTTTGTAACAGTAAAGTGTTAAGTGCTAATTTAAATCCAACCCATCCGCTTGTGTTCTAGATCCTGCCCACATCCTTTCTCAAGGACTTTGTGCTGCATTTTTCTCTTTTGTTTTCTGTATCACCGTTCCTCTGAACTGGATCATTCCTGTGAGCATTCAAACATGCTGTAGTGTATTCTGTCTTAAAACATACACATATGCTCACTTGTACCACAGTAGTTTCTCTGCTCTTCACAGCAGAACTTCTTGGTATTGTTTATAATGTCTCTACTTCCTCATGTTACATTTTCCTCCAGTCTGTGTCCAATTCTCCTTTTTCAGTGAAATGGCTCTTAGCACATTTACCAGGGGTCTCTGTTTCTCAATCCAGTGGTCAGTATTTTGACTTCATCTTACTGGCCCTCTCAGCAGCTTTTGATAAAACTGACCACCTTCCTTCTCGAAACACTTTCTCTTTTTTCCATGATACCTGCTTTTTAGTTTTGCTCCTGCCTCACTGGCAGCTGAGCCTTAGCCTCCTTTTCTGGCTCCTTCTCCTCTGCTTGACCTCCAGCAGATAACATAACCAAGGCCTTTCACATCTGTCAGTATATACTGTAGCTAGATAATCTTATCTATACAGTGATTATGTTGGAATTTTTATCTGTAGCTCAGATCACTCCCCTGAACTTGTATATTCAACTGCTACTTAACCTTTCTGTTGGATGACTAGTAGACATCTGTAGGAGACACTGTTGGGAGGCCTTCTAACTCCTATTGTCTCCTTGAACACACACCTAGATAGCATATTTCAGCTTCTCTTACTGATAGGTGTGGCTGTGTGACAGATTTTGAGCTCACGGCTTGTGAGCAGAAGTGATGTATATCACTTCCAGGTTCAGCCCATTAAAACCTCCCACATATGATTGTCCGTACTCCTTATCTTGAAAATGGGTACTGATGAGCACAGTGACTTTTAAAGCAAAATGTTGAAGATAGATTGGCAATAACATGGAAGGAACATGGGTCTCTGAATCACCACTTGGAGAAAAGCCGCCTACCAATCAAGAATAACTGATGTGGATTTTAACTGAGCAAAAAATAAAATCTTAATGTATTAAGCCACTGGGTTTTGGTGATTATATATTACAGCAGCTAGAATTACCTTAATGAATATGGTTTCCTAGCCTTACCTGCCCTAAGCAGGACTTTCGGCTCCCTTTATCCCAAACTTGCTTCTATCCCAGTCTCACCCATGTCAGTAAATTGGGTCACCATCTATCAGCTGCTTAGCGCTGGAAAAGTGCCTAGCACAGATTAGGTGCTCGTAGGTACTTGTTGAATAAATGCATGTTATTCGTGATTCATTTCTTTCTCTCTTAGCCATCTAATCCGTCAGTAAGCCCTGTAAGCTCTGTTTCACAATATCCATCTACTTCTTTCTACCTCTACTATAATCATCTTAGTTCAAACTTTTGCCATCTGTCAATGGCATTATTGGGCTTCCTAACTGAACTTTCTGCCTATGTTCTTTTACCCTCCAATCCAATCCTCTTATAGCAGCTAGATTGATCTTTTGAAAATGTAAATCAGATCATGTTCTTCTCCTTGTTAAAGCCCCACAGTGGTTTCCCATTACACTTAGAATAAAATTCCAGTCCTAATGCTGGTCTACAGGGCCTTGTGTGACCTGGCTGCTGCTTCTCTCTCTGACCTCATTTTGTTCCACTCACTTCTTGCTCCTAAAGCTCTGACCACACTGGCCCCCTTCCTGTCCATGAACACATTGGGCTTGTTTCTACTGTTGGGCTTTTTTCTGGCTGTTCCTTCTTGCTGAAATGTTCTTCCCTGCTTTTCTTATGATCAGTTCCTTCTCATTGAGGTCTCAGCTTAAATGTTCCCTCCCTAGTGAGGCCTTTCCTGATCATCCAACATAGAGGAGCCCCTAGCCACTTCCTGTCACAGCACCCTGTTTTGTCTGCATCATCATACTTTGAACTACTTGATGTTTTGGTGGTATACTTTATTGTCTTCTCTCTGCCCCTATGAGGGAGTTTGCTTGTCTTGTTTAATTTTCTATTTCTAGGAACAATATCTGCTATTTAGTACATGCCTAATATGTAGCTCAGAAAATTAAGAAATAGACTCAAGCTTACACAGGTTCAGACTCAGTCTTTCCTATGATTTATTCCGGGTTCATACAGGACTTGGTTAGCTTGTTGCCAAGATGAATACTATTGATTATTATTACTATCTTAAGGAAACCTTTTAACTTTGCAAAAGCAGTGTTTTTATTGCATACAATTTAAAAAATACAAATAAGAGCTAAAAAATAACTCTGGAACAGCATCCCTGAGCCAATTATCATTGATACTTTGGTGTGTTTTGTTCATTCTAGTTATTTATACACATTTAAACAAAAGTGGCATCATTTTCTCACAGTGGAATATTGGTCATTACTTTGTTGTAGTATTAGGCGTATTCATCAAGTGTTCTCTTAAAAGACACTTTAGCCTAACTCCAAGTATAGTGGTGGGTATTTCTTTAGGAAGGTTTTTTGGATCTGCCAAGTGAGTGCAGCCTGTGGTCACAGAATCTCACCTCCGAGGCACTGGATGATGTCAGTTTATCACTTCTGCTGTCCTAGGGATGGTGTTAAAAATCAGGTAATGCTGTGATCTCTGTGGTTAATTTTCTTGTTTTTAAAACTAAAAAGCATGACCTGTTGCAGAATTCTGTGCCCCAGTTGGTTTAGTGGTGACAAGCTAATGTTTCCTAAGGTGACTGTAGCAGCTTGCAGATTGGTAATAATGAAATCAACCTCTATTACATGTAATAAAAACAGGAATCTTAATAAAAAGCTAAGCAAGAGAGGGGCACAGGAAGGGTTGCATTCTTCTTGCCTTAGGTCCTGGCAAATTTGTCATGTAGTTACTGAAGCATCAAAGACAAGACATTTGGCTTTGGCTCAGTTAGAATTTACTTTTCAAATGGTGTACACTGAAAGAATAATTATAACTAGTAGAGGGTACAGTATCAGAGGACCAGAAAAGGCCAAATCAAACTTAATATCCTGGAGGTAAAAAATATTTTGGATTTTTAATGATAGATCTTAGTGGACAGGGAGGAATGTGGGTGCTATATATTGTTCTTGAATTTAGTTGAAGGATCACCGCTGTAATAATTGGAGATTATTAATAATTGGAGATTAATAGGAGCCTCTCAGCTCATGTCGCCATGTACATACACCTCTTCTGTAGTTCTATAAAGGAATTTTCTACAAGACGTGGTATGGTGGACTGAATAATGTTCCCCCAAAGATGTCCACATCCTAATCCCCCAGGGTCTGTGATTATTTTACTTTATATGGCAGAAAGGACTTTGCAGTGTGTTAAGTTAAGGATCTTGAGATAGGAAGATTATTCTGGATGTTTAGGTTGGGTCCAGTGCAATCACAAAGGTCCTTACGAGAAGAAGCAGTCAGAGATGATGTATGGTAGAAGCAGAGATCAGAGAGGAGAGTAGATTCTGTGCTGCGCTGATAGCTTTGAAGAAGAGGAAGGGGCCACAGGCCAAGGTAGCCTCTAGAAGTTGGAAAAGGCAAGGAAACAGGTTCTTCCCTCATGCCTTCAGAAGGAATGCAGCTCTGTGGACCCATTTTAGACTTCTGAGCTTTAGAACTGTAAGATAAATTTGTTTCTAATTCATGGTAATTTGTTATAGCAGCCATAGGAAACTAATACATGTGTTTAATCTATAATTCAGGGGAGAACTTAAACCTTTTTGTGGTAAGTCCTATGCAGCTCTGAAAGATGAGCTCCACCCTGGATACTGATTCAAACAGAGGTGGCCATGGTATGTGAGTTTCAGTGAACAATACAGCTGAAAGTTTCTTGAGAGGGGAAAGTTAACTGTCTTACTCCAATTTTCCAGTGTTCTAGAGCCCCTAGTTCCACTCATATCTAGCGAACCCACTAACTTATAACTTTGGGTCATTTGATGCCCTGTTACTTCATTTTAGTGTCAATGGAAAAGCAAACTAAGAAAAGCTATTTGGGGATAAAGTATTGAGAAACTTCCCATTAAAAAATAGTAATTAGGGAATTTGACTTACAAAAATAGAGTTATGGAATGCTTAGTAACATCAAGAATATTCTTTTTAACCCTCCCATCATTTATTCTTCATTTTACCTCCCTTTCTTCTGACCCTTATGTCCTGTATTCAGGGACATAGATACAAGGCACCCATATTAAAGGGACCAGGATCTCCTGGGGGACACTTTTACAACCCTGAAGAATCACAACTTAAATGTTGAGGACTGTCTTGATGAGTTAGAACCAAGACTGTTTTTGTTTGTTTATTTGTTTGTTTTTTATTAATAGCCTGGCTGCTATTATCTGTCCCCTTCTTTCCATGGTACAACTACTATCTGTGAACTCACAGAGGACACCCTTGGCAGCTGCAGGACATAATTACCGCATTCCAGAATATCTTTTAGGCATTTGGATCTATGGCTAGCTCTTTGGATTGCTCCCCTGCTAACTAATATGTTACTGGCTTGACACAATTGACAGCCGGCTGTGCCGGTGGCTAAAGGACAGCCTCTGGGGCTGTCTCAAAATGAGGTTAATGATGGGCTAGATGAGCATTCTGGGTTTCTTAGCCATCATCTTCCTGGGAGCAGAATATGTGTGGGGCTCTGGTGTGATGACAAGGGGGTCTCCCTATGCAGTCAGATGTACCAAATGGGCCAATTATTCTTCTAGGTAGTTCATGGGGATTGTTTTGTTAATTTTGAATGTAATTAAAACAAAGCAGAATAAAACAAAACTAGACCACTCCTGCAACCACAGATAGCCCAGGAGAGAAAGAGTACAGAAGTAAACAAAGCTGCATCTTTTCTAGGGGTGGGGTTGGGGGAGGGGACTCTCTTCAGTATGCTCTCTCATGTTCCCACACATCATTAGGACCAGACACAGGGTAATGGGGTTCAGGCTGAAGCTATAGTCTCAGACTAAAAGGGCATTTCATAGTTATTCAGATCAACTCATTTTACAAATAAGGAGGCAAAGGTTTTGATGAAAAAAATGGTTTCTCTTGATTCTCAGTTTGTTAGTAGAGGACTGAAAACCAGAATGTATTTCTCCCAAATTCTAATTGGGGAGGGAGAAATCTTGAGTAGTGCTGACTACTCATTGGGTTAGAAGATTCTCAACCACGTATTGAGCATCTTGTGGGCAGGAACTATGCTTGTTTGTGTCTGCATCTTAGCAATAGGTACCTGGATAATAGAAGGTGTTCAGCGAATGTTTGTTGAGTGAACGAATGAGTAGATAATTAAATGAATGCTCCACCAATAGTGCAAGGAGGTAGGAAAGTTGAAAGCTTCAGCATTCAGAAACCGGAATGGCTGGAGTGCCTGGGTGGCTCAGTCAGTGAAGTGTCTGCCTTCAGCTCAGGTCATGATCCTCAGGATCCTGGGGTCAGTCCTGAAGTCGTGCCCTGCATTGGATTCCCTGTTCAGTGGGGAGTCTGCTTCTCCCTCTTCTTCTCCCCCTGGCTTGGCTCTCTCTCTCTCACTCTTTCTTTCAAATAAATAAATACAATCTTAATATGAAAAAAAAAAAGAAACCAAATGGACTTCTGAAGCATGAGATTGGCTTTATTGTTATTGCTTTGTTTATTTTTTCTTAACTTTCCTCAATCTTGCAATCATACTAGAAACAACTCATGAAGCCCGTGATTATCTCTGTAGAGCTGTGCTATCCTGTGTAGTAGCCAGTAGCCACATGTAGCTATTGAACACTTGAAATGTGTCTAGTTTGAGTAGAGATTGCTGTAAGTGAACATAACACAATTTCAAAGGCAGTGCAAGGAAAGGGGTATAAGCATGTCTTGTTAATAATTTAAAAAATCTTGATTATATGTAAAAATAATGTTTTGGATATGTTGGGTTAAATATATTATTACAGTTAATTTGTTTTAAAGGCCTTTTCTAATGTGGCTACTGGAAAATTTAAAATTATACAAGTGACTTGCATTTGTGGTTTGTGTTTTATTTCTGTTGGACAGCACTACTGTATAGCACTCATTTTTGTGTTTGCTGGACAAGTAAGTTCTAAGACTGAATTAAGCAGCAGTTATCAATCAGTAAGTATCCAGAGAATTACTACCAAGAGTAGCATTTAGCAAAGATATGCCTTCTGAAGGTAGTGCCCCACATTTTACCATCGTTAATTCCTCATCATCCTTTTAGTCTCTGCTTAGATGTTAACCTCCTCAAAAGCAGTTCCAAGTCAGTTTTAGCTGTTAGCCTCTATTTTAGACCCTTGTTTATCTTTTCATGTCACTTAGTCTAATGTGCAATTATTTTTATTGTATATTATTAAATAACATAAGCTTCATAGGAGGAGGAAGAGTTTGCTCTTGTTCATCTCAGTGTCTCAGTCATTTAGCCTTAGACCTAGAGAATAAAGTCTCTATTTCTATTTGTTGAATGAGTGAATGAAAAAACTGGTTTGCCTATGAACATAGCAGTTGAAATTATATTTCATCTCCAGAAATGGCTACTGTTTCATACAGGCAATGGGTGTTACTAAGAGTGAATCTATTTCTGTGATTGCATTTCATGTGAGACCGGTTTGGAGAAGGAATAGAGAAGGCAACAGTGCAAGTCCTTGTTGGTCTGAGGTCACATCTGTGAAGAAATGGCTGGATTGGGCTAGATGGGAAAATGAAGTTTGCTGCACTAGAGTTCATCTCCATGCACAAAATCCAAAAGCTGCTTAAAAATCTCACCTAAAATCCCAGGCTCCACTAGTACTTTTAAGTTGAGGAGGTCCCCAGTGAATCAGGTGACCTGAATATTTTTGTGCTGCATTTAGTACATTTAACAGAATCACTGTTTTGAAGGACAGAGCAGTATTAGTAGTCCTTTGCCTAACTTTAACAAAATTTGTTTTCTGTTCCTTCTTAAAATGTGGTATAAAACACTTTCATAAATACATCAAGACAGCATGGTACTGGCACAAAAACAGACACATAGATCAATGGGACAGAATAGAGAGCCCAGAAATAGACCCTCGTCTCTATGGTCAACTCATCTTCGACAAAGCAGGAAAGAATGTCCAATGGAAAAAAGACAGCCTCTTCAATAAATGGTGTTGGGAAAATTGGACAGCCACATGCAGAAAAATGAAATTGGATCATTTCCTTACACCACACACGAAAATAGACTCAAAATGGATGAAGGACCTCAATGTGAGAAAGGAATCCATCAAAATCCTCGAGGAGAACACAGGCAGCAACCTCTTCGACGTCAGCCGCAGCAACATCTTCCTAGGAACATCACCAAAGGCAAGGGAAGCAAGGGCAAAAATGAACTATTGGGATTTTATCAAGATCAAAAGCTTTTGCACAGCAAAGGAAACAGTGAACAAAACCAAAAGACAACTGACAGAATGGGAGAAGATATTTGCAAATGACATATCAGATAAAGGGCTAATGTCCAAAATCTATAAAGAACTTAGCAAACTCAACACCCAAAGAACAAATAATCCAATCAAGAAATGGGCAGAGGACATGAACAGACATTTCTGCAAAGAAGACATCCAGATGGCCAACAGACACATGAAAAAGTGCTCCATATCACTCGGCATCAGGGAAATACAAATCAAAACCACAATGAGATATCACCTCACACCAGTCAGAATGGCTAAAATTATTAACAAGTCAGGAAAAGACAGATGCTGGCGAGGATGCGGAGAAAGGGGAACCCTCCTACACTGTTGGTGGGAATGCAAGCTGGTGCAACCACTCTGGAAAACAGCATGGAGGTTCCTCAAAATGTTGAAAATAGAACTACCCTATGACCCAGCAATTGCACTGCTGGGTATTTACCCTAAAGATACAAACGTAGTGATCCGAAGGGGCACGTGCACCCGAATGTTTATAGCAGCAATGTCTACAATAGCCAAACTATGGAAAGAACCTAGATGTCCATCAACAGACGAATGGATAAAGAAGATGTGGTATATATACACAATGGAATACTATGCAGCCATCAAAAGAAATGAAATCTTGCCATTTGCGACGACGTGGATGGAACTAGAGGGTATCATGCTTAGCGAAATAAGTCAATCGGAGAAAGACAACTATCATATGATCTCCCTGATATGAGGGAGAGGAGATGCAACATGGGGGGTTAAGGGGGTAGGAGAAGAATAAATGTAACAAGATGGGATTGGGAGGGAGACAAACCATAAGTGACTCTTAATCTCACAAAACAAACTGAGGGTTGATGGGGGGAGGGGGGTTGGGAGAGGGGGGATGGGGTTATGGATATTGGGGAGGGTATGTGCTATGGTGAGTGCTGTGAAGTGTGTAAACCTGGTGATTCATAGACCTGTACCCCTGGGGATAAAAATATATGTTTATAAAAAATAAAATAAAAAAAAACACTTTCATAAATGAAAGGGAATGGAATGCATTTTACCTTGAGAATTATATCTAAGAATTTCTTAATACAGTTTGAAATGGAGGGAGCCACCTGTAGTTTTGCAAAATGGGAAACAACAGAGTAAGGCAGGGAATGTTTCCGGGTAATCTGGAGGGTGGTGCAGGGTGCTCCCATTTGGTTTCTTTTTACAGGTGTTGGCTTTTTGGAGAAAACAGATGGGTCCTTTGAAGATGATGTTTTTGGCTGAGTTCAGGGATGTTGTAGGAGGGATTTGGTAACGTGGGTGACAGAGCAGCATCAGTGTGTTCAGCTCTAGGTTGTTTGGCTGGCTGTTACCCACTTTTGCCTTCTGTTGACATCACACTTACAGATGTCACATGGCCCTTTCCTGTTGCTCCTGGCTGCAATGAGAGCTAAAGGCAGCTGCTTCCAGGGGCAGCAGCTGTGGAGCCAAACTCTTGTCACTACCCTGTTTCCGTGTGGAAGCAGCTTCTATGAGAGTCAAACCAGAGGTGAGATAGACCAGCCTCTAGGTTTCTTCTCAGGGAGTGTCAGCTCATTTTAACCCAGACTGGTTGAAAGTTAATATCCCATCATAATAACTTGCACAGCCATCCAACACTAGGTCAGTATGAACCCCAATAGAATTTCATATTGCTTAAAATAAGGATGCTGTGAGTTTTGCTCATGTGCATACAGAAAAAAATAGGAAAAAAAAAAAAAGATGAAGAGATGAAACTGCAGATCCCTGGGCCAGTTGTCAGAGAAAAAGCCTTGATGCTAGCGACAGGAGCTAAGCACCAGCCCCCCCTTTTTTTGTTCTTTTAAAGTGAAGGTAGGTTTGAGCAGAGAAAATCCTTTTGTGCTGAGTGATTCCATCGGGAGAGAGGTGGAGACTTTGGAATATAAATGAATGCTAGTGAATTGGAGAATTAAGATTCTCCTTCATCTGTGTATTATGGGCTTCATGTGCGATGAGCATGCGTGTTTCTAGATTAACCCCAGCCTGCCAGGGCTTGCTTAGTGGTATTATTATTAATAGCATCTTTGATCCCAGCATGTGTTTACCATACCTTTCCGGGGGGTATCTCTTCTTATTGATGATGGGGCCCTGCTTAAGTAGATGGGGGCATCCTAGCAGGGAAGCAGGCAGACTTGCTATCTACAGAGACTTTGGATCCCTTGTCATGGGGAGTGGGAGATAGGGTGGGGAGTTTTGGGTATGAAGGTGGTAAAGTACAGAGGAATAGGTAATTCTTAAGATTATTCTACATCCAGGTTTAGAGTTCAGTTTTGAAAACAACTAATTTGGAAATTGAATATGAAGATAATCTGGATAAGAGTATAAGCATGGAGAGAAGAGGATAGTAGACACAGGAATATGTTTTGGAGAGGGAGAGGGAGACAGGGACAGGGAAAGAGAAGAAAGAAAGGTTTGGTAGGAAGGACATTAGTGGAAAGGAAGTTTATGTGATAGAAGGAGTGTGGCTATGAATTTGCTCATGGTCTACCCCTCTCCCTGTACTGCTTATTTTCTTAGTGGCTTATACGGGAAAATGGGAGATTGGCATGGGAAAAATTCTTGAGGACACTGAGGAACATATTTCCCCTTTCTTTATCCTTTTCCTTTCTCTTCTCTTTTGCTTCCTTTGTTTTCTTTTCTTTACATCCTAGGTCACACATTTTGGTGAAGTTTTGCATGGGTGTCAGGAATGCCTGTTTAGCTTTGGGCAAGTCTCTTAGAGCCTCTGCTTCAGAGAGTCTTCATCGGCATGGAAGAAATGAAACATGTGCATGAGATTCAGCAGTGAAAAGCAACTCAGAGTGCAGATTTTTTTGTGGTTAAACTGTCTGTATGGAATACTCACTGACAAACAGAATTATTAGAAATGAAATGTATTTTAAAATGTGTAATAAAATAGCAAAAGTTCAGTGATAGTTCTCTTTCCTTCCTAGTCATTTCATGATTATTGCTCGACTAATATCTTGGAAGTAAAGCAGCCAGGACATGCAGGGAAAGGTTTGAGGTCTGATCCCCTGATGTAGGGCTCAGGGAGGATTTTTTTTTTTTCCTGAGAAAAGAGGCTAAATGGGTTTATTCACAGTAATGTAAACAAAAGCATTACATGTTACTACTCAACATTGCTGTATTTCAGAAATAATAAACTTCCATAGACCACTCTTTGAAGAATCATCTCTCTTGGCTTTTTTCCCATGGTGGTCTTGACATCTGGTTACAAGGGATATAAAGAAGAGTGGATTAAATTAATCAACTGACCAACCAACCAAATAAAGATATATAGAGGTTTTGAGTGCACTGTGAAATGCATCTAGTGTTATGTGAGTTGTGAAGTGTTCCACTAATACATTCTCACTTCTTTCATGGTTGAGAAGTATGCCCTACCATCATCCTAGGCTTTGCAGAAGTTCCAGGTGGTAGAGGTTGATAAGATCTCCCTGTGCACTTAGATAAGGGCAGGGTGTCCCTTTGCTCACTGGAGCAGATGGCTTTGCACAAGCTCTTTAGGACAGCCCATCCCTGGTTTCCAGCTCAGATCACTGAACTGGAAACATGCCTGTCCACAGAGATGCTCACCTTAGACAGTAGTCAGCTGTCTTTTTGCCTTTACATCTCTCCTCCTTTCTGATGTTTCCCCTTGAAATGAGGCTTCTTAGTGGCCTGATATTTGAAGCAGATGGACTGGTAGTTGCCTGGACTTGCCAAGCAGTAGGCCTGCTTTTTTATTTTTGTGACCATCTTTATCTGTAAAATGAATGTCAATGTGTACACCAGTTGTTGGCCTGACAATGTGAAGAAAAGATGGCAGAGGTTATGAGAATATGTGATTGGCAATGCTTTTGTGGGGCAGGCCAAGAAGAGCTAAAATTTCAGACTATGGGGACCATATTTACAAACACCTTTTCACAACTAGGAAGACGTTTTCCTTGGGAGAGAGGTCAGTGATAAGGAAGCAGTGCTCAGTTTGAGCATGATAATGCTTCATTGACATGAAAAAGCTATTGGGATTCTTGGTTTTTCTCCTCCCTACCTCCTTCCCACCTGCAGGCCCTGCTGCAAATCCCCTTGTAATTATCCCACCACTGAAGCCTGGAAGGCTCACCTCCCACAACAGGGGATATTAGAAGGGCTAAATGTCTCCCACCACACAGGGAGAAATATTCTTTTGTTTAAAGAGGAAGTTTGCTCATCCAAAGATTATGTTCTCTTGTGGCTGTGCCATGATCGGAAGGGAGAGAGGTTTTCATGTTCCCTGTGGCTGACTGTCGGGGCAAACATTGTAATGTCAGGGTTTAGGTTGGCAAGGTAGGAGTTACAGAAGCTTTTGAGGTGGTCTCTTTGCCATTGCATGGTAATATAGCCATTTTCCGGGATTAGAGAAGATGGGGGAGGAAGACAAGCTGCATAAGGGATGCTGTCACATTATGTGTGATTTCTCTGGTCTTTGAAAATCTTCCTGGTTTAGTGGGACGTGTGATCTAGGCAAATTGGTCTCTGAGGAGAAAAATGGCACTTGTAACCTACTCTGTTCCCAGTTCAATGTCCCGTGTGGATACTACTGACCAAATGTAAGTTTTTTTTTAGGCCTACCCATTAGGAGCATCAGAATTAGGATCACGATGCCCACTGGTTCTGCTTGATTAGATATTTGTGCTTAGATAACCTGAAAGAGGTGCTTTTAGCCAGAGGCTTTTATTTTTTATTTTTATTTTATTAAAAGTTTTTATTTTAATTGCAGTTTGTTAATAGGCAGAGTTACACTAATTTCAGGTGTACAATATAGTGATTCAGCACTTCCATATATCACCCAGGGCTCATCATGACAGGTGTACGCTTTAATCCCTATCACCTATTTAACCCAAATCCCCTTACCCACCTCCCCTCTGGTAATGACCAGTTTGTTCTCCGTGATTTAAAGTCTGTTTCTTGGGGCACCTGGGTGGGCACTCAGTGGGTTAAGTGTCTGCCTTCGGCTCAGGTCATAATCTCAGGGTCCTGGCATTGAGTTCCACGTCGTCTGGCTCCCTCCTCAGAGGGGAGTCTGCCTCTCCCTCTGCTCCTCTAGTTGTTTGTGCTCTGTTTCTCTGTCTCTCTCTCAAATAATAAATACAGTCTTTTTAAAAAAAAAAAATGTTTTTTGATTTGCCTCTCTCTTTTTCCACTTTGCTTGTTTTGTTTCTTAAATTCAACATGAAATAATATTAACCAGAAGCTTTTGAAAACAACAGAATGATTAGTGGAAAATGACTAAAGGTATACTTTGATGTAGATTAAACACAGTTTATACATAAATAATTTAATGATAAATCCTTGGCAGGTTACAAGTGAGATAACTATAGTGTTGTCAACAACCAAGCCCTCCTCCCTGCAGTTTTGGTAAGATGATAGCCAGGAGTAGTCTAGGGCTGGATCTACCTTGTAGGAAGTCCAGTGTCTGTGGGTATGCTCCTGGGTACCTTGAGGGTGTCAGGTCTGATGATCAGGCCCAGGGATGTTAAGTACACCCTCAGCCAGGGCAGATAGAGAGCTCTTTGATTTTGCCTGGCATTTAACCAAGTATGGTCTCAAGTTGGATTTGTTTCTTAGGCATTTCAGGATCTAGGGGTTTGTTTCTGGGTCTGTGATGGTCTTGGGCCAAACTGAGGGATGATAAATATATTGTAAGTGTGTCTCTTTTACCTTGCCCAGTCATTGCAAACATAGCTCATTGATCATGGCCTACTTGGCCTTAAGCCCAGAGGCCACTGCATGGTTCCTAGGCAGCCCTGAGAGTTGGTCTGGGAGATGCAACCCGTTGGTAATCTGTGACCCATCGCATCCTATTGCTTGAATTGATAACCTCATTTCAGGACTTCTTAGAAGTCCTGTCTCCAGTGCTTTAAGTTCAGTTCTTAAGGTGCAAGCTCAGGCTAGTTCACACAGGGTTGGTGCAGTTTCTCGTCCTTATAACTGTTCAATAAATTCACATTATATAAAAATGAATATCAGTATGGTAGAGTAGAAAGAGAATGGTGCTGTTTGTTCTGATCTTGAATCCTGGCTGTTTTATTTACTAGTGGTGTGACCTTTGGCAACTATCTCTTAGAGCCTTGGACTTTTATGTGTAAAATGGAGAGAATAAGATTCAACTTTCAAGAGTATTGTGAGAATGAGAGGTAATATAAATAAATAGCTTGGCATATTTTCTGATACTTAAAAAAATTTTTTTTATTATGTTCTGTTAGTCAACATACAGTATGTTGTTAGTTTTGGATGTAGTTCTGATACATTTTAAGCATTAGCCATTATTTGTGCTAACATAGGGGAAGATTAGTGTAGTGCCTGGCATGCAATAGATATTCACTAAATGCCACTTTCTTTTTATCCTATTTATTTCCTTTGTAGGAGTTATCACAGATTGTAATTATTTTTTGTATGTGTGTTTGTTTATTTCTTGGATCAACTCTACAAGAAAATAAGGTTCATCAGGAGTTTGTCAATTTTGTTCACTGTTATATCTCTAGAACATAGCTTCATGCCTGACACATGTTGTCACTCAGTAGGTATTTCTTGAAACACTAAATGTACTTGATTTATTTTCTTAATAAAATAGTAATATGCAAGAGACATGTGATGCTGTTCTCTATCATGAATGTCCCCTCAAAGGCTTGCCAAGAGGCTACATGAAAATGCTGTCTACTTGGCACTTTATGGAGGGGAGGGGTTAATAGGTGTCTGGGGTTTTATATCAGAAATGAGTTTCCTTGGGATTGGAGGCTGCTTACAGTCCTTTCTCCCTTTCCCAGTGGGGCTGTTTTATGGGTCTCACTTCAGCAGTCCAGACTGTAATGGAGCTGTCTGACCCACAGTTGGACTTGGCAGAGCTTTATGGTTGAAGGATTTCAACCATGTATAAGGTGGGCACATGTGGCTATTGACCACTGGGAATGGGGCTTGTCCAAATTATGGTAAGCTGACAGTGTGAAATACACCCCAGATTTTGAAGACTATATGTAAAAAAAGTGTAAAATATTTCATTAACAATTTTAATATCAACTACCTATTGAAATGATAGTTATATTGAGTTAACTAATATCTATTATTAAAATAAGTTTTACCTTTTCTTTTTACTTTTTAAAATGTGGCGCCAGAAAATTTGGAAATGATATATGAAGTTCACAATTGTGCTTTCATTATATTTCCCTTGGCCAGTGTTGCTAGAAGGGGATACAGTTTTGGGTCAGGGTAGAGAACAGTCGACTAGATGTCCAAAGAGCTGGTCTCAGTCCTGTTTCTGCACTAGTTCAGGATGTGACCTTGAACAAGTCATCTAACCATTCTGCACCTTAGAGCTTTATGGAAAATGCTTTTCAGAGGCTTTGATAGCTAAGAAGGGAAAAACAGTGTTAGAGAACTATATAATTACCAGATCCTAATTGTCGTATTTGCATTCCTAAAGCCACTTTGGGCATATCTGGGGTACAGGCAGACATACCTCCTGATCCTGGAAAGAATACACTGAGGGCACTTTCTATCTGCATGAGGCTCACTCTTTGCTGGAGGAATCCAGGGTGCGAAAAGCAAGGCAGGAAGTTCTGGCTTTTGTGACTAGCTTGGATGGTAATTAGGACTTGCTAGTCAAGCTGAACTTCCTTAAAGAAATTCCAATTTTTATGAAACAGACTGACTCACTGTAAAAGTCTCATCCTCAGTGCCAGCACTCCATTTTATGAAGTCAATACTATTTTCAGTTGTGCCAGACTCATTCAGAAAAACAGCAAGGTCCGTATTTGGACGCCGTGGGTATACGGAATGACCTGTTTGACCTGGGAAACACAGACCTTTCTGCTCTGTCAGAGATCTGGGAAACCTCCTCTCCCACAATCCCTGCTGAGAAGGAATCAGAACTCTGATGATGATGTTTGTCTAATTGAGACCATGTCTATTTAATTTAGATTGTGTCTTTCTAATTTATATTATGAGCCCTCTCGATTGAAATTAAGTCTCTCTTAATGTTTTGTATAGTATCCAGTGTGTTTTCTGTGCTTAGGTAATATGAACAATAAGAAACATCTTAAAATACTGATGTATTTTTATTACTGTGAAAGTTCTTTGGAGGAAAATCTTCAGAAGTTTTGGACTTTGGAGTGTGTATAGTCTACAGACATTTTAGGAAGAAGTAGAAAATTCAGAGACCTGCTATTTATAAATACCTGGATGATTGATGGGATATTTTCATTGTAAAAATCTAGCTATATGACATTAGGGAGACATGGTTTTATGCTATATTTCTTTCACTTCCCTATACAATTACAAAGTTGTTACATTGAGTATATCTGTCTTCTGGTAGATAAAACTCAGATCCCTTCAGTTGTATGCATTTCCATTCCCTGTGAGTGTACAGAAAAACCTCAGGCTGCATTTAGATGCATTATTTAATTCCCCTTTTTTTCTTTCCTCTAGTAGGATGTGAAAGAACAGGCATGGGCTCTGGAGTCCACCAGCATTAGAATCTGGGCTCTACTACATAACTTGATGATCTTGGGCAAGTTATTTAATTTCTTCAGGTCTCAGTTTCCTTACCCTACTTTAGAGTAAGGTATATCCTGCTTTTTTAGTTGTTTGAGTATTGAATTGGGTTGCCATTATAAAATGCTTAGAAATTAGTGATAGGCTTTCTCATAAAGAGCTAAATTAAAAAGACATATTTGACTTTTTGCAACTCATAGATTACGGTAGATTACATTTACTTAGGACTTTTTTCCCTCTAAGGATATTTTGCAATTTTTATTATCTCTGTAAAATATTTATGCATTTATGATTTTTCATGCCTATTTTGCCAAAGGGGGAAACTGAGTCACTTGAAGATTGAGAGTCCAGTTGTTCTTCATTTAGGCTGCCATGTCCTTTTGTCAGAGTAAAGTATGAAAATGCTGACCTTTCCTTGCCAGCGGAGAATCCACTTAGCGCTATTTACTATAACATCCCCCGAGAGAAACAGGAGGCCCAGTGCCCAGATCAGCCCTTGACTGATTAATGAGCATCAGTGTGTGCCAGGCATTGAGAAGGGTTCAGAGAAGAGAGAGAAGGTCCCTGTCCTCAAATAATTTGACAGCTAATGGGTAAGTCAAGGGCACATAAATACACATGAAAACAAGACTAAAGCATATTGACATATGTGGGATCCCTGCTATGTGCAAAGGCATATGTTAACGCCTTATGATTGGCAGAGCAATGAGGGATATACAGGTTTAACAGAAGAGAGAGTTTGCTGACTGCTCTAGGAGTCAGGAAAGTTTTCTTTGGGATAATCAAAGGCAATGGTCCTGAACTCTTATTGGACCCCACTTCCTGAGATTTGGATTCAGCATGTCTGGGACAGGACCTGAGATTCTGCATTTCTAACATGCTCCCTAGTGATGCTGATGCTGCTGACCTTCAGGTCACACTTGAGTTGGGAGACTAAGATGAGCTGAATCCAGCTCTGGGAGGAGAAATTAGGAGGGCACACCAAGGAGGATGTGTCTGCCCTTCTTGGTGTGCCCAATTTTGCCTGTATATTTTTGGCCTTTGCCTTCCTCATGCCTTTCACCTGGGGTGCCCCTTCATTGTGGTTGGCCAGTGTCACTTGACATTACCAAATGGTGAAGCAATGTGCTGCATGTGCTCTTTATTCAGAAAGAGAAAATTTCCACCTTTGCTATATGGCCTTGTAACCCTGCCTTCTCTTTCTCAAAATATTTGCATTTGAATACTACCTCTGACTCTCTGCTCTCCTCCTGTCCACTTCCTTCCCCCTCCAACTCTTCTTTTGGCAGCAGTGAAGTTCCTGGGCTTCCCAATTGAAATAACTTTAAAAAGGCTTAAAGACAATCCCACAAATTATAGTTACTGGTATTTACTCAAGTAAAACCCAGTGTCCTGTTTCTTTGTTGACAGCAGGGTCCTGTTGGGTTAGTAGGGGCTGCTAGAGTTAAAAAGAGGACCTGGTTGAGTTGCCTCACCATGGGAGGAGAGAGGTATGCACCATCAGATATTTAACACTCCTCAGCAATTATGGGAGTTTGCATTCTCTCCCTGGCAGGAACATAGTGTTCACCGCAGTGTTTCAAGTTTGCTTCCAATGCTATCTGATAGAAGTGCTTTTATCCCCTGAAGATACAGTACAAAATACAAATCATCATGGGTTTTATCTCAGCTGGAGCTGCTGCTTCTCCAAATACATTTACTCTGTGCAACTGTCCATCAGACCCATTTTTCATCCTTCATCCTGTTACTTTACGATGGCTGGGTTTAAGGCCTTTCTTCTGTTCTTTGTTCCTTTAGCTCAGCGAAGTAAACAGCAGGATTGATCTTACACTGCATTTTGGTATTGTTCCAAGTGCTCATCAATAGACACGGCTGGGAATGCACTGACTGGAAAGGAAGGGCAGATGGAAATGCACTTCTTGTTCTTTGTGCCTTTTAGTGTGCAGCGGAATGTCCCTAATCTGAGGGCTGCTACACTGGCATCTGATCGACATGCAAATTCATCATCAGGTGATGACTCCCATATTAGTTCTAAGAGAAGTACTTAGGGAAGCTATCAGGGAGGAAAAGTGAGAAAAAAGAAAAGAGATAATGAAAAGGTGAATTAATTAATTAATTTTGCATTCTCAGTAAATCTGTGAAACTGGAAAAGAAAATGGCAGAACTATGGAAAATGGCCTTTTAAGACAACCTTGCTAAGGCAGTGCTGGTTTAGATCCTTCGGCACTGGGCAAAAAGAATGTGTCTGGATTGATCTGTGATAGACAAGTAAATGTTTCTTTGATGCTCTTGAAACAAAGTATCCTTGATTGATCTTTTACTGGTTAAACAATATTAAACAGATGTAAAGGATTTAAAAACTGGCAATTGAGACTTTTAGCAATAGTGACATAGTGGGTGGATGGCAGATACCATTTGAAATAAGGAGAGATTAGCTGGCAAAATCAAGATCACATTGGTGCATTCTGATCTACTGTTGGCTGAGCTCTTTAAAAAATGTGGATGGTTCTTGTGCAAATGAGTGCACTTATGAAAATGAGTTCCCATTTATTTTCAACATCAGTTTACATTAAAACCATTTTAAACCATATTTCAACCAGTTACTTTTAAATTCACATTTTTAGTTATATGTGACCTTCCTCCCCTGACTTTTTTTCAAATATTTCAGGTCTCTGGAAAATAATGATTTGTGTTTGTCTATGAGCTTCTGAAGGAAAGAGATCTTTTTTTTTTTTTAAATTCAACTTTGTTTTCCTAGTCCATAACACAGAGCAAGTGCTCATAAATGTTTATTGAGTGAATGTTTGAATGAATAAATAAATAGATGAATTAAAAGATCTCTTGGTTTAAATGACCTTGGCCAAAGATATTTATCATAGAGCTAGAAATGAGATCAAGAATTCAGCCCTCTACCCTCAGCTTATCCTGAAACTTCCAGGTATCTGTGTTGTCCCCCAACTACCCGGGTGGTGGGATTATTTTGGGACTCCTGGTTCACCCTTAGTCCACTTTCTCTGAGAACTGCTTGCAGTTGCAGTTGTCTTTGTTGAAAGGAACTACTAGGAATTGGGATATTAAGAGTCCAAGTCAGTTGATAGTAGGACAGAACACAATGGCATTCGTGTGGGAGTAGCTGAATCAGGTTAATAATGAAGAGTAGAATGAATGCCTAAGGGTAACTGCTGATGTGGGGTCCTGAGAACCACTTTGAATCTAAAACTACTGATTGTGTCCAGCTCACTTCTCCCACCATTCATTCTACTCTACTTCCTGCCCTCAGATTTTTGGACAGCTCTGCTTTTCTAATGTTTACCCCTTTTCCCTCCAGCTCTATAACTTTAATTGAGCTAATTTAATGATTTCTTGCAGCAAAATTTTCTTCGGATTTCTAAATAAAGTATCTGGGCAGTCACAATCAAATTGGAAAACATAGAGGGGTTATGTTTAGTGGAAATGCATCTGTGTTCCTTGAGTTGCTCCCCGCTACTTTCCTCCTTATTTAAGGGGAAAATGGTTTTTGTGAAGCTATAGCCTAGAAAATAACTTCTCTTCTATATTAGGAAATAAGATGGGAAGAGAATTATCAACTAAGAAACTCAAGAAACATTAAATTTTAGAGCTGAAAAGCAACAGAAGTTTCTACTTTATTAGAGTCTCTAAAAACTCACATCCTGGCTCCTAGAATGGTAGCTGTTCTCATTCAGTGCTATTGATGACTTGGTTCCTCTGGTCTGGAAAGTACTGTTGTCAGTGACTGCATAGCATGAACAACATTAAGTCATGTGGAAACTGTGAGTACATGGCCATGTCCAAGGGAGAAAATAGCCAGATGATTAATGTGTAAAGTCCAGACTTGGGCAAAATCTTTCTTCTATTGATAGCACTATTTCCACAAACCTGGCTAAGAGCATGCTCTTTTGAGCTTGTTAATTCTTCTGGGCTTAATGACCCCTATATTACTATCTCTTCTATATTGCTTAGGTTAGAGACTAAGCTGCTGTATCAAAGATACACCTATGTCTAGTGGATTAACCATGATAGAAATTTACAACAGGCAGAGATCCAGGGCTTGGTAGAGTGTCTTTGCATCTTTAGTGTGTGGTTTTGGTCTCTGGGTCCAAATCTTACGCCATTTCTGGCCAGTGTGAAGGGGAAGGGAGGGAGGAGAGGCAAGAAGAGTGCATGACCATTTTTCTTAAGGACATACCCTAGAGTTAGCATATATCACTTCCATTTACCTATCATTAGCAGAACATAGTCACATTGCCACACTTAATTGTAAGAATGTCTGGGAAATACATTATTTGGCTGGACAGCAGAGTTTTATTATATTTCTTAAAATTTTTTTTAATTTGAGTATAGTTGGCTCACAGTTTTAAATTAGTTTTAGGTGTACAACACAGTGATTCAACATCTCTGTGTTACGCTATGCCCACTATAAGTGTAGGTACCATCTGTCACCATACAATTCTATTATAGTATCATTGATTCTGTTCTTATACTGTACCTTTTATTTCCATCACTTATTCATCCAAAAGTAGAATCCTGTGTTTCTTACTCTCCTTCACCCATTCTGTCTATCCCTCTACCTCTTTCTGGCAACCATCAGTTTGTTCTCTGTATTTATAGGTCTGATTCTGCATTTTGTTTGCTTGTTTATTCATTTGTTTTTTAGATTCCACATGAGTGAAATCATAAGGTACTTGTCTTTCTCAATCTTATTTATTTCACTTAACATAATACCCTGTAGGTCCATCCATGTCACAAATGATGAGATCTCATCCTTTCTTATGGCTGTGTAATAATCCATTATATATACACCACACCTTCCTTATCCATTCCTCTATCAGTGGATGCTTAGGTTGCTTCCATACCTTGTCTGTTGTAAATAAAGTGCAGTAAACATAGGGATGCATAGATCTTTTCAAATAAGTGTTGTCATTTTCTTTGGGTAAATATTCATCGTAGAATTATTTGATTATATGGTATTTCTATTTTTGATTTTTTGAGGAGCCTCCATACTGTTTTCCACAGTAGCTGTACCCACTGTGGAATTTACATTCCCACCAAGAGTGTACAAGAGTTCCTTTTCCGGGACACCTGGGTGGCTCAGTTGGTTAAGCGGCTGCCTTGGGCTCAGGTCATGATCCCAGGGTCTTGGGATTGAGTCCTGAATTGGGCTCCTTGCTCAGTGGGGAGCCTGCTTCTCCCTCTGCCTGCCACTCCCCCTCCTTGTGTTCTCTGACAAATAAATAAAATCTTTTAAAAAAAAGTTCCTTTTCCTCCACATCCTTGCCAACACTTATTTCCCATCATTTTGATTTTAGCCATTCCGACAGATGTGAGGTGATATCTCATTGTGGTTTGGTTTGCATTTCCCTGTTGATTAGTGATATTGAGCATCTTTTCATGTGTCTACTGGCCATCTGCATGTCATCTTTGCAAAAATATTTATTCAGGTCTTCTGCCCATTTTTTAATCAGCTTGTTTATTTATTTATTTATTTTTTGGGTGTTGAGTCCCAGAAGTTATTTGTATACTTTGGATGCTAACCCCTTACTGGCTATATCATTTGCAAATATATTTTTCCATTCAGTAGGTTTCCTTGTTGTTTTGTTGATGATTTCCTTTGCTGTACAAAAGCTTTTTATTTTGCTGTAGTTCTAGCATTTTATTTTTGCTTTTATTTCCCTTGCCTTAGGAGACCTATCTAGAAAAATATTGCTATGACCCCTGTCAAAGAAACTAATGCTTATTTTCTCTTCTAGGCTTTTTATGGTCTGAGGTCTCACTTTTAGGTCTTTAATCCTATTTTGAGTTTATTTTTGTGTATGGTTTTAGAAAATGGCCTGTTTCATTCTTTTGCATGTAGTTGTCTAGTTTCCCCAACACCATTTATTAAGAAGAAACTGTCTTCCCCCATTGTATATTCTTGGCTTCCTCTGTTTTATTATTAAATAAAAATGGGTATTGACAGATAATTAACAGTGTTTATCACATTCTCAAACCCACTCCTTCCCCATAGCCTACATGCTCCAAATGCATTCAGTAGGGGAGTATAAACCTTTTCTTAGAAGGGCATAGGGGAACTGAGCTGGAGATAAGTCTAATCAATAGAGATCTATAGAAATCTGTAGAGAGAATGACCACTCAGGGGTGTTTATATTTGTTGTGAGTGATCTCTGTACCTTCTTTGTGTATTGGTCAGTCAGTCATAGACCTGTGTGAGTGTCCAGGGCTACCACCAGCTGACATAGGAACATTTTCTGACTTCTCAGAAATTATCATCCCACCTCTGCTTGAATCCCTAATCTAAGGTATATTTTGTGCTTCCAAGTATAGAGATTTACACTGTTTAATAATTTTGAAAATTCCTATTTTACTAAGCTATCTTACCCTCTCATCAGACTCAAGAAACAAGAGGAGAGAGAACAAGATAATGGAAAGTGTTTACTATTTATTTATCTTGAGATTTAGGTATAAAATATAGATTATTGGTTTACACATAAAATTGTGTGTGGCATACACTGAATGTAAAAGATTTAAAAATATCTAGACATTTATGGGTGGAACAAGTCTCCTACTCTTGACAAAATGACCTTAGATTCTTCAGAAAAATGTTGTTTATTTAAAATATAAAATTTTAAGAGGATCTTGATTTCTCATGGTGTGGTTTCTCATTCTTCCAAATCTCCCTGGTATCCTGTCTATTCAGCACATGTTATTTTCTATCTTCAGATATACTGTGTCTTTTTTTCTTCAAGTATATGTCTTATCTCTTTCATTTGACTAAATCTCCAAGAAGAGTACCCACTTATAATTGTCTCCTGTTCCTCTCAGCAGCCAAACACTAATCCTTCAGTACAGCAAATACACTATAAATACTGGATGGATGAATGATGTCAGCACACAGGGATTTAGGCCCAATCACATTGCAGCTCAAACATCACTTCCTCAGAGAAGCCTTCCCTGACCACCCTGTCTAGAACGGCATGTTGATCACCTTGCCCTGGGCTAATTTTCTTCATAGTACTTACTGCTGCCCAACATGACTTTCATCTTTGAGTTTAACTGTTAATGTCTGTATGCTGCTCTTGAGACAACAATCCATGAGATTAAGAGAGTTTCTTTTGTGCACAGCTATATTCTCAGCTTTTAGAACGGTGCCTGGTTTAGTGATACTTATTGGAAAAAATAATGAATGGTGATAATTCTATAAGGACAATTTTATTCATCAAAATTATTTTGCAAAGTTTCATAAGCATATTTCAATTTAAAAAGAAGAAGGGACTTTGATCAGGCACTTGGGACAGGGCTTGAGACACCCAAGAATCTTCTCAGATAGTTGAACTGGCTTCTGAAGACAGTTCTGTTTGTTAAAGATTTCAGTATTTGTTAATAAAAGAATGAGTTGGATAATATAAGTTCAGGGGTATAAGCTGGGGCATAGTTGAATGTTTCTGCATAATAAAGGGACTCCTCTGAGAGTAATCTGAAAGGAGAAAGGACTAACTAGGGAGGCTGGTCGCTAGGTCACAGAAGAGAGAGAAGCCCTGTTATAACTGAGGAGAGGTTTGTGGAAAATAAAACACCTAATACAGATTTCAGTAGAATGCTATCTGTAACCCTATACAGCACCTCCATGAAGTCTTCCTGATATTTTTCATAAATAAAACAAACATCTCCAGTGCTTGTAATTACTTTTTTTTTTTTTTTTTTTTTATTGGACACTAGTAAGGGGCCTGAGTTAAACTTTTGGATGTAGGTAGATTCAAGGAAGTTAGTAGCCCTGGCTAAAGGAACCGGAAGTGTCTGACTGTTGTCTGAGTTAAATGTAACATACCCTAAAGGGAGACAATTCATCATATGCGTGTCCTGCTTCCCCTATTATACTGTAAGTTCCCAAGAGTCATGGCATAGATCTCCAGCTTTCTTTAAAGATCCCACAAGAGATGATATAATGGGCCTATGAATTATGATCATTTAGTGAATGCTACCTGTATCAATCAGCTACTGCTACATAACAACCAGTGGCATTTGCCGTAAGCATTTATCTTTCACATAACTGCAGATTGATTTGAGAGGCACTGATCTAGGCTGAGCTTGAATGAGTGACTGCTATCACTTGCAGGTCCAGCTAGGCTTGGGTCTTCACTGAGGCATGGACTTTGGTCTGCTCCATGTGGACTTATTTGGGGGTTCAGACTGAAGGGGTGGCATTTACCTAAAGGGAAGCTCTTTACATTATGATTGCAGAGTCACAAGAAACAAACAAAACATGGGATGCCTATTAAAGATTAGACTAGGAACAGGCAAACTGTCAAATTTACCCATGGCCCATTGACTAAAGCATCACAAGCTAGGACCCAAGTTAAGTAAGGCCCCTGCTTTGTATAGGATGAACAGCAAAGGCTGTGGATACAGGTGGAGTGAAGAATTAGGACCAGCAATTCAGTCTGCCACATTAACCAACCAACTGACAAATCCTATGTGATACTGAAAAGCTGGGCCTGAGAGTGAGTCCATTCCCAGCAGATGTTGGTGTGGGTGTGAGTAGAGGGCCTTTGGGGGAGTTTTTATTTTTCCTCTTTGCCAAAGGGGCCATTAAAGTTAAAAACCTCATTTTTGTAATAGAATGCACACAACAGTACACATATTGACTTATGTTTTTAGTCAATATCAAGATTTATTGTCCCCAGAGTTAAATAAATCGTGATATTGACCCCATCATAAGCCAATATCTGCTTAATGCACTTTTTTAAGAAGTATTTTGTATTCATTTATATTAATAGGATGCAAGCAGTCACTCACAGTGTTACTTTGTTTTCCCTTTCTTGTTCTATCTCCTTTTATTTTTCATTTGTCCTGATAATTAGTTCAGGGTTAAAGTGAGAGTGGTATGAAAATGAAATGGCATGAAATGCAGGAAAGATAGCCAACAGTGAACACTGCCCGACTGTAGAAGGAGGGACATTTGTTTCCATAGTTCTCCATAGAGAACTGTGCCTTCTCTGATTCCGGATAGTGCAAAAGAATTCTGTTTTCTTCAGCAGTTGTTTTTCTCTGGGTTCCTTTCCTCTGTGATGTTCCTATATAGAATTCCTTTGGGTCAACGGAGGATATGGAGGTGAGGGGGAAAGGCAGGAAGGGACAGTAAGTCAAGGGTTCTTCAGTTGTCCTTGGATTGATTTTTTCTGGCTTTATTTTTTGTGTGCTGCTTTATTCTTGGTTTCTTTGTCTTTTTCTTTCTATTTTGTAGCTGGCATTTACATTTTCTGGAGGAGTGGAAAAAATATATTTCTTTAATACTGAATTCCATTTATCTCCATAAATTGGTTAGGGTATATGATCTAAAGGACTCAGCTGTTTTTAAAATAGGTTTATTCCTTTCCTTGAAGATTATTTCCACACAGTATAGACGAGTTAGTAGGAGACTCATTTTGTAGACCTCAGTGAGAGCTCCACATTTGCAGAGCATCATTTCAGATGTGGAGTTTTTGAACAAAGAAATTAAATTTATATGTATCACCTAAATTATTTCGAATTCATGGTTCAGCAAAGAGTTCAGATCCTAATCAAATATGTAGTTTGCATGGGAGCTACCACCCTTCTCAATAATAACATGGCAGTTCTATTTGTGGATTTGACTAGATATGGGGTCGCAGGGAGAGACTGCTTTTGTGGGAATTTACTGTGGTTGTTTGCACTTGGGCCTGTGTTAAATGTCTGGTTTTACCACAATAAAAATTTTCCAGAGAGATAATTGAGAGAAGAGCTTTTCAAACAGTTTTCATCCCTTATAAATAATAGAAGGACCCCCTTCCTTTACATACAAAGAATCTTTAAAAGGAAATGGATTCTACTGTCTCTGTCTTGCCTTTTCACCTGCCAAAATACTGCCATTGTGCAAGGCCCATGCCATTGTGCAAGGCCCATGGAGATCTCCCTCCTCCACAAGCCTTTCCCAGCTCTCCATGATCTGCCACTCCCCCCTCATTTGAATTCTTACAAAATGTATGGTTTGTGTCACCTAATCAGTGTTTGACTTAATTCAAGGTTGGTTTTATTTTCCTGTTTTGGATGTCAAGTTTATCTCCACACCAGATTGTATAGTACAGGAGACCAAAGCCTGAATTTTTTACTTCTTTAAAATTGGGAGCTGGGAAGAAGGAGGAGAAGGGGGAGATGGGAGACGGGAGACTGGAGAGGGAGATAGATTGAAGAAGACTGAAGAAGATTGTAGCTAATATTTGTTAGTCCTGACCATGTGTCAGGGACTCTTCCAAGTCCTTTAAATAGGTGAACTTGTGTAATCCTTACCACAACCCTACCAGTTAGATTCAATGATTATCCCTGTCTTACAAAGGACATTAGACAAAGAGAAGTTAAGCAGCTTGCTAAGGTAAGGAGTAGACCAGCATTCAAAACAAGGTCTCAAACTCCAAAGCCCATGTTCTTAAAGCTATCCCAGTATCATCAATGATTATCAGAATAGGCCATGAATTTCTAGCTTGAACATAGAGGAGACTAAGATAGAGCACATACTTCTTGTTATTTGAGGGATGGGAGGGGTGCAGGATAAAGCTGGGCTGGCAGAGGAGAGCAGGACCCAAGTTTTAAAAATCAGGTTTCTTCTAGTTCTATTCTCACCTGACTAACTTAAAGCACTCAGAGATGATGGCTCAGGAATTTTAGAAGTTATAAAGTGGGGGAAGTAAGAACAGTTTTTTTCATTCCAGACAGCTACTTCAATATGAGTCCCAGTGCAGGAATGTTGTGTCCTGATTTCTTCTGTGGTGCTTCCTAGCTCACATAACAGAATGCTTTGTTGAAGAGGACACAGCCTTTCCCAGCCTGATCACTGCCCATATGGTATCAGCTCTGGATGCTGGTTGGTGGAGAATGTATCTTAATCTGCACTGTCTTGCACTCTGTCTGGGAGTGGCTCACTCTCCTTCTTGAAGAATGAGATGCGCCGGGTACCACCTTAGTATACACAAGGCAGTTTTCATCCTACGTTGTGTTTCCACATGGATTTATGCTACAAATGCTTCATTCTTTTTTTCTTTCACAAAATAAGGATGAATACCATTTAGTCATGCATGTTACAGTCATTGTGGCTGAACACGCACCTCTTTTTTAGTATCCAGTGGTCAAAAACCTGGAAGGTATCAATTTTATTGGTTAACCCATGAAGATTAGGGGGTGGGGTTGAGCAGGGGAGAAAAGAGGTAGAAACATGTGGGCCACAGTGAGCCCTCACATGAACTCCCTTGGCTCTAGGTTCTGAAAAGTGGTGCTCTCCCCTCCTTTCTGCTCCAGTAGCCCTGCATACCATGTTGGGGCAGTTGGGTGTCTGATGTCTATAGATAGACATGTTCACAGCCGCAAGCAGATGTTTCCCTATTAGTTCCATAACAGGCTGAAAGATTGGTTTAGGGACAATCTCAACATCTCCCACTTCAGATGGCAAATTATTCTTCATTTAAAACACACCAAACCTAGACTATCACCTTCACGTTCTGTGATTCTGAACTATAATTATTAAAGTGGATGGTGGAGGACATGGAAGTGTGCTCTGCTCTTCAGCCATTGGTCTTTGGTTTCAGTGTAGCTTCTAGGTGAACTGGAACCTCTTGATTCTGGCATGTTTTAATTTTGTTTCTTGGTTGGGAGTGAGGGTGTGGAGACCTTGGTGAGAAGGGGTTGGGCAAAGACACTCCCTCAGGTAGTGTATTAAAGAGGAACAGCTTCATATCCTCTTGTCTGAATGGCTTCATCTGCTCTTCTATTCAAATTTAGTTTAAATTTTTGCTTGGGGCATTTGAACAATTCCCCCCCAACCCAAATTCTTTTGAAGTGGAATCTTTTTCTTGTCATTCACTTCTAGTGATCTCATTTCACTTCCTAAAGAATGATAAATATTACTAATTGAGATACATGTTTTTCTAGAATTCAACTTTTAAGGTTAATCTAGCACTAAATTCAGTCCTCCTGGGGTGTTCCTATATAGCTATTTAACCATAAAAGGCCTTTTGTTGTGACTTTCCAGAGAGGAAAATCACATTGCATGGAGATAGGAGGGAAGAGCAGTAATTGAGTTCATAATAGTGATGTCCCATAGCTCCCTGTGATTACAGTGGGCAGGGGCATGCCAGCAAGTTCCACCATTTAGTATGTAAGCCTTGGGGGATTGAGGCAGGTGGGTGGCAAGACATTTCAGATGAAACTTGTGTGACTGAGAGCAACACAGCAGAGATGACTGGATTGAATCTTGCTTGAAATAATGCTCTTCCTGTGTCTCCCCATCCCCCACCCCCCACTGAGGAGTTAAAACTATTAATAAATGAAATAAGAGCTTACTAAGCTCTATTGTGTATGATAGACATTGTGCTAGGTCAGGTGGGAGACAAAATAAGTATTAGAATGAACTGCTTGAAATTGCTGCTTTTGGACTGTTTTTACTTACAAAAATGTCAATTTTATATAATTCATCCTAATATAAAGAACTTCCATGTATTTAACATTTATTCAATAAAACAAAGCTTATATAAGTTGCCTAACATACTGCCTGATATATAGTAAAAATTCAATAAATGGTACCTATTTTGATCAATATTTTGCTGCCATGGGCACTGATTGTAGGTTGGAAGTATATAATAATGATTCAGTAAGCTTTATTAAAGGGCCTAAATGTGATCCCTCTATTTGGATTGACAGGTGGAGTAATCTAAGAACTCATTACTATGTATTATCCTCCCTCACATCATTCATTTACTTGTAGGAGGAAACCAGATCTCCAGGGTAACTTGGCAGTGTGAATAGGTCTCTGCTCCACCACGTTCGAGTAGAATGAGACAGTGTAGGAGGCCTGTCTGACATCTGGGACAAACTACAGTGTTTTTTCAGGTCTACTTATAATCCAACTTTTGAGGAATATTAACTTTGTCCCTAATTTGTGAAATCTTCCTTTTACTCTGAGTTTTAATCCATAAATGTTTTTATATAAACTGAAACATTGAGAATTATAAACCATATTTGATGGAGATGACAAATTGCAGTTTTGGATGATTATATCTGATATAACAGCTGGAAAAGGAAAGCCAGAAACATGACAGAGGCCAATGAAAAGCTTTCTTTGGCATGAAGAAGCATATTGTCATAATATTCCCCCCAAATTGAATTGCCTTAAAAAAATGTAGGAATATTAGAAGAAACACAAATATTTTTTGAGAAGTTAAAATAAGTCCTTTTTGTGAGAGAATGTTTTCAATACCATCAATTTTCAGCCTTCAGAGTGTTTCAGAGTAGTCTATTCACTGAAGGGACAAAAAAAATCTTACAGGGCTCTAAGAAGCACTTTCCAGAAACACTCCATAGACTTTCTCTGCTCTTCCTATAGGCATTTTTCTATTTGGAACAAAATTTAGAAGCAAGGGAACTTATGAGCTACTTGATTTAAATGACAAATGATACCACTCTAAATCAGTATCCTTCCTTTGTTTTTAACCATCTCCAGGAAAAAGGTCCTCCAGGAAGAGGTCCTCAAGGGATGCACTTCTGGACTCTTGAGATGTGGTGGTTATCATGCCAGTGATTAGAGTGCTCCCATCCATTTCACCAATCAGTATGGTCAAGGGTGGCTTCTCCAAGATGGTGACCTTTGAGCAGAGCTTGGATGAAGAGTCTTTGAACCTATGAAAGAATGAATTGTGGTATGTTTGAGTGACAAAAAAGTCCACAGTGTCTAGAGCTTAGGGAACAAGGAGGATGGAGGAGTGTTAGGAGGGGAAGTAAAGAAGCAGACGGTCTTATAGAACCTCTTAGGGAGGGAAAGAATTTGTACCTTATCCTGGCTTCTATGCCACTAATTACATGACCTTTATAATACAAAAAAAAAAAAAAAAACAGGGGCATGTAAGAGTACATTGTATAGTTTTATTTTTCTCCAGCTTTATTGAGGTATGATTGACAAATAAAGATTGTTTATATTAGGTTGTACAACATGATTTTTTCTTAAGTTATACAGTGTGATTATTTATTATACATACACACTGTGACGTGATTACCACAATCAAACTAATGAACACATCCATCACCTCCTATAGTTACCATTTTTTGTGTGTGTGTCTGGTGAGAACATTCACAATATGCCTTTTAAAAAGCAGATTTCAAGTATACAATACAGTATTATTATCATCACCATGCTGTACAGTGCAATATCCAGAACTTTTCCCATTTCTCTCACCTCCCAACCCTTGGCAACTACCATTCTAAATTCTGGTTTTATGAGATTAAATTATACATGTAGGTATAATCATACAGTATTTGTCTTTCTGTGTCTGGCTTATTTCACTTAGTGTAAGGTCCTCCAGTTTGAACCATGTTGTAGCAAATGGCAGGATTTCCTTCTTTCTCATGGCTGAATACTATTTCATATTGTGTGTATGTTTCACATTTCTTTATCTGTTGATGTGTCAATGGAAAGAGGACAGTTTTAGGTTTAACAGTTTAATATGTGCAAAGTGCTTAGACCCATGCTCCTTATATATAGTAAGTGCTCAATAAATTATAGATATTGTTATTAATATTATTGGAAGATATGGGAGGATTTTAGCAAGAGAGTAACATGATCCGATTTGCACTTCAGAAAATGTCACTTTGGTTGCCATGAGGAATCTGAAGGGAGATGAGAGGGGGACAGGAGACCAGTTAGGTGGCTGTTGTGATATGTAGCTAAGAGATGGTGATGAAATGAACAGGAAAGGAGGGAGTTAGGGCAGTAGGAAATTGTCAGATTTGAGGTATTTATTGGGATATAACCAAGAGGTTTTGCTTGTAGATTGGATGTGGGATATGAGGGAAACAAGATTCAAAAGAGTGCTTCACTTTTAACCTAAGGAAGTGGGTGGATATTAGTGGAATTTGCTAGCCAGAGAACACTTTGAGCAAGTAGTAGTGAAATTATCCAGTTGGATACTGAAGTACCTGACCATTTTGCCAAAGACAGTTAACTCCATGGAAAGCAAGCAAATAGATGTGTCTGGAGCCTCTGCCCTGTTCTGGACACTATGCTAGGTGCTCAGAATTGGGGATCTCATTTCTTCTCACAATAACCTGTGTTTATTAGCATCCCAGTTTGTTCTGAGGAGGAGATTGAATCCAAGAGAAGGTGACTGATTAGCTTAGGTTGCCTGGCAAATAATTGGCAGAACCAGGAAAAGAACTGGAAGCCCATCTGCCCTGCCACAAGGCTACTAAAATCAAATCATCCAACTTTGTGTGTGTTTTGGAGGGGGGATGTAAGTAGGGAGGGTACAGTTGATGCGCCTGAAGCAGGAAATAAATAAATAAACCATTGGCAGAATTTCTCACTTTTTAGCCACAGTTAAAACCTTGGTTAGAATAAGACAAGCTATCTAATGATGTTGGATGCTTTTTGACTTGCCCTCAAGGCTTTCTGTTCAATATTTCATAGGATTGCATTGGTATCTTTGAGCATTTTTTAAAAAAAATGTTATGAAACCATCTGAACATTTGAACACTTTTCAGAAGGTCAGGCAGTTTCCTTTTTGAAGAAAGCATTTAGGCAATTAGGGTGATGTAAGGGCAAAACTATGTGGAGACAGGGATACTTATGATGACCTCTCATGAAAGCTTCCTTTCGGTTCTGATGTATATGACAAAAGCATTTTGAAAATAAAAGGTGAATTACTGCATTCCAGTTTGGGGATCATTCATATTGAATTTGAAGCACAGTTTATAGTATAGGGTCTTAATTTAAAAGATTCTGCAAATAGGTTTGAATTACAGACCTCAGAGACTCTAGGCCTGTACTGATACCAGTAAGTCTGTCTCTAGCCCTTTGTAGTTTAGCTCTTTGCAGAAACACTCTCCCTGAGTCACATATTAATACTTTTAGTATGTAGCAGTGGCATATGACCTGAACTGGTTAGGTGGTAAATGTCTGTAATAGAACTTAACCTAGTGTGAGTACAAAGACAACTTAATTGGCTCAGGTAACTAGAAAGAGATAAACTCTCTGAGGTGTGACTGCACCCAGGTGTCCAACAACACAATCAGGTATCTGTCCTTTTTTTAATCTATCTTTCTCCTGGCTGACTTCACTGACAAGAATGCATGCCCTGCCCCTCAGTGCAGTGCCAAAGACCATTAGCTCCAGGCTTTCATTCTATCAATTTAGTAACTCCAGTGAAAAGGAAATGCCTCCTTTTTCAGTAGTTTCCTAGTAATTTGTGTCAGTTTAGAGGGGGCACTTTTTTCTAACATCTGCTTAGAGGGTCTCCTTTTTTCTGATTCTATGGAGGCACTTCTAGTCCTGAAGAGATTGAACAGGATAAGAATGGAGGCATTGAGAGTATTTAGGAGGCTTTACTGTCCCCCAGGTAAGCCAGGAGTAGAACGTGGGTAGTGGAGATGGTGAGGAATTGACAAATTTAGGATATGTACTGAATTAAGAGCATTTATTCAGCAGACAGAATGAGTGCCTACTCTGAGCCAGTCTTATATGCTAAAGCAAGAGATACAACAGTGAATATGAGAGGCCCTCTCTCTAGAATTGTTAATGGTCTGTGGGTTAGAAAGAAGAGCAAACAGGTAAGTTGTAAACCACAAGATTAAGCGGTGATGTGAGATTTGAGAATCCTATACGAGTCTGGAGCAGAGTCATTATGTCTCCCAGGAAGAGTTAGGAGACTTAAGCAGGTGGAGGTATTTGAGCTGGGCCTTGACGTATAAGTAGGAGTATGCCAGGTGAAGAAAAATGTGAAGGAACTTCAGTGGAAATAACATGTGCTAGAGCATGAAGACATGAAATGTGGTAAGACTAGTGGGATGGGTGGGGCCAGATTGGGAAGGACCTTCAATGCCTCTTTATGGAGTAGGTTTCGATATAGAAATATTGAATCTGTGGTATGTTAATCCATAGGTATAAATATGTCACGTACAGCATGTTTAAGTGTTTCTTCCTGTAGCTGAATTTTAAACTTTAATGTACATAATAATTACTGTATAGCATCTTTAGGGATTTTTCCACAGTAAATTTTGCTATGTGTGATTTTTCACATCATAATATTAGATTCTAAACTCTTCTGACTTTAAGATGCAACTTCATTGTACTAAGTAGATACTATAGGACTTAATGTTGGAAGTTGCCTAATACATTCTCAAAATACTCTAGAAAACTCAGTGTACCAGTAGGAATTTTTTTATTTGTGAGCAAAACCAAAAAACTCAAATTGGCCTGAACAATGAAGGAGAACTTTTAATTGCTCCATGTAACTGAGAAGTGTAGCATGAGGTCAAGCTTTATTATCTAGTCTGTTCATGGCTCTGACTGTCCTTCTCTGAGTTTTTCTCAGCTCTCTTCTTAGTACGTGGATTGGATTTCATTCCTAGTTCATTCTCAGGGGGATTCCTCTCTTGACTGTGAGACAGCAGACAGCCATGACTGGAGCTACCTGCTTCCTAATTTACAGCCCTGGAAGAAGGAAAGTCCCTTCCCAGGAGCTTCAAACAGGAACCCTGAGCTTATCCTGATTGGATCATCCCTGAGCCTTGGGCTTTCTGGTTCAGGCCTGGGTGGATATTGTCAAAAGAGATGAGATTACCACGAAAGTCTGAAACAGGGTCTTGGAGCTAGGAGTCTGCACAGTTCACTCACACCTCATTGAGACCATAGAAGGGATGTTGTGGAGATAATCACAGGATCCATCATAGTCATGTTAAAAAAACAACAAAACACAAGCAATAAAAAAAGTCCAAATTATCTAGATAATTGGAGAAAATATTGTAGCTGAAGAGAAATGTAGTTAATATTTTTGGGGTAAGAATGAATTTGGATCTAGGTTAACCACATGTCTGTTAAAACTAGAGGACCATGACTTGATGCACAGTTATTAGTGGTTTGTGTACAACACATGTCATTTATACATTAACACATCTTTCAAGGCTGTTTGCAAAGAATTCACTCTCTTAAACTCAATCTGTTCTACAGTCTTACTTAATAATTTGTTTGGAATACTTTTGCCTCATAACTAGTGTAAAAGCTATCTTCATCCCAGTCTCTACTCAGCTCACACAGAAATGCTTATTGAACATGTTCTCTCAAAACCATCCCACATCCACCACTGTCCACCAAAATTTTAACTTTTTCTTCAGCTACTCTGTTAAGTAGAATTTAAAGGTCCTCTTTTTAGTGGCTATAATCAGTAAACATTCTATGTTAATGTTGGGCTACAACCCACCCCCCATTTACAAGATGCTATGGAATGACCTGTCGTGATTTTGTAGTCTTCCAGACCTTGGTTCTGTTTCTGCTCTGCTACTGGCCATCTTTTGACTTGGGGCTATTTATTTGGACCTGTTGGAGTTCATCTTCCTCTTTTGGAAGGTGACAGAAATGATTACCTACAAAGGCAGGGGTCATAAGGATGAAAGATGGCAATGTTTATAAAAATGCCTGGCACAAAAAGATGCTCAGTGAAAGCCAACATTAATATTGAAAACTCATTTATGAGCAGTCCTCAGGTCAGATTCTCTTCCCTTGATTCTTTCTTTTCTTTTCTTTTTTTTAATAAAAAAAATTTTTTTATTAATTATTTTTATTAACATATAATGTATTATTTCCGCCAGGGATACAGGTCTGTGAATTGTCAGGCTTACACACTTCACAGCACTCACCATATCACATACCCTCCCCAATGTCCATAACCCAACCACCCTCTCCGTACCCTTCCTGCCCCCAGCAAGCCTCAGTTTGTTTTGTGAGATTAAGAGTCTCTTATGGTTTGTCTCCTTCCTGATCACATCTTGTTCCATTTTTTCCTTCCCTGCTCCCCAAACCCCCCACTCTGCCTCTCAAATTCCTCATATCAGGGAGATCATATGATAATTGTCCCTCTCTAATTGACTTATTTCACTCAGCATAATACCTTCTAGTTCCATCCATGTTGTAGCAAATGGCAAGATTTCATTTCTTTTGATGGCTGCATAGTATTCCATTGTATATATATACCACCTCTTCTTTATCCATTCATCTGTTGATGGACATCTAGTCCATAGTTTGGCTATTGTGGACATGACTGCTATAAACATTTGGGTGCACATTTATATCTTTAGGGTAAATAACCAGTAGTGCGATTGCTGGGTTGTAGGGTAGCTTTATTTTCAACTTTTTGAGGAATCTCCATGCTGTTTTCCACAGTGGCTGCACCAGCTTGCATTCCCACCAACAGTGTAGGAGAGTTTCCCTTTCTCCACATCCTCGCCAACATCGGTTGTTTCCTGACTTGTTAATTTTAGCCATTCTGACTGGTGTGAAGTGGTATCTCATTGTGGTTTTGATTTGTATTTCCCTGATGCTGAGTGATGTGGAGCACTTTTTCATGTGTCTGTTGGCCATCTGGATGTCTTTGCAGAAATGTCTATTCATGTCCTCTGCCCATTTCTTGATTGGATTCTTTGTTCTTTGGGTGTTGAGTTTAATAAGTTTTCTATAGATTTTGGATACTAGCCCTTCATCTGATATGTCCTTTGCAAATATCTTCTCCTATTCTGTCAGTTGTCTTTTGGTTTTGTTGACTTTTCTTTGCTGGCAAAAGCTTTTGATCTTGATGAAGTCCCAATAGTTCATTTTTGCCCTTGCTTCCCTTGCCTTTGGTGATGTTTCTAGGAAGAAGTTGCTGCAGCTAAGATCGAAGAGGTTGCTGCCTGTGTTCTCCTCAAGGATTTTGATGGATTCCTTTCTCACATTGAGGTCTTTCATCCATTTTGGGTCCATTTTTGTGTGTAGTATAAGGAAATGATACAGTTTCATTCTTCTGCATGTGGCTGTCTGATTTTCCCAATACCATTTGTTGGAGAGACTGTCATTTTTCCCATTGGATATTCCTTTCTGCTATGTCAAAAATTAGTTGAGCAAAGAGTTGAGGGTCTATTTCTGGGCTCTCTATTCTGTTCCATTGATCTATCTGTCTGTTTCTGTGCCAGTACCATACTGTCTTAATGATGACAGCTTTGTAATAGAGCTTGAAGTCTGGAATTGTGATGCCACCAACTTTGATTTTCTTTTTCAACATTCCTCTAGCTATTTGGGGTCTTTTCTGGTTCCATATAAATTTTAGGATTATTTGTTCCATTTATTTGAAAAAAAAAAATTGGTATTTCGATAGGGATTGCATTAAATGTATAGACTGCTTTAGGTAGCATAGACACTTTCACAATATTTATTCTTCCAATCCATGAGCATGGAACACTTTTCCATTTCTTGTGTCTTCCTCAATTTCTTTCATGAGTACTTTATAGTTTTCTAAGTACAGATTCTCTGCCTCTTTGGTTAGGTATTCTTAGGTATCTTAAGGTTTTGGGTGCAATTTTAAAGAGATAGACTTCTTCATTTCTCTTTCTTTCGTCTTGCTGTTGGCGTATAGAAATGCAACTGATTTGCGTGCATTGATTTTATATCCTGACACTTTACTGAATTCCTGTATGAGTTGTAGCTGTTTTGGAGTGGAGTCTTTTGGGTTTTCCACATAAATTATCATATCATCTGCAAAGAGTGAGAGTTTGACTTCTTCTTTGCCAATTTGGATGCCCTTTATTTCTTTTTGTTGTCTGATTGCTGAGACTAGGACGTATAGTATTATGTTGAATAACAGTGGTGATAGCGGACATCCCTGCCATGTCCCTGACCTTGGGAGAAAACTCTCAATTTTTCTCCATTGAGAATGATATTCACTTTGGGTTTTTCATAGATGATTTTGATGATATTGAGGTATGTACCCTCTATCCCTACTCTGTGAAGAGTTTTGATCAAGAAAGGATGCTGTACTTTGTCAAGTGCTTTTTCAGTTTCTATTGAGAGTATCATATGGTTCTTGTTCTTTCTTTATTAATGTATTAGATCACATTGATTTGTGGATGTTGAACCAACTGTGCAGCCCAGGAATGGTCGTAGTGAATAATCCTTTTAATGTACTGTTGTATCCCATTGGTTAGTATTTTGGTGAGAATTTTTGCATCTGTGTTCATCAAAGATATTGGTCTGTAATTCTCCTTTTGGATAGGGTCTTTGTCTGGTTTTGGGATCAAAGTAATGCTGGCCTCATAAAATGAGTTTGGAAGTTTTTCTTCCACTTCTATTTTTTGGAACAGTTTCAGGGGAATGGGTATTGATTCTTCTTTAAATGTTTGGTAGAATTCCCCTGGGAAGCCGTCTGGTCCTGGGCTCTTGTTTGTTGGGAGATTTTTGATGACTGCTTTAATCTCCTTACTGGTTATGGGTCTGTTCAGGCTTTCTATTTCTTCCTGGTTCAGTTTTGGTAGTTTATATTTTTCTAGGTATGCATTTGTTTCTTCCAGATGGTCAGATTTGCCTGCATATATTTGCTCATAATATGTTCTTATAATTGTTTGTATTTCTTTGGTGTTGATAGTGATCTCTCCTCTTTCATTCATGATTTATTTGGGTCCTTTCTCTTTTCTTTTTGATAAGTCTGGCCAGGGGTTTATCAATCTTACTAATTCTTTCAAAGAACCAGCCTCTAGTTTTGTCGATTTGTTCTATTGTTTTTCTGGTTTCTATTTCAATGATTTCTGCTCTGATCTTTATGATTTCTCTTCTCCTGCTGGGTTTAGGCTTTCTTTGCTGTTCTTTCTCAAGCTCCTTTAGGTGTAGGGTTAGCTTATGTACTTGAGACGTTTCTTGTTTCTTGAGAAAGGCTTGTATTACTATATACTTTTCTCTCAGGTCTACCTTTGCTGTGTCCCACAGATTTTGAACAGTTGTGTTTTCAGTTTTATTTGTTTCCATGAATTTTTTCAAATCTTCCATAATTTCCTGATTGACCCATCATTTTTTAGTAGGATGCTCTTTAGCCTCCATATATTTGGGCTCTTTCCAACATTTCTCTGGTGATTGAATTCTAGCTTCAGAGCATTGTGGTCTGAAAATATGCAGGGAATGATCCCAGTCTTTTGGTTCTGGTTGAGACCTGATTTGTTACCCAGGATGTGATCTATTCTGGAGAATGTTCCATGTGCATTAGAGAAGAATGTGTATTCTGTTGCTTTGGGATAGAATGTTCTGAATATATCTGTGATGTCCATCTGGTCCAGTGTGTCATTTAAGGCCTTGATTTCCTTGTTGATCTTTTGCTTGGATGATCTTTCTATTTCCATGAAGGGGGTGTTAAAGTCCCCTACTGTTACTGTATTATTGTTGATGTATTTCTTTGATTTTTGTTATTAATTGGTTTATATAGTTGGCTGCTCCCATGTTAGGGGCATAGATATTTAAAATTGTTAGATCTTCTTGTTGGACAGACCCTTTAAGTATGATATAGTATCCTTCCTCATTTCTTGTTAGAGTCTTTGGCTTAAAATCTATTTTATCTGATAGAAGGATTGCCACCCCAGAAATGTCCATTAGCATGGTAAATTGTTTTCCACCTCCTCACTTTAAATCTCGCGGTGTCTTTGGGTCTAAAATGAGTTTATTGTAGATAACATATCTATGGGACTTTTTTTTTTTTATCCATTCTGATACCCTGTATCTTTTGATTGGGGTATTTGGCCCATTTACATTCAGGGTAACTATTGAAAGATATGAATTCAGTGCCATTGTATTGCCCGTAAGGTGACTGTTACTGTATATTGTCTCTGTTCCTTTCTGTTCTGTTAGTTTTATGCTCTCTCTTTGCTTAGAGGACCCCTTTCCAGTAGGGCTGGTTTGTTGTTTGCATATTCTTTCAATGTTTGTTTGTCCTGGAAGCTTTTTATCTCTCCTACTATTTTCTTTTTCTTAAAGATTTTATTTATTTATTTGACAGACAGAGATCACTAGTAGGCAGAGAGAGAGAGGAGGAAGCAGGCTCCCTGTCAAGCAAAGAGCCCGATGCGGAACTCGATCCCAGGATCCTGAGATCATGACCCGAGCCAAAGGCAGAGGCTTAACCCACTAAGCCACCCAGGCGCCCTCTCCTACTATTTTTAATGACAGCCTAGATGGGTATGGTATTCCTGGCTGCATATATTTCTCGTTTAATGCTCTGAATATGTTATGCCAGTTCTTTCTGGCCTGTCAGCTCTCTGTGTATAGGTCTGCTGCCAATCTAATATTTCTACCATTGTACTTTACAGACCTTTCGTCCTGAGCTGCTTTCAGGATTTTGTCTTTGTCACTGAGACTTCTAAGTTTTACTATTAGATGATGGGGTGTGGACCTATTTTTATTGATTATGAGGGGGGGTTTCTCTGTACCTCCTAGATTTTGATGCTTGTTCCCTTCCCCAAATTAGGGAACTTCTCTGCTACAATTGGCTTCAATATACCTTCTGCCCCCCCCTTCTAGAATCCCAATTATTCTAATATTGTTTCATCCTATGGTATCACTTATATCTGAATTCTTCCCTCAAGGTCCAGTAGTTGTTTGTCTCTGTTTTGCTCAGCTTCTTTATTCTCCATCATTTGGTCTTCTGTATCACTAACTCTTGCCTCATTTATTGTAGCAGTAAGAGCTTCAATTTTTTATTGCACCTCATGAATAGTGTTTTTAATTTCAACTTGGTTAGATTTTAGTTCCTTTATTTCTCCAGAAATCGATTCTCTAGTATCTTCCATGCTTTTTTCGAGCCCAGTTATCACCTTGATAATCATCATTCTGAACTCTAGTTCTGACATCTTGCTAATGTCTGTTTTCATTAGACTCCCTAGATGTCCGTACTGTTGCTTGTGTTTTTTTTTTTTTGAGGTGAGTTTTTCCACCTTGTCATTGTATCCAGATAAGAATAGTTGAATGAGGAACAAAATACTAAAAGGGCAGCAACGACCCCAGAAAAATATACACTAACTGAATTGGAAGAGACCTGAAATATGGGCGAGAAAAAGGAGGAAAAAAAATGTATATATGTGTGTTTGCGTGTGTGTGTGTGTGCATGTGTGTGTATACACACACATGCACACACACATATATTTGCACATACGGAAGTACATATAGATAAAAAATATATATGTCTATATATATGTGTGTGCATGTGTATGTATGTGTATGTATATATACATATATATACATATATATATATATGACTATATGTATATAAGACTAGTGAATAGAACAAAGCCACACACTTGATTTTTTTAGGTATATTTTGGTCTGTTAGAAGAAACTGCCTTCTAAAATTTTAATGAAAGGAAAACATATATTCAGAAAGTAGGGTAAACATGATGAAGGGTTGGAATATGACTGTAAAGATGAAAATTCAAAAGGATTCTAAGAAAGGAATTGACAAGATAAGAAGTTGATTGAAAAAGGAAAAAATAAAAGAGGAAAGAATATGATGAGGCTGGCGATTAGAACAAAGCCATATACTATATTTAGGGTATATTTTGATCTATTAGAAGAAACTCTATCTAGAAATTTTAAAGAAGGAAAAACCTATATATGTACAAAAATAAGTCTAAATACAACAAAGGGATAGAATGTGACTAACAAAAGTAAAGATTTTTAAAAAGGTATTGATAAGATAAAATAGTTAAAAAACATTAAAATAGGCAAGAGGAAAAATTTTAAAAAATAGAATAAGTAAAAAATAAAATTAAAAAAAATTAACTTTGGGGGTGCCTGGGTGGCTCAGTGGGTTAAGCCTCTGCCTTCAGCTCAGGTCATGATCCCAGGGTGCTGGGTTCGAGCCCCGCATCAGGCTCTCTGCTCAGCAGGGAGCCTGCTTCCTCCTCTCTCTGCCTTCTACTCTGCCTACTTGTGATCGGTCTGTCAAATAAATAAATAAAATCTTTTAAAAAAAATTAACTTTGAAAGACTAAAGAATCGTGGTATAAAAGCCATGTATTCTATATGTTGCTTTCCCCTAGCTTTGGAGTTCTGCAGTTCTCATTGATTGGTGAATTTGGTCTTGGCTGGATGTTCTTGCTGTTCTTCTGGGGGAGGCGCCTATTGCCGTGATTCTCAAATGTCTTTGCCCAAGGCAGAATTCCACTGGCCTTGCCAGGGGCAGGCTAAATCATCTGCTCGGGTTTGCTCTCTGTAGCTTTTGTTCCGTGAACGCTTTCTGTAGAGCTTTGGAGGACCTCAGTGAAAATAGCGGCCTCCCAATCTCTGGCCCCATAGGAGCCAAGAGCTAGGGGCCCCACTTCTCAATGTGCCCTCAGAGAAAAGCTGTCAATCTTTCCCATCTCCCTGGACTCCAGCTGCACTCTGTGCTCACCCAACCTGTGACCGAGCATTTTCATCTCTGGCTCGTGGCCCCATTTGGAGTCTCCAAACCCATCTGATTCCTGCAGCAAGCCCCCCACTGCTGCTCCTGGAGGAAGGAGGGGATCTCCCCAGATATGCCACTTGTGGAGTCCCTGCCTGAAGAGTAGTGGCCCAGCTGTGCCTTGCATCATGATTTAAGGTAACCCTGAACCGAGAGCCCACTCCTTGGCTCTGTCTCTGTAGCCAGCTCCCCTGGTCTGATACCTGGGGGCTCTGCTGCACTCAGGCATCCCTGGTCCTTCTGAGACCACACTGTGCCTGTGTGGGCTCTACCCCCCAATTAGCCTCTGGAGCGACGTCCCTCAGTGTAGCCAACTTTTAGAAGTTCCGATTTTGTGTTCTGCTGCTCTACCACTTGCTAGGAGCCGGCCCCTCTCCCCACAGTCTATCTTCCCCTATGTTGCCTCGGATTCACTTCTTAGCATGTCCTCCCTTCCCCCAGAGTCATTGCTTTCTGTTCCTAGAATTGTTGCTCTTCTCTTTGACTTCCTGTTGAGTTTGTAGGTGTTTAGAATGGTTTGATAACTACCTAGCTGAATTCCTGGGACCAGACAAAATTTAGGTCTCCCACTCCTCTGCTGTCTTGCTCTTCCACCCCCTTGATTGTTTCAAGCAGCCCTTTACTATTCAGCTCTGAGCCATGAAATGAGCAAAGAACTCACTCCTGATTTTGCAGCTCCATACCTGGATTTTGGGGCACAAGGTAGGTGTTATAGATAAAACGTTGTTTGCATGGCGGGGGGGTGGTGCAGTTACCATCTGTGAATTCAGGTATGCATGCATTCCTCTTTCTATCACTTCTTTTTTCTAAAATGAGGGTGCTTAAAATTATAGCCCACAGATGCACAGTTTTCTCCTCTTCTTTCCCCCTACCCTCTTTGTTTCTTTGGTTTTCCAAAGGAAATCTGAGCCCTTTTTGAGCTATTATAGATCCAGTTCCCAGATGCTCAGACCCTGAGTTTCCCAGCCTGATGGTATCTGCAGAGTTCTCCATATTTGAACCCTACCCCTCCACACCAAAGCCTGCCTGAGCTGAAAATGGTGGGTGGTCTTACTGTTCCCTCCATGTTTTAGGAACTACCCCGCCTAGGCACATGGAGAGGGAGAGACGCTGTTAAACTCTCTGCTTTCTGGGGCGTATGTGTCTGAGCTGTTGCCAGAAATTAATGTTTTTTTAATACATTTTTGTGTGTGTTTGAGAATCAGTTTTCCAGCACTGCTGATGGATGGGCACTGCCTCTCCCCCCCCCCCCCCGCCCTTTTATGGTTAAAAGCCAGATGAAGATTCAAATACAAGGTTTATTCTGGAAAACACAGTGGTTGTTCCTCCTTCTGTTGTTGCCTCCATTTGGGCATCAACTCTTTAATCTTTTGCCTGGGAAAAAAAATCTAATATACTGTAACTAGGATGTTTTTCAAAACTAGAAACACTTCAAAACAAGTTTAAATATAAATGAAATCGGTTTCCAAATGTCTTATTTAAAAAAAACGCAGATGTTTTATATTTATTATATCATTTTTGCTTTATCACCTTGCAAAATTTTATAGCATGGAATTTTATTTAATGCAGTGGCATTTGAACAGCAATATTAGACAGCTGTATTTGTTTCATATTTGGGGACTTTTTTTTCTTTGGCAGGATATTAAAACTGAAACTAATGTAACCTGGTGTTTTGGGAAATGTGGACGAGGCATTTTGCTTCTTAGTAATTGAAGACAACCATCTCTCCTCCAAATGCATCCCTCAAATAAAAGACATTGTTGCTTAGATAAATGATTATATGTTTTCAGAATGCCAGGAAGTCCAAATGAAGCCACTTTAAGGAAGACTTTGCTCAAATGTAGGGACCCTGTCTCTTGACTTTGGCTGTACAGTGCCAGGCAGGGCCCAACATACTGTTGATTTGTTGCTTTTGCTGCTTTAAAGTTTTGTAAGGACGTATGGCACAGATACAGATTGCAATAGAGCTAAGAAACAGAATTATTTTCGGAGAATAAATAAGCTAAATCTCATTTCCTCCCCTAATTTGTACCTCTTAGCTCCTCCTCCATATCCTTTAATTTGCTTTTTCAAGATGTTCTACTGGTGCTTTTAATGAGGGTATTGGCTGGATGTTCACAGCTGAAAAAATGCCAGGTTTTTTTCTTCCCTTTTTGTGAAATTTTCCTTCTACAGGCAGAGACAGGTTTTTAGTTCTCTCCTAACCAGACCACAGACTCTCTGCTGGTTCTAACACCTTCCAGGTCACAATGAAATCTCCTATAATTAAACTGAAATTATATCTGAAATACATTACTTGGTGAAAGAAATCTGGGACATTGTTCTAAAGATATTTGCAATAATTAGTGGAACTTTTGGCGACTGGTGATATTTTTGATAACTCTTAAAGAGCCAGAAAATGTTGAGATGTAAATAATCTCTTGGACTCTAGAGCAAGAGATATCTAGCAAGCTCTGAGTAATTTTTTTTTCCTGCAAACTTTGTTGCTTTTTGGGCAGAGATGGGGAGAGTAGGGTGTTGAAAGATCCTCTTTGAAGAGAAATTCATTGATATCAGAGGGTGGCAAACTATGGGCCACTAAATCTATCCCAAAGCCTGTTTTTGTAAATAAAGTTTTTTTTAAAGTTTTAATTTGAATTCCAATTAATATACAGTATAATATTAGTTTCAGGTGTACAATTGAGTGATTCAGCACTTCCATATATAACCCAGTACTCATCACAACAAGTGTATTCCTTAATCCCCCTCACCTATTTCACCTTTGCCCCCACCCACCTGCCTTCTGGTAACCATCAGTTCTTTAAGAGTCTGTTTCTTGGTTTGCCTCACTCTTTTGTAAATACATTTTTATTGGAGCATAACTACACCTACTGTTTTTGTATTGTCTCTGGCTTCTTTTGTACTATAGTAGCATAACCGAGTAGTTTCCACGGAGACTACTGAATGGTCCATGACACCTAGAATATTTACTGTCTGACCTTTTATATTGTAAAATTTGCTGGATTAGGCTGGAAATGGACAGATTCTGGGTGTTTTTGGGAACATCAGAGCAGTGTGCATGGCTGCTGCAGGGGAAAAGTAAGGACAATGCCAGGAATGTAACTTTGTATCTATGGATGGAACATGGCGGTTGAAATTCCTTTCCCACAGCTTGCCCTTCTGATCCCTCAGCAACCCTTTGGCAAAGGCAGGACCATTCTGCCTATCTTATAGAGGGGAAACTGAAGCCAGCAACTCTTAGGAAAGTGATACATCCCAGGTTACACAGCTGAGATGAGAGACCAAAGTCCTGACTTCGAGATTGCACCTTTTTTTTTCCCTAAGTGGAGTTGTATTTCTTCTATTGAAGGATCTGTCCGAAGATGGAAAGCAACAAAAACGCCTCACTCTGCCTTGAATGTGGGCTGGACTGTGTCTTTCTTTGAAAGGAGAAGGGGGAAAATAATAAGTTTACAGTGAGGAATCAGATATGTACCACCTTAACCAAGGGATCAAGGTGGACATCTCCAGTGACATGTAGATATGTATGTATCAAACATTTCCTGATATGACATGATGAACATGGTACTTTACCTTCGTGATATTCTTCCTCCAAACCTAGAGCCTTAGTCCAATCATCAGAGAAGCTTCAGACAAACCTAATTTGAGGGATAGTCTACAAAACACTTGACCAGTACTCAAAAGTGTTAAGGTCATGAAAAGCCAGGAAGACCCAAAAAGTGACATAGATGAGAAGAGACAAGTTGACTAAATATAAGAACTTATCCTGGATCAGCTCCTGGAACAGAAAAATGTTCTGGAATTAACAGAAAAAATGTTAATGGAAAAACTAGTGAAATCCAAATAAACTCTCAAGTTTAGTTAATAGTAAACAAAAACAAAAAACAAAACAAAACCCAAACAAAAAAACAAATCATGTTTTCGTTAATAATTTTTTTTTTTCTCCTCAGTAGTGGAAAAAAAACTCCACTAGCCACAGGTGCTTTGGGCATGACCCTCAACCCACAGTAACCTTATAGTGTCCTTGGGAAGCTACTGCAGGCTCGTATCCATCTTCATTACTGTGGCCCTTACAGGTGGGCCAGGCCCTATGCACCTTGAAGGCACTTGCTAAACCCCTGATGGATGGATGTAATATTTGTAGTATGACATAACCATAGGACTTTTCTTTGCTCCCTAGCAATTTTATGCTTCTAGAAAAATCCAAGAGGCAGGTAAAAAGAATTTAGTTAATGCTTGGGGCCTAAGGAAGTTAACATTCTTAAGACTTTTTGCACAAATGGTTGATAGAAGCAGCCCTTAATTACTCTATGCAGATCGCTAGTCTGCAGTGCCTCAGACAGTGCACCCTTGTTTCTGAGGGTGTGGTAGAGACCTGAGGGAGCAAGAGGCAGTGATAGGAGAGGGGCCTCCCTAGGCTGGGCCCAGTGACCAGGTTTTAGAAACAGACCTTTACCATGGTACTTCCCCACGAAGGCTGGTACTTGTCATCAATCTGTGGGAATCTCGGTATTGTGAAGCAGATTTTTGCGGGGGGAGGAGGTGGGGTCCTTATCTTTTAAAACCACCACTGCCTGTGTATGGGTCTGCTGAGCAAATGACTTACTTTTCAAAGAAACAGAAAGAAATTTGCTGGTAGACTGCTGACTTTCCCACAAGGGGAAACTCAGAGACCACTTGCAACCTTTGTCCTTCCATCCATCTCCATTTCCTGAAAGAAAAGACCAGCTGGTAGGGGTCTCCCCCCCAGGCAGCTACTCTTGGCCTGTGGTTTCTGTGTGTGCAGTTCTACTGCCCTAATTCTCAGCTTTCTCATGAGCCACTTGGGAGTAGTAGCTGTGTCTTCCCCAGGAGCCCCCTGGAGCTGTGTTGTGGCAGTGTCGTAGAGATATAAGGTCCTCTTGGTTGACCTCTCTGTCTCCATTCCACTGGAGCAGGCAGATCCAATGAGCAGTGATGGAGAGGCCAGCTTGCCTGAGCAGAAGGCCTGGGGCATCAACAGTGATACTGAGAGGTGGTCTCAGGTCAGCCTGCCCTTCTTCAGCTTCCCTGGCACAAAGCAGCAGGCTGACTTCATTTATTTGCCACCCATTCATTCATTGATTTACAGAGAGGTAGTGGGGCTTTGGATCCATAGATTTGAGATCCATTCCTGACCTTTTCACTTCCTTCATAGGTGACTGGAGAATTTACTTAACTTCTTTGAGCTTTATCTGTAAAATAAGAATGGGAAAACCTGTTTCATAATTTCTGTGAAATTTTCAGTCTTATAAAACAGGGTTTCTCAGCCCTACTGACATTTTGGATGGAATAATCTTTACTGTGGGTGGGGGTGTCCTGTGCAATGTAGCATGTTTAGCAGCATCTCTGGCCTCTATCCCCTAGATGCCAGTAGCTCGCCTGCCCTCAGTTGTGACAACCCCAGAATATTTCTACATATTGCCAAATGTCTCTTGAGTGGGGAAAGGAACAGATTGTCCCTTGTTGAGAATCACTGGCCTAAGGAATGGGATGCAGATTGCTTGGTTTGTGGCACTTAGGAAGAAGCTGGTTGACAGTAATTCCTGTCTTTCCTTAAATGTCACAGGATTTAGTAAGGAGATACATAGCAGAGTTCCCGCTTTCCTGAATTTTAGAGTCAAAGTGAAAAGGGACAAAGTCATATGAAGAGATACTTAACAGTGCAAATTATGGTTGGGATATTGGTCCCTTGAAGCCATGGCATTGATTGCTAAGGTTAGTGGGTAGAGGGAGTGGTGAGAGTTTGGAAGCAACCCAGTGATGAGGGAGACATGTCAAATTTTGCTGTAGTGCTGACCTGGCTGTTCATGAACTCTGAACATGGCTGGTCTCCCAGGTCTTATGGGACAGTCTCAGACACTCATTCAGAGGCTGGCATCTACAACCATGAAAAAAAAGGGGGGGCAACTTCGTTAGATTAAAATATCTCCAGAAATAGGGTGAAAGCATTAAAAAATGATATTCGTTCTTGGGGTTTACATATTTTTGTGAATTCTTTACCTGCAGGTCTGACAATGAAGTTATTCTTACCTAATTATCTCTAGTTCTTTCCTCTTCTCTTTCTATAACCAGTAGGGAGGAGAATACTGATACTTGCCTGTAGTGAATGCTGTGGTTTTCCTATAAAAATATTTCCATGGATATCGAGATAGACTTGCAAAATGAAGCAAAGCAAAGAAAGTATAGAGTAGCAGACTTTTGAGTTGACATGGACTTGGTAACCATCTCTAACTCCTGGTTGTAATGATGAGGACACCAAGACCTTGAGAGTTGTTGTCACTTGCCTGAGGTTACCTAGCTCTTTAGGGTCCGAGGGGTCTTAAACTCAGGACTCCTGACTCAGTCTGTCTTTCCTCAAATCTTCCTTTTCTGATCTGATTCCAGTATTCCAAGGGAGAGCTTAGGCTCTTGATTTTTTTTTTTCCTTTTTGGTTTTGCTTTTTTTGAAAAAAAAAAAAAAAATCACTGAACCCCAAATTCCTTAAATATTAAACAATTTCCTTATGATTTCAAGATAAATGTTCTTTTGTATTTGATTTTTTTATTGTGGTAAAATATAATATGAAACTTGGCATTTAAACTCTTTTTATATGTACAGTTCTATGACATTAAGTACATTCACATTGTTGTGCAGCCATCATCCCCAGAATTTTTTCATCTTCCTGAACTGAAATCCTATATGCATTTAACAACCCCCAGTCCCTAATAACTACTGTTCTACTTTCTGTCTCTATGATTTTGACTATTCTAGGTACTTTGTTTTAGTGCACTTATACAATATTTTTCATACAATATTTTGATATTTGATTTTAAATTCCTTGGTGTCTGTTTTAAGTTTCCATTCTAAACTCTGTGGTTGTAAGCAAGTCTTCTGGTATCTTGTTTATTATTTTCTCTTCTCTTCTAGCTTCTCTCTCTTTGTTTATTATTTTCTTTGTTTATTATTTATATTAATAAACCATATTAATATATTGTTTATTATTTTCTCTTCTCTTCTAGCTTATCTTTCTTTCATGATTCTTTTGTGGGGTGAAAAAGCAGCCAGAGGTCAACCAAGAAGGGCTTTTGTATCTGTGATTGGGAGGGGAATAGAACCCTCCTGTATTTTGCCACTCTCTGTGAGGATAGGAAGTTTGTGCCAAACTGTACTGCTCAGGATAAACTGATCTCCTTTATGGTTTCCAGTAACCACCACTATCTAAGTAAATCCCTTCCTGCCGGAAGAAGAATATGAATTGAAATGAGTGATGAGTTTTAGTGTTATTAATTTTTTTTAATTGTGGTTTTTCTGTTATTTCATACACGGTTTTAGACGTCTTTCTCTGGCGGAAGTATCCTAAATATTAAAAGTAAATAAATAGGGACGCCTGGGTGGCTCAGTTGGTTAAGCAGCTGCCTTCGGCTCAGGTCATGATCCCAGCGTCCTGGGATCGAGTCCCACATCGGGCTCCTTGCTTGGCGGGGAGCCTGCTTCTCCCTCTGCCTCTGCCTGCCATTCTGTCCGCCTATGCTCGCTCGCTCTCCCTCTCTCTCTGACAAAACAAAAACAAAAACAAAAAACAAAAAACAAACAAAAAAAAACTTAAAAAAAAAAAGTAAATAAATAAATAAGGGATTGTCTTTTGAGTGCCTGGTGGATTTATTTAGGTTTGATGAGTCTAAGTAGCTGAAATTTTTAGTTTTCTAGGTCCTGTAAATGCTACTGTCAGACAGCTGCCAAATTCAGCAAAATAGCTGAGGATCTGACTGGTTAGATTTGTCACATTCATTCAGAGTTAGCCTGAATATAACTTAGTACATTTTGGCAGGTTAATCTTCACTTTCAGAGACCTGATTGGTAGTCATTTCCTCCCCATGTGGCCTTAAAATGACCTCTCTGGGGAGGTTTTACATGGTCTGCCCTTACTAAACCACAGGAGAAGACAATCCTTTCCCTGGTGCTCATGGGTGACCTTTTGCCTTGTTGCATGTGCGTGTCCTGGCTCCAGACAGGAGAGTTTGCTAGTCACAGGTGGCTGTTCTGTGGGAACATTTGGCTGCGTGCATTATGCTCTGTATGTTGGAAATATACCACTTTGCCAGCTGGAAAAGGCAACAGGCACATTCCTTCAGCCAAGGCTGTGGTTGCTCCTTCATGGGCCATAAATGCTGCAAGCCCTCATGTCTCAAAATGGAGCTACAAGATTCCCATTGCTCTTGGGGAGACCCAGACAAGGGCTTTGCCACTTGCCAAAATGCAGGCCTTTTAGCTGGCAGCATCATGTTTAAATATGCATAGGCCTTGAGACTCACTATCAGTGGGTTTTAATCATGGTTACACACTGGAATCATTCAAAGAACTTTAAAAACAACCATCTGGGAAATTCTGATCTAATTGGTTTGGGTGGGGGAATTCAGGGCAGGTGATTCTTATGTGTAGCCAGGTTTGAAAACCACTACTTGAAATCCTTGCACCTATATCAGAGCAAGCCATACCTACTTCTTGTCTGTGGTGATGATTATAATGATGACAGTGTTGATAGTGATCAGGGCTAACATTTATTGAAACTTCCTGTGTGCCAGCTCCTGTTAGGAGCATTTTTACATGCTTCAACTCACGTAGCCTTTGCAGCAGCTCTATGAAGCAGACACTATTACTGCCCTTATTTGGTGATGTGGAAGCTGAGGCATGGAGGAGTTAAGTCACCCTCCTAAGATCACTGAGCTCTTATGCAGCAGAGCTCTGGAAGATTCCATGCTGCAGCCTCTGCACCGATGAAGGTGTTTGGGCAACTGTTAGGCTGAGTGCCTTGCTCTGAGGACCTTCCAAGGTGGGAGTCCCCGGTCTCCTCTCATATGGCTGATGTGCTCTCGTCTCATTGTGGAACTGGATGTGGATGTTGTCAGGCACAGAGAGTGGGAACATAGGAAAGTGGGATTCTGGCCCTGACAAAAGTCTGGGCCTTTGCTGGGTCTTCTCCATGTCTTTGTGAGTAGCTTTTGCCAGATAGAAGTACCTGCAGTGACTTTTGTACTTAAAAGAACTGCTGGTAGGAGGAACCATTAAGGAGTTATTGAAGGCAAGGACAATAATGGTGAGGTCTTTTTCTGACTTTGTATTAATAGGAGAATGTGGAAATGTAGCCCGTTTTCTTAAACTCTTACTTGGCTCTTCTGTGGTTGCCTCTAAGAGAACTGGGCCTTGCAAACCAGTTGCCTTGGAGGGATCCCTGCACATCTTAAGCTATTTTCCAAGCTGTTGGCTGTCCAAAATGCCAGGCATTTTTCCTATGGAAATGTGCTCTGTGTGGTTCTGATTAATGTCTCGTTTTCCATTGTCTTCCTGGACAGCTTTCATTCCTGCTGCTCGTGATAGTGTTTTCCCTTGGTTGAGGTCCACCTCCTTTTGTTTACCTATCACTCTTCTCCAGGCAACCTGCATCTGCCTCTTGTGCCTCATGACTCTTCTTTTCTACTGACCCTCATCTTCCAGATCCCCACTCTGAGCCCACATATTTCATTATGTGAAATATGATTCTACTTGCCACTACTTCCCTTGAAACCTTAGCAATACCAAAGGGAACACAGATTCACTAATGATACAGTCTGTTCTTTACTATCTTCAAACTAATTGTCATCTAGTGATTTTCGTGTATGTGGGGTGGGTTTTAATTTATTACTTTATTCAGTTATCTGTATATTTGGGGTCTATATTTGGGTGACGAGAATATCTTCTTATATTGCCTTAGGAACTGTGCCAGTGCTTGCCCAACACTAATTAGTGTGAAGCCAATGATTTCTAAGTTGGTGATCTTTACACTCATGGCATAGAAATCGGATGTTTAGGTCTTAAAAAAATTAGCATTCTCTTATAGCCAGCTCTTCATCTTGTGACTTGTAGATTTTTCCAAGTCATTCTCTTCTTCTATTAATTTCCTTTATCAAATTGCTTGGTGCTCATAAAGCAGGTTACTGGGGAAAGTGCAACCCAGATTAATCATATCAACTGTTTGGCAGTGATTCCAATGAAAGACGATGTCAGGGAGGAAGTTCAGCTCTAGGCACACTTGGGTTTTGAGGTCAAATGGGAATCTCATTTATCTATGCCAACCCCCTTGCCCTCTGCCCTTCCCCAAATGCTCTTTGCCCTCACCTAGTAACCTAATTTGCGTTTGAAAAGGAGCAGCAGTTGCTACAGCACTTTGGGTTCCAACATTCAGCTAGGCTAGAAGGAGGATCCAGAAGTCAGGTGGGTTTGCTGGGACCTGCAGTGTGCGAAACCCAGCCTGGGGGTGAGGGGTGGTGCCAGGGGCCAGATCTCCTTCCGTGGCTGAAGGTCTTTCTCAGGAGGTCAGAAGCAAGGATCTTTGTGAGAGAGAGAGAGGCAAGGAAAGGGTGAAAAGGAAGTGGGGCAGAAGAAAGGAGTCTTTCACAAAGGAAAGTTGCTGATTCTGTCTGTGATCAATCACGCTTAACAAAGAGGCTCTGTGACACAGGGCCTTGTTCCTCCCAGAACATCGCCATTCTGCCATCCAAAACCTATCAGAAGATGCCGACATTAATTTAAATGAATGTCCCTGTTCTTGTTGGCAGCTTTTCCCGACATGGATAGAACTGATGGGGCTGATGTCAGTGATTTTTTTTTTTTTCCTTCCTTCAGATTTCCCTAATGTGGTTCTGGGTGGTAGGAACCACCTTCACAAGAGGCCACACATTTTCCTAGATGCGTCCCCAAAAATGTCAACCTCAACCATAAAGCTGAAAAAGACATTTCACATACATAAAATATGTAATTAAAATGATGAATTATTGTAAGATAGAATATTAGCCTTGTGACATTTTAATCTGAACGCGTGAGAGAGGGAGAAAGAGCGCGCAATCTGAAGCGCTCAATTAAATTTAGAATCTCCCCCCTCCATTGTTATGAATAAATAGAAAAGATTCCGTAGCAGTCAGTGGAATTATTAATTGCAAGTAGTGTAGAAGGTGCATGCACCATATCATGAAATGGAATATCATTGTTAGTGACTATATTTCTTGGTAATTAAGGCCCAGACTAATGATGCAAGTTTTCTCCAGCATGATTTTCATCTGATTATGAGGCTGCTTCATTAAGAGCACTCAGCCTAACGAGCTGTAGCTGTAATAAAGTAATTTTCTGTCTTGTGCTCTGATTGATAAAGAGTTTCTATAGCTAAAAGGAATTGAAAATATAATTATAATTAGAAATGGTTGAATAAAGTTATTACAGGATTGCTGAAGGGTAGTGCAATTGACACCATAATGTTTTTTTGGAAGTGAGCATCTTAAAATTAGACTTTATAAAGCAACAAAACTCCTTTGCTAATAACTGGGCTGAATGTTGCTGCTTCCATAAAATGAACATTTAGATTAAAGGAAAATGAGACTTTCCCACATTGTTCTCGACAAGAAAAACATATGCAAGAAGAATGCTGTTACCCGTCTTCCCCAGCATTCTTCCCTCGTGAAGTAAAGCTTATGAACATACTTTTTACTCCATTTATAATAATTTTCCTTCTACCATATGTTGGAAAAAGATCTTTTTGATTAAACTGATGTCTTTTTAAGCATATAGTATAATTTTGGAGTTTCCCCTTGCCAATGTGCAAAGAGTTATGCTGTCTTTTTTATGTATTTATATTTATGAAGCAATGGGTTTCATATAATTTTTCAAATTGTGTAGAGGTTTTTTTTTTCTGTCTTTGTCATGCATTGGTTGATATCAAGATATAACTGGGGAGGATACAAGATTCCACCCCCTTCCCATAGGAAATGCTAATCAACTTTTTATCCTAGAAACCTTATTTCTTTTTATGATGTTCACATTTATAAACCATGAAAACTCTGTTAGAGCAGTCCTTGGTGTGCATGTCATTGGATATGTCTGCAATATTGACATATAAATCTATGGCAGTGGTTTTATTTAGAATTAGCTGATATACTTTGTGCTTCAAATTAGTTTCACATATTTAATTTGGTCTCTTTTGTCCCATTTTAACTCCCTGCACTGCATGAAAAACATGCATATACTTTAAAGCTGTATGGCTTTGTAAATCCATTTTATGCAAACTCACTCAGATATTATTGGGTCTTACTGAAGTGAGGATTGGATCTTCCTAGATCTGTGCTTTTGACTGATTATTTCAAAGCTAGCATTTTATATGGATTCTGACAATTGGAAAGACTTCTTGAATTTTTGAGAATCATTTCTAACATATTCTAGGGTAATAAAAGCATGTTATTGGAATACCATTAGTAAGATTAGAGAGGAAAAAAGAGTAGATTTTTATTGGTTGTTCATTGAAAATGTTAGCTGTGATTAGTTACATAATCCTACATTAACCTGTAAATTAAAATTCCTTGGTGCAATTTGATGGCTGATTTAATTTTGTCTTTCTTTGTTTGCCGCAGGCTAATTCCATTATGAATTCTTTATACAGCCTTTTCCCTCAATGATTAGCAGCTTCTACTCAAGTTCTGATTACTATTGTACACTTAGCACTACATAAAGCCGGGGATTAATATTCCCCTGAAGAATTGTTGCTATGGATCTGCTCTATTCCTTCTACGAGATGTTTCTGCAGCTTCAATTGTCCATAAATTATGATCTCTAGTGAATTATCAGTGGGAGTGAGCTGAGCTTAACAAGCTGAAGAGTGCACTCTAGTTCGGAGAGAAAAAAGGCAAGGAGAAAGAGCAAAAGGATTCTCAATTATTAATTGTGAGTTTGGATCATTCAGAAGAAGTGATATTTTTTTCCCTATTTCTATCCTTATAGGCATGTACAAATCAGAATGAGGTTGTGGGTTAAAACAGAAGCTTTAAAAATCTTTCAGTATTTAGTGATCATAACATGCCAGAGAGTCTCAATTACCTGTAAACAGGGGGAGAAAACACTGGCCGTGCCACATAGCATTACAGGACATATTTTATTTTAAGAAGGGGCCACTGTCTTAATTTGCAAAGTGTGATTTTTTTCCCCCCTCTTTCACTTTAAGAATATGTCTTTAGGTACCATTGTTTTAAAACATCACTAGAAATGACAGAATTGAATGAAATTGACTTAAGGGTTTTTCAGGGTAAGGAAGAATTTTTCTCAAGAATCTAATATCTCTAGATGAAGTTGATCTATAGCTTGGAAAAGGTATCTCAGTTTTGCTTTGCTGGTAGTAAGAATCAGGGTTGGATAATATTTGAGCATGTTTCCTTTGGGAATTAATATCACAAGGGACTGTATTCAGGATTTATTTTGAATGTTAGCTTGTATAAACCCGATATCTATCCTTCCCACCATACAAGAGTTTGATGGATAGATTCTTGCTCTTCTAGAGGACTCTGTGGTCCTGATGTGCTTACTTGGTCAGACACGGAGCGAGTTTAGCTAGAAAAACCCATTGGAATGAGGCTGAGACCACCAAGCTTGATGAACTGCTGGCTTTTCCCAGTACGTGTTCCAGTCCATGAGAAATAAACATTTGGGTAATATATTGTGTTAGGTGGTTCTCATTTCTTCCTTCTTTCTTTACTCTCATTTAATTTTCTGCTTCCTTTTTACTTCCCTTTCTCTACCTAGTCTTTAATCTTCCTTTTTGTATTTCTCTTCTTCTCTTTCCTCCCCCAGCCACTCATCCCCAAAGGGCAAAAATATGCTGGCATTTTAAAGTTGAAGCAAAAAGGTGAATTTTATTGCTACTTGGAAGGCAGCTAAGAGCAGAGTCCTGAGGGAAGTGAGATAAACTAACAGAATCTGAGAAATACACTTAACAGACAGTGGAAAGAATCTTTTCCAGAAATTATTACTTTCCAGTTTTCCAGCTACAAAACAACAAATCAGACACAAAATCAAGGTAATTTTGTTATTAAGGAAGTAGTTCCTGTGAATCATTCTTAAGTTAAAGTCTCAAATTGTACTGAGCAATTTCTGGAAGTGAAGAGAGTGTCTTTTTTTAATTACAGCCTGGGTCTCTGCAGCAGGATTTGTGGTGTTTGCGTACATGTACACACGAATGCATACGTACATGCAAATCCATGTGCACCCCATTTGAGGTTCAGTGTGGGACAGGAGTCTTGGGGGGGTGACGTATAACTTATTGTCCAAACTGCAACCCTTCTGAGAGTAAAAAGGCTGTTATTCATAATGAAGCCACGATAATGGGCATCAATGGGATGATCTCTGGCAAATAGGATATGTGGTCATCTTAGTCATAGGAGAGGATTGCAGTCAAGTTTCCTAAGGTCAGGTCTCCTCTCAGAGTCCTATGTGTGCATGTTTGTCTTTCCTTTCTATCAGCTGGCATTTGAGTCCCCCTTTTCTGTTATGGAATTTGTTCCTCCATCTTGTTAGGAGCCAGAGACTGGCTCCCATCCTTTCATCAGACCCCAATGCACTAGGGCACAGCCATGTGACCCTGGTTTGCCCACCTGACACACTCACAAGGGGCCTTGGCTTGGTGGCTAGTGATGTGAAGAAGTGGGTTTCTGAAGAGCTGCTTACAGTTTCCAGGTGCAGCAGGGATTATGGTCCTGTAGTGGGACAAGAGCCAGGACAGTATCTGTGAGGACCAGGACTGCAGTGAGATCATGAGTACTGTTCTAGACATGTAGCCTCCCAGTCTCCTTCTCTAGTCCTCCTAGAGATTCTCTGAAAATTAATATCTCATCGTCAAAGAGTTGCTGTGAGAATTAAATGTGAAAACAATATGGGGAATGGTTTGAGCATATTGGTCAAAATTCACTCTTCTGTTCCACAAACAGGTACTTGATCTGGTGAATTCCAGGCATAGGGTCTGGCCAGCCAGCCATGAGGGTTGGAGTGTGGAGGAGGCTTGCTGGTGGAAGCCTTACGTTCTCTATCTGAAAATCTAGTTCTAACCCTTGTGGGCATGCTCACTTGACCACTGGGCTGATGAGGGTGGGAAAAGGGAACCAGCAGCTTGCTGGACCACTGTCCTTCGAAGATGCATGTTCTCTGGGAGCACTTTAAGTGCTTTCTGAACAAGGTAGCCAATGGCATTTTAGACACACAAGTTTTATTTCATGGGTTATTATTCCTGGCCCTTCTTACTAAAGGTTCAATGCTGATAGTGCTCTCTCAATAGTTGTGAATACCGGTATCTCCTTACCACCCATTTCCAGATATCCTTTGAGAGCAGTACAATCCTAGATAAGATACATTGAGTTACTGTCTTCTTCCAATAACAGTCCGCATTCTCCCTGAGGAGAATTTCGACCAGCACATCATTTCATGACATTTTTAGTAACACTCTGTGTCCTAGTGATATTTTAGTGCCCCTTATGAACTGATCCGTCTAGAACTTCCCACTCACCCCAGCCTGCTGTTTAATCTAGCTCTGCTTTGAATGATGTGCCAAGGAAGTTACATCAAAGACAAACTTTACCTACTCGATTTGCCTAAAGACCCACCTTGAAGCCAAATCTGAAGGCAAAATGAAACACCCAATATTTATTTTATTTTGACCTACAGTCTTGTGCAGTAGCATTTTCATTTATTGCAAGTGAATGCTATTTGGGAGTTATGCCTCCTAGAACCTACTCTGCCAGAGACTAGAGTTCATCCTCCAGGCAGGAATCTAGTCCCCTGCAGGCCTCTGAGGTATTCCTGCTGTGTGAAGACAGTGCTGACCCTAGGAGAAGGCTTCTTTTGTGTGAAATAACACCAGGAGTCCTGATTTACAGGTTGCTCACCTGTACCTACAAGGTTACCTACAGCTGCAGGGTTAAATAGTTGTTTTCCCAGGGTATGTGGCAAATAATACATATTTGGTGGATAGAATAGTAGAATATTGGGAGATGAAAGTAACTGGTTTAGCTTCTTTTTTTCCAAATGAGGAAAGGAAGTCAGGAGTGTTGGTTGAAGTGACTTTTACCAGGTCATTATCATAATAGCAACTCACATATCCTGTATGCCAGACATTGTCATTCTAAACATTATCTCATTTGAGCCTATGACAGTTCTGTTAGGTAGTTATCATCACTATTTTATAGAGGAGGAAACTGAGGCACAAAGAGATTAAGGAATTTACCTACCCAAATCCTATAAATGGCAAGTGGCAGAGCCAGGATTTACACGGTGGACATTCAGCTCCAGAGTTTGGGTGCTCCTCAGCCATGATGCCTTAGCATACTTCGGAAGATGGAAGCAGCATTTGAACCTGAGTTTGTTTGCTCTTAGGTGTAGTGGACTCTCCTCCCCCACCCCCGCTGCCCCCGCCACCGCAGACTTCCTCCTTTTCTTTCTCTCCACCTCCTCAGTTTCCTGTCTGTCTGTAATAGAAGTCCTCTTCATTGAGAGTGCTCCTCGGTGCTTGCAGTCTCTGCCTCATTCACATCCTCACTTTGACATTTCCTTGCCTACTGCCTCTCAGTTTTTACTGCTGGCTTTCTTGCCAAATGCAAATAATGACTGTTCTTTGCTGTTCCTTGTTTCTGGTGCAGCAGGACAATGAGGGGAGCACAGATCAGTGTTTCTCAAAGCATGGCTGTGGCGAGCCTTGAAAAGAGGGAACCCTGGTAACACGCCTAGAGGTAAAGACAATTTCCTTGCTCCATTGATATCTCTCCCAGGGAAGAGATTCCCAGTAGAGAAGCCAATTCTGGATTCAGAGGAAGCAGTGGCAGTTCAAATCGGGGTGTGTGTGTGTGTGTGTGTGTGTGTTAACAGTCTCCATGCAGGGAGGATACTGAGGTCTCAAGTTAGGTGATTCTCTGAATAGCAAGCACAGACAGCACCACTGAAGGTGTAAGTTTAAACTTTTTCCTGTTTTCATATTGGCCAGTGTGAAAGAATGAATGAAAACCCCAAATGAAAAGGACCCACCTTCTATGGATGCCTTTTCCTGCCTTTTACGACCTCTCCATTCTAGCAGCAGCTCAAGTTTGCTTTTTGAGCCAAGGAAGCTGCATATTTTTACTTTGCCTTTGCTGAAAGAGTTGCTGTCACATTCCATGCAAGATGATTCCGCTGATTTGCATGAGAGGAAATATAATCTGTTGAAGATGTAAATGTACACAATTGTTTTCTTATCTGTTGGCTTTCTATTTTTTATTTGTAAAGAGTTTGATTTAAATATGCCCATTTGAAGTAAGTTATTATAGGGGCTTATGCAGTGCTGGGTGATTACATTTTTTAAAGACCTCTTGTTGGCTAATTCAGCTTTTCTTCTTTTCTGTGAATTCATCTTGTCATGCTTATGATAAGAACTTCAAGCATTTATATTAAAAATATTATGAGAGATAAGATACAAAGATAAGAAATGGGCCCTGCCTTCTAGGAGCTTGCAGTGAGACATGTTTTAAGTGTATTTTGAAGTCATTTGGAATTTGGATTGAATTCTCTATATAAACAAGGTTCTAACACATTGCAATTATAGAACACTTCATTGTTTGCAAAATACTATCATAATCCTAGGCAAGACAACAAAAGCCTCTTTAACTCCTTATGTAGTTGAAACAATGCAGTTGGAAACCAACTTATTTAAGTGTTCTCTCTCAGTTTTCTTAAAACTGAGAGCTCCCACCATTGGGATCCTGGGCTTTTCCTTTGCCCACATTGCTCCGAAGTGGGATTACCAAGGTGTCAAGACACAATCCTGAGTTTTGGGTGAGGAACCTCCATGGGTCCCAACTTCCATATACCCATCATTTTTGCACATTGTACTTAATACTCCAAACTACCTTTTGTGGGACAAATTGAGGTTTTCTTATAACAGCCAATAAGATATTCCAGAATTTTGATGTTGCCATCCAGTCTCTGTGCAGTATTTCAACCTTTAGTTATACTGT